>NC_088935.1:4271313-4881501 GCF_033473495.1 Cercospora beticola | reverse complement strand
TTTCTGGCTTACTGATGGGAGATTCGTTCGGTACGTGGACGGCATCAGGTTGTCTCCTCCATCAAGCTAACTGTCTAGTTGTCATTGCGGTGAATGGCTTAAAGATCGAGACGCCTCCTGCTGGTTTTCCAAATCATCTGATCCTTCCCACGCCCGGGAATATCGACATGATGCGTGAGGTCAATGTCTTTCTCGCAGAAAAGTGGAATTTTGAAAAGTTGTGTGAGCTTTGGCAATGCTGCGAGGAATCTGGTTATGGTTTAAATGTGTTCCTATGGCAGTGGGCTGTGTGGCTGTATGAGCGTGAAATTAGGAACATTGCTCTTGACCTTCAGCGAATAGATTATGAATGCGTCACGCTTTCGACAAGTGAAGCCTTGGATCGTGTCAAAGCTGGCAGAGCACGCGTCGCCGAACTCCGGAAGCATCTCGCGCAGACAAGGCGGGCAGTCTCGGATATGTTTTTGGAAGAGGCCTACACAAATGCTAGGAAACATCAGAAGGACTTGGGCCGTGGTAGCGAGAGCGAACACGAGAGCAGTGTGCAACATGCGTTGGAAAGCGTCAGTCTGACATCCCGTCAACAAGCTGCATCTTCACCGGATAAAGAGCATGCTTGGCTCGACAAGCAAGCTGCAGATCTGATGCCGCGATTGAACGAGAACCTCCAAGTTATTATAGCTACGCTTAACGTGGAGCAATCTCAAGTTGCCTTGAAAGACGCCGAAGTCAGCAGGCGAAACGGTGAGAGATCAACGCAACTGACCCTCCTCGCGGCCATATATCTCCCTCTGACTTTGGCGACTGGCATCTTTGGAATGAACATTAAGGACGTGAACGGGGACGAGGTACGATACTGGTGGCCAATCATATTAGCCATCGTACTGATGATCCCTTCTGCTGTTGTCATTGCCTATATCTTTTGGAGAAGCAGGCAGGACAGGAGAAGGGAGAGGGAGAGGCTGGATAAGGGGGAGAAGGAGGCTTAGCTTCTTGATCAAGGGAGGCATTGGAATAGATCAAGCACCTACCTCCCAAGTCAGACCAATGTAGCTACCGTCTTCTGAGAATCTTGTTCTTGTCATTGGAGTAACTGCTTTTCGGCTTCGCGAGGAAGCCAGACTCAAGGTACAAATGTCCTGGAGGCAAGAACACTCACAAACGCCTGGACCGCGCGAAGGCACGCGCCCGACTTGAGAGGTAGGCGCCACGAGGAGTTGCTGCCTGCTGTTGAGGAGTTGCGGGCACAAATTTTTAATTTGTCTTGTTTTCCAGGTTGGTTGCTCCTGCAGCGCCGCTTTGTCACCCACATTCAACCGCGGATCTGGTAGTCGTCGGATTTTTTCGAGAGCGGCAGCGAAATAACAGCGGATATTGGATAGCTTCTGCCAACCATGCTGGTTACACAGTGGCTTGCAGCTCCCTCAGTCCTTGCATACGCGAGCATACATGCGGGTCGCCACGCTTGCAGCTGTGACCTGCGCTGGCATTTCAGCTCAAGCTGAGAGAATTCTCTGAAAGATCTTGGAGCCTCCGCTGACGATCTGGATTACGCTGGGAGTGGTCTTGGACGTGTGACATAAATTACTGATGCAACTATTCATGGCCGTAAGCAGCATGAAACTCACCACAGCAGACAGTGAAGTGCACCATGATGCTTCACCGAACGGCGGCGAAGGCCGCAATGGGGAATCTCAAGACCACTGGGCACATCAGTGGCAGCATGTTCCCACGTTCGAGCTGCAGGACAGAGATCATATTTTGGAATTTCATCAAGACGAAACCATTTCCAGCAGCGATTTGCTGAACGCAATCAAGCGAATAGTCGATCGGCGCATCGTGCGCCAGAGGGGCTTTCGCGATGCTTTCAAAGATTGCTGTCGCACATATGGTGATGTTTGGAGCACGAAGGTCACTCCACCAGGATCTCAGAATGAAAGATACGAACGATGGCTGGACGCTGGAGACTCGTCGATACCGATTCCTTCGGCTAGAGAAGACGAAGCAACTTGGCGCGAAACGCGGCCGCAGCACGATTTTCCAATGCATGCCCCCATGGCCAGAAACACAGGCACATATCATCCCTACTGCGATATCGGCACTTCTTCTGATGGTGCTCTGATGTTCGTTGACGTGAGCCTACAAGTTATATGTGAGGTTGGCGAACACCTGAATGTAAGCCCCTCTTTCTTCGCATACCATGTCTGCTCGCCACCGTGGTGGCGTTGCGATTCTTCGGCAAGGGCGCAGCGCAGCGGTTGGGGCTTGGAGAGCCAACAATGCTCCCAAGCTGATGGCATCGTGTATGAAACTTATGGATCTCGCCGGTACATTGCTTTCAATGACGTTCTTCCATCCTCGTTCGTTGAAGTTGATCCGACAACACATACCCGTGTCTCATGCTTGAACGTCAACGAAGCATTCTGTATGTTTTAGGAAGTCTGGAGCCGACGGGTATTGCTGACAAGCCTGACAGACATCGTTTTACTCAAGAATGCTGGATCCGCTCAACCTTTTGAGCCGTGGGAAGGGGCTCTAGTGCTTCCTATGCAAGGCGAGCTGTCCAAACTGTCCGACTTGCTCTACGGATACTTCTCCAATGCATGGAGCGTGCAAAGATTATCCCATCTGCTCAAACATGGAAGCTCTCTAGAGCAGAATTCGAGCTTATTCATATGGCAATTGACAGTTTGTCATTACGCGCAGACGTTGAGCTCGACACTGCGTAAAGTAGAAGGCCCCCTTGCTGGTGTAAATACAGACGAAGCGCTGGGTCGCCTCAAAGGATATCGAAATAGCGTGGCCCGCCTTCGAAGACACCTCGCGAATACGGTGGGGACGCTTGATCCCAGGCTCCTGCAGTCTGTGTACGATAAGGTCGCCACCTGCAGCGATCATCTCGACGCAAATTCTGGAGCAGAATCTCGGGTTTCCAGCAGCTACCAAAGTCCGCGTCAGCTCGTGAGTCGCACTTTGGAAGAAGAACATAACTGGTTGGAAAGGCAGGCTGCCCACGTGATGTCGTCCCTCAACGAGAATCTGCAACTCATCATCGCTGCAATAAGTCTTAAGCAATCCCGCATAGCACTCGAGGATAGCAGGACTAGTAGGCGCAATGGAGAGCTTGCAACGCTACTCACGTTGTTGGCGGCCATATACTTGCCCATGACCTTGGCTACTGGAATATTCGGAATGAACATTCAAGAAATCAACGGCGAGGCGAAAGGGCCCAATTGGCGAGCTGTAGCTGCTGTAGCTGGATTGCTCCTCGGGGCTTCTGTGCTATCGATTGCCGTGTTCTGGCTCTGGCCCAAGAGAAAGCGTAGCAGCGATCTTGGGCACGAGCCTGAAGCGCCATGGGAGCAGGCAGCGGAGGGTTTCTACGTGTTCCCCGATGATATAGAGCTTGGTACCATCGCAGAGCTTGTCGCAGCAGGGCAAAAGAGTAAATGGTGGAGGCTGCCTAAGCTTAGGCAGTTCAAGGTGAGAAGCAAGAAGAGAAAGCGTCCATGAACCGCTGTGTCCGGGAAGTGTTACTTCGTGCTTGCCTGTTCAGTTTTTGTGTGTGCAAGGGTATGGATCCAGCTTGTGTCTTTACCAGCGCTTGTCAATGACGCTGTCAACACATTTTTGCTGGGACGAATGAGTGCATCTATGCGGTCGCAACAAGGAATCTTGGGGTCAGGTCCACATGTTAAGAGGAAGCGCAGCCTTTGCAAGACGTCGGATGAATGTTTCTCCGCTCCGATTCAACGTCACCACTTCTCATCAACACTTCTGACTTCCATTGAAATAACATATATTATTTGCCCAAAAAGATATGTTAGCTCGTACCATTCGCTGGAGTGCAGTTGCGTGCCGTCGTCCCTTCAAGTCACACCCTCACTGTCCCGCCAGATCAATGGCCACCATTCGTTCTTCCGCACCACATGAAGAGAGAACAGCAACTGAACCTCGGGAAAATAAAATCGAGCCTGTGATTTTGGCAAATATACGAGAAGTGAATGATAGTGTGAGGTTGTTGCGACTTAATGCTGTTGATCCGAATCATACGATAAGAGTATGGAAATCTTCAACAGTGGGAGAATGATGGGTTGATGGCTGACGGTTCATGTGTAGTTTCGACCTGGACAGTGAGTACCCCAACATCAAGACCTTTTCTGTGCAAGACCAAAACTCTCCATTTCCAAAATACGATACGAAGCATCAAGAGATTTACACCAATCCAGTCACATCATGATCACTAACCTCCCCCCTCTCCCTCCCAGATGGATCGACACCTTCATCCCCACCCTCCGCCAAGCAGGCGGTTTCACCATAACTTCCACCCCCGCCGAAGCCCGACCCTCTAGCCACTCACCCTCATACATCGAACTCGCAGTCCAAAAAAGCAAAAATCCGCCTGCTCAATGGCTTTGGCGACCTAAAGACGAAATTCTGAATACGCAACTTGCTGTGAGAGTTGGAGGGAGTTTTACTTGGCCGCCTGAGGGGCTGGATACGGAGAAGATTGAACGGTTGGTGCTTGTTGCGGGTGGGGTGGGGATAAAGTGAGTTTGTTGGTTGAGATGATGAATTTTGTTTTTTTGGTGATGGTCGTTGCTGACGTGGTGGTTAGTCCTTTGATTTCGATTTTTACACACCTTATACGCCTTCCCTCACAATTTCGGCGAAGAGAAATTCATTTTGTTTACGCAACGAAAGCTTCCACGGACCTGGATCCGCAGAAAATTCTATTTCTTCCGAGGCTTATGGATCTCGTCGCGGTCGAATCCGATCCGAAGAATATCACATTGTCTTGTTTCCTCACTGGTCTTGGTGAAGGAGATCAAGGGATCATCGAGCATGGAAGACTGCCTAATAGGACGTTCGGGAGGAGGTTTAAGGAAGAAGATCTTGTAAGGGCTGTGGATGGGCACAGACAGGAGAGTGTGTTCGGGCTCCAGCATGAGAGAAGTGGGACGGTGTGTTATGTTTGTGGGCCGCCAAAGATGACGGATGAGGTTGTGGACTTTTTGAAAGGTTTGGAGGGAATGGATGAGAGGAGGGTGTTGTGTGAGAAGTGGTGGTGATATAAATCGAAAGGGGGAAGGGAAATATGTCTGTGATCATTGCTCTGATGTGCAGATCGCGAACTGCATGTACGAAAGAGAGAACTGATCACGACGCCTCGGAATCCGGTCTCAAGATCCTCTGGGCAGGTAGACTCCGCTTGTAGGGGCGCTGTTCAAAGCCAAGAAGGCGAACATGCCTCCCACAACTGGACGAGCGAGGAAGTTGATGCCAGGATAGCTAGGAAGAAGCAATGTCAGCAAGCCTTCCAGACATTCTCTGGTCACATCGTCGACCAACTTACTCGCCACTAATAGTATCATAAAGATCTCCGAAACCGTGGTTCGTTGGCGTTTGGTCTAGCCATTTGGCAATGACCGATGTGAACTGCGACTTGGTATCTGAGGCAGCAATGGCAGCACAGAAGATTTCCCAGTCATCTGTTGGTTATCACATCAGTATTCTCAACCCCACAAACCGCAAGGCTGTCTCAGTCAACTCACTCTTGGTATAAGTATGCCTCGTATCCAGCGGCACTCCATACTTGTTAAATTTCGTCTTGTAGAATGTACTCTGCATATCATAAACGCTCTGCGGGACAAGCTGTAATCCCAGTTCGCGATCGGCGTAGAGATTGTACAACAGACTGTAAGAGCTGTTATTGCCATAGTTGAAAGTGGTATGTGGTGGGTTGGCATTCGAGTTTATGCCCAGCTTCTGCCACTTGGCTATGTAGTCATGAGCGATGCGAGTGTAATTCTTGCCGTCCGCGACGTTGCCAGTTCTGTTGGCGATCTGTGCCATTGCTTCGATACCGATTATGCCCTTGATCGCGAGATTAGTCTGGTTTGCTGCTGGGCCTGCGAAGTCGTCTGTGGAGATTTGATTTGCTGGGATTAGAGCTTCGTCGATGAGATAGCCTGTCCATTGCTTGAGGATCTGGTAATGCTGGCTCAGATATGCATTGTCATTTGCTCGCTGAGCATAAGCGAGTGCCATGATGACCATGTTTCCGCACTCTTCGAGCGGTTGGTCTTCGGCGTTACCATCACTGTGACCTGTCGCATTGGGGAAATTGCTGCCAATGTCGTGGATAGAGTACTTCTTCGGCCAGTTGCCGGCTTCTTGATTGATGAAGAGTGGATCGAGCAGCCATTTGAGAAGTGTAGCATTTGCATAGATTGCAATAGGATGGAAGGGGAAGATCACGTCGACCGTGTTGGTGTTGCCATCAGAGCTGATCTCCTTCATGAAGAGCAATGGCTTCTCTGGAGTATTTGCAAATTCGTTGGCAGCGAACGCCTGTCTGACAGCGAGGGATGTGATTTTTGCGTAATCGGCTCCTCCTGCCGCGACTGAATCACTTTGAACTTTAGAATCAAAGCTGGACGACAACGCTTTCGCGTTGCTGTAGTCATCGTAAAACCATTTCATGGCGGCCAGCTCTGTCGGGAAGTAATTGGTCACCATGCACGGTAGCTTCTGAACGCCATTCTTAGTGCCTTGGAATTGAACACAGTTCTGCTGATGGAGACTGATCTGCCACAATGTGCTTTGAATAGTGGAGCCTAGCTGACCAACATTGACAGCGAAGCCAAAGACTGGATAGGCGTTGTTGATCGCTCTGAATCTCGTATCTCTGGTATTCGCAAGATTGCCGGATCTCATAAAATTCCCTCGAACTGTAGTGTCTTGGCCGGACTGGAATGTGAGCTTCGTAGTATTGGCAGTAGCGAAGTACCAGTGGCCCCATTCGGCCTGCTCGTTGATCGAACTGAATTCCAGTTGCTGCTGTCTGTAGACTCTGTGATATGAGACGCCTCCAGACGCCGCGCCGACCGATTGAACAGCCACAGGCGAGAAAGTCGCATTTGGCTGATTCCGTGCTGGATTTGGTCGGGAGCCCAGGCCGTCTGCGGCGATTGGCACAAAAGTTGGAACGACGTTCTCAACCTTGAAGGCAGTCTGTGTCCCGAACGTAGTTGCTGGCTGGCTTGTAGACGCCGCGGATGACGCAGCCGCGAACACTTTGGGCTGCGGATCATCGTTGACATTACCATATGCCCACTGTGCCGTGGCTCCGCGGTCACCGGATACCCATTCCGCTGAGATGTCAGAATACAGTTGCACGCTGTGCGTTCTGCCGTCCGTGCTCTTGACATCCACATTCATGTAGGTCTGCGGCAGCGATGATCGAAGCAGGTCATCTGGGGTGACATTTGAAAGGAAGGTTACAACCATCTGCACAGGTCCGGCCTGCATGGTAAAGATGGATTTCGTTGACGTGTAAGAGAAAGCAGTCTGGTTGACAAAAGCCCGGGCGCCATCCGGATTGCCCATCCAGGTGTATGTAGAATTATCGACTCGGATCATTCCTTGGATCGTTAGTACTGTGATGAAAGCTATTCTGGTTGGTATTGCACTTACCGCACCAACCTGTGATGGCGCCGCTTGAAACTTGTCAGCGAGATATCAAATACATGATTCGTTCACTACAAACTTCCAAAATGTCGGCCATTGTCCTGGTAAGTAGCCGCCATTGCCACCATCGCTACCTGCTTGCTGCCATGTGGACATGTAAGGAGATTTAACCGCCAAAGGAATAGCAGGCGGACGAAGTGGAGAAAAGGTCGACTGGGCAGTAGCCAAGGAGGCCAGGCCAGCGAGAGTGAAGAAGGAAAAGTGCATATTGAGGTGAATGAGCAGACAAGAGCCGCGCGCTCTTTGGCAGACATGGCAGTACGGTTGTTCTTATAGTCCACGGACAAGCCCGCATGACCGACCATGGTAGATGAGATGGGCGATATAACGCAGTCCGCATCCAGCGCGTTTACGGTGTGATCTCCAAGCTCCGGTGCATCTGATGTCCTTCGATGTGCCGGCAGGTCTATTCTTCGAGTTTATGCAGTAGAAAGGGAGGCGCCGGACGCTGATCCTGGAGAGGAAGGCCGTTGACCTGCCGAAACGGGCGCAGAGTTCGCATCACAAAGCGTGTGCTTGCTGCATGTGACATGGTGAAGATGTCGATCTTCTGCAGAGGTTACGAGCGTTGACTGGGGAAGAGCGAAGAGTGGGTGGTCCACACGATGGTCTTCATTTCGCGACCCCGCTGGTGTGCAGATGGAGTGTGGTGAAGATGGGCCACGAGCTCAAATCGGCGCGCCGTTGTGTCCCAAGGCCACAGCGTACCATCGAAGCGCCAGACTCGCACCCGTTCATGAGGCACATGGAGCAATGCTTGTGATGCTTGCCAACTCTTGTTCGCAGAGCTTGAGTGATGGAGGTGGGCGGCAGGATTGCTCGCGCCTCGGCTCACCACTGCCGCCTGACACGCTGCTCTTCGTATGCGGTCCGTATGTGACGATCATGCGCAGGCCCGGGACTCTTCTAGTGAATGCAACATCAACTTGCGTTAATCATCGGAGTCGACGGACTCGCACTCACTCTGCCCATCTCCATTCAACAGCGATCCACGAGCTCACGATATCAAGTCGCTATCAATGCCATTTGCATACTGTCCCTCGCTCGCCTATCCTCCGTACGCACGACGACACCCGCAGAAGACTATGTGCGCTGTCACCTCATGTCCAGACACAGCACTGCACTTGCGGAACACGAGACGATGCAGGACGCGGTCGACACGGGTGGAGCAAGACTATGAATGGGCATTGTTGGATAGGACTGTACTTGTGCAATAGGCCGTCATCACAAGTTGAGCACTGGCAAATATATACAGCATGAGATGCCATGCGTAGACCGTACCGGGACATGCTCCTCATCGTGGACCATAGACCGCGCAATGATGAGGAGGTGCGTTGTTCAGGCGAACGGCATGTTTGCGCGTACCGATGACAATTGCTCAAAGGTGAGAAGTTGTTGGCTGCGAACGGTAAGCTGCAGGCTTGCATTCCACAATGAGATTGCGGAATTCCTTTGTTTACATCACTCATGCTCGCGTCCCCTCCTGCACACTTCCTCTCCTAGTCTTCTAGCCCAGATAGAATCCAACAACACGCCACAAGAGGCAAGAATGGCGCCAAAGAAGGCGTCGCCGAAGAAAAGCGACGCGCCGAAGAAGGGCAGGAAACCATCAACCAAAACCAGAGATGCAGCTCTCGCCGAGCAAGCAGCAACCACGGCGCCGGCAAAGCGTACGACAAGGCAGTCTCCAGAAAAGACTTCTCCTGCAAAGCCGGCGCGCAAAGCTGCTTCACCCACCAAAATCACTAAGAAGGCATCTCCTGTGAAGCCAGCTGCAAAGCCTGCTACGAAGTCGAAGGCCCCTGCCACGAAGACTCAAACCAAGGACACTCAATTCCGTGGCCCAGCAAGCGAGAGTGATAGAGGATACAAGACCAACGAGTCCACTGCAGACATTATCAAAGCTATCGACGGACGCACTCTTACATCCCTTGACAAAAGGCTCGTTGAAGCCATTGACGCATTCGAGGCCAACAAGCGCGGCTACAAAACTCTGAGCAATGAAGTTGCACGTTATGTGGCAACTCAGATAGAGACTCGTCCTGATGATCAGCCATCCACTCAGAAGATACATTTTCAGATCTACTGGCGCTTTCGAAAGCTCTTCGAACAGAAGACTGGGCCATGGCCGGTGGTCGAGCACGATTCCACTGCTAGTGGAGATGAGTCAGATGAAGATGAAGAGGTGATAGAGAGCGTCGAGAAACCTACGCGCGGAGGTCGCAAGTCGAAAGCGCCGGCAGCAACCGCGCCCAGCACGTCCAAGAAGCAGAGCAAGGCACGTAGCAGTCGTCCCGATGGTGGTTCTGGTGATCGCAAGGAGGAAAAGCTGCTTAAAGACGTTGAAGATGCTGTATATGCTGCAGCCCTAGAGCACCAGGACGATGAGAGTGATGATGAACAAGCCACTCGAGCTACGAGACAGAAGATTGAGGCAGCGCAAGCAAGAGGAGTTGAGCGAGCCAGACATGAAGCTGCAATGCGAGCCGAGAACGCTTTGCATCGTTACGCTCACAGCCGCGGCCAAGTGAGGAACATCCCTGAGGTTGACGAAACAGGCGTTGTCAGATCGCCGCAGAGAGGTTCCGCAAGAGCCCGTGCTCTGCCACCAGCACCTCCCGCGAAGACTCCGGAGCTACCAAGTCCATCCAAGGCAGCCGACCCACGCAAAGCTGAACAAGACAGAAAAGCGCGAGAAGCAAAGCGCAAGGCAGATGTTCAGGAGCGCAAAGCGGTCAGAGACGGCAAGAAGGCTTTCCCTCCCAACAAAACCTCGTGGACACCGTACTGCAGCGAGCGCGGCAAGATCGTCTCCTCGACCAACCCACCTTTGATCAATATCGTGATTGATCAGGATGCCCATGGCAATGATATCGTACAAGAACGCGTCAATCCGTTCTTCGAGACCCTTCCAGGACCTGAAGTTTGGCATCGTAATATGCCACCGTATTTCAGCTTTGGAGAGACGAAGTATATGGAGCAGGTCATTAGCGATCAGATTAACAGAGATTTGAACAGAAGTGAGTACTCTCACATGAGCTTAGCAGATGATGTTTATATACTGACCATGATTCCAGAACACTCCGAACCTCCAAAATCCCCCACCAAGCCCACCACGGAAAGTGTAGGCTTATTCTCCACCATTCGAAAAAGTATCACTTCGCTGATCAGTCCCTCCAAACAGGCTAACGTGGTAGAAGAAGAAATGGACGTAGACGATGAGGAGCCTATGCGACCTCTCACAAAGAGAAAAGATCAGTGGGAATTGCCTGAATTGAGCGCTAAGGAGAAGGATGATTTGATGAGGGAGGCAAGGAAGAATTATCAGTCTTTCGTTCAGCCTACGTCGCCGACTAGGAAACGGTCGTCGACGTCGATGCAGGCGTCGCCACGGGCTGCTGCTTCGACTTGGGGTACTAGCAAGCGACCTCGACGATGAATGATGGGGCGGGTGATTCGAAATAATGGCCGAGGTTGCTGGTTATGATGGACGTGAACACAACAATACTTATTTCGTAATTCATTTTCATAGCAATAAACTTCTTCGTTATTCAAAATTCATCATGCAGACTTTGAAGTTAGTATCTCGTCTATCCTCTATCTCTATCATTCAGGAAGCCTGTCACCATATCACCCCTTCTTCAAAATCTCACTCGCAAGTGTACTCTTCGCCCTAATCTGCGGACCAAAAAGCAACAAAACCCAAGGCACAGTCGTCAACAAAAATCCAATCCCACCAAGAAACCCCCCCGCGCCTTGAAATGTCATTGTGTTGAACATTTGATCGGAAAATCTGAAAATCACGTTAGCCCCAACATCTCACCACAACTTTTGCACTGAAGGACAAAGAAGGGAGGGTGAACTCACAAGGGAAACGCCCCCGCCAACATATTCCGACAAAAACTCTGCGCCGCAAGCGCCGAACTCGCATACCGATGATACGAATCCGCCAAATAATTAAACACAGCCAAATAAATCGAGAAAATCCCCATCGTGGCAATTCCTAATCCGATCGCAGGGACGACCCAATGAATGGAAGAATATGCTCCCGTGATACAGAACCAAATACATCCAATCGGCAATAAAGCGCTTTCAATGCAGGCGAAATATAATCTCCCTTCTGGCGTCTCCAACATCCTCTTCTGCTTTTCAGACAGGAATGGTCGAATCCAGTCTTCTTGGTAAATTGAAAGGATGGTGAAGAGGATTGTGGAGATTATGATTGCGGAGAAGATGGAGCCGGTGGATTGTAGGGAGAAGGAGTAGGTGGTGCGGTAGATGAGCGGGACGGCGGTGAAGGCCATGTAGAGGACTGCCCAGGAGAAGGAAATCCAGAGGCTGAAGAAGAAGACTACGGGTTCGGTGAAGAGCATGTGGAAGGGCCTGTGGAGGGAGATTTTTATCATGGTGAGGAGCGTGGTGCGTTCTTCGTCGGAGAGGACTTTGTAGCGGATGCGTTGCGCTTTTTGATTTATTGGGCTCGTGGGCTTTTCGGTTGCACCGGTTGAGCTGCTGGCTGTCGAGGAGGGAACGATCATGCCGTAGTAGCCTGCTTGTTCCAGTGCGTCGTAGTATTTGTTGAGCTTTTTCGCTTTTCTCGATAGTAAGACGGAACCTCGCGTTTCTTTGAAGAAGAATACGACGAAACCGATTAGAACTCCATCGATAATTATTTGTAAGTAGAAGATCCATCTCCAGGTCGTATGTTGCGCGACAAATCCGCAAACCAGAGGTCCCAGACCAGAGCCCGCAATCGCCGCTGCCGTGAAGAGCGTCATAGCAGTATTCCGGTCTTTAGCGTGGTAGATATCACTCACCACTCCTCCGACCATAGTGCTGAATGTACTGGACATCGCTCCGGAGAGGAATCGATTGATAACCATGCCCGCAAAAGTTGGCGTCACACCGCAGACGATCTGGAACACAACCCAAAGCACGCCCGTGATGACAAAGACGGGTCTTCGGCCGTTGATCTCGCTGAATGGTGCGAGAAACATGGGAGCGACGCCAAAACCTGCTGTAAATGTTGTGACGCCTACGAGGGCTGCCACACGGGAAATGTTCCATTCTGAAGTCATTTGATCGATTCCCGAAGTGTATGCGCCTGCATTGAAGGCAGTGAAGAGAGTGATGATGCAAGACAGCCATGTCATTACTCGTTTCCGGAAGGGAGACCAGGTGAAAGGCGACTCATAGTCTTTGAGATTAGGAGGATCGGGAGGCGGTTTTCCATTGTCCTTGGTGCTCTGCGGTTGTGATATGTACACAGGCTGTGGGAGTTCGGTATCGAATTCGAGATAGAGCCATTGGATTTCCTGCTGCTCCGGACTGGTATTGATGATTTCCGGACCCATACTGCTGCTCGAGTCTTTCTGACTTGGCTTCCTGGTCGGCGATTCTTCATGACTTTTGCGAAATTCTTCCAGTCCGTTCACGCGATCTGTACTCAGATTGGTAGCTGCCATGATGGCCACTGCTTCTCGTGCAGCCGCACGCGCGCATGTGAGAGGACGAAGAACAGAAGTAAAGCTGTCAAGGGAAAAGATGAGTCGTAATAATCGGCGTTCGAGACGAGCACTGAGGGTGAGCTAAGATTGTCGATCACATCAAGCCGCTTATAAAACGCCATGTGGCCGACGCAGCGAGCCGAGTTCCGTTGCATACCAAGCGCGCGAATGTTTACGCCTTGCGACATTGGAGCTTACCTATGGATAAGTTCGGTTTGGCGCAGCTACATCTGCTTGAGAAGTCGTTGGTAGCATACTCGCCGATGCTGGAGCCCTCCGGTCGTCCATCAGAGCAGCAGACATTTTCGTGATCTGCGTCAGAGGCAAAAATCAAGCATCGCTTCTCCACACGACATCGCTGCGGTCGTCGGTCCAAGAGGATGGGGAACTCCACAATAGACGTTGTGATTGGAGAGAAGTGTCCAATGGCCGGCCGAGTTTCGGAGGCACAGCAGAGCGGATCCGATGGCTCGCAGTCGGCACTGGAGCTGGAGGCATAGAAACACATTGGAGTAACTCCAACATTTGGGGCGATTCAAGGTGGTAGCACATGAGTTTGTCAGCATCTTTGATCATCTGACTGCTTTGCTGATGAGCATACGCCCTTCCAAGTACAGCGCGACCGCTCTGGGATGACTCGCAATAAGCCACGTCTTCAGCTTGCCGTATACGCACGTCCAAAGCATCCAGAAAGCCCGCATTATGCTCTGTTCGTCGCTCCTAAACATGACACGGTGCCGGTCGTCAAACACCACGTGAAGAATACATGGCAGGTTGATGACTCGGGCCATGCGAGCTGTCCTTGGAGATATGAGCGGACTGTGATTGCGAGCCTCGAGAACGAACCTCGCCTTCTGGCTCGGGTGGTTGTCGCCAAGGTGCTGCAATCCGCAGAGGAGATACAGCAGATCTTTGACAGCATACCTATCTACACAGAAGATGAGGGCATTGTAGCTGCGGAAGGGGCTGCATCGTTCAGCTGCAAATCATGGGTCAAAGATGCATGGGAGGCATTGCGAAGAAGAAACGCGATCTCCAGCAAATTTGACGATTGGGACGTCGTGGAGAGAGAAGCTCGTGGGTATGTCGAAACGAAGCGGCAGCAAGGGAGATGGGATACTTCTTGGAAGGGAGCAGCGGGAGTGCCGTTGATGGACTTGCTCGAAGGGCAGGAGCGTGTGGCGTGAGCGGCTGCTGAATCATCCAGTGTGGCGCACGCTCACATCGCTTGCAGTGGCATTATTGTCTGCACAACTGAGCACTCCTGCAAGGTCCGCCAGTGCGATTACACGACGGATCAGCCTCCTCGCAGGTGACAGAAGCATGCAGAAAGACCAAGACAAAGGTCGCGACCCCGCCAAGTGGCACATGTGCCTTGGAACGCCGCTTTGGGCCTAGAGATGGAGGGGCAGCCGCGTCCGGAGATGAAGACACTGTGGAACATTGGCCAAGTGGATAATGGTCGGTGAGAGAGACAAGTGGAAAGTCGTGTTTCTAGCCTGGCTCTGCTGTGAGCTTCGTGGACTGTGATCTACCCGTGGACATTGTATCACGCAATCGTGCGCTATAGTGGGGTCACAAGCTACGTAGAAAAATGTTGCCCATTGCTCATTAATCACCAACATTGCCACGCGTCTTCCACCAGTTTGCATCTTTCTTCAGCAACATCTCAATCACAGAATCAATTTTTGAATACCCGGACTCCCGCGACCCTACACTCAAATCACAATGGCCGGACGTCCAGAGCCCCTCCGCCTCGGCAGCATCGCCCCCAACTTCCAGGCCGAGACCACCAACGGCCCCATCGACTTCCACGAGTTCATCGGCGACAACTGGGTCGTCCTCTTCTCTCACCCAGAGGACTACACTCCAGTCTGCACCACCGAGCTCGGCGCTTTCGCCAAGCTTGAGCCAGAGTTCACCAAGCGTGGTGTCAAGTTGATTGGTCTCTCTGCAAACACCATTGAGAGCCACGGCGGATGGATCAAGGACATCAACGAGATCTCTGGCAGCAACTTGCGCTTCCCAATCATTGGCGACAAGCAGAGACAGGTCGCTTTGGCATACGACATGTAAGTTGGCGGAAGAGTAGGGCGAAGAGAGCTCCGAGAGCTGATTAGAAATACACAGGATCGACCACCAGGACGCCACCAACGTTGACGAGAAGGGCATCGCTTTCACCATTCGCAGCGTGTTCATCATTGACCCAAAGAAGACTATCCGCCTGATTCTGTCCTACCCAGCATCCACTGGTCGCAACACTGCTGAGGTTCTCCGTGTTGTTGACTCGCTCCAGGTAAGTTGAGCATTCTGTTGCGATTCGCGCGCAAAATACTCTCTGCATACTTCCAGAGCAAATTGCGGGACGAAAACAGTAGACTAACCTGAATTTTGTGCAGACTGGCGACAAGCACAAGGTCACCACCCCAATCAACTGGGTCCCAGGTGACGATGTCATCGTCCACCCAAGCATCAAGACCCCAGAGGCCGAGAAGCTCTTCCCCAAGATCAACATCGTCAAGCCATACCTCCGCTTCACTCCTCTGCCAAAGGAGGAGACTTCTGCTGCTGTCTGAACCGGCCAAATGCTTTTCAGAAGCGTGTGGGAAAGTGAGTGGGGCCGCCCGGTGACTGACACGGGATACTAAGGAAGCTCGCTCACACACCATGAGCTGCAGACCTGAGAAGAGCTCAGAGCCAAGGAGAGTCCGGAATGGCAATGGCTACAGAGCTCGATTGATACCCTTCAAGCGTGGATGTGGAAGTAGAGCATCTGCTCCAATAAAGAGATACGCTGAAATGAAAGTTCATGAATACTTGGTACAATTCGTGTATTGGTGCGGATTTCTTGACTACGAGACGCGTTCATTGGCACTGAGCGTGTCGTTCAATTGCGTGCGATCTCTGCAAACATTGTGAACGAAATGGGCGCGTTGACGCGCAATAGAGCATGCGTCTGCCCGTGGAACCAGTACATCAATACCCGCTCCTTCGAGAGAGACAAGGCGTTTCACAACCACGGTGATCGAGCGGCATGCCTCCGCCGGTAATGAGCAGAATTCCCATGGGGAGATCAGCAAAACGTGATCGAGCATGGCCGCCGAACTTCGTGTCTGAGCATTGCTCATCGTCTGGACCGCTCCCTCTGAAAGATGGAAGTCGCCCGCGTCGGCTCGGAAATGAAGTGTGTTGTTTGAAGTAGAAACATCTCAAGCCCAGCTATGCTACAAAATGAATGGTGACGACACCACAGCATGACCAAGTCAAGATGCCTAGCCTGCAATCAGCTCCATCAACCCAATAGCCCGGCAGAGATCAAGAAAGGAAGAGATTGCGGCAGTTGACCCTGCAACATGTGGTTGTTTGCATGTGAGATTCGATAACGGTAGACTAGCTTGATGCAGAGCTGTAGAAGATATGATCGGCACCAAAATGCAACGGATAAATGGGAACGGTAGAATCCTGAAAAAGGACATCGCCTCCTGCAATGCAACTCAGGCCCGTACATCCTCGGTGCGGTTCCGGTGGTCGAAATTAGGCAGGCGAATGGGCGAGGATCCCAGGTCGCCGTGGTTCTGAGCCTCAGCAACAGCCATATTGGACCTCATATTTCGCTCATTGGGCGGAAGGCAGCATGCATATGGGCCGATGAACTGCTGTCCGCATCCGGCGATGGAGGCTGACGTTGAAGCACGATGACATGCATGACACTCTTGACCATCTGGCGGGCGATCGCCTTGCCTTGCTGTCATCCTCGGGTTGATTCTGCGACAATGTCTGACATGATCGAGGGCGAGAGGCACTTTGCGCAGAACTTCTTCCTCGCTCGCGTGAATAAGTAGAACTGGTTGGTTGGTGAGAGCGCAAAGCGGAATGTGGAAGCAAGGCTGCCACGGACGGCAATGGCTCGTGCACCTGCGACGCGACTGATTGGCGTCGTAAGCGAGCTTTTCCCTTTGATTCACCACTACCGCTTGTATCGAACCTCACACGGATATCGATGGCCTAATCCGCCAGCCAAACAACTGCACCTCAGCTCCCGGTTTGTTGGCCGCGACCAATCCGAGAAGGTGAGTTCGTTTGTCAACTGTCGCTTCGCTGTGCCGTACGGATCTGGTCCCATTTGGCCCCTCTGGAAGTTCATCCCTGCCGTCGCGAGGAACAAACACAAGCAGCAAAAGCATCCGATGGCATGGCACAGCAGGACACCTGCATATGGACGACCGTCAAACGCTCTCTTCCGCTTGCCTAGCACTGCGCGCTTTGCTCCGAAACCCACCAAGTACCAGCGCACAGCGCTTCCCGATGGGAGATGGAGCGCCCGAGCCACACGTAACGACGACGAAGACAGGCCCTGGCCGTATGCCGTACCGCTCTCCATGTGCATATCGTCGTGATGTGCTCCCCTTCCTCCCTTGATGTGCTTTTGAGACCTAACTGCCCCTCCACCTGCAACGTTGCTCTGCCTGCTCCGCAGTACCACGGAAATTTATTCTTATTCTACATCATACCTCAACGAACAGTTAGGCCGCGAGCTGACCGCAGATGTCTGTTCCTCTAGGGGTTTTCGCTTTCCCAGCGGCCGCTGAGGATCGCCCTCAGCACAGCAGGCCAAAGTCCAGCAAGCAGAACAAAGACCGTCCCTCGACCGCAGACACCCAGTCCACCGCCGGCCGATCTTTGGATAGCAGCAGATCGGGAAAGAAGCCAAAGCCAGAGAAGAAGTCCGCCGCTCAATTGTCTTCAAGGTCTTGGGTAACTGCATTCACGCGCGAGAGGAAACCTTCCCTGCCGGCGTCCGATACATCGTCTCTCGCTCCTCGTTCAGCTTCAATCTCGACATTCGGATCATCGCCTCACGATTCATTCGATCTCTCGATATCGCTTTCATCCGCCAAGTCGAAATCCTCCTCACGGCCGAAACACGTGCCTATCGTCATTCCCAGCGAGTACTCCTACGTTCCTTCGGAATCTGAGCCCAGTTCCGGATCCTTCACCTTCTCGACACCGAGTAGCGTTTCACCAACATCATCGCACGCACCGACACTACCATCTGTCGAGGCGTGCCCTCCTAGCACCCGTACAGCACCGAGGCATGTGCCCATAGAGATCACATATCGTCCAGATTGGGCTGTTCCGAGCCAGAAAGACCGCGATAGCCCATCGCCACGAGAGCCGCTACTGGAATTTCCTGCGCTCGAGCTAGCGCCCATTTCGCCTTTCACCATGTCTGCCACGCCCGAGTCAAGTCGAGCGAACACCATGGACTCCAATGCCTCTCGGCCAACGTCGGGTCAGCTGTATCCCCCTAGTCAAAATGGTTCGCGCTCAAATATCAGTGCGCACAGCAGCCAAGTCAGCCTGGTTGGCATGCGGTCAGAATACGAGTCTGCTTCAGAGGCCGAGTCGACACAGGGTGACGATGGTCCTGGGCAACATACACCTTCACAGTCTGTCAGCTCTGCAAATCCCCAAACTGCACCAGCGTCGTCAAGTTCTGCCGGGCTGTCTGGATTGGTATGCAACGTGCATCGTACAACTGGTCGCGAACCACTTCCCCTTGTCGGTGCGACCACTACTGTGCTAGGGGACAAGCTCTACGTCTTTGGCGGCAGGCGGCTCTCACGCACGAAACCGCAGTTGACCGCAAATCTGTATGAACTCGATCTCATTCGCCGGCACTGGACGAAGCTGGAAACAATAGGTGACATTCCACCACCGCGATACTTTCACAGCGTCTGCGCGCTTGGCGACACAAAGCTGGTGTGCTACGGCGGCATGTCTCCAGCACCTCCGCCAGAGGCAGCATCTGATGCGCAACCTGAAGTTATCGTTATGTCCGATATTCACATCTACGACGTGCCAAGTCAGAAGTGGACGAAGGTCAACACACCGGATGCCCCGCAAGGTCGATACGCCCATTGTGCCTCAATATTACCATCATCAGCAGTATTCGCATCTCGCGACGCGCCCATGTCTGCAATTCATCACAATCCGGAGGGAGAAAATCCAAACGAGGGAACCCTCGGCGTCGATCTAGATGGGACGGGCGGCGCAGAGATGATCGTGGTCGGTGGACAAGACTCCGCAAACCACTACATTGAGCAAATTAGCGTCTTCAATTTGCGAAGTCTGAAATGGACGGGCACAACAGGCATGGGACGTAGCTGCGGTGCGTACCGCAGCGTTGTCACGCCATTGACCACGATGAGTGCAACACAAATCGGTGCCGGACCTCACGCTCAAGCTGACATGGATGAGGATGATGAGGAACCGACTACGATTGGCTCTGGTTCACCGATGCTGATATACTCCAACTACAACTTCCTGGATGTGAAACTGGAACTGCAAGTACGACTTACGGACGGGACTCTCATAGAGAAGCCCATGCAGACAGTCGTTTCACCACCTGGTCTTCGCTTTCCAAACGGCGGCATCATCGACAACCACTTCGTCGTGTCTGGTACTTTCCTGACTTCGTCGAAGCAGGAATACGCGCTTTGGGCTCTCGATCTGCGCACACTGACATGGAGTCGCATCGATGTTGGTGGCAGCATTTTCAGCCAAGGAAGCTGGAACCGTGGTGTCCTTTGGTCACGACGCAACGCGTTCGTGATCCTGGGCAACCGCAAGCGAAGCCTGGTCGATGATTACAACAATCGTCGCATCAACTTTTCAAACATCTGCGTAGTCGAGTTGGAAGCCTTTGGGTTATACGAGAACCCGCGGGTCGCAGAACCCACCTCTGCGTACGTATCTGCTAGCGCAATCCCAAGCGTGTTGCCGCAGCGCGTGCCACAGTCCAAGGATGATGCCGCTTTCGGTCGTCTGCTCTCAGCGGCTGCAGAAGACATTGGGCAGCTAGCGCTGGGTGTGCGGGAGCTTGCAGATATGGACTTCCTCGCTATTGATGGAACGCGGGTGCCCGTCAATTCGCGACTGATCTCTCGGAGATGGGGTCCGCACTTCATCACGCTTCTTCGAGAGTCATTGATGACGGCTGAAAATGGCGCTGATACCGCCACACTGCGCGCAACCGCTGCAGGACACCCTTCTCGGAACTCCAGCATCACCATCACACCTTCACTGAGCTCTGCCACCTCGGGCGCGACGACTCTAACCAATAACTCCAATCTCACGGATACGAGTCTACCAGACACGCGTAATGCCCCAGCAACATCGCGGCCACGTCTGCTGTACCTACCGCATACGGCACCAACACTGCATGCATTGTTACACTACCTCTACACTTCGACGCTACCCTCGCCGCCACATCCACTGGCTACGCCGCAAATTTTCTGCTCGCTCCTGCAACTTGCACGACCATACAAGATCGACGGCTTGCAAGAAGCCACGATCGAGCGCCTGCATCAATGTCTTGACGGCCGCAATGCTGCAGCGATCTTCAACGCTGCGGCCATGGGTGCAGGGGGTGGTGACAGTGTCCATTTCGCCGCAAATGCTCGCTCAATTCATCAAAGTGATATTCCTGTCCGAACGGCCAGTCTTGCTGGCCTGGAAGGTCTGCTGAATGGCGATCAGACTGCCAACCCTCGATCGCTGTCAAGCTTGCGCATTGACACAGACATGGCCAACGGTCGCAGCGTTCGCAACACGCTCAGACCCGGCCCACGTGCCGCTGAGGACACGGACGAGGAACCCATGAGTGCATCATCAACCGCGAGCATGAGTGAGAGCGAGTATTCTACTCGTAGCAACAAGGACGTTCAAGACGTATGGAACGGCGCCCTGAGCTCTGTCGTCGGTTTGCAGAAGCGCGGTCTGCGAGGACTGATGGAAGGCCGCCGCATGCGCGAGAAAGGCCGAGATGGATTTGGCGAAGGTCGTGTGGGACTAGGAATTGCGGCCAACTAGAGCTGTGTCTACGTGATGACGATGGAAATGTCGCTGAAAATGGCTGTTCGGGAATGACTTTGCTGGTGTTGCTGCTGTTAGAGATGCCAATAACTTCACATGGCGCCGTAGCTCGGTTTTCGCACGTGTACAAGGCGTGCTGCAAGATATCCTAAATAGCGTTATGATTCGCAGAGATTCTGCTTCAATACCCATGCTTCAAATTGTCAGGTCCCTCAACGTTGCATTTATTCTTGCACTTGCGCTCGTCGGCCATCGGCAGAATTGCCAAGCCGTTAGTTTTCGGAAGTATCCGGTGCCCGTGACAAGGAGAAGGAGAAAGTGCGCGACAGCTTCAAGTCAGCTTCCACTTCGACACTTACACGACCACTAACCTCAACGCAACACCCACATCATGTCGTGGAGATCCAACGTCGGCCAGACCGGCGCCAATACGATTCCGCTCGGACCGCGTCGACGCTTCGGCGATGATGACGGCCCCGGCGGAGCAGGCGATGCTGAGGCACCACGCGACAACAAGCGCGGTCGCAGCCCAGAACCACGCAAGCCCGTCGAGCTCAACCCGGACGGCACCAAGAAGCGCCGCAAGAGGAACCGATGGGGTGATGCGGCAGATAACAAGGCCGCGGGCTTGATGAACCTGCCGACTGCCATCACTGCGGCTATGACAGCCGAACAGCTGGACGCCTACGTGACGCATCTGCGAATCGAGGAGATCAGCCAGAAGCTGCGCATTAACGATGTTGTGCCAGCCGACGGCGACAGGTACGTCGAGTCTACCCATCTCCAGGTCCAGGACACAAATCCTAACGCGCGCAGATCTCCTTCCCCTCCGCCTCAGTACGACAACTTCGGTCGCCGTGTGAACACGCGCGAGTACCGCTACAGAAAGAGACTAGAAGATGAGCGGCACAAGTTGATTGAAAAGGCGATGAAGATCATCCCTAGCTATCACCCGCCATCTGACTATAGGAGACCCACCAAGACTCAAGAGAAAGTCTACGTGCCGGTCAACGACTACCCGGAGATTAACTTCAGTATGCTTTCTAACCCACTAACCCTCACCATGCAACGACTTCTGGTCAATGCTCTGCACTGCTTGTTGTTTACAGCGATCAAAAGCTGTACTAACCCTCCCTTGCTAACTCACACTGCACCTTTATCACACATGACAATGACTAACACTTAGCTTTTTTCTACTAACAGTCGGCCTGCTCATTGGCCCTCGTGGTAACACGCTCAAGAAGATGGAGACTCAGTCCGGCGCCAAGATTGCCATCCGTGGTAAAGGCTCGGTGAAGGAAGGAAAGGGCAAATCTGATGCCGCTCACGCCAGCAACCAGGACGAAGATCTACACTGCTTGATCATGGCAGACACTGAAGAGAAGGTCAACAAGGCGAAAGAGTTGATTCACAATGTCATCGAGACTGCCGCTTCTATCCCAGAAGGTCAGAACGAGTTGAAGCGCAACCAGCTCCGTGAGCTTGCGGCCCTCAACGGTACTCTTCGTGACGATGAGAACCAGGCTTGCCAGAACTGCGGCGAGATTGGACACCGAAAGTACGACTGCCCACAGCAGCGTAACTACACTGCGAACATCATCTGTCGTGTCTGCGGCAACGCTGGCCACATGGCTCGTGATTGTCCAGATCGTCAACGCGGTAACTTTGGGCGCGATATACCACCACGTGGTCCTCAGAATGCTATCGAGGGAGACTACGAGAGACTCATGAACGAGATTGGTGGTGGAGGTGCGCCTGCTTTGGATACTTCAGTGCCGCAGCGACAAATTGGATACGAAGCTGGCGGAGCTGATGCGAACGGCGGTGCTCGTCCAGCTGCTCCTTGGCAGCGTGGTCCAACTGGCGCTCCTGCTCCCTGGCAGCAACCTCGTCAAGGCGGTCCTGCCCCATGGGAGAGTCGTGGAGGCAACGACGGTGGATATGGAGGTCCGACGGGAGGACCTGCTCCGTGGGCGAGAGGTGGCGGAGGTGGCAGCGGCGGTGCAGCACCATGGCAACAACCACAGCAAGCACCATGGCAGCAACCACAACAAGCTCCATGGCAGCAGCAGTCTGGAGGATACGATGCCGTTCCCCCTCCACCACCACCAGCGGACATTCCTCCTCCACCACCTCCATCCAACAACGACGTACCTCCACCTCCTCCACCAGCTTAGTTCGACATTTTACAGACAGTACGCGCGAGAGTAGCATTGAAAATGAGGGGCGCTCCAACAGGGCAGGCAGACAGGTATGTGTCTGGTCCGAGTACAATAGCAGCCTAGCACTTGGTTAGCACTTGTTTAGCACAGCAAAAAGTCGCTGCACTCTACTCCCACTGTTCACTGCCTTTGCTTTCCCGACACACCCTGGCCACGCTGCAACGACAGATCTGCTGACCGACCTCTTCAGTCCTCCGTACCAGCTCTCATCCCGAGGAGCCACGAGCCGTGTCAATGGAAACACACCGGCAGCACATCGACCCTCTGAGCCATCAGTAACTACAGCATGGCAACCGCTACCGCGGCCGTCAACGCTTTCGCTGCCGTCATTGCCACAAGTGGTGCGAGAAGCAGAAGCGACAGAATGGGAAGACAGGCGCAGAGACTGGCTTGATGCATGGTGGAACATTTTCAATTCAGAAAACCGTCCTCTTGAGTCCAAGGTGACGATTCACATCCGAAACGCACCTAACATGAACTGGCTTCGAGACTTTGAAAACAGCGACCGGTTAACATTGTTCAATGTTTTGATTGTCGCCATCTCAGAGTTGTATACGGAAAACGCTTTGTTTCGAGCGACGTTTGATGAATTTACAAGCGCGAGACCGGATGCTGCTGCAGACATTGGACGCTTTCTTGGTTCTCGCTGGGTTGAAGTTCGGGCGTTTGAGGAGATGCGTGATGAGGAGGATGAGCGGGGGCTTCAACGGGTGATTTTGGAAGTTTTGTTTCAGGTTCGGGTTTGGAAGGCTAGAAGGAATTGGTTGGAGGCGGAGATGGATTTGGTGAAGTATGTTGTGGCTGACCGGCCGGGGTTTGAGGCTCTTCGTTGAAGTGAAAGGGGATGGGGATGTTTGGATGTGAGATCTGAGATCTGAGGTATGGGACGTTCGTTGGTATTGGAATTTGTGACGCTAAGCAAGTAGTACTTTTTATCACTCTCTCTTTGATCCATGCATTCGCCACTTTTCTTCCAACTCCTTGATCAATGCATGAACACTTCCAACGTAACTTCATTTCCCCATCCGACATCTTCTCCACTCTCTTTCCATGCTCTCTCAATATCGATCTCTAATACTTTTCCATTCGCTTTCACGCATTCCACAGGGATCGGGTTCCCGTGGATCAACACGATGAAATTATCTGACACCGTTCTCTCTTCCAAATCAGAAATCCAAAGTCCTAGAATTCCTAGCGCTTTCAGCGATATCCAGGTTCGCAAACGTCCGCTGTCTTCGACGTAGACGTCGTAGCCTGTCACGGCAGCTGAGCCGGTCATTTTGCCTACGAGACCTAGCATGGCAACTTTGACGGGTTCCTTGGCCGAAGAAAGATCGAATGTTTGGAGAGCATACGATGTTAGGATTTCCCAACTTTGAGCTTGGAGTTGGATTCCGATTAGAGGTTTCGTGGTTTCTTTGCCGGAGTCATTGTGGAGTTTCAGAGGCTTTGTGAATTTTCCTGAAGAGAAGGATCCGATTACATATTCTGCTTCTTTGCTAGCGGAGTCTGTACCAGGAAATTCGGACAAATGGACGAATTCACTGAGATGACGACCGGAGACGTTGAAGATTCCGAGGATTCCTGTGCCGGTTTGGGCGAAGCCGTGGTAGGTTCTGATTTTGAGAAGGGTGAGGTCTTGGTAGGCGTTGTAGGGGTTTGTTGCTTTTCCGACGATTTGAGGGCGGAGGATGATGGTTTTGTCGCGGGGGGTTTGGGCTGTCATTTGTCTGATCAAAGAGATGTCGTGTTTGCCGGGATAGTCGGTAAAGTAGATGGGACCGCCGGAGACGCAGCGAGCGGCGGCGTGGAAACTGGCCCAGTCGTGGGAGGTTTGGAACATGTCCCAGTCGGGAAGGACGTTGAGGTGTTGGGTGAGGAGGGCGTTGTGGGCGTTGCAGAAGATGTGCCAGGGGTGAGAGGCGTCGACTTCGGGGAAGAAGTCGTCGCTGTTGCGGGAGAGGATGAGCGGTTTGTTCCTTGGGAGCTGGGTGTGGAAGAGGTTCTGTGGGGTTTGTGACATGCATGAGATGGCGCGGCTGCTCAGATGGCGGAGGTGTGCGACTGTCCAGGCGTCTTGGTAGGCTTGCATGAGGCTTCGTCGATCGGGAGCGTGGACAAGGAGATCTAGGAAGAATTGTGCGTCGGTCTTGACACTGTCGACGCCAGATTCCGCTAGGAAGCTGTAGAAGTCGTCGTACATTTGTTTGACATCTTCGGCCGCAACGACAGTGAAGGTGCCTCCTGCTACGCCGGGCTCCTTTTCGACCTGGATCGTCTTGTAATTTTGCGCGATCTCGCCATCGGGATCGATGCCGCCCCAGTATCCGAGCAGTGCGTGCCATACGGCGATGTGCTTGATATTCGAATGTCGCTTCCGTATCTCGGCTGTGGTCTTCTTCATGCCATCTGGAAAGCCCTCTGGGTTTGCCTCGAATGCAGACCAGCCACGGGTGAATTGCGTGTCGCCTTTGCTGAGCGACTGCCAGTTGTCATCGATGATGAGTGTGGATATGTTGATGTTCTCCTTGGCGAGGTCTTCCAGTGCGTCGTATATATTCTTAGCCGTGAGTTTCTGTCCTAAGGCATTCCAAGTACAAAACGTGAACCCATCATACCAGTCCTCAAGCCACTCAGGACTGGGATTGTCGACTGGTTGTACAGTCTTGATGAGCTGTTCGACAGTGGCAGCCTCCTCATCTGCAGCACTGTAGGACTGCACAATCTTCCGGGCATGATACCAGACAGCTGCATTCGCTACCTCGAAACTGTCGGCGACGGCAACCAGCACTCTGCTAGTCTCGGTTTCGGTCCTATCATTGCGAGCCTTGATGATAATGTTTCCATCGTGATCGTTGAAGAAAGTCGTGATCACATCGTTGATGCCGCTGATCCCCAAAATCACGACGTGCAAGCCATCTTCACGCAAGAAAGATAATTCAACAGCATCCTTGTCGACTTCGAACGTCCCTTTGCCTTGACGCGGAGCCAGCCAAGGAGACCACAGTCGCACCAAGCCGAACCATCTAGTGCTCCGATTGACGACACCCAACTGATGATGTTGATAGCCTGAGTCTTGCTTGTATGCCGGGACAACCGGAGCTGTTAGCGAATACAGGTGGGTATTATCTGTATCTGGCCGTTCGCTCTGTACTTGGATGTCGCCACTCAGACCACTGAACCAATGTTTGAGGTCGTAGGTCGAGTGTTTTTGGAACTCATTGTTTTGATAGTTGAGCTGGCCGTCACCCACTCCAGTCACGTCTTTGATCCATTGCCAGTCCTGGTCTTGACTGAGTCGATACTTGATCGTGAAAGAAGTAGCTTGCCCGTGCTTGGGAGTGCCGGGAAGATGTCCGGTGTACCATATTTTCACAAGGTCTCTCTCTGATGGTCTGTTCAATAAGAGTAGCTCGTCAGATTCAGCTGCTAGAGCGAGTGGCAACTCTTCCCAATCATGCTCGCCACCGTGATTGTGCCAAATGATGACTTGTGGCGGATCAGGTCCAATGAGGCTGGTGGGTTGGCTATGCTCGAGCAGGACAGTAAACGTGACGCCGTCCTCGTCCTTTGGGACTATTGTTGCCTGGCCGAGCGGAGGCCAAACAGTGGTGCTGATGTACAAGTCATTCATCTCATCATCAGTCTCCGGCGTGAAAGCAGCAGCCGGCTCAGGTGGCAATTGTTCGGGGAGGAGATCTTGTTCAGCCATGACTATGTCGACTTCTGGAGGAGGGTAGACTCGTTGCCCGGTGACGGTGTCGCAGTCTGCAGACGAGGAAGGTGAGCTCTAGCGCTTTCTCCAAGCAAGCTCCAGGCAATACTCACACCCAAAGGAGATCTGCTTCTGCTTCACTCGAGAGATGACCATGATGGCGGCGAGTGCAGTGTACGGGGCCCCGCGTCCAGCAAGACGGCAGCGTCAATGGGCGAAGGCGGTGGCATGGTGCAGACTCCACTCCCCTGCCTATAGCACGTCACCGCTCGTGCTCTCTGCAAACGTGTAGTTAGCTCTCACGCCCCATGTCGAACATCCCAATGAGGTAACCAGCTACGTTGCTTAGTCAGCAGACACATTCTCCACTGGAGAGCTCAGCAGACTGTCAAGCCGCTTTATAGACAGTCGAATCTAATACTTTGTATATCACTCGGTGTTGATTCACAGACAGAGTATTACGTGAGTTCTACAGGCCAAAATCACCTTCGATGAATGTACCATGCGGCCCAAGCCCATACACCTGCGGCATATCCGCCCTTGCCACTTCCTTGAATGTTTTGCCATCCAGCGCAACGAGAATGCTATTTGTTCCCTCTTTGTTGATGGTGATGGTGATCACGATCCCATCATCCTCCTCGGTCGCACCAGGGCGCTGAATAAATATGGGCTCCGTGGGACAGCTTTCCCCATGTTCTGGAATCCAGGCTTTGAACGTGCCCGTCTGCCAATCCGATTTGAAGAGGTGGCCGTAGAATGATGCGTGGGTTATTCCTACGCCGTTACCGAGACGGCCGATGGGTACCTGAGTGCCTGGAGCGGATATTCCATTCCCCGAGACACCGTACACGTAACGATAATTCGGGTCCGTCGAGGCGGGTTTGGAGATGCGTGGGAGCTCGGCCGCCATGTCGGGGATCGCGGTCTTGACAGTACCGCGGGCGACAACATACGGATCTCTCGTGTTCACGGCTGCCAATTCGTATCGGACAAGCCTGCCGACTTGATATGGCTTGAGAGGCGAGAGGATGTTTGAGATGGCGTACTCCGCGTACGGATAGTGGTCCGCCTTGTAGCTGGCGATATCGACGTGAACATTGATGTTTCCAGTCTGAGGATCTACATAGTCGTAGGCGTTGGCAGTGTGGAAGAAGTAGAAGTTCGGCACCTCATAGGATGCGACACTAGTTCAATCAGCCATGCGGCACGGAATTTGAAGTGTAAGAATTGCGAGGACTCACAGCTTGCCATCAGCTTTGTCCACCACGTAGAAGAATACAGGGGAGTCGTGCTCACACACCATCGCTTCGATTATAGGTTTGGTGGGGTCACTCGTGTCTATAGAGACCGGCTTCGACAAGTCAGCTGTGATCATTTCGTTGGCCGGCCAGGTACAACCTACGTTTCTCACAAATACAACATACTTGTCGGTCGCCGCAAGAGCATGCGTGTAACAGGGCTTGCATGGCAGTGCACACTTCCACAGGAGAGCCGCCGGCCTGGACACCACATCCAGTGCGAAAACATACATGACGCCGGCTGCGTCGATCAAGTAATTGTAGGTCTGCCCTCTCCTGCGATCGTGGACGGGATGCGCGCAACAACCGCTCCCGGACAGCTCGGGGTCGATGGTCGCATGGGTGAGCAACCGTTTCGGTTCAAGAGTCTTCGCATCACAGATTTGTATCGCGTTCCAGTCGGTGTGAACGATAATCTAGGCTTCATAATTAGCTTTGATGTCTCCCGCTTAGAGAACTCATGGTGCCTTCCTCACCTCTTGGGTGGCCGGGTCTTCTGCCTGAGTTCCTCTCGAGTTGGGGTTGCGATCGATCGGGAGGTGCATACCGCGGCGTGGCTGCACGCTGGCGCTGAAATCGTCCGGTTCCGGATTCTCACTCGGATAGTATACGATTTGCTATACAATACAGTGAGACTTTAATCGTCACAGGCTCCAAGGGTCGTGCATTGATGACTTACCTGAGGTCCTAGCAAGGCAGAACAAGGATCTTGGGCTTGGAACAGAGGGGTGTTTGGGTTGGGCCCCATGAAGGAACTTCCAAGGTACCCATCCTTCTTCGCCCTTCGAAGAATTCCCTCATGGTTGTATCGACTCATGTAGTAGACCTGACCATTGATGATACGAAACTTGTGCACAATCCCCAGCCCATCAAAGAGATGCTGAATGACCACTTTGGGCTTGGACTCATCCTCTGAGATGGGAACCGTGAATCGGCCAGCGCCAACCCTTTGTTTGAAAATATCAGCTTGCAAGCCAGTGCGAAGATAAGATTCGACTCAATACCTGACAAAAGTGCCATGTACCCAGGTTGGCCAAGAACCACGAAGCTTACACGCGACCTCCGTTGGGGTTTCTGGAACATCGCGAACGTAGGGCGGAGCATAGTTGAGCTCATCTTCCGTGACGATATGCCAATTGTAACCGACGGGCTTCTGCTCGGTTACCATTGTGAAGATGGACGAAAATTGTGCCGGTGTGCAAGTTTAGGCAACCCGTAATCGTGAGTCAAAGTAGTTTGTATGTCTAGGACGCGAGAGGAAAACTGACTGATGACGAGAAAGAAGAGTGGCGTTGAACGCAGCATATATACGTACGCGCTGCATGTATGTGCACAGAATCCCATCGACCACTGTTACAACTCGCAATCCTGAGGTCCAATCAAAGGCAAGGCATATGGATCGGGGTGTAAGCTTACCAAGTCGGTGTTCACATGGCGGACGCTTCGGGGTCTCTCAAAGACTCAAGCCCTGCGAAATCTCGGTGTTTGGCCTGCTAGAAGCAGCATATCGGAACCTACCGAGCAACCTGGAACGCGGGAACATAGGAACAACCGGGGAGGCGAGCTTTACGCCTCTGGATGAACCCGCATGCCAGCCTGCTATCAGGTCACGGAACAAACGATCAGGCTGGACTGAAGCAGGCTTCTTTCTGCCCGATGCAACGAAAGTGGTCCAGCATTGCTGCCAGGCGAATGCTGTGGTATCGCAAGACCCGCACGCTCGCGATCAATGTTGCATACTTCGATATTGGAACTCACGCAGATCCCATGATTCCAGTGTCGGCGGTCTGCCCAGTCAGATCAAGCAGGAGGCAGACCTTACTGATGCGGCGCGTCAACGCTCGAAGGTGCGCTTGTTCGAGAGCTGGATCAATAGTTGGCCACGGTCAACGGCATAGCCTAAGTCCGTCGTTCCAGTAAAGGCAGCATTGGCACGGCCAGGTGACAAGCGGCAAAGACTTGGCACAGGCTCATATAGCTGGGGAGGGTGAGAAGGAGGCCGAGAAGGCTGGCAGGAAGGTGCAAACGAGGCCTGTGTTCGGGTTCCAAGGCGAAGAACATGAATGGCAGACCAGCGACAGGTTGGACAATGTGGACTTGATAGAGTGCGTTAGACTCCATGTTACAGCAGCATGGCCGCGGTTTCCAGCTTTGCTAGGATCACCAAGAGCTTGTTTTGAGAACAGTAGGTCCTTCGTATGCCGAGACTGGCACAGTACAAAGTATTTGCCCATCCATTCGGCAGCTTGACGAGGCTGCAGCGGCAGCCGAGACGTCCGCGGAGGAAAGTTGCAAAGGCACCCAAGTGAAAAACGCAAGCATCGGAGGTCAAGCTCTTCGTCGGACAGCCCAAAGCGGCAAGCACCTCAGCTACACCGCTTAGTCATCCAACATTTTCACCACCGGCGAGCTCACCGCGGCGATCACGGCGCTGCTTCTGATTCTGCAACATCGATGACCTGCGCACGCTCGGCGAGATGTTCGACACTATCTGCACCCTCCCGCTCTCCTCCGACATCTTCGCTCAGGCCGTCCACCCCACTCTCCCGCTCGTCACTGTCGGTCTCTCCTCCGGCCATGTCGCGACCCTGAAACTTCCGCCAGTAGACGAGGACTCGGAACCGGACGATGTCAAACGTTCGCCGGAGCGCAGAGGATCCAATGGCACAGATTTTGTGGACACGACGTGGCGGACGAAGCGACACAAGGGTAGTTGCCGCTGTCTGGCCTACAGCATCAATGGCGAGCACGTCTACTCTGCAGGTACAGATGGGATCGTCAAGGCCGCAGACATTGGGACAGGAAAGGTCGTTGGCAAGATTGCCATCCCAGCTGCTGCGAGTAGTGCTGCTGGAGTCGAAGTAGATGCGCCTACCGTCGTGCATGCGCTGAGCCCGCAGACTCTTCTACTTTCGACAGATTCTGGCGCATTGCATCTGTACGACTTGAGGGATCCTGCACCGAGCCTGCCTCTTCAGGATGGCAAGACTGCATTTGTACAAAGCAGGCCGAGTCAGACATACCACCCGCACGCCGATTACATTTCGAGTCTTGCACCCATCCCTCCGAGCGCAGCCAGCACGAGTGGGTACAGCAAGCAGTTCTTGACCACTGGAAGCACGACCCTGGCGTTGACAGACCTGAGAAGAGGCGTGCTGGCAAAGAGCGAAGATCAGGAGGAACTGCTGCTGAGCTGTCTGTATGTCACTGGTCTGCCAGTGAAGAAGAGCAGCGGGAGTACGGGCGAGAAGGCCGTAGTGGGAGGTGGAGATGGTGTGATCACATTGTGGGAGAAAGGCCAGTGGGACGATCAAGACGAGAGGATTGTGGTCAGCAGAGAGAAGGAGACATTGGATTGCATGGCGGCGATTCCCGACGACATTGGAGGTCTTGGTAAAAAGATCGCAGTGGGCATGGGAGATGGAAGAATACGGGTTGTGCGATTGGGTATGAACAAGGTCGTTGCTGAGTTCGCGCATGATGAGGTCGAGGGCGTGACCGCGCTTGGCTTCGATGTCGAAGGCCGCATGATCTCTGGTGGAGGCCAGACGCTCAAGGTCTGGAGAGAGCACTTTGCTGCTCCTGATGACGACAGCGACGATGACGGCGTGACTGGCAAACGTGCCGCCGACAGCGACGACGATAGCGACGCAGAGGAGGCGGAGGACAGCAGCGATGAAGAAGAGAAAAGCAAAAAGCCGAGAAAGAAGAAGAAGAGAGGCAAGGCACCACAAAACGTGCCCAGCTTCGACTTTGGTGGACTTGATTAAGGCGTACATCTGGGGCGGCAGCGTATTTGCGAAGATACCCAACTCACGTAGTCTTGCATACACTCGATTTCTCATCTCTGGAACTCAGTCACATGCAATGCACGTCTATACTCTATGTTAAATTCTACTCATCGCATTCATCACTCCACCTTCTTCATCCCCATAATCCTCTCACTCGTCCTCTTCTGCATCAAATACTCCCCTCCTCTCCAAGCCTTATAAACCCCATACAACCCACTCAAAGGCCAAATCCCCCAAACCATCTCCTTCCATCCCGCCGCTGCTCGATCTTTCCCCTCTAAATCCACTTTCACCTTATCATACACACTCGGCAGATACTGCGCCCCATATTTCTTCCTCAAAGCATCGTATTCTTGCTTATCATACATACTCCAGAATTCCTCTTCAGTATAATATGCATGAGCATATAACCATTTCCTCCCGCCCAGTTCGTCGACTTTGTGTTCCAAAGAGCGGTTTTGTTGCAGGAATTCTTTCCGATTACGAGAGCCGGGGCCCCAGACGCCGAAATTCATCATAAATTCCGGCGTCTTCTCTGGATTTGCGAGTGAAGAGTATAATCCATACTCTGAATTTTGTGCATCGCGGCGTTGACGGAGAGGACAAAGCCAAATTGGATAGATGGAGAAGGTCTCGTCCAACCAATCGTGGAATTTTGTGGTGTTCTGGTAGGGAATCGCGACGTCTTGGATTATGTAGATTTTTGCTTGGCCCGAGGCGTGGAGGGCGTGGTACATTACGCGGGTGTGCATGAAAGAGTCGAGGATGTAGCGGGTTATGCGGTTGAAGGGGGTGAGGAAGTATTGGAAGGCGTAGCGGCCTACCCAGAAGGCTCCGCGGTCGTAGCGGAAGAGGTAGTCTGCGAGGGGGGTGTGGATTTTGGTGATAGTATTGATGGTTGAGTGGGGTTTTGTGAGGCGTTCGACGTGTTGGTAGAACCAGCGGTCTTGGGGACGGGTGAAGTGGTAGAGGGGGGATGATATTGGGGGAGAGTTGGTGAGTTTTCCGGAGCAGATTACTATGTGGTTGTGGGAGAAGACTATGCCGTCGAGAAAGTCGGTTGATGGGTTGGAGGTTTCGCTTTCGACGAGCTTCATTGCGTCGTTCATGTTGGTGAAGGGATGATAGGTCAATTCCACGTATTCTGCTGCGTCCCGGAGTTGGATCTTGAGGAGTGTGACGACTCCTAATGTGCCGAATGATGATGCTGCTCCCCAAAAGAGCTCTGGGTTCTCTTCTCGACTGATGCGTTGGACTTCTCCTGTAGGAACAACGATCTCGATCCATCTGACAGTATTGTCGAAAAAGCCGTGACGGAAAGAACTGCTCTCGCCGCTCGTTCCTGCGAAGCCTCCTCCGACAGTGATTCCGGGAAACTCCATCACCACGAGCGGGACAAGGCCTTTCGCGTATGTTGCGCGCACGAAATCGTCCATGGGTACATTTGGTTCAACAGTCGCGATCTTGTTGGTCGTGTCGATGTGCAGTACATGGTTGAGCTTGCTTGTGTCGATGGAACTGTTCGGGTCTCGGCGGGAGTCGCGAGTGCTGTTTGTGGAGCCATGATAGATGCGATACGGTTTCTCTGCTTCATAAAATTGTTGTACTTGAGATGATATCTTGTCCACTGCTGCATTGTGTGTTTCCATCTTGTAGCGGATTGGAGGAGGATTTACGCTGTGAAATCACAGTATAGTCTTCGTCAGAGGTTTAGCAGAGTTCGACGCCTCCTACTTTGATTCAATGCATGGATGAAATACGGCTTCAAAACGTGACAATGGGATTGTAAGTACCAAGACGTTGTCGTAAGTGCGGGTCTCTGTAACCCAGTCTGATTGGCCATACCATTTTGCCAAGCGTCAGCACTGACCCAAGGCAGGCAACAACTTCCATCTCCATGCTTCGCCTCCTCTAAGTCACGTCGCCCAACATGTATGCCTCGAAATGAGCAAGAACCCATGATCGAGGCGCAGACACTGAGCAGAGTATGAGAGCGGCTGACGAGAGGAAAGAGCAGGCCTTGGCCAGACTTCGGTGCAGCGCGGTTGACCCGTCCCGTCGCGAATACGGCGAAGCCTGCAGGCCACGCCTTGGCCGTAGGGTCGCACGACATATCATATCATCTGAGATGAGCCTCAGCTTCCATTGACTTCACAGTGATTTGGCCATCGTCCTTTCGTACACTGACTGCACAAGATCAAGGCCACGCCGAGTACCGACGAGCAAGCAAGCTTAACAAGAAGCCTGAACTAGACCCAATAGTCTAAATGCACGCTGATCGGAGAAGATGGAGCTGACAGGGCAAATTCCGTTTAGAGCATGTCTATTCTGCAAGTGATGGCGCGGCGCCATCTCGTTACACATTCAACATGTGGCTGTGGTCTGGTCGCTGGAGGTTCTGGATCCGACGGTCCAGCCGCAGCCACCTCGCGTTCGCCGACCATCTGCTTGCGAGCGGTACCGAAGCACTCAACGAGAACTGATGGCGTCCATGTGGGCAGCACGTCCATCCACAATCCAACGACCGAGACACCACGATGTTCAGTTGAAACATGCCGATGCGCCATCACTGTATACGCACATCTGCGCAAAAATGCTTGAGCAAGTGCTCCAGCTGGCAAGATCCGCGATGGTTTCGTGTTCAACCGGAAAAGATCTGCGTTTCTGCGCGAAATCACTGCTCTAGCCTCCTCTGGGTCAAGCTGCACGCGCGCGACACACACGTGGCGTACCGAGGCGAATCATTGCCAGTCTTGGCTCCAGGCTAGTTCGATACACCTTCACGAAGAGTGGTGCTCATGTAGCTTATTATGATGGCTTGCATCCCCGCCCATGGCGAGCTGTTTTCTCCACCCACACGTTCGAGTCACGCTATAGCCACGATACATTCGGAACCAGGGATTGCAAGCCGACCACAACAGCATGTTACGAGCGGGCTAGGAGCTCCTGTGGCTGTAGCAGCCGTGTCGCGAGCGAGGAGGACATAAGGTCGTGGCCTGACCCTCCGAACTCTAAACACTATCCTCCATCGCAGCACTTTTCCTGCTCAAAATGGGTCTCGAGCCTCTTGGTCGCAACTGGGGCGACATTGTGAATTGGGATGATCTTGGAAAGGCATACGCTGGCTTTATTATCGCATGGACGGTCATCCTTTACGCCGGCGTTGCTTGGCTGATCAAGAATCGCGACTTGCCATTCATCAAGATCCGCAATGTGCCAATCGCCGTTGCCAGCGTCACCTGCCTGCACCTATACCTGATCAAGATCGTGTTGGCATACACCACGAATGGCCACTTCCTCTGCTCGCTGGAATTCTGGATTATGAGCATCTATCTTCCGTTCGGCATTGCCCTCTTCCAGGCCAACTTGGTTCAATTGTACAGCATCAGTGATCAACAACAAAAGCTCGCGACGTCTGCTGCGTCAACATCTACCGCCTCCATAGCGTCTCGTTCTGGAGTGCGAAGCTGGTGGCAGCAATGGAAAGATCTGCCGCAGATCAAGAAGTCCTACACCTATATCGGGATCGGCATGTTCATCCAAGTCATCATTACTGCTGCCATCTATGCCGCTACGCCAGAACTCCAAGGCGACTGGAGGAGTTTTGGTAAGGTGCCACACGCAAAGGGCCAAGCACTTTGTCGTAAATCGGCGGCCTGGGTCCCATCTGCTTTCTGGCAGTTGGCCTGGTCCTGGTTCTTCGGTCTGTGGACCCTCTGGAAGATCAGGAACATCCATGATACCCACTACTGGCGTCTGGGAACATGGCTCAGCGTTATCTCTGGTCTGCCCGGAACGCCACTCTGGATCGCAGCGGTGTTCTGCATCCAGTTCAAGCCCGTCAATATTCGATGGGTCCCGCCAATGTGGTATGTGATTCCCATCTGTGCTTGCTATCACCTCAACGCTAACATATCATCTCAGGCTTGCACCAGGTATCATTGTCATGCAAGTTGTCACAGTCTTCTTCCCCATCTACGAAGCCTTTGTGTCCCGAGCACAGATGCGTGAAACTCTCACGCTCATCAAGAATTGGGAGGAGAAAGGCGCCCAAAGCGGCGAGCCCAGCCTGAGCTCTGGCGAAGCCAGCAACGTATCAGTGGGCATCTCAACACGCAGCAAAGAGATCTTCACCATGGCTTCGCTCGAGAAGGCCTTGGCTGTCAATCCTTTGCCACTTCTTCACTTCGCCGCCAGCAAAGACTTCACTGCGGAGAACATCATCTTCTTGATGCGCGTGCGCGAATGGCGACAAGCACATGCCTCCGCTCCACGTTTGCTCAACACTACCGCTCTCACTGCCGATGCTCAAGAGTTGTTGTTCCGAATGGGAGTAGACATCTACACGACCTGCGTTTCAGACACGTACTCGGAGTTCCCCATCAACATCGACCACAACATCAAAGTCGCGCTCGACAATGTCTTTGCTCCCGCGGTTCCAGACAAGAAGAAGCGACTTTCCGATGACAGCACTAGCAGCAGTCCATGGGACATCGACATGGAAGCCCTGCAGAAAGCTCCCATACAATTGGAAATCCAACGCATGACGCTTTCGCGTGAGACGAGCGACGAGTCAGTCGACACAATGTGGTCGGCGAAATCCAAGTCACTCAAGAGTCAAAGCTCAAGGGACGTCAAGACCGGCTCTATGGACGACGATGAGAGACCAATCTTCGCGAGACATCCTACGACTGCACCTCTAGGTGTTGCAAGAGCAAAGATCAGGCCTGCTTTTGATGGCGCCGTTTTCGGTGCCGCCGAAGCCAGTATCAAGTATTTGGTTCTTACCAATACCTGGCGAAAGTTCGCACAGGAAGCTCAAGGAGGTGACGAGAAAGGCATGGTATGAAGGAAAGATGACACGCCTGCTTTGTTGCAACAGAGCGGCATTCTGAAAATCACGCCAGCCTTTGAGGAAGAAATGCTCGACTGAGGTCGTCGAGTGAAAGCCTCTTATACACGAGCACACTCGTGTGCACGACCATCCAGGGTCTTGCAAGATGGCCGTGCCTGACAGCCTACCTGGTGCCATATCGGATACCCGATCCCGGCGTCGGCATCACCATACCAGAGCACACTACATGATATCTGGCGCTGCGGCATGGCACGAATCATCGCCGTCGCATTCAGCCGCGACATTTCACGCGTCACACGGGCAACACTCCGAACAATGATGTATAGCCTGCAGCATCACATCAAGCTGCGAAAGGGCCATCCGGATATAAAATGCAGTGCTTATACTGATCAACAGGATCAACAGAAAGATACGCAGTGCTTGAGTGTATGCTAGCACAGCGGGTGTCAAATATAGTGAATAGCGTGCATCCAGAATTGACTATTTGGGCGACATCAGCGAAACTTCAACCCAGCATTGCATGCTTTCCGCTGAGCATTATCGCGTAGAACATAGTTCGCTGGAATCGCATCGACGAGGCAGTTCCAACGATACCCACCAGGTGGCATTCTCATCAGCCAGAGAAAGTCGCTCACCAAGTCGCAGTGGTGTTCGCGCTATTCACTATTTTTGACACCCGCTGTGCTAGGTCAAGGCGTGCGAGCACGTGCCGGCAATTGCGGCAAAAAGCTGCTCTGTGGGAGGGAGGGGTGACGTAGGGAACGTTGATGGGATGGGGTCTGCGTGAACGCGCTCGACGCGGATTGATGGAAGTAATAGCTAGCCAAAGCTGTTTGTTATTACGCACTGGTGGTAGTCACCGACTTTTTGGTGTCGCTGTAGATGCTGCAATTTTCCTGGCGAAAGCCGGAAATTTTCGCTTGAAATGCCTTTTCAAATATTCTCGAAGTTCGTCGCTTGCAGAAGCCATGAGTACGAAGTGTTGACATCTTGGCTTGCATACTGCGAGTCATGCTTTTCTTGTCATTTTTGATTCGTGCGTGGGGAGCTTTTCTCTTAAGCCGCACTAGCCATGGCTCGGAGGCGCATCTTTCTCGGAGATGTAGTAGTTGTTGAGTGATGTCCCCGCATGAGATGAGGCATAATTGTTTTGTGCCACTGCAATTCTCTTTCGACGTTGCTCGTATTCCTGATCCAGATCGAATCCAGGCAATTTGTGAAAGGTGATCGTGCGACGTGTAGGATGCTCAAGTGCAGTTGATTGATTGAATCTGACTCCAGATTAGTCCTTCAGCGAGTGATATCGTGCGGCTTGGCGTCGTTGTGAAATTGGCAATCAGCATATTGGCCGTATGTTTCGTGGCACTGCAATGCACTTCTTGAGATCATGCGGGTGCTGGTCATCGAACTTGGCCCGCACTGAGTCTCCGTGGTATTTCCTCTCTAAATTAAGCTTTGACCGATGGTATGTCGGGAGGGCGGATGCTATCATTCCCATTGCTCGCCCGGGAGTTTTCGGACGAAGGTTCCTGACGATGCTCCTTGGTTTCGCAGTGCAAGATGCTGGAGTCCGATAGCCCGATCTTCAGCTCCAGACCCCTTTGTTGAAGTTAGCTTAGACCCAGAATATGGCGTTGACGTTTCGTCAGATGCCCGAGTGCTAGACGTTACTCACCATAATTGTCACTCGCCGGCCCAACCATGCCAATGATCGAAATAATCGCCAGCGCTTGAGAGTCGGGTTGCCGGTGGTGGTTGCGCCGTCTGCTGTTGCATGGGAATCTGCTGCGGCTGTGGTGGGGGAATCTGTGCTGCAGTCGCCGCTTGCGAAGGTTCCTGAGGAAGCAGTGACGTGAGCTCTGGGTTCGTCTCCCACCAGCCCACGAAATCGTTGTTGCCGGGAGTCATACCCATCCTCGCGTACAGCAGTGTAGCGATGTCGTCGTACGCGCCACCTCCTCCAGCGAAAGGATCTCGTTGTTGCTCCAATGCCGAATCTGGTGAAGGCAGTGGGAACGCTATCGTTTGTCGTCGGCTGGTGTTATCGAACGTCGGCATGACGGGCGTTCCGTCGGCAGGTTGAAAGTCGACTGCATGCTCAGGAAGCTGAAACTGAAGCTGGAAGCTCGGTGTTCCATTTCCTGCACTTGCGGTTGTATCAGCAGTCCTCAAGGTCTGGGCTTGAGGTTGTAGCGCGGGCTTGTGTTTCGTCTCGCTGCTAGACGATGCATCGTCTTGGAGCTGCCAACTGTCCATGTAGAAGGCCCTTTGAGGTGGTTGTGCTTGCTTGTAGGTGATTTTAACATTGACGCTAGGAAGTGGAGGCTCAGTGAGAGAAGGCGACAGTATTGCCTCTCCAACACGTGCTTGTGCAATTCTGGGATCCATAGGTAGGGTTTCGCGAGGTTTTGGTGACTCTGTTCGCGGCTTTGCCTTGATCGCTGGTTTTGCAAGCTTATCAACGATTTCTGTCTTCCTCCTCTTCACTCCCGCAGCAGCAGCACTTAACGAAAATGTACTTGAGCTGTCTCGCCGAGGTCGTTTCCTCTCAGGTAGTCCCTCGCAAACCAGCCCCTTCTCTCGACAAGTACGACAGTTCAACTCTCCCGAGCACTTGATCTTTTTCCGCCTGCAGGTGAGGCACGCCGCTCGCACGCGGCCTGATAGATTTTCCTTGTGGCCAGGATCGGAAATGAATCGGAATGTCTTTTCCTTTGCCGATGTCGGTGAATTTGGCCCAGTCATGGCCAGATTGTGTGATTGAGCACAAGCTCACGTACGGATGTTGATTTATTGTTTCGTCAGCTCGGGTATAGCACCGAACGTAGCCGGAAAGAGCTTGTCTACCAATCTTTGAAAAAATTGCAAAGATTGGAGCAGAATCAGAGAACATAGATGTTTTTCTAGTCACAAATGGTTTTGAAAGGCGAACTGACGTTTTGTCCAGGCCGTTCCGTCGGGTGCGTGTGGTCCCCGCTCAAAGGAAGGCGTTCAGTTGGCGTGACGCACAACCAAACAAGTCGCAGTGATTATTTCCGCAGCGCGTGCCTGAATAGAGTGGAGCGAGACTAGCGGCAAAGAGCTGCAGAATGTCGATCACCCAGAGCGCCTGCATCTGGGGTAGGAAAGTGTAATCTGGCTAGGGCGACAAAGATCGACTCTTCACAACGGAGCATAACGGTGTCGTTCTGGCGACCACAGTCTGGAGGGTATTGGTGTCGGGACATGTCGCGTAGATGATATATGATCGAGTGGACGATGCGAGTCTCGCCTCGACAGATCTGCTGCATTGTCAATAGCTTCAGTCAAGTGCTCCGAGAGAATGCTGAGCTCCCATGGACAGTCGTTTTCCTGTGCTTGCAATCGCTCTGATCAGATACATGGACATTTCTGCAAGCTCAAACAACGCTTGTGGTAATGGTCGAGTTCACCTCGCCTTCTGCAGATCCTTCCTGAGACCATTCGAGAAGGCGCTGGCACGGCTTCATCCAAGCCCTTCTGGCCGCGAACGAGGCCGCAAGCAAGGCTTAGAGATGGCAGCCATGATTCTGCGGCGTCTAGAAGAAGTTTCGGGAGCTCGGATGTCGGGGATGCGGCCTGGCTGCACCATGCTTTTGGTATTATGTCGTGTCGAAATGCGTGAAGTTCGAGCTCTTGGCACGACGTCGAGAGGACGGGAAGCGGTTTCGGCAATTGCGGCGATTCCTCCTGCCCTCGACCTCACCTTCTGAGCAGTTCCTGCCAACCATACCGCGCGGATCGGCACGTCCTCCATTCCTGCTGTTCAGCCTCCATGCTGACCATCGCGATCGAGGGGACTGGCTCTGCAGCTCGACCACGGAACCGGTCCGGTACCGTGTCGTGTTCGGCACCACTACCATTATCCAATTACATCTCATGCAATTCGTTTGGTTCTGGGAATAATTGATGCTACTGGTGGCACAATAGTAATAGCGAGCACTTCTTAAAAAGACACCGCTGTCGAACACTTGCAGTATACTGTATAGGACCGGCAAAGCGAGAGTAGCCTCAACTCTCCGAGGTCTACACGGAAAGTATGAGAACGGCTTGTCATTTGGCCAATATGAGGACTGCAACCTGCCGCCTGGATTAAGCAGGTATGACCGCGGAGATATGCGCCACGACTTGCAACGACTGATCCAGAATGATCTCCAGCTCGCCAGTCGAGTCAAGAGCGGCTCAGCACACGCACACCGTAGACAAGTCTCGACGCAAGATATGCGACTCACGCGCGACTCAAGCGCCGGCATGCTCATTTTTGACATGGAAAATATCTTGAATGACCTGTTTGCACGATATCGAAGCGGAAGTGCAACTAAGGACCGCACGTAGGCATGGCTCACCATGGAGAACACAAAGCTATTGAGCTTTTCGGCGGCCTTATCATCGAATGTCCACGGGACCAGAACTGGAGAAGACAACTGTCCGCCCGACACATCACCCGCTACATGCATATTGTCTAAGGCTCGAGACTTGGTCCAATCTAGAAATTTTGTCGACGTACTTGAGCAGATATTAAAGCGGCTGGAGCGAAAGATACATTGGTTGCCCCGGTCGTCTTTTGACAAGCTTAGCAGCTTCTAGACTTGAGGTCACGGCAATGTAATCCACGAACAGCAAGACTGTTGGTGCTTACCTTTTGACCAATGTCTTCTGCCGGCAGAAATACACCTCCTCGGAGTATGCAGTAACGTCACAGACTGGAAGGGAGGATCGATACCGTTGAGGTCAGCTCGACCATGTAGCGAAAAGCACTAAGTTGCTCAGAATGCAACATTTCCTGTGAATGCTTCGACTCGAATGCAGAAGTGAATGGGAGCACGTGAAGATTCACTCCCGTTCAGTCGCATGAGGAATACAAAAGCCGGCCAGCCTTTGCGACTCAACCTCAACCTACACCAGCGGGTTTCAACATCAATCCTTGACACGCTACACCAGACACACAGCCACACACCACTGCACACCACGCAACACCAGAACACACAAACACATAACATTACCCACGACAGCCACCACGAGTCGTAACACATCATGTCAACTTTCTCGACCATCAACTTGCCGCTCCTCCCCGCAATTCTCAAGCAATGGGAATACCTTCCAGGCGACATTAACGTCCTACTCGAGCGCATGGACGAGACCATCAAGATCACCACCGCGCCAACACTCGAAGCCTCTATCGAGTACGCCGACAAGATCCCTGACGAGGAATGCCTTGTCGTCCTCCACCACTGCGTTCTCGGCATGAAGGAGTGCGTCGAGCGTTTCCAGTACGCTATCGCAGAAGCTGAAGAAGCTGGATTGGGTGCTGTCCTCAAGGAGGTGAAGGAGTTGCAGGGAAATTCGGAGCTGGTGATGAGCGGTTTCGAGGTCATGGGACTCGAGGATGCGATGGAGGAGGAGGATGGTGGCAAGTTGAAGGATGAGGTTGTGAAGGTTGCGCAGGCTATGAGGGAGGTGAAGCGCTGGACGGATGTGGTTGAGGAGGCTTTGGGCAGGAAGGTCTAGGAAATGGTGCGAAAGAAGAGATTTGGAAGAGAGAAAAGACTCGGTTGGCACAGGATCGCCGAATCACGCAGCAGCATGGGCCCAAGACGAAAGCACCGGCGGGCGGGCTTGGTCTATGGAATGGCTCGAGAGTGTGCCCTGAAGGAACATGGAACGGCAAAATAGGTCGAGCGACATGCATTCAACGGAACTGGAATAGCACAGCCAGGACCGACAGGGGCATATAGCACCGCTGAGAGTACTCAGATGCACTGCGCCACCGTCATTCATTAGGTGTCTACAGGCAGACAAAGCTTCTCAAATCAGCCTGGTTGGGCGTCGCTGCGAGCGAAGACTTGAATAAGCATAGATAGAAAAATGAAATCGCATGGCTTTTCAACGAACAAACGCTAGTAATCCAATATCTCTGATCTCTCGCTCTGACTAAATGTAACAGCCGACGTACTGGGTATATCCACTTCGGATGGCTCAGAGTGAAGCTGTGAGTCGGAGCTTGGTGACCATGGCTGAAGGCTGCTCTAGCGCGTCGTCGAACAGGACCTGAAGGAAGTCGAGCTGGTGGGATACGATCTGCTGGTCGAAGCTAGCGTATTTCGCCTCGTACTGCTTGCGTTCGAACGCCATTCTGCTTCGGGGATGGCGTGTAGCGAGGTGGATAATGCGACATCTAAGCGTAAAAGCTGATGCGGATTTGAGGATGCGTGGGAAAGCGTCAAGCCACCAGTCCCGTTTGGGATCTCGCAGAATTACGACTTTAACAAGATCACCCAGGCCTTCCGGCCAAGATGATGAACTCGTTGGCTCTGTCAGTGTAGCGCCCTGACTTCTCTGATAGTTGTTCACAACTTTGCCTCTATCTCGTCTGCACCCTCTTTGGCTTCGCCTGCCGTGACGGAGTCGGAGAGAGCTTGTGGCTCAGTATCAAGATTCTGCATCCATTTCGTGAGGTCCGTTGCCACCAAGTACTTCGCAGTAGGATCTGTCGCCGGGTTATATTCTCGCGGGAAGTTGGTGTACAGCAACTTCACCTGCAATTCGGCCTCACTTTGCTCCTTTTCGATCCCCTCAGAATGCATAGAGTAGATCTTCCGCGTCGCGCGAGCATCTTGGACACTGCAATGCACTTTCTCCTGGATTTTGATACCGGCTACGCTCAGCGCAAGAACCTTGAGACCCGGCCTGGGATGTTCAGGATTCCCGGCGTACTTAGAAAATCCAGAAAAGCGTTGTGTGTCACGTAGATGCCAATGTGACCACAGCAAACCGCGAAGATACTGCTGCTCATTCTCCAGTGCGTATCCGACGACTGTGCCCGCTTTGTCGAAGATGGCTTTGAGCTCGAGGAGTACCACGCCGATGGGACGTGCGAAGTTCTGGGAGGTGAGTTAGTTTACGCTGCATGTCTCTGATAGTCTGTTACCTACGTCTGGGCGGATATCTTTCCATCCAACGCCACTCTTATACCAACCTGGCCTGTGAGAGACATCGCTGGGGTAGGAGACGAAGGTGTCGAGAATCATCTCATCTCTTTCGTTGACAATGCTCACTCGTGCAACGCCTTTCATGAGGACGCTCGAGAGGTCGGTCAACTCTATACCTTCGACATCGAGGAATACTGGTCGGCCGGCTCGCACTAAGTCAATTCGCGGTAATATTTGCTTTCCACTGTATCTCTGTCAGTGCCCTGCAGATCAGCATGTGTGAAAGGGGAGACTGACCGGCACTTGTAACCTGTTGGGCCACAGAGAGGGTGCTTGCGAGTATTGCCTGAATGGTGAGCGGGAATCGTGCCGGGTGGTGACATGTTTCTGAATTGGAATATTCGATCGATTTGCCTGGTCTTCAGATCTGCTGGCTTTGTGAAACCTGTTATCTGGGGAGTCACGGTAGGTATTATACAAATTTGCGGTCGGTGGCCTCACATCACTTAGATTCCGGAGATCCATGGTTGCAAGAACTTGAGGACAAGAAATAGACGAATCTTCAACCTTTTGGGTCAGCCACACTATATTCTAGCCAGCAGGTTGATGATTTGTAAAAGACAGGTTCCACTAAAGTCCTTGTGCCCTGGGTGTGCTTCTGACCAAGAGATTCGGCCAGAGCGCGTGGGATGTCTTCTTCTCTGCGACCTGGAATGAATTTCCCTCGTTTCTCAGGGTTTCCAGCCGACTTGATGCATAGCGCAGGACATGGCCCGAGAGCCTTGGGTAGATTCGAGCCGGTACAGCTGTCATGCCTACAGCCTCTGCGATAGATTGCTGCCGTACCTACCGATGAGAAGAACGCTAGACTTCGGGGCTTGAGACCTCATGAGACCTCGTAGCTGAGGCTGAAGTCATGCCCTCAGCAGACTGTATAATGTAACACTCCAGGCTGTTGTATGCATGGCATTGCATGAGTATTCTCAAGTATGGTTGTTGTTGCCGTTGCTACTCCGTGGACGACTTCTGTGGTGAAGTCAGTCGCGTCGGGCTTACCCAAAGTGGAATGCCGATGGAAAGCTCGATTTGGACGCGCCGCCGTCGCGTCTCCCATCTGCACGTTTCTTCCGCCGCGAGCTTCACCAAAAAGATGGCTTCACGCACGATGAAGCTTTTCATCTTAGGCCCCGCCTTTGGGCTTCCCTCGATCGATGCGCAATGCATTGCTGCTGTCGCGCTACTCCAGCTCTACGCACCGCACGACTACGAGCTCGTTCCGACTCACGATGAAAGCCTTCCACTGCCGTATCTCATCGATGGCACAGCGAGACTGTCGGGACTGAACAACATCACTCGCCATCTGAAGGACAAACGCATCATTCAACAAGAACTCGATTCACAACAGACCGCCGATGCCGCCGCCATTACCTCCTTTATCGAACACAATGCCCAACTTCTCCTCGACATCTCATTGTATGTCGGCTTCGAGAACTATCGCCTCGCAACACGCCCTGCCTACAGCCAGATCCTCCCATGGCACGCCAATTACACTCTACCGCCTCAGAAGCGTAATGCAGCCCGGCTGAGGACAGAGCACCTGGGCGTGTCGAGCATCGATGTGGACAATGTGCACGAGGACATGAGCAACAGGCCGGAGGGCTTCGACGGGGTGGGCAAGGAGCAAAAGTTTGAGGCTGCGACACAAAAGAGAGCGAGTCTGCTGCTTGGAGGCAAGGAGACGTTGCGCAGTCTACTCCAGCGACCAGAGCATGCGGCGATATTCAAGCTCAATGCGCTTGCGGACAACTTCTTCGAGCCTTTGCAGGACATGCTCGGCGAAAAGACATATCTGCTGGATACCGAACGACCGAGTGCAGTCGATTGTCTTGTCACAGCGTATCTCTGTCTCATGCTATTTCCCAAATTGCCCCAAGACTGGCTAGCGACAACGATGCGGCGCAAGTACAAGCGACTTGCTGCTTATACAGATCGTCTGCATAAGGAGTTGGCACTTGCTGCAAATGTTGGAGATGTCCTTGCTGTGGGCCGCTGCAGATCGCGTGAAGAGGCTCATGCATATTGGAAAGCTCACAAGATGCTGCTGCCGTGGAGCACTGCATCCTCGCCTACCACGTCCGAAGCACTGCAGAGCTTTGGCATTGGCGTGTGGACCCAGATCCCGATATTGGGGCAACCCAACAAGCTGCACCTGCGAAACGCGAAATGGCATTCCTTCTTATACAGGAACCTGCAGACGGTACTGCTTACTGCTGCAACTGCATTCGCTGCTGGGAGCTTCCTGTCGGTGTATACTGGACTTCTCGAGTGGCCACATGGAGAAGCTGTTCACATCTTCGGTCGGAAACGTATGTCGGACTTCGGCCACCTCGGTGCTGCACTTGCTGACGTGAGTCTCCTCGGTCGTCACCCTGATTCGGGCTGAGATTGCGGTGCTCTGTGGTCGTTGTCGACCTTTTCCAGCTCTCCCTGCAATTACATCACAACGCTAAGTAAACATGGCGCAACACGATACATACGAGGAGCAGCATCCCAGCATACGCCTGATGTGCCGAACTGCATCCGGTATGGGGTTGTTCGAATCGTCTGCGAACGGTCTCTTCGTGAGTGCTCGCTCGGGCATTGCGAGTTTCGCAGTGCATGCAATGCGACACCATGACGCGTCGCACTTCAATCGTGTCACAGACTCACAGCTGGACCGAGGAAGACGCAGTCAGAGGTGACCACTGCACGCAACCATTATCACGCTTGTGTATGAGCACCAGGATCACCGTTCTGACATTCTGTAACGAAGTCTGCTTGAGGGTCTCTACTCTTCGTCCAAACGAGCTGTTCGATCAAGGCCACTCCAAGATCTTGATCGCTTGCTTGACACTGTGACAAGCTTCAACGGGCGCCAGCCTTGACGGCCGCCAGTCTGACCCACTTTTGTTAGTGCCGTCGGTTGCCGGCTCATCGACAGTCGTGCCACATATTCCAGGATTCCAAACGCATCAGCCATCATCGACTTCGAGCACCACGCCCCGCAAGCACGCCGCGTGTGCTACCTTGGTGACGCTGTACTCTCGTAAACTCATCCTGTAATTGCAGTGAGGGGTCGAAAAGCAATGCGAGATCTTTGCATGTGTATTTGTCGACTGTGCTTCCATTCGTCGATCTTGCTCGCTTCCAGCCAGACTTTCGCGGGTTATGCGGGGAAATTCAAGGATGGGCGGTCGCAACCTCAAACTCTCCGTTCCTTCGAGAAGAAGTCAAAGCGTGGTTCAACGAGCCGGAGGCAGCACATTGTCGACGCATAGCAACCAGAAACTACGCAAAGCGTCTGGCGAAAGCCTTCAGATGCCGTCGCCGCTGATCTTTTACCTTTACACAACTGTAACTTCGATGAATGTTGAACAGCGATCATGTCCGTGCCATATCGGCGTAGGCACGAAAAGCATGCACCTTGCAATAGCGCCGAAACGCCACCGAAGATTTGTCCGCCGTCATCCTGTATGGTTCAGCCTCCCCACCGTCACCCGCGCGAATGGCGCATGGAGAAGAGCCAGGATGCGCACTACTGCGTCATTAATGATTGACGATAGGTTTCACTGCACTCGCAGAGCATGTCATTCACGCGATCACGGTTCACGGATGCCGCTGATTGGCTTTGAGATCTGCGAGTTTGTGCTCATACAGTTTGGCGGGCCGTTTAGAGGGCACCATGGTAATGAGGACAGCTGATCATGGGTCTATATATTGACGCCCGAATGCCTGTATACCTTGCAGCCGCTCAAGTCGATCTCTTTTGCAACAACCTCCTAGCCGCTCCTGGCAGTCACTCCAACATCACTGTTCAAGATGTTTGGGATGAAAGATCGATACTTCGGCCTACGGGGAGGATGGCTCACCTTTTGGGTCACCGTTGCGTGCGGTACAGACATGACATTGTTTGGCTATGATCAGGTGGGCAAGCATCCGAAACAGCTTCGCGCGTCCAGGCTCTAATTGAGTATAGGGTGTTTTCGGCGGTGTTGTCGTAACAGACGACTTTCTCGATCAGCTTGGTCTTCGAAACAACAGCGGACTTCTCGGCACAGTGACAGCAATCTACGATATCGGTTGTTTCTTTGGCGCTATCCTGGCATACTTCATTGGTGATATGATTGGACGCAAGAAGACCATCCTCCTCGGCACTACCATCATGAGCATTGGCGCAATTCTCCAGATCACAGCATACTCGGTTCCCCACATGATCGTTGGCAGAATCGTTGGTGGTATCGGTAACGGCCTCAATACGTCGACTGCGCCTCCTTGGCAAGCGGAGACGTCGAAAGCGGCATGGAGAGGGAAGCTCATCGTCATCGAGCTCATTCTGAACATTGCTGGATTTTCGTTGAGCAACTGGGTCACTTTTGGCTTCTCTTACCTCCCAGGCGGTGTTGCGTGGCGAGTCCCTCTTGCACTGCAGTTCATTTTCATCATCATCCTGTACGCGACAGTCCCTTGGCTACCTGAATCACCGAGATGGCTTGTGCAGAAAGACCGTATCGAAGAAGCCGAGCAGATCCTGGCCGATGTCGAGGGCACCGACATCGTTGACCCATACGTTCAGACGGAGCTGAGCGAGATTAAATTCTCCATCCAGTACGAAAGGGAGCACTCTGTGCGTGTCCGAGATCTCCTACGTGGAAAGCAAGGCGACGCAGCTGGTACCTCGACTCTTCGAAGATTGTTCCTCGGAATGGGGGCGCAAGCAATTCAACAGCTGTCCGGGATCAACGTGACTTCTTACTATTTGCCGACTGTCTTGATCGAGTCTGTCGGATTCACGAACAGGATGGCTCGACTCCTGGCCGCTTGCAATAGTGTCAGCTACCTGCTATTCTCACTCATCGGTATCCCGAACGTCGAGCGTTGGGGTCGTCGAAAGATGTTAATGTACGCTGCCTTTGGACAAGGTTGCTGCTACATGCTCATCACAATTCTCTTGCGATACTCCGACAAAGAAGGCTATCCAAACCAGAGAGAAGTCGCTAGCGCTAGTGTGGCGTTCTTCTTCCTCTACTACGTCTTCTTCGGCATCGGTATGCAAGGTGTGCCTTGGTTGTACCCTGCTGAGATCAACGGCCTCTCGATGAGGAACAAAGGTGCTGCACTCGGCACAGCGACAAACTGGATATGTAAGTGCTGCACTCCCAAGTCAGAAAACTGCACGAGTCTATACTAACAATACTCCCAGGCAACTTCATGGTCGTAGAAATCACCCCCAGCGGAATCAGGAATCTCGGCTGGCAATTCTACATCATCTGGACAGTCTTCAACTTCTCCTTCGTGCCTATAGTCTACATCTTCTTTCCTGAGACTGCAGGCCGTACGCTCGAGGACATCGACGAGTACTTCCGTACACACTCGAATGGCGGCAAAGATATTTTCGTCTTCTTGGATAAGGAAGCGACACTGTCGACTCGACCGCTCAAGTATATTGAACGCGAGGAGACGCAGGTTCGACGAGCGAGCAGTGTGGATCCTAGAGCTGCTTCGTTGGCGCAGCAGCATCATCGGGGGAGGAAGATGAGTGCAGAGGATCCGGAGTTGGGAAGACAGATTTCGGGGAGTGGAGACGATGAGAAGGTTGATGTCAGGGAGCATAAGGAGGTGAAGTGAGGTGAAGATGTGGTATCAGCCATCATGTATCACGAATTCTATTGGCATTGACAGTTCTACATCATGCTCACTCAGATGCACTTCTCATGCGACAGGTATGAGCTATTCGATCAGTAATGGGTGCAATGATGATCACTCCGCAGCACGCTTCTAACGCCACGAGCGCTTCTCTTCGCCCAGCTTGGCTCCTCGGAACAACACACTCTTGAGCTTAGACACCTCATCCTTCAAATCCTGCACCTCTACCTCCAGCGCTTGCACTCTCGCTTGAGTCTCTGCACAGGTCAAGCAATCAACACTGGGACTTCTTGTCAGCCCAGCTGGCCGCTCAGGAGATGCTGGCGGCACATCGATGGAACCATCTGACTGCAGCAAAACAGTCACGAACGGGTTCTTCTTGATGGATCTGGCTCTCACTGGTGCTGCTGATTGTGCCTTCAACTTTGCTCTCGAACTCTGCTCCTTTTGCGCGACATCCTTTCCAGCTCGTACGCGAGTCCAAGGTGTTCTTGGGTGCTTGGCTGCTGAAGCGATGAAAGGACGCAAGCTTGAAGATGGCACGTCGGCAGCACCATCGTTCTGCTTTCTTGGTATTGAACGCGATCCGTTCGCTGCATCCCTTAACTCTGTGGCATTCCGAGCCATACGTGGCGAGAGCGAAGACGTTCGCGGAAAAAGCTGTCTGACGTCTGAGGAGACTGAGTTGAGGCCTTTACCAGGAGCAACGTAGGCGTGCGTTTTAAGTGGTCTCTGAGAAGGATGACCATCTTGTTGCGGGCTTTGTCCTAAGATGGCTTGGTATTGGTGCTTATCATCGCGTCTTCGAGGTAGCTCTCGATCGGCAAGATTCTCGTCATTGTCGGACGTGAGCCAGACATCTTCTTCGTGCTCACCGCCCTGGCTCAGGGAAGTTTTGGCGCATGCGATTGGCCTACCTCTGGACTGTGTCTTTCCTTCATTCGATCGTGGACGAAAGCTCGCGGTCGCAGCGTCACCAAGAACAGCATTACTGGACTTGAACGCAGTTCGACGCCCTCGTGAGTGAAGTGGGGGCAGCTTTGACTGTTCTCGCTGCCTCATACCAAGAGAAATCTTCTTCGCTGCCCCTTGTTGCCCCGTCCTGGAGCTAGCACTACTCGTGCGGTCTGCAAACGCTCGAGTCGAGCACGCAAGTGTGCCACGTCTTGATTTCGTGCTTCTTATGCTCGAAGCAGGATACCTGAGGAATGTCTGGCTTGAGATGCTAGGGCGGTTTCTTGGTGGACTGGAAACTTGTCGTCTGAACGTAGACGAGGGTATATCCCGCTCTCCTGTGGTGAACAAGTCCTTGTATCCTTGACCAGAGGAAGGTGCGAAGACTTGTTGCTTCGACATCGGCGTGCGTCGCACAGTAGGGGTATTGATCTCGTCGGGGTGGAATGTCAACTGGCGTTGCACTTGTTGTGTTGATAGCCCCTGCCCTCTTCTCAAGCTGCTTGGCAGACCCAGACCGTTCTTCGCTGCCTGTGTCCTCGTGGTATCACCAGTCCTTGGCCTGGAAGGCGCAGACGTGGCAACACTCCGTACTGCATCGAGGGTTATATCGGAATCTGCCTCGCCAAAGTTGCCCAAAGTTGCATCGTTGATCGCGACAGGAGCTGAGCCGACACTCCACTCAACACTGATAATCTTCTCCTCCCGTGAGCTCACTCGCTGTTGAGCTAGTAGCAAGCCCAAACTATTGTAAAGCTGAACTGATCCATCTGCTAATCCTACAGCGATCACTTCACCTTGTTGATCTTGATCATCGCTTTGTCCACCATTTCCGACAGGAGCAGTCCGTACAGAGCCACTGGTAGACCCTGCGAGAATGGCAAGTGAAGTACACGACTCTTTGCACTGCCATGTACGAAGTACGACACCGCCATTTGCGAAGTCGATGATGCGGCAACGTCCATCTCGGCCAGCCGTGACGGCTCGCAGTCTGTAGCCAGGCAAGAAGGCGACTCCAGCAATTGGTGCAACGATGCTTGTAGACCCCGACAGAATGTTCTCCGTGGTGACCTTGCGGTGAAGATTCTGGAAGCTGGAAATCTCCCAGCCAAAATCGAGCTGAGTTTCGTAGGTGCCAGTGATATTGACGATGTTCGTAGCATCGAACGCAGCTACCGTTGCGTCTCGAAAGCCAAGCATGAATATGTTCGGTCGTTCGGGATGGAAAGCTGCAGCACACACAGCAGCAGTCGAGGAGGTAGGCTGAATTAATGTGCTTGTCACATTTGCTGTCGTGCTCTTGAGGTAGATCGTGGGCGGGTCACTCGATGCAGATAGCATCAAGTCTCCAGTGCAGGACACAGCAAGTGCAACAGGAGCGGTCTCATGTTTCTGTAGAGGCTCAAGCAGACGGCACTTCTCCAGACTGTACTGTTGGATGAGACCATGCGACGTAGTTGACAAGTAGAGCATCTTGGCATCTTGAGAATACTCCAAGTGTCGCAATTCTTCGTCAGGGGCATTCAGTCCCCAGCTGTGCTCCTTGCCCCTCTTCGTGTCATGCAGCACGACCACATCTTTACTGGCCACTGCGAGGAGTCCTGATCCATCTTTGGCTTCTCTCGCAGCGATGATGCCGTTGCGACTGCTTTGGAAGATTTTGTGGATGCCAGATGCGTCCCAGGCGAAGATATGTCTTGGCGTGGCGATGATGAGATGGCTGCTGCGTGGAAAGGTGAACTTTGTATTGTCTGCAGCGACTCCAGTCAAGATGATGTCTTTGTGTACGCCTTGTAAGGTAGACATTTTGTTGTTTGTATCTTGTTCCAGGGCGAAGGTTCGTCACTGCCCAACTTTGAGCCGGGCGAAGATTCGGTGGGCAACCGTTGCTACTTCCTGTTCTGATCATCTCCTGAACTTGACACTTTCTCATTAGAATCTCGCGGTCTGGGGTCGGATGTGGGAGACATTGTCAATGTTATGTTCAGTCAAGAAGCTATCTTCGTCCATTTGGTTTGTAAACAGCGCTTTCATTTACCAAGACCGCAGGCTCGGACTTCTAATTACAATCCAGTGTGAGAAGGAAGGGCACTCTGACAAGCGAATTACCTGCTTGCAATATCACGACGACCCCGTGGCCATCAGATGTTTATGGCTCGGATCGATTCACGCGCCATCCAGGCCTCAGCCTCAGTACCTGCCAGTCCCGCAACATTTATCTGCGAATCCACTCTTCTCTTACATGCTACAAGAATCCCATTGACGTTATGTCACACGACCATGAATGCCGCCTCATCGCAAGCTGGCTGTGTCGTGAACGTTCGACCTCTGCCTTCCTTGATTGAGACTAGTTCTTGCCTGACTTCTTCTGGCCACCACCGCCACTCTGGCCATCTCGCTTGGACTTCGCGTCGGCTTCCCTCTGCTGTCTACGGCGCTCAGCTCTGGATCGTGGAATGACTGCCTCTTCTTGCACACTCTCCTCGCGCACTTCTTCAAACTTGCCGGGTGTGAGCTCAACCATGGCGTCGGACCACTTGAAGGGAACCGGCTCAATCTGCATGAAGTATCTCAGGTCAGGCCTCAGAACGTTTGGTCCCTCCACAATCACCACGCGCTCCAGGTCTTTGGCTCGAGCGTCGCTGGCATGGACGACTTCGATATACAGCATACGCTCATCAGGGTGCATATTCTCCAGCTCAGTGCTCGTGAAGTTGAAGATGAAGTGAGCGGCAGGGCCAGGCCCAAGGCCGTGATCGAGCTTGGAGACCCAAATCGGTCTGAGCTTCTCAATCGAGTAGCCAGGGCGTCCGCTGAGGTGTCTGGCTGGAGCCGGGCAGGGGATGGCAAGATTGGACTTGTAGTCCAGTTCGCCATCATCCAAACAGACTCGCAACCACATATAGCCGCCATTCTGCTTGACAGTTTTCTGGTTCTGCTCTGGATCTCTCCACAAGCTGGCCCAGAGGCGGCTGAAAATGGTCTCTAGGACGGCATGCTGATGTCTCAAATATCGCCTCAACTCGTTCTGCTGGTCTGGCGTCAAGTGCTCAACGGTCATCTGCTTCAATGCTCCAGTAACTCCCCAGATATAGTCTTGATCGTCTCGAGTCAGATTTTCGAGCTCCCCTCCAGGGTTGGGAGATGGATCTTGGAGGTAATGAGCGGGAATCTTCTCGGCGGTAGTATTGTAAAGGGCTTTGAGCATGAGCTGATAACCCGATGCGACTTCTCCTTTCGTTTTCAGGAAGCCCGGTGAGTCGATAGTGTACTCTTGCGCGCTCGAGTCGCTTGGCAAATTGACGATGAATCTCTCGACTGGCGAACCAGGCGCAACTTTGTTCACGAGAATCTCTAGTTTGTGTCCAATTGATGCCGGACCTGGAACCAGAGAAGTGCCGCCCATCTCTTGAGCAATAACGTGCGCGCCCTCCTCGAGACAAGTCCCCGAAGGTTTTTGTACACCGTGAGGTCCTAGGTGGTGGGGTCCTAGATAGTCGTGGTCATCGTTCTTAGCAGACTCGACGCTTGAATCAGCAATGCGAGCCTCAATAGCACGCTTTGAGCTCGAGTTGTGGAGAGCAGCCGACTCCTTTGAAGTGTTGCCGACGACGGAGCTTGTGACGTTTTCGTTGTTGTTAGGGGCGGCGGCTTTTTTGGGCGCCATGGCTGGTGTCGTTGATGCCGTCAGCACTCGAGCGGTCGTAGTTGTCAGTGTTATGTCCGAGTAGACTGCTGTTGAGGAAAGCACCGCAGTCTGATGTGCTGCGAAGGCGTGGAGGGATTGCGTCCTAGTTTGAAGACGATGACACTCGAGTTGAGAGGAGACACGAGTTTGTGAGGCGACGTCAGAAGTGCAACATCAGCTGTGTACCGCTGATGAAGTCTGGTGTGGGTGGGATTCTCGGTGAGTCGCGAGGTTTCTGGTCCTAAAGTAGGCAAAGTGGCTTCAGGTGAACGGGGCGAGATCTTGGCATTGGAGTGAATGGGCATCGGCCTACAACAGGCTTGCCTGGCAAGTCACGTGGATTCACCATGCGTTCGAGACGTGGCCTGGTTGTCTTCGAAATTCTGGATACCGGAAGGCTCACGTAGCCAGACTTGGGTCCTCGATTAGAGTGTGGTTCTAGAATAGGGGAATGCTTTGTCACTTTGACGTGCAAGTGAGAACATCTCCTTTCTTGACGTATCTATAACAAATGCTTCCTCTAAACATGACAACCTGGCTCAGAATCGAACGTCCATCTCGAAGTACCATATCATGCTCCAAGAAGCTCTGTAGTTGCGTTTTCTTACAAGGTCTCGATGACGCGGCAGCCATCAACCACATGCATTACAAGCCACGTCAACACAAGCGTATCCGAACCTCACCCCTGAAGTTCTCACACCATGCATTTGAGAACACAAATTTGCCGGCCACGTGGAATGCACATACTCATTGACTTCCAATCGTGACGTTGCTGTATTGCTCGTCGATGGCACCCAACAGCTATACGCCCCTATCGCTGGTTCTAGTACTTGCTGCGCTTCGCATGAGTAGAGAGATCTTCTTGATGAGGTCGCTTGACCTTAGATGAGACTTTCTCGGGTCCATCGCGATCTGAAACAGCGCTTTCTTCCATCGGGGCAATCTCTGTGTTGGCGTCTGCCTCTGCTTGCTCTTCGTGTCTGGGCACGGGGCCGGCCTCCTCCGTCTGCAGTGGAAACTTCGTAGCGCAAGAAGTTGTCTCAGATTGTGGGACTGCGCTTGAGCGTACTTCCTCCGAAATTTCTTCCATTTTGTTGAGGACCGCAGCGATGAGCTTACGACGGCTCTCCTTCGACATATGCATGACCGACTCGTCGGCAATCTGGGCTTCAGTTCCCTCATGTGCTCCATCAACTTGTTCGGCTTTGAGCTCCGACATTGTTTCGGACCAATCGAAACGCTCTGCCTCGATATCTATGAAATATCTGCACCCGGGCTTGAGAAGATTTGCCCCCTCGACGATGAGCACATTACCTGGATCTTGTGCTCGGACATCGCTGCTGTGTAGAACTTCGATGTATGTAGCGCGTTCATCAGGAGACATAGCGTCTAGGTCAGAGCTCGAAAATGTGACGATCAGGAAAGCCCGAGTCCTAGAAGCAGAGGCACCAGTGGGAACCCATATGGCTCGGAACTTCTCAACCCATGTGCTCAAGCCTGTACGGGCTTCTTCAGGTGGGACCGGACAGGGAACTGCCAGTTCGCAGTCGTAGGTCGACATACTCTTGTGCAAAAAGAACGCCTTCCACGCGAAACCTCCATTCTTCTCGGTATTCCTCTGATTCTGCTCTGGATCTTTTGACAGCCCGTGACGGCGGCAGTTAATGTCCCTCAATATGCGCTGCTCATGTTCCGCAAACATCAGCAATTGTGTTTGTTCAACCGGTGACAAATGCCCGAGGACAATGCAACGCGTAAGTTTCAGAACTTTGAAATAATCGTCTCGCTCAGCGTCTGTGAGATCGGTCTCCAGGTCGCGCCCAGTGATTGGTGTTTCGTCAGAGGTCAAAGCCTCTGCTGCACCGGGGAACTTGATGCGATGATCAGGGAGGATGGCTTTGATGATAAGCATAAAGCCAAGTACAAGCTCTCCTTGAGTCTGTATCCAACCAGTGGGATTGGTGTCAGGCCTCCCCGCGTCCGAGTTGCCTCGAGTGTTAACGAAGTGTACGTAGAAGCGGTTGACGGAGAGAATAGCCGCTTTTCTGCTTGCAGAAATCTCGGGGTGGTGTTCCCATATTCCTGGATGATTGGCAGGGAAAGCATCATCAAAGTCGCGGTCATCAGCAGATGGATCCCAAGGCATACGCAGGTGTCGTTCGCAGAAGTATGGTCCCCCACATCTACAATATGGTACCTCCGTCTCGTATCTCTCTTGCACTTCCAGAATCGACAGCCGCTCTAGACTGCCTCCTCCCAGTTGATTACCAGGAATATGCGTGTGCTGCTCTTGACCAGTCGTCTTAAGCTTGTGAGCATCAAGAACCGCTGCGTCGTCGTTGCAGGCGATTTCAGCAGGCATCCCCAGAACGACTCCACCACCAGCAGTCTGATACCCAACTGAGCGCTTCGAAGGGCTTCTGTCGAGAGCAGCCGCTACGGAAGGACTGCCGTCGACGCCGGTGTCCGTCACAGCCTCAGATCCGCCACCAGCGGCATTGTCGTCTTTGGGCATGTTGGGTATTGGTAATGACGCCGTGACTCGAGTCGTTGCCGTCCTTGATGTTGCTTCTTGAAAGGGCTGCTGTTGATAGATGTGCTGTGGTTCGGTGTGCGCCAAAGGCGTACGATCTTCGTCGTGCTGATTCGAGGACCAGGCCCCAGCGCTCTGGAAGTAATAGAGGTGGCGCGTGCATCGAGCAAATTCAATGTGCAAGGCCCGTGGTGTGCCGACGATGAGGTTTGATTGCGTGTCGGTACTTCGTTGTAGGCCGTTGCTGTCAGTCCTAAAGTAGGCACTGGGCCAGCCCAGTGAACACGGCGCGAGTCTTGGCGTTGAAGTGAATGAGTGTCGGATAGCGGTAACTGCTTGGCCAGATCACCTGGGTTCACCAAGCATCCATGAATGAAATGAAGGCAAGCTCTACGAAGGAGACAATACAAGTAACAGTCAGGGCGTGAGCAAGAAGAGACCATAAGACCCCGTCCTGTTCTTGTTCTTGCGTTGCTTCGGCTGAAAGATTTGCTACTGCCGGACCTGAACAGTAAAAGCAAATTTAGCCCGGTACCCATTGCCGCTTGATCTTTCACCATATCGTACAGACAAAATCATACAATTTTCCCAAGTCTAGATCAGCGCCTGATAGAACGATTTGGACAAATCTCTGACCACGAAAATGACGTGTTTGTGCGGATGATCACTCTTATCAGTTCTTTAGGCTCCTCCATCCTGTCCACTGCATGTATTCATCGCTGCCCATCACCACTTTTCATATCCACTCAAAACTCGAATAAGTGGTGTGGGTGTGACCTGAGTCGCTTTGCTCTGTGCTTTGTTGCCCTGTATTTGTGTGCTCGGTATTCCATTGCTCTGAATTTTCTCGCTCCGCACTTCTGCGTCCCGGATCGTTCTGCTCCGAGCGCGGATCAAGATCAGAATAGAAGCTGTTCCAGTCAATATTCCCGTTTTCCTCACCCACGAGCTTCGCAGCCCGACCATGCTGTTTCATTGTCTTCCTCAATCGCTCTTGCCATATCTTTCTGCTTGCACGGTTCCTCTCCCTCGTGCTCTGTTTTGTCTTAGCAATCCTAGCAATCTTGGCTCGCTGTACCAACCCTGCTTTGGAAGATGTCGGGCTGTTGCCTTGTTGAGTGGGCCATGAGTCTGCTCGACGTGGACTTCCAAGGAGGTCTACTGACGTCCCGTCTCGGAATGAAGCTGGGCTGCCTCTCGCGACCCCGGCTGCCCATTTCATGACCTTCGGTCGTTGTCTTTGTTGCGTGCTGTCGATCCAAACAGTGTTCTCCGGTGGATAACACGCTTCTTCATAGGGAACCAGCGCATACCCGGGGGGTGTAAATGGTTGGTCCTGGATGTTGCATCTTTTTGCTTCGGCTTTGCATCGCATATAGTTCGCCTGCGCTTCCGTCCTGAACTGCTCCTCCTCCTCCAGTACAGCCTCGAATGACATGCCTTCGTTGTCTTGCCGAAAACTCTCGTTCCATCGGTCACGACCCTCGGGTCCGTAGAGCACCAGATAGTTGACGAGACCTCCTTGATAGTCTAAGTTCAATCCGTTAATGTTACGCTCGGCAATTGCGACCTGCTCACGAGCGTATTCGAGGTCTTGAATGATTGGATCCAGCAAGACTGGGCTCGGAGTAGTTATCTTTGGCTCATGGTGTGGTATCATACTGAGATCGCTGAGCTCAGACATGCTTGGAGAATGTACGTCCATCCAGAGGCCGTTATCGATCAGGACGTCGAGTAAATCTGTATCCACGAAGTTCGACTCTCTCTGGCGCTGAACTGCTTGAGCCAGGTCCAATGCTTCGCGTGCATTCTTGTATTGCATTCGAGCTTCTTTATCATTTTGATCTGCAAGCTTGACTCTCGCTTCTGCGTCCTCTGACGTGGCGGAAGTTTGGTCTTTTCTTCGCGCATCTCTGCGCGCCATTACCAAACCTTGACAGGCCAGTGTCGCTGACTCTAATGCCTCTCGGACCAGTTTTATCTTTGACTCAAGGCGTGCTGCACCTGTACAGATGTTGAAGAACGAATGTTGGAGCTCGTCATCACACTCCAGCCCGGCGAAACAACGCGGCTCGGAATGGGCGATCCAATATCTGGTGGATGCATAGATCTTTTTTAGAACATCAGATGAAGCAGCTTCGGTGACTGCCAGTCTTTGTCGCGCTTGTTCCACCCTCTCAAGATAGCCAAGTGGTCCATACAGATATTCTCCCGTCTCCTCTGCTTGTTGTTCGTAATTGGCGATCATCGGTTCTGTCTCTGGTCCTCTATACTCCTTACTGTTGTCAAGCTATGAGTCTCATTAGCGCGTCACTCTTGGTCCTATGTGGCTAGCGGGAGTTGAACCTACGAAACAATCAATGCCCTCTAGAGTCGCTCGAAGTGGCAAGATTTCTTGCTCATATCGTTCAATCGCTGCAACCAATCTCCGTCTTGTGAATCTCAGCTCGACACTGCGTATAAGAAGATCTACAAATGCAACGCGATCGTGGACTATAGAGGTTTGGATATCTTTCCTCACAGGTTGAAGTGCTGGTTTGTCAGGGGAGCCCGACTGGTGAGCAACATTGGCAGTGTGACGTGAGTCACCCTGCCACCAAGCCTGGAACCGGGCCACCAGATTCATCTCTCTCGTAAGCTAATCGACAGCACGATTCATCGTAGTCGTGAGTTTTACCAGAGCTAATTGACTGTCCGGAAAGTGTTCTTTGTTGCGCTGAAGCGACAGTGATTGCTTTGTCTCCCAGCGAAACACGAACGTTTTCGGAGTCTTTCAGAGCTACAATCAAGAGAGTATACAAACAAAAGCTTCCATGGAACGCCGCGCTCCGACAAGCGACTAGTTTGACATAGCCTCCATTACAGAACCCGTCGACAATGAAAGCCCAAACCAGGCCCCGGACCAAATCATACAGCTCCAAGGCAGCCAGCCGAGACCACCTTCTTTATCTCTCACCGAACACTCGATGACTGCTTCCTTCGCCCAAATCGCACATCGGTCAGATCGATACATCATGCGCTTCCAACACGATCTGCTTTGATCAAGCCTTCAATTCTTCACACGCGTGCCCTGCCCGCCTGCATTTCTCAACCGGCCTGCATTTCTTGGCCCGCCTCTGTTCGTCTGGCCACCTCTGTTCGTCTGGCCACTTCCGCTTCTCTGGCCGCCTCTGTTTCTCTGCCCACCTCCAATTCTCTGACCGCCTCTGTTTCTCTGCCCACCTCCACTTCTCTGGCCGCCTCCGTTTCTCTGCGTGCCTTCGTGTCGCTGCATGCCTCCGCTCTCCTGCCAGTCTCCTTTTACCAATCGCTGACGCTTTTGAGGACCCTCTTGGAATCGGTCATATCCTGAAGAGGTGGCGACTTGAAAGCCGGCTCCACCCACCGGACCTGAATGAATGTCGAGCTTATGTCCCACCACGCTTATCAGAGCTGTGTATGCGCCTCGCTTCTGTGCGGTATGCGGGACTGTCGGCTGGGGTTGATAATGAGCATTACCGCCAGGACCACCCATGTTTCCGCCGCCGTTGTTGCCATGAGTAGCTGTGCCGAGAGAATTGGCGCCAGGCGCCATGATGCGCGCATTTCCGTTGTGCGATACTGGATTCAGTCGCGGACCACGAGTCCCTTGGACGCGTAGGGCAGCAGCGTGTAGGTTGGCGACCTCAGTTTGGAATAGTCCAGTCTTGGAGGCCAAATACGTGTCATCGTTCCCTGTGTTCAACATCTTCTGTGTGAAGAACACGCGTAAACCACCATCAGTCATGCGCATGGGAGATACTGGTCCAAATGTGTAGGTCCCATCTGAATTCTTCACGCGTGATCTGTTGTGCTCATGCATAGCCTGATTCCAGTGGAAAGAGACAGGCTCGATTTTCAGGAAGACCGAAAATTCGGCGTGTAGCAGGTTGCCTCCATCCACCACGATCACATTTGGGTCCTGTGCCCTGATGTCGCTGCTGTGTACAACTTCGACAAATAGGTGATGGTAATCTGGATGCACAGCTTGCAGACCCCGGCCTCGGAATGTGAACATTTGATAGGCTTGCGGGCTGTTGGTGCCTGTGTTGGCAATGTAGACGGGCCTTACCTTGTAAGTGTAATTGTCATGCTTCGCGCTGAAGTTGTTGGGCGATGACACGTTGACAGCAGCCATTTTGACAGCAGCCATTTTTCCCTCGCAATCGGCCACATTCGCAGGATAAGGGAATCCCATCCTGGCGAAGCCTCCGTTTTTTGCAGCATTAATCTGATTGACCACGGGATCTACTGACCGGGCTGAATCGCGTCGGCGCGAATTTTCATTAACGGCAGCCGTAGTCCATTGGGCAAGTAGATGCATGTCATGTTCCTCGTAGTCCGTCGCATACAATGTAAGGTCTGCTCTGTTTGCACGACTCGTGGCATTGGCGAATCGACTGTACACTTCGTGAGTCAATTTCGCACAGGAGACGAGGTCGTCGATTGTCTTGATGCACTTCTTTGGCTGTTGGGCTTGCTCCGTTCCCGTTGAGGCAGTCTGCACATCTTCACTTGTGAAGGCGTCGGTCTCGGCTTCTCCAACCTGCTGCAGCTCCTCGTCGAGATCTGAGTCATAAGTGCCGTCGTCATCGATGTCTGCAATGTGACTTGCGATGCTGCTGAGGCTGGGACCATATCCAGAGTCGTCGATACTCACAGCCGGCGAATCGGGCGTGTTGTGTGCACGCGTAGGCTCGCTATCTCCACCTCCCGTAACCGAGTCGCTTTCATATGGGATGATGTAATCTGAGTCGTCGTACGTCGAAGGATCCGCGACAACATCGCTCAGGGAGGCATCCTGCTCGTCGCCTTCCAGATCTTGATCCTTAGTGCCGTCATTCGACTCCTCGGAAAACTGAATGCCCAGATCCTGGTGACTGATGGAGTTGTTTACGGCAGCAGCGTCTTGCTGTTGTTCTTCCAGGCCCTCAGCAGTTGGGGCAGCGTTGTCGACTTCAGGCTCCAATTCCAAGAAGCGAGCACCACCTGTCTCCTGACTCGGGGTTTGACCGCGCTGCCCCGGTGAGCTCGCCAAAGACTCGCTTGGTTCGAGAGGTTCGATGCACGTGCCATTGGCTACAGCATGTAAGTCGGTCTTGAACTGCTTGTTCCTGTCCTCAGAAGACTGCTTGTAATTCCAATTTTGGGCGATCCTAGCCATATATGTAGCCATTGAGGGAAGCGTGAGATCACTGCCGGCGAACAGATCCTCATCACCTTCCACCCATTCAGCACCACTGGTTGCTGCCATGATGACAGTCCTGATGCGGAGACTGCTCGAGGTTTGTAGGCAGGGATTCTACTCTTCCGTGTGCATGTCGAGTTTTAGCAATGTGAACGGTCGACTGCTTGAGAAGGGACTGTGTAGGCCAATGTGCGGCGACTTGGGATGTGGCTCGAGCCTGAGAGATACCGGCAAGCCGAGCTCGAAGTCAACCCTACAGGTACTGAGATGGCGCAGATACACGCGCCGGTTGTACTTGTCGAGAGGCGCGACCCGCAGCCTTGCGTTGTCGATGAACACTGTGAACATGTAAGACTTTCGATGCATCAGCATCATTGGCGCGGACATCAGGTACCTCGAGTACGGCAGCAGCTCAGGAGAGCGGCCGACGAGGCGACAGTGGGAAACGGTGCAGTGCAGATGTGTGCGGGTGCGCGGCGTTCAGCTGATGGAGACGGCCTCCACGCTCGACTTTGTTGGCAAGACTTTGTCGATGTGCGAAAGAAGGTCTGCGACATTGCTTGCCTGGCTTAGAGGTCGGCAGTGGGTCTCTACGGTGAACAAGAGACAAATCTTGGCAGGTGAATGAGGGATGACCCACCAATGGCTCTGCATAGCAGACTCAGAGTGTCGGCAGGCGGAGACGGCGAGATTGTCTGGAATGGCCCAGCGCGGGACTTGCGGGGAGGCGCTGGATCATGACAGTCTTGACGTGGATCCAAAGTCGTGCAGCCAATATGAGGAGCCAGTGGGATTTGCCCGCGAACAGAAAGCTCCTTATTCCGCCGACCTGATCGAGTCCAGTGTAGGAGACGCAGCCCAGCAAAATCAGCCTACGATGTTCGTTCCATCGCCTCATCTACCTCCGCATGAGCTGGGCGGCCGGCCATCGAGTCGTGATTATGCAAGGAGCAGCCGCCGTCTCTCTTCGATCGATTCTACCAATTCGGCGTAAGCATTTCCCAATCAATGTCGCTGTCAATTAGGAGGCAATAGCCCATCGAGGATGCATATCTATACATTTATCAGTCATAGGATCTAAAAGTCTCTAACAATGCAATCCGAAGCGGAGATGTGGCGCTGTTTGGCCATGCATTCGCCAACCATGGGCGTGATATGCTTTGTCCCAGAGCGCCAACCTATACATGGGCATGCCATCATGTCCTCTTTGTACAGAGTATCGTACATCGCCTGGAGTCTCATGCCGTTGCGGATCCGAAACACGGATGCTGGGGAACGTCTGGGTGGCCTGGATGCCTCGGTGCACTTCAAGACTTTCATATGCCATCGGAGTGCCAGTCTGGCACGAGAAGATCGGCTTCGAAGTTCGAGCGAGAGTCCTTCTGAGCCTGGCTCGTTCATCAGCTCGTGGCAATTCCATCGCAACCCAAAGCCCGGCTGGCACAACAAGACCGACCGAAGCTGGAGCTGTATGTCGATCATCATCTACTTCTTGTTCTTCTCCGCTCTCTCCTTCTCATGCTTCGCAATCAACTCCTTCTGCAACTGCGGTGGAGCAGGCGAGTAGTGGCTGAACTCCATCGAGAACTCTCCCTTGCCTTGGGTGGCAGCGCGAAGCTGGGACGAGAAACCAAACATGCTGTTCAGCGAGCAATCAGCAGTGAGTGTGAACTCCTCGGCACCGATCTCAGTGTCGTTGATCACCGCATTACGCTTGTTGAGCAGACCGACAATGTTTCCTTGGAACTCGACAGGTGCGGTGATCACAGTCTTCATCAGTGGCTCAAGCACTTGAGGCTTGGCAGCCAGGAAAGCTTTACGGAAGGCCTGTTGCGTGGCGTTCTTGAAGGCCATTTCGGAGGAATCGGTCATGTGAGTGGCTCCGTCGTTGATGACCATTGATGCGCCCAAGACGCGGTGTCCCAGCAGAGGTCCATTGATGCAAGAAGCCTGGAAACCTTTGTCACAAGCAAACAGGTACTTCTCTGGAATGGTACCGCCCACGATCTGGGACTCAAACTTGTTCTCTCCCAAGGTGTTCTCAGATCCCTCAGCAGGCTCGGCAGGTTCGAGATATCCGACAACGCGGGCATAGTCTCCAGCACCACCGGTCTGCTTCTTCAGAAGATGGTCGAAGTCGACATGTTCTTGGATTGTTTCTCTGTATGCGACTTGCGGCTGTCCTGTGACGACCTCGACTTTGTACTCACGCTTCATGCGCTCGACGTAGATGTCCAAGTGGAGCTCTCCCATGCCAGAGATGATGGACTCGCCAGACTCAGTGTCGACATGTACACGGAAAGTAGGGTCCTCGCGTTGGAATCTGGAAATAGCTTTCGAGAAATTTGGCGTGTCCTTGGTGTGCTTTGGCTTGATCGAAAGCGAAATGACCGGATCCGGAACGAACATGGATGTCATGGAGTAGTCAAGCTTGCCACCATCAGTGAAAGTGTCGCCTGAAGCACAGTCTACACCAAACACGGCACAGATCTCACCAGCCCCAATTTCGGACACTTCTTCCATCTCGTTGGAGTGCATGCGTACGATACGCGGAACCTTGACCTTTTGACCAGTACGAGCATTGGTGACATTTTGGCCCTTTGAAAGCTTTCCTTGATAAACACGGATATATGTGAGCTGGCCAAAGTTGGACTCTTCCAGCTTGAATGCGAGACCAACAAATGGCAGGGAGTTGTAGGAGACAAGCTTCACGGGAGTCTCGTTCCTTCTGCGATCCAGCGCCAAATTCTCGACCTCGGAAGGATTTGGCAGATAGTCGACGACAGCATCAAGCATGGGTTGAATCGACTTATCAGCCAGAGCGGATCCCATCATCACGGGAGTGAACTTCAGGCCAATAGTTGCACGACGAATCGCAGCCTTGATCTCGTCCACGGCAGGTTCACGCTCCTCCAGAACAGCATCGGCAATGGCATCGTCGACATCAGCGAGCGTCTCGATCAAGACTTGTCGCTTGTCCTTGGCAAATTCGACCAAATCCGCAGGGCACTCATCCTCACGCACGATTTCACCTTTCTCGCCTTCTGAATAGATTGCGCGCATCCTGAGCAGATCCACCACGCCCTTGAATTCGTCCTCGGCACCAATTGGTATCTGAATAGCCGCAGCGGGGATCCGCAGCTTCTGAGAAATGCCATCCACCGCCTTCCATGGGTTCGCACCAGCTCGGTCCATCTTGTTCACGAACGACAATCGAGGGACGTTGTAGCGCTTCATCTGCCGATCAACTGTGACAGTCTGCGATTGCACGCCAGACACAGCACACAAGATCATGACAGCACCATCCAGCACTCTCAAAGCTCTTTCCACTTCGATTGTGAAGTCAATGTGCCCGGGGGTATCGATCAAGTTGATGTGATATTTCTCATCTTTCAATTCTCCAGTGACGGGGTCAGGCGTCCTCTTGACCCAGTCACAGAAGGTGGCGGCAGACTGGATGGTGATGCCCTTCTCTCTTTCCAAGTCCATGCTGTCCATCTTTGCGCCCACGCCATCGCGGCCACGCACTTCGTGAATGTCCTTCACACGTCCGGTATAGAACAGCACGCGCTCAGTGGCAGTTGTCTTGCCAGAATCGATATGTGCTGCAATTCCAATGTTTCTGACTTTGTCCAAACGAGCTGCTTCTTTCGGATCGAGATTGTCGACGATGGCGGCTTGTGAGAGCGAGGTCGGATCGTGCATGGCCGTCTCGAGGACTGCGGCAGCGGCGGACTGCCACCGTCGTGATTGGTACTGCAGCTGGACCTGGCCTATTCGATCGTGATTCTGGCCGGTCAAGGGTGTTCGTTGGAAGGGAGATGCTGCCGCGGACACGAACGTCCTGCGGCCAGCACTGGTGGCATTGCGAAAAACCACATTGCGCAGCGGAAGCCGCGCGAGGCCTTGGACACGCATGGCGGATGGACAAAAAGAGTGACGGTGTCTGGCAATGGCCTGGCCTGCATCGCCGTCCGGGTCCGTGTCGATGAACTTTTTGTCTCAGGTGTTCAGACCTTTCACGCTACGCCCATTCCAGCACTCCCGCGGGCAATGCGGCCGCCTCCCCCTTCACCACCACCATCGCTTGCCCTGTCTTCTATTCCTCCCAGACCCGCTGAGCGCTTCTTACTCTTCTTTTCCTGAGTCAACTCGTACGTGTCGTGGCTGCACACTCTTTCCAGGCTCTCCGCTCAAGGCCGTTTCTTTCCAGCCCCACGCGAGATGTGAGCTCTAGCATGTTGTAAGACGGCGACCCCGTGGACCGACTCCATCTCGGGCGTAAAATATGGTCTTCTCGCTGCTGCTGTGAATCCGATACGCGCCAAGTCCACTTGGTGTAGGCCGGCCTCCCCGTTTGTGGTCCGCTTCTTGCTGCGGGGTTACGGTGCATTGCCGGAGGTCATTTGAGAGCTCAGTGCAATGTAACGAATACTCTGGCAGCATATATATTGATCCAGTTTTTCCACTACAGCCAACTCATTCAGCATCTCATCTTTCACTTCGAACAGCATATCAGGTTATAACTTGATCGACAGACAAATTCACTGACAAGACAAAGCACGAGAGACTACATTGGGAACTGGAGTCATGGCTGATCAACGCCTCAAAGACAGAATTGCCGTCAGTATGTGAAGCTGCAGCTAAGTCATGGACTTCTGCATATTAGCTTTCCTACTTACGATAAGCAGTCACTGGAGCTTCTTCTGGCCTTGGCAAAGCGACAGCATTCAAGTTTGCCGCAGCAGGAGCACGCATAGTCTGCGCCGACCTCAAATCTGTCAGTGTCGAGGATGAGCTCAATTCTAAGCATGGTCCGAACACTGCCATCTTCGTTGCCTGCGATGTCACCAAAGAAGATCAAATCCAGAATCTCATCCAAGAAGCAGTAAAGTTCGGTGGCCGACTTGATGCCATCCTCAACTACGCAGGCATTGCCCTCGAGACCAAGTATGAAGTGTGCAGAGTCGACACCTTTACCACGGAAGACTTTGATCTCGAAATGGCAATCAATTGCAGAGGCGTGTGGCTGTGCTGCAAGTATGCAATCCAGCAGATGCTCAAACAAGAGCCTCGGGCACCAAACGCTCGTGGCGACAAGACACGAGGATGGATTGTGAACGCTGCAAGCATTATGGTAAGCCAGCCCATGAACGCACGCTATCAATTTCTAAGACTTTTGCAGGGAACTGTCACGACTCCAGGCACGCCAGCATATGCACCTTCAAAATGGGCTGTCGTGGGAATGACGAAGCAAATGGGTGCCGAATATGCGAAGGATCGTATCCACGTGAATGCCTTGTGTCCTGGATACATCCACACTCCCATGATCGCTCCAGTCACGGCTAACGAACAGGGCCTTGCGTACCTCTCCGCGAGGCATCCTTGGGGTGAACTGGGAAGACCAGAAGACATTGCAGATGCAGCATTGTTCCTGTGCAGTGACGAAAGGTAAGTTGTGAACATGGTTCCTTCCAAAGAACCTGCTAATGCTAGGTTCTACATAGTTCCTGGATGACAGGTCATCCGCTCGTCGTTGACGGCGGGTATACCACGATCTAAGCTTCTCCAAGCTTTGCTCCGCTCTAACGAGACATAAAATGCACAATGGGTATCATTCTGAAAAATTGCATATCCTTCGATTCAACCCCGCTATTCCTCCACCATGCTCGCCGAGGATGGCGTCTCCGAAGGGCTTTTACTTGGGCTCTTCGACGCAATTGACCGCTCCTCGGCAGCCCGATCCGGTCTCCGTGATATTCCAAACTTCTCCAGGAAAGACATTGTCGATGATGATTTGATCGATGACGCTGTGCTTCGGCTCGAGAACGAGTTCAGGGAGAATAGTGATGCTCTACGATTGCTTCGTTCGCCTTTCACTGCAGTGGTCGTCAGCATGTGCTCTCACGTGTCGTTCACGAATGGTTCTGCTTACCTGAACTGGTAGATTGACTAGGATGTGAGTTGGCGAGCTCGGCTGTGATCCTGCATTCCTCCTCGTCTGCGGCTTTGACTTCTGCTGGTGGTCGACAATTGCCAGCACCTCCTCTTCCACATATCACCATTCTCCCTGGTGAGCCTTTCGTTTCGTTCCTGCCCGCTCTGCTCCTGGCTTTGCTCAGAATTGGAATTGGTGCCGTCATGGTTGAGTGACGTTGATATATTGGGTTGTTGAAGTGTGTATGCTGAGGTCCTGCCTCGATTGAACGTCGAACCACGCAAATGTTTACTCGTAGCAAATGCAGATGGTATAGAGTACGACGTGTGTATAGAAGTGTCGAAAAAGGGAGCCAGGCAAACCAAATACTAATAAACACGAGAGTGGGTACAAGCCACGAGTGATATACTCTGGTCGAGAGCTACGCCGTCAGCCCAGCACAGCAATTTAGTCTCCTACTTCCCACAGGAATCAAGGGACCCAGGCTCCGCCACGACATGCAACACTTGTCCGCGGCAAAACGCACTCAGCTCCAGTCGATTTGTTGCTCCACAAAACACTATCTCGCAGATGCCAGAAAGAGCCGCGCCCGCGGGCGGGCAGAAGGGGGCCCAGCCCTACGTAGGTGATCAAAACTCGGTACAGACCGGGATCTACTCTGCACATCTCGAAAAAGCCAACGAAACACCTCTCAGGCAAGTATCATATTTGCATGCAATGACACTTTCTTTTCTGCCTACGTGTTCGTGGACCATCCCACGTAGAATGATAAGGCCAGCAAGCACACTCCATTCCTTCGAGACATCGCAGTCATCCAACGCAGATCATCATCAGCATCACCAACAAACAACGCAGACGCACAGTATATCGAAAGACAGCACAGGACCCTTTTCCTCTCTTCCTCGATCGACCGCAGCTGAAGCCGAGCAGCATCGCCGTTGCCGCGGCGTTAATTGGCTACGAGTCCAAGCAACAGCGATCAACCACCAATCCGACCTGCCGAGCGAAGGCGAAAAGCTTCCCATCAAAACTCTCTCCACGTCATGCTGTTTGTCAACTGCATGATTAATCGCGGCTGCCAAAGATAACACTACTACAGCACCGGCTTGCCGACCACCGACTCGTCCGATTTGATGATAAGTTTCAAGACGTTCAATGGCTGTGTAGCCACGGACTAGCGACTGCATGTGTCTTCTTGCATTCGAGACGTGGAAGCCGATGACGGTGCGCGATGGGGTACCAGGTTTGGCATCATGCTGTCGCGTGTGTTCTTGCCACAAGATGCTGTGGACGTGGAGGCGGGAAGAGCCCTCTCTGTTCTGTCCGTCTCTTGCTCTGTGTTCTGCTTTGAGATGGATCTTCACACCGAACGCTGAACGCTGCAAGCGGCTGACTTCGGAAAGTCAAAAGACGTTTTAGGCTCATGGGGATTTTCCCTTTCGACTCTCTTCAGCGCAGGATCTAGATCCTGTGCACAGCAACGACAAAAATGGCTGAAGCTGGCAGGAAGCTAACCCGCAACCAGGGCAAACCTTACGAATACGTTGCTATTTGTACAGTACGAAACACTATACTGTAGCGCAGAGAAGGAGCGCCATTTGCGTGGCTTGGTCGGTCGATACTCTTTTACACTGCAGGAGTGAGGCTTTGATCTTCGCTCCTCCTGCACTTGTAGATCATGGACACTAAGAGCAGTAATATGCTCGGATGAGGCATTATTGGTTCTACAATATCGCTCAAGTTCTTTTACCAACACAAATGTCAGCTCACGGTCCCAGAAATTGCAAGCATACCGCCAGAACATCACGTCGCAACATGGCCTCCCATCCTCGTCCCGGATCTTCACATCCGAGCCGGCACAGGTGCCTGGAGAACTTTCCTTCGACCTCATGCTGCACTCTTTCATGCAAGCAATCGAATTTCTTATCAGTTGGCATGCAGATCCTTTCCATTTCATTCAACATGCAGACAAGACAGGACAAGGCAAATAAGACATGTCAAGCATCGAGATGGCAAGTCTCGATGTAAAGTGAACCGGATGCTTGACCTTGTCTGTCACCAGTACCATGGTTTGTTATGCTGCAGACAGACTACTGATCCTCGGGCTGTGACAGACCAAAGCAGAACGGTGAGAAAGGGAGACACGTAGACAGGCACAGGTAACAGCGCTCTGTCGCGGGTGCTTGAAGCGTGAGTACTTTCTGAAGTCCAGAGGGAAGTGTGTCTCACGAATTTCGTACGGAAAGAAGTGTCTCAGTCGAACCATTGAAGTGCCATTCAACAGGCTTCAAAACGATGTATGCTACGGCATCTCACCTCGAGCAAAGCCTTCTCACATGGAAGCAAGCACGAAGAAGCAATCTGGCTGATCATCTTAGTTCTGTTCAACCTTCCCCATCACCCTAACCCCAGCCTCATCTACAACCGCTCGTCAGTCATTCATTATCTATCGTCACCCTGCTCATCCTTTCATGCTCTAAAACACGAACCCAACATGCCTCTCCTCCATTAATAAAACTCCTCCAAATCATCAAAACTCGGAATCTCCTGACTACAATCAAACGACCTCTCCCACGCAACCTTCGGCATCGTCCCCGCCGCCAATCCAGCTTTATAACTCCACTGGGCCGCACTCTCCGTCTGCCACGTCCAATAGAACCACCCCCACCCTTGCTCAAAACTATGCATCTGCGCCTCCGCAAACATGAGCAACCACTTGCGATAAGAATCGCTATAGTCGCTCGTATCTGCGTTTGCGCCGTCGCATGAACATCGAGGGTTGTTGTGTGTAGGACAAGTAGGTTCGAGGATTGAGCCGTTGAGGGAGCCGCCTGGTGTGCCGACCATGTTGAGCGTTCCTTCCCAGCGGGAACCGACGCCGACGTTGTTGAGGTATTGAGCACAGTCGGTGTCGGCTTGGGACCATTCGCCGCAGAGCGTGGGGCCGAAACCTGTGGCAGTGTTTTGGGAGCGGAGGGCTTGTTGTGTCCAGCCCGCGCAGGCGAAATTAAGTTTGTCGTGGTGGTTTAGGACGATTTGGTCGACGTTGAAGATGACGTATTGGTGGACGTCGAGGAGGAGGTTTTGCTGTCCGGTGAGTTTGCCTTGCCAGTTGTCTAGGCCCATGAAGCCGTCGCCGAATACGATCACGCCCGTGAAACCGTTGCCGCGGACGGCATCGATGGCCTTTTCAGTCCAGGCTAGGACGGTGGCTTGGTCGAGTTCTACCATGCGTGGCTCATTGACGAGGCCGTACATGGTGACTAGCTTCTTGTATCGCGGCTGGGTGAAGAACTCGGAGAGTTGCTTGTGGATCTCGATCGTGCGGTCGCCATTCTTGGTGCCATCTGTGCCATTCAGCCAGCCGATTTGACCTTGACGACCAGAGTGATTCCAGCCATTTTGAGACCCTGGTGCGCCATGGAGATCGAGATTGACGCGGAGACCATATTTGCGTGCCCATTCGATACCACGAAGGAGATAACGCCAGGCTACCTGACCGACGTATGGATCTCCATCGTACGACGTGACAGCCCAGTACGAGAATGGGATGCGAACATGATCGAAGCCAGCAGCCTGTAGGTCCTTGAAGGTGGACTCCGTAACCCAGGAAGAGTAGTGCTTCTCTAGCGTGCTTTTCGCATTCGTGGGACCCAACTTTTGCGTCAAGGTCCACTCGTCAACAACACCATCGCTGGTCTTGTACTGAGAAAAGAGCGAAGGCGTGATGAAGGGCTCGATGCTCAACCAGCCACCGACATTGCACCCTCGGACTGGCATCTTTCCATATTCGAAGTCTTCATCTAGAGGAGGAACCTTCTCGTTTGCACGCGCAGAATCGTCCCACTGGCTCATCAAGCCCATCACTGGCAGCCCTCCCACCATCTGGTCCGTGAAGGTGACGTTGAAGTCCTGAGTGTCGTACCACGAGAACGGATCCAGCCACGTCCCCTTGTACTGCTCCGGTATGCTGTCTTTGGAGATGTCGTCCAGGTTACTGTTGTTTGGTTTGCCAGAGCCTCCAGAGGCAGCGCTTGTAGCTCCACCTAAGCCATCTCCGCCGCCAGAGCTGTTCTTCTTCGAAACAACCACCGCGACTGGTATGATGATAGCAAGCAGCACGATGAACACTCCCACGCCAATGAAGATCTTCTTACGCAGCTTCCTCTTTCGCTCTTGCTCTTCTGGGTCGATGTATGGATTGCTACTGTCATCGCTTCCATCTCTTCGTCGAATACTTTCTGCGTACTCGTCTTTCTCGCTGTAGTATGCGCCTCCATCATACTCGCCTGGATCACCTCGTTCCAGCACCTGGCCACTGGCGACTCTTCTCTCTTCCCGCTCTTTACGTGGTCGTTCCCTCTTGTCTCGTACATAGTCGTGATCATCAGCTCGTCGGTCTCGCCTGTCTCGTGTACTCCGCATCCGGTCGTGATTGCTCGCAGACCTCACTTTCGCACCACGGATGGGCGCATCGGATTCCTCGTCCTCGCCAGCTAGCCACGCTCTTCTCTCTTCTTCTCTGCGGATTCGTCGCCGCTCTTCTCGCCGTCGTTCGCGCTCTCGTCGTCTGTCCTCTCGTTCGCGCTCCAGGTCACTATACCGCGTTGCGTCCTCTTCGACTTCCACCTCATCATAACCCCGCTCTCGCTCTCGTGGCCTCGGAGGCGCATCGTAGTCGTTGTAGCCCAGCTTCTTGTTCAGACGGTCCAACTTGGCGAGCTGATCAACACTCAATGCAGCGCTTCTGCTGCCCGATCCACTGGTCGTGTATTCGCTTTCTGGCGCACGTCGAGTCCGAGAGCTATTCGGTGGTCGTTCTCTTCTTCTTTCCCGTCTGTGTCCATCTGCATCTTCCGTCCTCCTTCTTCGTCTCGTTGGACTTCTGTCGCGATCATCCCTCTCGCTCTCGTAGCGATCTCGACCCAGCAATTCACCATTGCTATCTGTTCGGTGATGCGTCCTTCGTCGTCGTTGTCGTCTGGCTGGAGAGTCGCGTGTCGGCTGAGAAGATGAGGACGGCATATCGCATTATCGACACTCACAGAATTTATTAGAGCACTCGACAGTGAGGTCACCTGGAATGCTGTGCGTCGCGAAGTGTGGATTGCTGCATTATCTATTTTGGTATTTCTGGTTGCCATGGGCGACGCGTCGACGTAATTACTTCTTGGAAAACAGCTTCAAACAGGGTCACGACAAGAACGCCAACGACTTGGTAGACTTGGTGGTCTTCCGTATTGCTCATTCTTCTATAGCGTACATACGCGCGTTCGTATCACGTTTGACGTTTCGATCCTCGTATGAAGGTCGAGGATTGCCATGCTTTTGCGGTCACCGCCGCGAATTGACGCGAAACTCCTCCCATCAAACTCCATATCAGAGTCGAAATGCCTGCCCCCAGACTATTGTAGCAAGTCATAAACCATTCCATTTTCAGGTTCTTCCTCTGCACTTGACCCTCGAAAGTTGAGTTGCACCAGACTCCAAGGACCTTTTTCGTAGCACATCACTTTGCATGTTGTTGCTTGCAGTTGCTTCTCATCACGCCTTGCTGTTATTCTGCAATTTCTTCAACACGTTGTTCCTATCATAAAGTCAGTTCGTTGTTCTCTGATACGTGATCGTGTGCTAGACTCACCAACTGTCCTGCTCAAACAGCAACGATGGCGGGCCGTATGGTTTGCCCGCTTCGTCCTTCTTCCCCAGTTTCTTCAGAGCAGCATTGACATGCTCTTGATCAACCATGACGCCGTTCTCGCTACACTTGGCCTTGACACGAAGCTCCGAGCAAAGCCCGTCCAAGTCGAATTTGCCTTCTTGGAAATCGGGATTCGATTGCAGCTGTGTCCTGTTCACGTTGTTAGCAGGTGCTATACTGACCCAGGTATAGTCTCTCTGATCGTACCAGATGTTGTTACAGCTGATAAACTTTCCGCCTTCTGCTTGCGTCTTGTTCTTGTCAGCACCTGGAAGACCGTAATCGTCGTCACCGCCGTCGCAAGTCTTTTGTATCTCAGCCATGAGATTTCGACTCGGTGTAGGTGCATTTGCAGGCTTGTTGGGCACAGGTAGTGTAGCCTGTGTTTGTCGCGGAGACTGAAGAATGCCGAAGAGGTTGCTTGGTGACTGGTAGTCGAAGGAGGCGGAGTTGAGGGCATCATCGAAAAAGCCTCCTGTGAAGTCGCCAGTTCCGAGAATCGCATCGTTGGTATCGCGATAGTCGCCGAACAAGACGGGATCGAATGTGTTGGCCGATGACGGGTTCGTGAGATCGGCATTTCCGAAGCCGTACATGGAGTTCATACTCTGCTGCGAGTTCAAATTTGCGGGCGTCAATTGTGAGCTGACAGCCGGCTTGTGGCTCTTGTCGCCATATTGGCCATCTCTCAGCGCTGGGCTATCGTGCAAAGGCTCAGGCGACGTCCCACAAGAGCTATTGCCATTGCCGTTGGCATTCCACTGGCTGTTAGAACTGGCGCTGGGAGATGTGCTATCGCTGGCATTGCTGCCGCTGTTGAACTGGAATACGCGATTGAGTCCAGAAGTGTTGTCTCCTCCATTATCGAAGCTTTCCCCGTTGTAATTCGAGCTCGGAGCCGAGGTTTGTGCATTGTTGTTATTGAAGTATGTGTTCATGTTGGCACTCTTGAGGAGATTGGGGCTGAAAAGGTCGTTGAATGATCCGTCGCCGTTGCTCATCTGGGGAAGTGTGGTGGCGAATCCGTGCATGTTGTCGTTTGTGCTATATGACGTGAAAGCAGAGTCCATGCTGGCCACGTTCGCCGGACTACCGTTGCTGCCCGATGTGGAATCATTCCGCTGAATGCTCTGCGGACTCAGACTCCGACCAAGACTGTTATGTCGGCTGTTCTGAGCTTGAGATTGTGCTTGATTGACCCCATTCATGCTGGCTGGGGACTGGACGATGGGAGGAGACATATTGTCTGACTTGTTGCCAGGGCTGTTACCATTCGAGGTGTCTTGGTTTCCGAACAGCTGGCTACCAGGCAAAGCTCCGAACTTGGAAAAGTCGAATTGGAAGTTGCTGCCATATGAAGGGCCACTGCTGCTCCGTTGCCCATTCATAGGATTCAAAGGTGGAGAGGAACGCACGGCGCCGCTGTTCAAAGAGAGGCGCTTGCGATATTCTCGCAATTCGACTTGCAAGCGCTCCACTTGAGCTCTCAACACGCCGTTTTCATGCTTCTCTGCCTCTGAAGACTTGGTCAGAGAGGTGACTTTCTCTTCGAGGTCCTTCAGATGCTTCTCCTTTCGCTCGCGGAACGCTCTCTGCGCGGCACGGTTTTGCGCCTTTCTCTTCTACAGTGACAGTCAGAGTAAGTCGACTTATGACGAGGGATTGCGGACTTACAGTCGTCGGTTCACTAGTGAGAGGCTTTCTGCCTGGTTTCTTCTGTGCCTTTTCACCATCGTTGGTCTCCTGTCGCTTCGCATCGTGTTCCGTGCCGACACTGTCTTCGCGGCTCTTCCTCTTTTCGTGTCCTTCGCTTCCCGGAAGTGGACCAATGAGTTCTCCGCCAACATCCGCATTCTCAAAGTCGAATCCGTCGTCATCCAGGTAGTCCAGTCCTGGGGTGTAGTCCAGCCCGAAGTTGTCCAGTTCCGCAGTCTGCGGGCTCACAAAGAGCGCATCACCATTGGCGTTCGTGGGCATGGTGTTTGGATGTGTAGTGAAATCGGAGTCGGATCTCTTCACGGCGCCCGGGCGCTCGAGGGTGGATGTGTGCGGCTGCGCCTGAGAACTGAGGGCAGCGACCAGTAAGTCCTGCTGCTGGGGAGTCAGGTATGGTATCGCCTGCTGCTCTCGCTTTGTTAGCTCAGCCATTGAGAGGCGGCGATTTTGCGATGGATCGCGTGGCAAGTCGGTGCCTGCGGAGGATGTCGAGAGTGTAGAGACGAGTGCGTGAGAAAGCAGTTGGTAGCTGCAGGAGCGGCGGCGAGTGGTCTGGACGGGGCTCGCAGATCACCCCGCCGCGGTAGGAATATGTAGGCAGATGCTCACCTCCTGTGCCACGATGCCACGATGCACCGACGGCGTATCTGTTCGCTCGCAGGCTCGAAGCGCGACAGAGACGAGATGCAGAGTCAGAGACTAACAGAAGGAGTGCTCGTGGTCGTGCGCTGATGGGCGCAGGGCGATGACGGGCGCAGGGCGATGACGGACCGGCGGACTCTAGAGACACCGCTGGCCTGCTTCAGCCGCGAGCACGCCAGGCGAAGATTGGAGAATGAGTCCGTCCAGGGTGCGCTACGGTGATTGGAGCAGTGCGAGGTACTCGTCGGGTGAGATGCGCGAGCTCGCGACCCTTTGCTGAGCACGAAGATGGTGCTGGAAGACCTGGGCGGAAAGATTGGTAATCCAAACTCCGAGGTTTTCTTCTCTCAGTTGGCGCGCTACACATGTCTCAAACACAGTGGTGAATTTCCATTCTGTCGTCGCTGCTATGATTGCGCGGAGGCTCATCCGGACGCGGCCGCGCTCGATAACAACCCATGAACGAGGGCTGGCATCATCACCATCATCATCGCAACGGAGAGGCAGGCTCACAGCGGAGACCAGAAGCCTAATGTCCGATAAGCTTTCGCTTTCGGGGCATGTGCGCGCACGTGCTTTCAGCCTTGTACATTACGACTGCATCTGCAATCCCATCACGATATCACTCTAGATTTCGCATGCCTGCTATGCTTTCGGATGTTCCAGGGCTTGGTAGGACTCGCTCGCCTTCTCCGAGAACCATCGACGACTGAGTTGGGTCACTGTTACCCCTCTTCAATCGTGAGCGCTGTTCTTGACGCCGCCATCATCATCAACGAGCAGTGCGTGTCCGCAATCCCATCGGTATTCGTATCATTCACTGCTATGCGGCCCGCACATTCGCAATGGATTCGCCCTGATGGTCTTTGGAGAGCACGCGCTCGACCATGCCACCAAGAGTTGTGGACGCATCGTAGATGGAGCTGACGTGTGCTGGCCACGTCCGGGAAAATGAGAGCGGATAGATGACGAAGTGTATACCAACATCAGGACCAGGAATGATCACAGCAGCTGAAATAGGAGACGACAAGAAGCCGATAACGTGGTGTATACCACGAGCTTCCGCCCGCGTCTATGGTGAGGTGCGCCAGAGCAGCAACACATGCTGTGCACGTACACTCGCGGAAGAGAACCATGCAACATTTCCATCGCTCACACGAGCCTCAATTGCATGTATCACATCTGACCGACTCCACGAAGCATGGAAGAGGGTTGCGGACGGCTCCTACGCGATCACAATTAGTATACACCAGAATGGAAGGTGCGAACCACAAGATTGCCACAAGAAACCCGAGCAGTCTGTAGCCACGGCGACTACCTCAAGATTTGTCGCGGGCCTCTGGTTTGCCGGCGTGGTCGTCAAGACTGATACAATATCGCATTCCATGTCCGTGCCTGCTGGTCGTACCTTCTCTGCCCAGATTTGGTAGTCTCCATCGCCACTGCCAGGCGCGGCCACCTCATCGGGGTAGGCACGATTCCCTCACCGGTGTAGTCGTGGTTCCCTCGTCTGGTAGTCGGAAGACTTTCGCTTCATTCTATTCTGTTCCGCCAGTTCAATCCACTTCACGCCATTCCTAGGGACCATTTCTCGTTTACGCACCTGTGGGAATGATGGACGGTGACAGCAGCATGAGCGAGGCTCAGCTTTCAGTGAGTGCTCTCTGTTGGGCGTGATTGGGTTGTGGCTAATACATTATAGGACTTTGACGCGGACCTGGAGCTCGCGCTTTCTGGAAGCAGAGGCAGACACACTTGGCTCTCACAACGCGACCGCACCATAGTAGCATCACATCTCTTCCATCGTCGAGGCCCGAAAGACAAGCTCGCTTTCCTTTTTAACGCACTTCCGCCGTCCACACTGCAGAAGCTGCAGCAGATTGTCGATACTGACGTCCCTCACCACTGCCACTTCCGCAAGCAGTACCGGCGAGTATACCAGATGCGACTGTACATGCGGCACTCAGCATGTGGGACTTCCAACCATTTGACTGCCCTTTTACACGTCTACAATTCTATAAAACGAAGATAGAAGTGCGTTTCATCCTCAGCACCGAGCACCGCGAGGATTTGCCACCTGAAATGCGGTTCCCTCCTTCCGGGTGCCCATTTACTGCGCGTATGTGTTTGGAATCAACCTACCCAAGCACTGCAAGGGAAAGCTTCTCGCTGTCATTCATGTTTGCAGCTTACACCGGCGACCTGGACGATACGACCTTCTGGTTCGACGTGTGGCCAATTAAGAGCACTACTACCAACCGACACGCCACTGAAACGGAGGCGAAGCGCAGGTACGGCGAGAAGGCTGCCGCTCGGCTCGCAAAATTCCCTCACTGGTGTCGTTCATCATGCAAAGCACCTGTGAGGATAGTTGCAGGACGAGAGTTACAACAGACGAGGACTGGCCAATATGAATCAGAGGCTGTGACCTTGGCTGATGTTTGCCCGTGTCTCGACGCGTCAGATTTGCCTGTCAACCTTCTCATCATGCCGCGCGAGAGAGGCGATCTTCAACTCGGCATCCCGCTACTTCACGGACAGAAATGGAGCTTCGCCATGAAAAGACGGCCGAGAATATGGCAGTAACCGACTTTGTGGTGGATCTCGCGATGGCGGTCAGCAAGAGGCACCGTTGTCCTACCCCTCTCGATGCGGTAGATCTGATGGCTCGTCGCAGATCTTAGGCCCATGCTGGGAAGCTGCTGGAATCTACTTCTCCTACGATGAATAAACGTTCGCTCCAGCTCTAGGTTGCCATCTAGGCTGGCCAAATAGAGTCTCCCTTCAAAGCTCAATCGAAATGCGATTGGAGATAGAGTGACTGGAGGGGCGACGCCTCGTTCGGCTCGTCACGATTGCATTGCAGAATGGCAGGAGTGAGGGGTCTTCTGAGACAGTTGATGCACGTACACGGTCGCCGGCTCAGAGAGTACTGATATGGCTTACTCGACGTTGCGCGGATAAGATCAAGATTGGGCAGTACGGAGAACAGTCAAGAAGTAGACTTCGTTCGTTATTTCTGGCACTTAGGAGCGACTTCGCAATATGATAACGCTGCAAATCTCAATTTTCGCTTAACAGTGAGACATGCGGAGACCTACACACGTTTGTGCAGCTAAGACAGTATCCTCGTGACCACTGGCAAGTTCGTGTCTCGTGAAGGGAGGGAGTCGCTGGGGTCCAATAACTTAGCTTTCGGTCTCGGAGTTTGCCCGAACTAACGCCGATGGCTTCCACATGCGAGCCAGATGGAGTTCCGCAAGATCAAGATCAACCGACACGCACTGTCACCACTACGACACCCACACCACTCCGACTCGCGCAAACTTCGCGCGCCCGACTCTCCTCGCCCGCGACGCGATATTGCTTACCTCGAGTAACGTACCGCCGCTCCTTGACACTCGCGCCAGAGAACTAAGTGCACCATGAGTGACCTCTCCGCTCTCGAAGAGGAGCTCGCTCAGGCTCAGGAGTTGGTGGACACATGCAAAGAGGCCTTGGAACTCGATCCCGACGATGCAAGCGTCAAGGCCGACATGGCCTCCTTCCAGCAGCAAATTCCCGTCCTGAAGGCCAGAATCGCTGCGCTCAAGGTCCAGCAAAAGGTCGCCCCACCCCCGCCACCACCGACAGACACGCCAAAATACGACATGAGCAAGCACCCAAAGTTCCAAAAGATCTCCTCAGACGCTCCGCCGCCACCACCTGCCGAGGACAACCGCGCGTTGTTCAACGTGGGTGATACGGTGCAGGCAAAGTATTCTGCGGACAAGGCGTGGTACCCAGCGACCATCGTCAGCAAAACGGGCAGTCCTTCAGATCCAGTCTACACAGTCAAATTCAAGGGATACGATGAGAAAGAGCAAAAGCGCAAGCACGAGGTTCGTCCAGTGGAGAATAAGAAGCGCAAGGCTGACGGCACACCCGTGGCATCTGCCTCCGCTGCAGTGCCTCCACTCCCGACAGCTCCGCCTCCGATTCAGCACGGCACTGTCATCTCTGCTGCACCGGCGATCGATACGACTTTGGTTCAGAAACGCGAGCCGAGCAAAGTCAGCGATGGCCCGACGCGAATGCCACCTGCACCGAAGAAACTGAAGGGCTCAAAGGTTTTGGAGAAGTCAAAGAGCAGCTGGAATGACTGGCAGAAGTCAGGGCCCAAGAAGCCAGCTGTGGGCGCAGCGTCGAAGTTGAAGAAAGACAGCCAGTTTCGCACACCAGACCTGCCGAATGCTAAAGGTACACCAGTTAGCTCTTTCATCTCTACTACTTACATGCTGACTGATTGCAGTGGGCTTCACGGGCTCTGGAAAGCCAATGTCAAAGGACCAAGTGCGTGCCAAATGGAACTTCGCGCAAGACGAGACTCCCGACGAGTGAAGCATTTTTGTCTAACTTCGGCTCCGGTAAGTCATTTGACTCTTTCGAAGAGGCGTACGAGACGGCGAGCGGCAGAGGCGGGAAAGGCACCAGTAACGAATGAGCATGATCGAACCGCGAGCGTTATACGCACTCGCAGCGTGACGCGACGGTACAATGGAACGAAGCATCGGAAGCGCGGCTTGGAATACAGGAATTGCGCATGACTCTCAAGCGCGCAGTGGCGAAAGAGGCTCTGATAGCGCCTCGAGAAGTATTCCTTCCAACGCTGAATGGCATACTTGCTAAGAGATTCAATAGTGAACAAATGCTAGGCCGAGTGCCATTAATTCCGCAGTAAACGCTAGCCGATGAGAATCTTTAGTGCTGACCACAAGCTAACCCTTCTGCGGCCAACCGCGTTCTGGGCCCATACTCCAGCAAAGACTTCAACGTCATGCTCAGCCTCGTTGCAACCTGCTTTAAGGCGTCGACGTACCATACACTCGTGTGGCAAACACGTTCACCGGGACATTCTCCGGTGTGCATGTTTTGCGAATGTGCGAATCGCGTTGCAGCGGCGCTTTCTACTTTTGTCGCTGTGGGCCGGCGCACGCAACGATCCCTGTATGCACGAGCGTCGGTATTGCTCCGCCTCAGCATCTGATAGGACCGGTAGGTGTTCGCTTCCTACTTTCACATTTCTCCACGCGAGCTGTCATGCGCGAGTCAACACCTTCAAAGTACCTTCTGTACGACCATTCTCATATCAAGTTTCCCAACTCGGCAACAGCGTTCGTTGGCGAGAGAGCAAGCTCTCTTCGTGTCGATGCAATTTGGCCGTGTCCCTCACATCGTCCGGAATGGGCACAGCCCGGTGTTCTTCGCGATGGGCGTTCGGAACCCTTGTCGCTCCAGAGTCCATTCCATGCTAGCACTGGCTAGCTCATGCTAGTCGAGGCGGTCACTCTGTCGATCTGGCACATGTCATTGGTGCTGAGAATATCAACGACGACTCCTTTCTCTTTTCTTCAGAAGTGAGACGCCCGCGTCGCTTGCATGTCGCGGTCTTGTCGGGCAGGACTACTGATCACTGCACATATTGATCAGGCCGGCTCTCCATCTTCCCATATCGAGACCCTTGGACCACCTCCTCAGAATTGCACGAGAGGAGAAGCGACACATGCAGGACTTCCAGAGTTCTGGCGCCAGTTCTTTCCTTCTCTTTCATGCGCAGATGAAGCGGCGCGATCCCCTGCGGCTGCTCGCAAGCAGTCCACATAACACCGCCCGGTGATGGCCCTAGATGTACAATCGCTGCTGGAGTCACTGAACGATGCTCCAGACGTATCGCAAGGCCCGGTCCTGGAACGGGTGATATGGACGCTTCTGGCCTTCTCCATCATTATTGTGGCCCTTCGCTTCTATGCCAAAATCAAGAAGGCGAGGAGGCTGTTCGTGGACGACTACTTGATGCTGATTGCTCTGGTGTGTTGTCAATCTTCTTCACTCAGCAAAGTTTGATGCGCTGACTGACAGACTTCAGGCCTTCGCGATCGCCCACGCTGCCTTGACACAAGTGTCGGTCGACGCCGGCTTGGGCCGACACATCGTCTACATTCCTCTCGATCACTTGCGGCGGACTATGAAATATGGCGTCTTATCCCTCCTTCCAGGATTTCTCAGCCCCATGTTTGGCAGACTGAGCTTCAGTTGCACGCTGCTCTACCTCATCGACACTGATGCCCGCATAAAATCTTGGCCCGTGTATGCTTCAATATTCATGCAAGCCGCCATCAATGTCATCGGCGTTGTTGTGTTTTACTCGCAGTGCGGATCCGAAGTCGATGCTTTCTGGACGCTGGAGAAACAATTGAGGTTCGACGAAATCTGCTGGAATCCTCGAATTCAAACCAATTATGGATACTTCATGGGGTCCTGGAACACGGTCACGGATTTCTATCTTGCTGTGCTCCCAGCAATCTTGATTCACCATTCGACGATGTCGCTCAAGAGGAAAGTGGGCGTTGCAGCTCTGTTATGTCTGAGTTTCCTTGCCATGGCTTCGTCGATTGTAAAGACGTACGAGGTGAGTGCTTGTGTCACTTTCTCCTTCTTCCCACACTCGGCAACCTCCTGCTAACACTTCCTTTTTCCCTGCAGGCCAAAGTTCTTAGCGTATTCTCCGACTATACATACAGCCTATGTGCATATGTCATTGCACTTTCCGTGGAACTCAACGTTGTCATTATCACAGCTTCCCTTCCATTTCTTCGTCCATTGGTACCCAAGAAATGGCAAAGCCGAGCACCACCTCTTCCCGCTCTCCATGATATTCCGATTCATCAGCGGACTCGCCAAGGTCATATTCCTCTCTCTTCAGGCTTCACGAGCAAGAACCATAGTCGGACCAACACGATCGAGATGACGAGTCCGATCAGTCCGATGAGTCCGATGAGTCCTGATGTAATGGGATTTCAACCTGCCGCATCGGGGAACTGGGTTTTGAGGTCTGATCATGGCGCCATCACCGTGACGACGGAAGTTGAGGTCACGTATGAGAAGATGGAAGCACCGTTCTTGCATGCTGCGTTGGTGGGATTGATTCAGGGCGAGATGATGAACCCAAGGCTGAGAAGGGTGTGAGCAACAGGGTCATGAAAGTTCTCTCTTTTGCCTGTATACTTGGTGTAAGATATTATGAGTGATGAGACTGTAATTGAAGACGGAGGTATGGTGAAGCGTTTGAGGCGTTTGTCGTGGGTCATTACTTGTACTTTGATACCTTTCCGTCGAAACCGATTGTCAATTCCAGCCTTGGCAAGTGGCGAACCTTCCTCTGCAACCTCTCGATGGAAGTTGACAGATCAACGCACCAACAAGTGAGCATCTACAGCATCAACCAAAGATCCGATGGAATCGAAAATACCTTTGAAGCGAACGTTGCTCAGAATGTGGATCACTCAGCCAATGCAGCTAGCTCCACATGCCGCGTACCTCGGATGTTGAGTCGAGACGTTGGACAGCACCCACCTAAACCAAAATCGGCACAATAAACATACTGAACAACAAGTACGTGAACGAGCGCAGAACAAAAACTACACGGCGATCACACTTCATCATGGCCGACAAGAGCATCGCCCTTCTCTGTAACATCTATCCAGCATCGCCAGAAAAGCAAAAAAGGGTACGGCAAATCATGTCCCTCCTCACATCCTATCTCGTCACATCTCATGAACACCACAGATCCTCTCCCTCCTCCAGAATGGCGCAAAGAATTATTACCGCAACCCTAGCTCTCAATGCACAACCTGGTCCTACATGACCCCTCTCCCACCTCCAAAGGACCCTTCAAAACTCATCCTCTCCGGCCTCGAAATCTACACGGACAAATCCGCTCTCCAGCAACAAATCAACGACAAAGAATTCTTCCAAAGCTACCACAACACTGCCAAATCTGAAGAGCTCTATCGTCAAGATGAAGAGCTTGTAGCATGGTATTTCACTTCGGGCTTTGTTGTCCGTGACGGAAGTGAACACGCCACACCATTCAGAAGCGGGAATTTAATCAGCCAAACGAAATTCGTATGTAAAGATCGAAAACAAGTTCTTCAGATCTTAGAAGGGTTTGTGCCTTTTGTACGAGAGAAGGAACCTGGTGTTTTGACGTATGCGGCTTTTACGAGACCGAAGGCACCAAAGGAGATTTTGTTGTTTGTGAGGTATGAGAATAAGGAGGCGATGATGGGGCATAGTAAGTGTAAGGAGCATGTGGATGTTGTGTAAGTTGTTCTGCTTTCTTATCGGATAGGTGGTGGGGGGGGTGGAGATGCTAATGATTTCGTGCAGGAAGAAGATTATACCGCAGATTGAGAATGATATGGGAAAGTCTACGACGATGTGGCAGGAAGTTGATGAGAGTTTTGTTTCGAGTAAGGCTGGTGGTCCGGGGTTAGGCGCGAAGTTGTAGGACAGTAGTAAATGGATAGGCGCAAGACAATCGAGAATGCAACGGTATTGGGACAAATAAGTGCCGGGAACAATTTGTTAACCTTTTAAAGCGACAGAAATGGAGGGCTTGTGACATCGGTCACTCTACAACGTTACTGAGTGCCGAGTACCTGACCTGTGGACGAATACCACTGTAGTTTCGGTGCAGCCTTCTCCCTGGCCGCTTCCGACTTCTCAAACATCTTAACCGCGTTCTCTGAGTGGATTTTTCGCCTCTGTTCGGTCGAGATGTCGGCCTCTTGCCAATGTTTGAGGAACGCCGGGTAAGCTGACTCAGGAGCATATGGGAAATCACTCTGTCGAAGAAGAGAAAAGTCTCACGTCAGTCAGGCTCCTCAAAAGCACCGTTGGTTGCTATTGAAAGCAAAACACTTACCCCGAACAAGATATTCTCCTTGGAAACACCCGTTTCAAGCAATGTCTTGATCGTGGCATTCGATGTCGAGAGCGCGATGTCGAAGTGGAACGAGCGATAATCTCGCAGAAGGCGTTCCGTAGGGATCACAACGAGGCCCATGTGTTGGTGATGGCCAGTGACCAGCAGAGCCTCGACGCGAGGAATTAGATATGGCAACGTGCCACCTGCATGAGAGAGAATGACCTGGCAATCGGGGAACTCGCTCCTCGTACCGCTCAACAACATATCCATGGCTGCGCGAGTCGTCTCGTGCGGGTAATCGACGATTGGCTGGTAGAGCAAGCTGTTGGCTCTGCTGATGTCGCGAGGATGGGTAGGATGAACGAAGACGACAGCTTTGCGTCGATTTAGCTCTTCCCAGATTGGTGCAAAGTCGAGGTGGCCGATGTATTTGTTAGGATCTCCAAAATCGTCGTCGCTGTCGTATCGGGTAAAGAGGCACACGCCGTCTGCTTCCAACTCGTCAAAGCCATAGGCTATCTCGGTGAGCGCCTCATCGGTGTCGAGGACATTGCCCAGCGTGAGGAAAAACCCGAAGGTATCAGGTTTAGAGTCGCGTATCTCGGCAGCTTTGTCGTTGAGGGTACGTGCCAACTCCCAGGATTGCTGTATTCTGTGAGTCGGGTGTATGTAGCATGTCACTAGAAGAAACTCACTTTGCCTTCAAGGACACATGCTCCAGGAGCCGAAATCGAAAGAATAGATCTTTTGATTCCAGCGCGTTTCATCAGGTCTTCGCTGCTCTCTAATGACCACTCTGGTCTTGGCCAGCCGCTTGGATCGCCTGGCTGATTTTGAGAAGAGACAAGAAAGAACAGCATGTGACAAAAAAGATACCTTCTGTTCCAACAACTGAGATTAGGAAAGTCAGTATGTTCATAAATCTAATGTCAAGTGTGAAGGAACAGACCCCTAGCATACTCCGGTGGTACCCAGTGATGATGCACATCGATCTTGTCGACCTCTGAAGGTTTCACCGAGTCAAACAACTGCTCAACGGCATCATTCATCCGTGAAGCTACCTCAGCGAAGGCGTTCTTGTCGGCGGTCTCATCATGTTTGCCCATCTAGGCACCTCCGATTGCCGCGGCGGTAAGGTCCATGATTGCTTGAAGAGAAGGATTAGGAAGAAGAGCATCGATGGAGATGCGCCCTTTTGTAGACAAAAATGCTATGCCAAGTAACCTTCCTGTAGCACATGTAGCATATGCATATGCTGCAGATACGAGCCGTGCAGAGCTATTGAGGAGAAGCTCCGTCTCCGCGTATGTTGTGTGAGGTTGTTACGCTTTCGTTGATCGAATCCCGAGCTGCATATCGCAACAATGATGAACATGAGATGCCGTTGAGACGGTAATGCTTGGCTGTCTTGATGCTGTACTTCTTCGGGCAGCATCGCCATTGCGGAGCTTCGCTGGGCTGGTATGCCGGATCGTCGTGGTGCATTGCTTCGCTTGGGAGTAGGTGAGCTCTTGGGACTTCTGTGTGAATCTTCTGCGTGCCAGCGAATGATGTTCCTCTGCTGCGAAGAACACGCTGTCGTCTCGCGGATCTTCTTCGCATCAGGTGGTAATGATGGTGTAGAGAAGAGACTGTGGCCTGAGCAACAGTAGGAGCGATCAATGTCAGGAAGGTGGTGAGTCTTGGCATGCTGCTCTTCTCGTATTGTCCCGTCCTTGCCTCCTTCACATGCCATCTTATGCAACAGAGGAATCAGCCAGATGTAATAGATCGTCACATACTCGCACAACAAACTTCTTCCCCGCTCAGAGACCACGTAATGCAGGAATCTGTACCAGCTTGAGGCATGTCTTTCATGGCGTCTTGCGCGAATTTGTCCCAGGCGCATTTCATAGAGTGCGCCTCTCCTGCCGTTGAAGTGAGCTGTTCGCAGCTCGCAATGCATGCCTTGCAGCTTCATCGTCGCGACCTCAACGCGGTGCTTGACAGGTCCTCCGTGGCTGATGACGAAGGTTTGCTTGGTGTCTTTCATGTGATCCGACTTCAAGTGGATGGCCGAATATACTGTTTGCGCAGCCTCAGTTTGTCTTCTAGTGATTTCCCCTCCGTTACAAAAGTCAGTAATTATCGACTGGAATTGAAACGCGGGCAATGTCAGTTGCTTTGAAGATCAGTTCCTTAGTTTCTTGCAGAAAGAGATACCCGACTAACACAGAATGCCAGATAACTGAGTAATGCCAGATGCCAGAAAGCAAGCAAGCAGGAACAAGAAGCCCAGGAATCAAAGCCCAAGAAGGATCCTCTCTTTCCCATCAAAAGTCGCAATAACCATGCATCCGCGATATGATAGCATAAAAAAAAAAACACATTCCCGTCGCCCCGTTCCTTTTCGTAACGCGTGAAATTCTTCAAAGTCCTCCCTACTAAGCAACAGTGCAACGCCGGTTCCCATTTCCTTTCGCTACTCAAGCTGTCCCGGCAAAGGTTCTGTAAAGCCGCAAGAGAAGATCGACTGAAGTGTCTGTTGTTGTTCGTCGTTGGTGACGTCGCTTTCGCTCGAACGATTGCTCGTCTATAGTTGTTGATGCTTGGGCGGTTCATGTCTCAATCAGTCGTGTCGTGTTGATGTGCCGTCGCGTCTCGACTCGGTCATCGCGCTATGCAGACCGAACCAGAGAGACGAAGGCGCACTTGTCGATCTAGTTGGCCTCTACTTCGAGTGCGCGCTTCTCATCGATGGGAACAGGTCGTGCGACGGCCTTCTTTGGTCGCAGGACCGCGTCTTGTCCGACCATTCTCCTCGACAGCGCGCGGTCTAGCCTGGCGCCGAGCGCGATCTTGCCCATATCTTCCGACTTGTCGTTGCTGAGACGATAACGCTGCTTATCGGCGAGACGCGCGTCGCTCATGCGGTCGAGGTGCTCGGCGAAGTTCTTGATATCGGCGGTTCGAGGATCGTTGGATGCCAGTGTCAGGGAGGAGTCGTTATCGCTCTGGGCGGAGGGCTTGACGTAGGAGAGGCGATGAGCGCCCTTCTCATGGATGGTGTGAGGCATGAGGGAGGCCTGCTCGCTGTAGCGCGAGGAGTATCGGTAGGAGTTGTGTGAGGAAGCGCGGTGCTCGCTGGACTGAGTGGCAGCAATGGAAGGCTGTAGGGAGGGAGCGCTGGAGTAGGTTGAAAAGCGAGGATCGGAGCCGGCGGTTGTCTGGGGACCCATGGGTGAGTAAAAAGGCAGTGAGATTATGTATGCAAACGGGCGTGTGGAACTAGGGCGTCGGCGGGCAGGGCATGAATGGAGAATGCGTTCATGCGCTTACCATGGCTGGGTTTTGTTTTTCACTCGTTCCGGGAGTTGATGACCACGCAGATACACGTGGCTGACACGTTTGTCGGCACGACTGGAGCTACCTAAGCACCAGGAAGGAATGGCGCGATACTGTTCTTTCGCGGCAAGAGAATGGCGGCAATTGCAATCGACTTGCTGGCGCAATCCGGGCGGAGAAACGTTGTTCGTGGAAACGGTGTTCGTGGCTTTGTGCCTTTGCTGGGAGCAGTCCAAGTGAGACAGGCTTCTGAAACCGGCACCAGCTGCGTCTCGAGTTGCACGGCCAATGGTCCAGACGGCGCACAGCAGAAGACAGTGAGTGGGCTCGTTCGGCGATGGGAAGAGCAGCAATGAGGCGAAAGGTCGGCGGCACAACAAGTTAGATGCGAAGGAGATGGCGGGCTGAGTCGGTCGGAGACGTTTTGGTCAGTGATTGCTGCAGCTTTGTAGATCCGATGTGACCTCGCGGACGCCTTCCGTGGAGGAGGAGCAGAGGAGCCATATTGCCGCCAACCTCTGTACGACACGCTGAAGCAAATGCAGCAATTCCCTTCTGCATCACACTGGCACGCTCGTCGCCGTCACCGTCCATTCCCTCTGCAAACCGGCGAGGGGCACACGTCGTTGTCCTTGCGCACACGCCAGGGATGTGCTTATGCAAAACCACTCACGACTTGCGGTATGGCGAATCACGTTGCTCTCCCACCATCTCCACAACGCCGGCCCTTGCGACAGCCACGTGTTGAGAGACTGGGGCCTCACGTTTCCGCCCCAGCAACCGCTCCCGCCTCTCGTGCTGCACGTCTGACTTGCTTCACACATGTGCAGCGCCTGCTGCTGTTGCACTGCACTGCTGCAGCCACCACGCGACTTATTCTCCGACCATCACCGAGCCATGAAATGTGCAATCAGCAGGGCACAGGCAGCAACACTTTGTCGCCATCATCTCCAGCATCCCGGTCCAGATAGCGTGTGCAGGCTCCATCCCGGAAACAGCTCGCCATCGACAGCCGTGACTTCTTGGCCGAATGACAAACACAGACCACGGAACTTCAAAAAAAGTATTTGAGAAAGTTGCTATTTCTAAACACAGGTTTGAAATACGAACACAAATAGAGCACTGCTTGGGGAAGAATGCCCCATTCGGCCTTTTGCGAAATGGACCGACTCTCGGCAATGAGAGGGACCACCCGCTAGGAGAATTCGACCAGACCATGGTGCAGATGAGACATGATCGTCCAGAGTCGCTGCTGGTTCAGGCAACTGTTTCGTGCGACTACCCACCTGTAAAGTCTGCAGTAATCTGCAGAACTTCGATGGCAATACACCCCTCCCGCAGCATACCGTGTTATCATTTGCAGAAGCACACTCATGCCAAATATACTTGCCGGTGCAGCTGCCAGCAGCTGAGGGTTGAAAACCATTCTCAGGATCTCAAGATCAGTCTTGGGTCCCAAGGCAATCTCTCCGCGCGCCACAATCTTGCCGCGAGAGCAGACGAAGAGAGTGTGAATCGTGAATATATCCACTTTGTCTGTGCCACACGTCACATGACCTTCTGTCGGGATTCCTTCTTGACCGCACTCTTTTCTTCGCTACTTCTACATTCATGGCACTAAAACATCGAGCCGCTGATAAATCAACACAGTACTCCAGATGACAGTCTAATGAAGAAACCTGAGCATGTCCTCGACAATTAGCAAGGTGGTGCAGGTTCCGAAGGAGCTGATTGGCGCTACCGGCCATCGCTATCACTTCAAGGAGCTCCTCCATCACAAGCCTCGTCTAGGCAGTATCTGGGTGGCAACGTACGACCTCTCGAATATCATTCGATGCATGGACTGACATGTCCCAGCCATGGACGAGAGAAATTCGTGCTCAAAGATATCCCTCAGAACATCTTCTCTAATTTCAATGTAAGGATCTGGCCTCGCCTGCGGGAAAATCCAAGTCCAAAGATACGATTGCCGATCGATACAATACCAGGTCGTCGGACGTACGTTTATCAGTATTTGCAGAGTGATCTCTTCAGCCTCGTTAAGGACAACATATCAATGCGCGCCCGCCGGCAAATACTGAAACGCACGCTCCAAGCTATTGCCGATCTCCACTACCAAGATGTCGTTCACTTGGGTACGACTCACTGATCATGCTCATTCGAACATCGCTCATTATCTGCAGATATGAAGCCTGATAACATTATGGTGAACTGCAGACGCGATGGAGATGTGACCACCGTGGACAAGGTAATGCTTATCGACCTCGAGAACGCTGCGCACTTGCCCAGCGGCAGGTGCGTCAAAGGAATGCTAGCGGGCAATGACAATTGGCGGAGTCCAGAGGCCCACTTCAAGAGTGAGCTCAGCAAACCGTCCGACGTGTTCTCTTTTGGTCTCATTGTATGCGCTTCCCATCACCCTGGCCGCTTGTACAACCGTACTGACATCGATAGTGCGTCTACGCCATCTTCGGCCGTGTCATCTGCGGCGTCGACGAAGATTTCCAAAAGCACGAATCGCAAGGTGCAGTTCCAATGGCAATACGTCTACAACGTCTTGTGTCCTATTTTGGCGATGAAGAGGGTCTCAATGGACTCATGAGACATGTGGGCGATGATGACACCAATTGTCAAATACTTTCGATGCTCTGGGAAGAACGAAACGCAGAATACATTGGTTACAGACCATTCTCGGAATGGCCTGAAGACCAGGAGGATGGGTTGTTCAGAGATTTGTTCAAGGGATTGATGAATCTTGATCCAGGAAAGCGGATTACTGCTGCACAAGCGCTGGGGCATCCTTGGTTTGCTGAAGAAGGCATTTGAGCGAAGTTCTATACGCTTCCGCGAACTGAGCGGAAGGCCAGGCGTAGCTTGCCTGCGGATGACAACTTTACGACTTTGGTTGCGTCCTCGGATTGGCGGGCACAATAATGCTGCATGGTGCAGTCGCGAGATGTAACAGCCTCCTTTGTGGCGCGGCTGAGTTGTTCACCTCAAGCTGCAAGCGACCGTTCCACGCTCACTCAGGACGTCCTCGCGAGCTTTTGCAGCTATTTGATGAGCTTGCAATCGCTCCCTAAACACGCACAGGTGAACGATCCATATGCGACTGCCTTGCGCACAGCTAGGTCATTGCAGTACTCTTGAGTTGACTGGACGGCAATCGGGCCCGTTGAATGGGTCAAAAAACCTTGGACCCTCGGCAGATTGTGTCCGCACGTTAGCGGCGAGTGGGTCCTGGACATGACTTACATTGTGCAGTGTTTCTTCTTGGAGTTCAACGTTCCACTGACTTTGCTACCGGATTCGCACGAGGCCATAGGTTAAGCATTCTCCCCAGTACATGTGCTAGTTATGTCACCAAGGGATTATGCAGGTATCAGGATATCGCATTGTGACAAGAAAGCCGAGCCTGTTTACGGATCTGCCTGCCTCTAAAGGATGAACAACAAGTGCTCTCGATTGTGCTTCGACGGCTGAGACTCTGAGTCCCCAAAGTTGGCAGAGGTCTTCTCTGAGACACCTCTCGAGCGCACTCGTCCATTTTAACCAGTGACAGGAGCAGAGCCTGTCCTCTAGTCTCGGAGGCAGACATCTGTCCACTCAATTGCTTCGACTTATTCGTGGAAGGTATGTCCCTGTCTACCCCAGCGAAACGACAGCGGCATCAGTCTGGCTGCGACCTAGCTTTTGGGCGGTTTACTTTCGGGGAGTCTTGCGCCAGTGACCGTCTTAGGCGTCTCTCACTCCCGAAGCGAGTGTGGGCTGGGGGGAGGGCTCGGCTAAGAATTGCCGTCATGATTTACGTTCGATGATAAGGAATCCGTTCTAGTAAGACCATACCACTAGTCTTTTCTCTAGACGCCTATTACTACTTTAAGGTAGATTTGGTGTAAGGGGCTGCCTAACAACTCGCGGAAGTGGACTGACGTACTAAATTCGCAGCGACGAGTTATTTATTAGACGATAGCAGACGAATTTTGTTACGATACGGCAGCAAACAAGGCTGCTTCGTATTATAGTAGCTCGAGCGTTTTCGGAGTCGCAAATTACTTAGAGCAGTTATACGAAATAAGTCTAAGGAGCTCTTTATAAATTGTAGTATTAAGAGTATCTTGCCCTTAAACTCGAGTTAGCCGTAGGCTAGTAGTACGCTATATTAGTCTGCCTTTAATAGAGCGTAGTACTATATCGTTTTAGTCTTAAGTTTAAATAGAATAGCTTTTCGGAGTAGAGACTTCCGTTTAGTAGAGGCAGGAAAATAACTACTCTAGCTTTATTAATAATAGAGTATAAAGAGGCTTAAGTACTTTTATATTATAGATAGTACTAATAGATAACCCTAATAGTAGTTAAATACTAATAAGCTAGAGCTAGATATAGGAATCGCGTATTAGTACTACTATTTACTATTAAACTTAACGTATAGTATATTAATATATAGTTGTCTATTAACTTAAGTAACTAATAGCTCGGTAGACGAAGATACTATTCTGCCTATAAGGGTAGTATTATTAGAATTACGCTACTAGAGATCTAATAGAGATATAAGCCTATATACGACTATTATAGAAATCTATTATCTACGCTACTATAAAAAGCGGCTAAGATATAGGCACTAGTACTACTTAAGTAAGGTCTTATAGTCCTTATACTTAAGTAGTAAGGTACGTCTAGTCCGCTCGGTATTTAGGTTATTAATCCGGAGCTAGTTACTTAGTTAGCTTTCTAGATATACGTATACTCTTAATATCTTTCCTAGCTTAGTATATAGAGAGTACGAGTATAATAGCCTACTATCTAGTATAGATAGAACGTATATACTTATAGCTAGAAGCTCGGACGAAGGAAGTAGAAATAGAGAATATATAGACTACTAGGTCGCTATTCTATAATTATTAAAGGCTATAATTTATACTAATTACTATTTAACTATTAGACTATATAGACTACTTTATAGACTACGTAACGTACGTAGTACGATCTCTAACCTATAGAGCAGAATTATATAATAGCGATTAATAGACTACGAATATTAAAAGCGTAATATATTAAGACTTTCCTTTAAAATTAGTAGTACTTTCCTAGAAGTACTTAATAGCTATAGGTATAACGAATCACTAGGAGTCTAACTCCTTTACTATAGACTAAGATTACTACCTTATCGCTAGAATACTAATAGAAGCTTAAGTATTAAACGGCTTATAAAACCGACTAGGTATATCTAATTTACTTCTATAAGTCGAACGAGACCTAGTCGAGGTAATTAATTTAGGTAGCCGATAAGGGACTTTACTTACTAGTAATCGAGCTTATACTACCTACTCTTATTACCTACTCTAGTAAGCTATATCTTAATTCTAATCTATATTATACTAAACTTATATACTATATTCTTAAAATTCGCTATATCTATATATATAAGCTATATAGTCGAAGTCGTAAGTTCTACTATCTTTACTTAATTTTATTTAATACCTTATCGCCTAGATACTTACTATAGCGCTTAGTTTCTTATATACTAGCACTAGCCTACGCTATACTTATAGGTAGTCTATTCTCTATATCGCCTAAATATAACTTTATAAGCCTATATATATAAGCTATAATTATAAGTAGTATATCTATAACTATAGACCTATAGTTATAAGCCGTATATTTAGTAGCTCGAATACTATACTTATAGATAGAGTAGTATACCTATAGTATAAAGTAGGAGTAGATACGATATATAGAATAGTACGATATTAATTATCGACTATTTTCTAGCTAAATACTAAGCAAATTACTCTTAGCTATTATATACTATATTCGAACGTCCTTTATATTAGTACTACTTACTTTTATAAGGTATAACGACCTCTATAATATAAATATTAACTTACTACTTTATATCTCGCTAGTAACGTACAGCGTCGATAGTATTAGAGAGAAGGTAGTAGCTATAGGTACTACTTATATAACTTATTTTATAAGTTAGATAGATACTAGATAAACTTCGCTCTAACGAATCCGACTAATAATCGACTACTTTCTTAGACGATACCTATAACCTCCGAAGTATAGAGCTCTCTACTATCCGTCGATATACTATAGAACGAGCTATAGATTTATAACTAATATATCTATAAAGATAATAGAGACTATAGAGCGGATAGACTATCGATAAAGAGACTATAGCAAATACTACTAGTAGATAGTTAATTCGATACTACTCTCGACTCGGAGCAAGATAACCTTAAAGAATAAAGTAGATGTCTTCGCGACTCTACTAAGCGAGTTAACCGATACGATCTTTAGGCGACTCTAGAGCTAGCTTAATTCTATAAGGAGTAAGCGCTACTAATTAAATAAGGAAAAGGACGTCTAGGTTAAGGAAGTCGACCGTAATAAAGCTAGTTATAATTAATAGGAGCTAACTTTAATTATAGATTAACCGATACCGAGTTGTACTCGATAGCCGAGAATTTAGGCTCGACTGGAGCAAGAGTTAGATAAGGCGGAGACTTAAGCTTAGAACAACCAAATATGCGTTGCCTGAGTGCTGACATGGTCTTAGAGCGGCGAATACCGAACGATGACTCCTCCGCGGCTTTTTAGGACTAAGTGAGGACAGTGACGACTTCATCGAGCACATAACTGGTAGGTCTTCTTTGCACGAGTGATATTGACGCTGCCGTTGCTAACCACGATGCAGAAGCGAAGTCAAATCGAACTGCGCATGGAATGAGGGCGAAGAGTTGACAAGTACGCTATTCTCCGCTGGGGTAAACCTGAGCTTCGTGCCAAGATTCATTCAAATCTCAGGAGAGCGAACTTCGACGACTTAAGAATGCACCCGCTACACCTGCTACACCTGCTACACGCACGACCTTCCAGAATATTTTCCCGGCTGCTAGCATCGTGCAGTCGGCCGACACCGGCCACGAGAGACGCAGAGTAGGTTGAACAGCTCTTTCGACGGCGCCACTCGACTAGCCAACCTCTTCGGATCGAGCATCGACTTTCGTAACGATACTCCATTCCAGCGGCCGGAGACAAGACCTGCGCAGGAGACACTTACACAACCGCGACGACAACCATCGACCACTATGACGTGCGATCGCCTGTGCAGTCGTCTTGGTCATGGCATTGCCGTCTGGCTTTCGCAACGGCGTGTCTCTTACAGGTGCCTGCCGCGGTGGCCATCGCAAAGGCGTCAGCATAGGCGATCGCACTTCTCGTAATTAACTCTCGACTAGCATTAGAAGCTTCTGTCGAGCTCCAGACCACTCTGGAGCCTCACCTCCGATTCTATCAGACTGAATCTGGATTGGCGTGGCGGGCAAGGATTGCGAATGTGCGGCTGCTCGACTCGCCCGAAGCCTAGACGTTGTAGACTCCTATAGTGCGTATGTATATTGCAAAGCACGCAAGACAAGGCTCTGCTCTTTTTCAGGCGACACGCCTAGTTTTAGGGCACGCTGAGCTGCGTCCGAGACGCACATGCTTCGGCAGCTTGTCCTGCCATTTCAAAGGAACGCTATAGACGTACGGTACGGTCTTTGCACGTCCTGCTTGTGTCCACTCTACAACGGCAACCTCTTGCCTGCTTGATCTGTTTTCTCCGAAGGCCATTTGTGTAGATGTCCTGTTGGCGACTTCGCACGCACGGCTTCTGATCGCGTCTACTTACAGTTGCTAACAAGACGTCCAGGAGCTTATGTTAGCGCAATGAATTGCATTGAATCAATTTTGATGTGACACTGTATCATTCCTCTAGCAAACCTTCCTGCTTGTAGTTATCCAGCATCTCCCAATAGCCCGATCGATATAATAACCAGATCCGTGGACAGACAAGACCAGACCAGGTGCTGCTAATCGCGGAAGGCCCGATCGAGGGCATGATCAGTCATCGAGACATGCATTCACGTCAGCTATGCAACTTTGCGCGAAATATGACTAAAAATCGTATATGTCGCATGTAGGGCTTCAAAGATCCGTCGAGCTTGGTGCAATAGGACATGTACAGTGCCCTACGACAGCGTAGGTGAGCTAGCTGCCCATCCCAATGACTGAACAGTGAAGGCCACAAAGCCATAGGACTTTTCTAAGACCGCCAAGATGCTTCAGTGTACAGTACAGGTAAGTGCAACGCCCACTCGCGACCACTCGGCAGAGGATGACAAGGGACATCAAGGTTGCGCGTTATAAGCTTTGGTCAAGCTGGTGTTCAAAGCATGGTCGTTTTCTTTAGCAGGGAGATCAATCTTGCATGATTCGTATTGCGGCGACCGATGCTGCAAAGCGTGCGGTAGTCTGACTGCAGCTGCATACAGGCTTACAAAACTCTCAGTGACCTGTTGATATATTGATCGCAAGCTAGTAGACCTCCACAAAGCATACCTCCAGTATTGATTGTAGCTCGAAGATGCCAAATCACTCACTCCCTCGCTGGAAGCGGCAGAATCAGCCACAGAGACCCACGATCTTCACGGCAACTAATGCAGCCCTTGTTGCGATCCTGATCTCCGTCTACTTTGGTTTTGTAGCATGGCTCGAAGTTTCGCAGGACTCGAACGTCGATAAAGGAATGTGGCTCAACCATCGCTTGGAGCAACTCTTCCACGGTCGAAATCGCCAACTTCACGTCTTGGTGCCAGCGACGCAGTCAACGAAGTACCTCTGCCAGAATCTGGCGACCGCTATCGTGAACCGATACCCTCCCCCGACATTCTTGAAATGGGGCGAGGACTTTCCAGACAAAGATGGATTCATGTTCAAGGTCAGCAAAACGCTCGAATACCTCGACCGTCTACCGGCAGCCGCAGAACAGAGAGGTGACTTGGTCCTGTTGGTCGACGGGTATGACCTTTGGTTCATGTTGCCGCCAGAAGTTCTGCTACAAAACTACTTTGCAGCGTTGGACGAAACGAACCGAGAACTGTCTCGCCGAGGCATCCTAGGGATCAGAGTCGAGGGAAAGTCTGTCAGAAACTCGGTTATGTTCAGCGCAGATCATCCTTGTTGGCCTTCATACGCCGATGGGACGCCGGCTTGCAGCCTGGTACCATTACCGCCAGAGTTGGATGAGGCGTCGAAGATGAGAGAGGCTAAGCTCGGGCTTGAATGGAAAGAGAGGCGATATCTGAATTCTGGCACCATCATTGGGCCTATCGCGGAGATCAAGGCGATGATGAAAGCAGCGATGGTGATGTACAGAGAAGCGTACGATGAGGACAACGAGCTGCACTTCAACGATCAGCTCGTCCTGTCTGATCTATGGGGCGAGCAGGAACGACGCAGAGTTGATCTTGTGAATGCAGTCAACGGGCCTGCGAAGAAGCTCAATCCGAGCATTGGTCTTTCAGCAGACATTCGTGCCGAGCTGGCAGATCCAGACTTTCCACCTCGAAAAGTCGCCGAGCAACATGGCTCGCCAGAATTCGGTATCACACTCGACTACGTGACGAATCTGGCTCAGATCGTTTCACCTGGCGGCATCGACTTGGCCTGGGTCCGCGCGAACCATGCTTCGTTATCGCTCCCTGTAGCGCTGCAGAACAGCAGACCATTTCAGCGACTAGCAAAGAAGCAAGACCATCTCTCGAAAGTTGGATGGGGGGACGTGTCACTCGGTCTCAACGTAATCAACAATCAGTTCTTCACTCTTTGGCATGCTGCCGGCGAGAAACAATTGCGAGACACGTGGTGGCCTCGACTTTGGTTCCACCCGTACGGTCTTGAAGTTATCCAGGCTGCTACGCCAAATGAGCCCATCGGTACAATCAGAGGAGCGCAGTGGACAGCTGCCACGCCATTCGGCGGGCTTTCAAAGGGCGCTGGAGCAGGTGCCTGGAGCGACAAAGGAGAATGGTTGTCTTGGGATAAGGTTTGTAGGAGCTTTGAGAATCTCCTATTTAACGTGTCGGCGGAAACAGCGGTATAGAGATCAGCCTTCGCAAGCTTACATCGAGGCAGCGATTCTCAAATTCCGAGCTGCTTTATAATTCGGAAAGTTAGCATTAGTCGAGTGGCACCCTGCTTAAGTATCGAAATTTAGAATAGCTTAGCACTGCTATACGGAAGCGAAAGCTCTACTATAAGACAATATAGCTTTGCGAAGGTACCGAGAAATTCTTAGCTACCTATAGCTTTCTACTAATTCCGGTAGTAAGAAAAGTATCTACTTCCTATAAGCTTATCGCTAGAGCTAAGAGACTAAGATAGTAATTAATTACGTCTCGTAGTATTCTATAGCGCTCTAGACTTAGGAATATATCTAAAACTATTAAGTTAGAACTCTCTATACTAGGACGACCTATAGTAGTATAGAAGCCGCATAGGACGCCTAGGTATATTCCCTACTAATATTATAAAAGAGTCCTAGTCTAGACCTACTTATACTACGACTATCCTAAGGCTACGAATATATAGATATATACTATATAATCGGTTCTAATAGTAGGAAGCTCTACTATAGTATAATAGGTTAAGTATAGAAGAGTATAGTATAGCCTAGTAGTAAAGCGCCTCGAGAAGCCTCTCCGAATCGTAACTTATTACTAATAAAGTATTAGAGCTTACGATAGTATATAGTAGAAGGCTATATTATAAGTATAAGAATAAAATAGTCGTAGAGTCTATTATTTTAAATTTAGGAAGAGCCTTCTACTTATACTATAAATATCTTAATATTAGGTTTATATAAGGTTATATTATAGTATTATTTCTAGTAATAGGAAGCTATTATATAGTATAGGTCGTTCTTATACGCTCTCGATAAGCTAGATACTATAACGAGACTTAGGATTCTCCTTCTATATAAGCTATTAATACTCTAAGCTTAGAGAAGTATAGGATAATATAGAAATATTATTCCTAGTACTAGCAATATATACTATAGTATAGGACATATAGAAGACTAAGGTATAGCCTACTATATATAGCTACTAATACCTAGGACTTTATAAATAATATATTCTATACTATTTCTCTATTAGGAAAGTATATATATATATACTAGAGCTTTATTCCTAGTACTAGGAAGATATAGCTAGTATTAACTAGTAGTAGCTACTAGCTATTTACTCTTAGTAGTATAGCTAAAGCTAGGATAGCTTCTATTCTATATTCTATACTATATTACTTTTATAAAGATATATAGACGTATCCGAGCGTTATTTATAGTACTAGGAAGATATAGCTACTATAGGTAGATAGTACTTTTCTAAGTTATACTCTATATATAGCGCTTTAAGTACTAGGAATCTATAGTATATACTTTCTAGATTATTATACTCTTAGGAAGAGATATAAATATATTAAAGTATTGCTTCTAGTATCGAGAAAGTATAGCTACTATAGATAAGTAATAGCTACTAGAAGAATCTATATACTATATAACTAAGCTTTAGAAGATACTTCCTATATTATTCTAGTTCTAGAAACCTATTTTTAGAAAATATATAACTATTCTTATATATAACTAGAGTTTATATATAAGAGCTAGTATACTAAATTTAGTAGTATATACTAGTTAACTTAGTATCCTTTATATATAAACTACTATAGTCTCGAATCTAGTAAAGTAACTATATTCTTCTAGAATTCTAAAGGAAGTACTAATAGACTATAGTTATACTATATAGCTAATTATCGTATAGATTCGAAATACTATAAGAAAGGCTACTAGTAAAAGATAGAAGTAGTAATACCTAGGCGTAATTTAATCCTCGGAGCTCGTCTAATAATAAACTTTACTCTAAAGATTATAATTATTATAATTAAGTCGATTAAGACTATAGAGAAATAAATCTTAATTAGCTTCTTAATAATTTATAGCTAGATTATCTATCTCTATAGCTACTTTAAAGTATTTTCTTTAAGTAGTAGTAGATATAGAAGATATAGTATAGAGTTCGTATTACGGCTCGCTCTTAATAAGCTACTTAACTAGATCTACTAAGACCTTACTTACGCGACGTAAGTAACTCTAATAACCTTATAAGTAAGATAAGTAAAGAATAGATATATTAATAATATTATAAGAAGCTAGTTTAATCCGCTTAATTTACTAAAGCTACTTCTAGAATTATAGAGAATTATAGATTATAAAGAAAAGAAATAAGTATTATAGCTTTTAGGTAGATTCTAGTAGTCTAAAGTAAAAAGTAAGTATAGAGCGTTAGATTCTATTATTATATAGGCTTACTATTTTAAGATTTAGTATAATCTATATATTACGCTATATATATTAAAAGTAGAGGCTAGTAGCGCTATTACCTTAAATAATCGGATTAGCTACTTCGTATAATATATATAGAAATAGAATATAGAATATAATTAGAAGGTAGCTCTATATAAGATAGTAGTAATTTAGTATTAGAATACTATCTATAATAGTAGATTATTAGAGGAAGTATAGAAGTATCTAGAGATAGTAAGAAATAAACTTATACTTTTAAAGATATACGAATAGATAAAATTAGAGTTAGTAAGAGCGCGTTTATAAATATTTAACTTATTACTACTACTAAAGCTACTAGCTACCTCTATACTAGTAACGTCTTTAAAATAGTCTAAAACTAAGAAAGAATTATACGTCGAATTAGCTAATAAAGTATATACTAAATAGAACCTCGAGTAGTATATCTATATTAATAAGAATTACTTCTATAAATACTAATATAGTATCTACGCTAGTAACTATAAGAAAGCTTAGTATCTATAGAGTCTAAAGAAGAAATAAAGAATAGAATAACTACTAGAAGAAGATACTAGAAGTAAAGTCTACGAGCTTAATATAGAGTATATATAGATAGTATAGATAAACGATAATAAGTAGTTTAAGTATATAGAGGTACGCTCTAATATAGTACCTCTATATAACGTCTATACTAGCTCGATTCTAATTAAAGATAATCTATTACCTTTAAAAGCTACTACTTAGTACTCTATACTAGCTAACTATCTAAGTAATTTAGGAAGTATTCTAGTATATATAATCGAATATAGAGTAGATATTAGAGTAGATTTAGATAGTAGGTATTAGTTTAACCTACCTACGAAGTCCTATTATATACCTCTACGCGGTCGTAGGTAGAAATAGATAGCTTCGGCTATACTAGCAAAGTATAGGGCGGCTAGACACCTATAGAAGTAGAAAGAAAGCGATAAAAAAAAAAGAAAGTCTAGAAATCTATAGAAGTATATACCGGGCGAACTCTAACGAATACTATAAACTAGAGCTAGCGCGGCTAGAACTAATATAAGACCTAGTACTAAGAGACTAGACTAGAATCCCTAGATAGTAAATTCTATCCTAGGCTTAGGAGCTAGAGTAGTAACCTAGTACTAAAATAAGCTAAAGAGGAGGAAGGAGTATACTATAATTAAAGCTTTAAAGTAAAGTAGAAAGAGTAGAGAGGAGTATAAAACAAAGCAGCTAAAACTATAAGGAAAACGTCCTAGTCTAGGTAGAAGGTAGGATAATAAGCTAAATAAGAGGCCTAGAAACCTCTTAGGAAGTACTCTAGGAAGAAAGGAGGATATACCTCTATATACTAGTATATATCTCTAGTACTACTAGGTTAACTACTTATTCTAAGGGATTAGGTACCCCGTCTATAGAGCCTATTTATAGGTTTTATAGTAGAATTAGGTAATAACTAGTAGAACTATAGGAATAGAGATATTTATCTAAAGTCTAGCTCTTCTAGATACCTTATAACTAACTCTAAAGGTAGAGTATCTAATAAAAGCAACTCTTATTCTATACTTAAAGCTACCTATATATAATAGAAGGGCTAGTTTAGAATACTACTACTTAATACAATTTCTATAAATATAGGTTATATAACTTAGATACTAAGTAAGGTAGAAAGTTTAGAGTAGGATCTTAATATTAGAGAGAGCTCCTACTATAGACTAGTAAGAAAGAGTTAGATATAAAATTAATATAGATACTAGTATAGGGACTAAGACTATATATATAGGCTTAAGTCTCTAAGCTAGTAGGCAAGAGGATTAGGCTCCTAAGTACTAATAATATAAGAAATAACTAAGGAGAACTATATTATAAAGGAACTAAACTATTAAAATAATATAAATTGTCCTAAGGAGAACTAGGAACTATAGAAGCGGCAGGCTATATAGAGCTTACTATAAAATATAAGGATATAAGGAGGTTTTTCTGCCGGAGTACTAGTACGAGAGCTTTTCTACCTACGAAATATATAGAGCGTACTGCTTACTCTATTTAAAAGAGGTAGACTAGCGTATAAGAATTATATATATATATATTAGTTTAACCTAGAAAGTAAAGTATTAAGGTTCTCTATATAGAAATAGTAGAATCTAAACTATATATTATCTATATTAGACCTATAGAACATAACTAATTAAATAGAAGCTAATATAGTATATAGTAGAATTATAAGGTTATACTCTAGTTAATAGGCTATTATCTCGCTATAAGGCTTAGTAAAGAAATATAATAGTAGATTCTACTATATCTATAACCTTTTATAGCTAGTTTATATATTAGTAAATACTACTATTCTAAAAGATTACTCTATACTATCTTATTAGTTATTTAACTTAATCCTAGCCTTAGTACTATAAGTAGAGCTAGGCGCTACTATAATTAAGCGTAATATTAAAAGCGCGTTCTATATAGTACTAGTTACTAAATACTACTACTAGCTACTAGCGTTTAAATAGTAAGATAAATACTATTATAAAAACTACCTACTATTTAGCTTATATACTATACTCTTTCTATTTAATATATTTATAGAAGGCCTATATTAGCTTCTATAGAAATATATATTACTAAGGATAATAGTATTATATTACTTAGACGATTTTATTTTTATTATACTATAGCTTAATAGTAAGGTTTAGTAAGAAAGAATTAAAGTAGTTAAGAAGTATTAGGTTATAACTATAGACGAGCTTAGAGTACTCTATAATATAAAAAAGAATAATAAAGGCTACGTAGTAGATATTCTTAGTATAATAATTAATATAATTACTATATATATATAGCTATTAGATAATAAGAAAGCTCGTTTAAGTATCTATAAAGACCTATTATATACCTCTATATAGCTATAGGTAGAAATAGGTACTCCTATTAGAAAGTATAGTCTAGTTAGATATTCTAAGAGACACTTTAGGAATTAGGATTAGGTAATATAGGTTATATAATACTAGGTTATATAACCTAGCTAATACCTATCTTAGGAGTAAGATATAACCTATAACTAACTAATATAATTAACTCGGTTAGTTCCTACTTATTGTCTCTACTTCTACTATATTATACCTATCCGACGAGTGCCTACGAGAATATAATTCGACAATTCCTAGAATTAAGAGAGTAGTAATCTCGCTTATATATACTCGATTATAGGACTTGCTACTTAGTTAGCTTATAACTCTTATTTATATCTAATAGCCTATATATAGCTCGTACGTTTTCTACTTTTAGTAATAAGTGTTACGATTTAAGATTCTATAGATACTATATCTCTCTGTCTAATAGTTAGGCCTTAGGTAAGTAGTGCCTTAGGCTTTAGGAATTCTTAGTAGAAAGTATTTCTTTATAGGCTTATAGTAGATAGAAACCTAAGCCTCTCTAACTACTTACTATAGAGGGTTTTACTTTGCCCTATTCCGCTATAACTAGACAGGTTAGACCCCTATATTTAACAGGTTATAAGCCCGAGTTTATATCGTAGCCGGAAAGCTAGAAGCTAGAGGATATAATAGCAAGTACTCCCGGTAGGAGTTAAGGCACTCTAGTAAGAGACTTGAAAGCAATAGTAGGATCTAAAGCTATAAAAGGGTTAGAAGTAACAGGAGTAGTCTTGCGGGCATAAACTAGATAGTAGAAAGAACAGTATATATAGGTAGATAGGATATCTAATATATATTAGTCCTAAGTAGAAGGATATACTATACGGCTATATAAAGATAGAGAACAAACTCTATAAGGCACCTAGGCTAGGTGCTTAGTAAACAAAAGTTATAGTCTAATAATACTAGGAGTTAGTCTAGCATTTCCCTACTACTAGAAAGCAGAAGAGGACAAAGTTAGAGGAGTAGTTAGGCTATTAGAGAGAGTCTCCTAAAGATAGAGAGAGTCTCCTAAAGACAGCTATATAGATAGAACTTACTACCTATTTAAAGGAAGATCTTATAAGGCTAGAGGATTAGTTTATACTAGGTAGGTTATATTTAGAGAGGATAGTTATAAGGCAGGTTCTAGAGAGACCTGCTATTAGCTAATAATACTTTAGAGACTAACTAAACCTCTTACTATCTCTAGAATCTAAAGGAGGATTAGATAATTAGGCCCTAGAGGCCTAGTTAGACAAACTAATATACCTAAGATTAAGAGGAGTTATAAACCTACCTTTGTTATAAATATAGTAGCACTAGGAGGTTCCTATACTAGAGAGTACTAGAGAGGCATACTCCTTTAGCTATAAATATATATACTATATATAAGGCCTAGGGTATAATGCCTGCCCTAGAGCTATCTAGAAGATAGAGTCCTATAAGCTCTAGCTAAGAGAGAGGAGTCTTAGCATAGTTAATCCCCTGCTAGATAGTCTAGTATAAGGGAATTTCTACCTATATATATACTAAGAACCAAATGCTAAGATATATAGGTCCTTTACTATATAAAACAAATTTATTTCTTAGCTATAGTTAAGAGAACTTAGCAATATATATACCTAAAGTTAACTCTTTAGAAGACAAGATAGGAATAAGACAAGATAAATAGCACTTTAGTAAAGAGACTATATCTAGTACTCTCTAAGGAGAACTTAGAATAATAGTTTAGAAAGATAGCTATATTCCTTAAGGGAGAAGACCTATACTTAACTATTAAGACCTTAATATCTGTCCTAATAACTAATAAGGCAAACTATAAAGCAATCTACTAGATTTAGCTTTATATTAGTAAAGAGGATAAAGAGGTAGTATTAGAGAAAGAGATAGCAAAGGCTATCTAGTAAGAGCTAAAGAAGAAGTATAAGGATAATAAAGCATTAGGAAGGAAACTAGTATAGCAGTACTTTACCTTTCAAATAACAAGTTTATAGAGTATATTATAAGTATAGTTAAGCTTGCTATTACTTAGGAAGAAGATAAGAGAGGCCTAGCTAGCAATAGCAGAGGTAGTTAAACTTAAGAATAGAATCTAAGTTCTGCTTAGTAGCCTACCTAAATCTTAGTTATCTATTAGAGATACTATAGATACCTAACTATACTTATTACCTAATAATATCCTTTCTATTCTAGAAGAGAAAGAAGTAGGGATGCCTAGGTAACCTAAACTAGAGGGAGGATTAGAGCATTTAGCTTATACTATAAGGGCTATATAGAGATAATAATAAGAGAGAAAGAGGACAGACAACTTAGAGTTGTTTAAAGCTAGGTAGTATACCCTATATTAAGGGAAGGGACACTTGCTATTAAGCTATTAGTATCTAGAACCTATAAGAAGTATAGTCTTAGCTTTTAGAGATATAGGTAAGGCAAGGGCCTTTACTATAATAGAGAATAAGACTAAGGAAAGGTAACTAGCTATTAAGAGACAGGCTGTTAGAGGGAGTATTACGATTTAAGATTCTATAGACACTATATCTCTCTGTCTAATAGTTAGGCCTTAGGCAAGTAGTGCTTTAGGCTTTAGGAATTCTTAGCAGAGGGTATTTCTTTATAGGCTTATAGTAGATAGAAACCTAAGCCTCTCTAACTACTTACTATAGGGGGTTTTACTTTGCCCTATTCCGCTATAACTAGATAGGTTAGACCTCTATATTTAATAATAAGATATATATCTTCCTTTAGAGTTTAAGCTACGTATTAGCTCCTAATATTATATTATACTTTAAAGGATACTACGTATATCTCTACTAGCTTACTCTAGAGCCTATCTATAATAGTATAAAATAGGGCCTAGTAATAGTCTCTATATATTTCCTAGATCTTCCTAGCGTATCTTAGCTTATCTTACTACTAGAAGTAGCTTATTAAGATAGAAGGAAGCTTTAGCTTAAGTAGAACGAAATGTAACGCTATATTATAATAAGGATCGCCTCGAATAAGTAGTAGAGCACGATAGTACTAAAGTATACTATAATCTAGAAACTCCTTCCTAAGCTATTCTACTTATAGAAGCTATTTATCTAAGATATAAAGAGTTATAAGAAGTAGTAGAAAGGTATCTAAAGCTACGTAGCGAGAAGCTAATATATATATCGGTATAAGGCAGCTCTCCTAGCTTCTTAGAAGAGTAAGCTTAGCTTATCCTAGAGACTCTATTTCCTAATTAGGTAGGTAGATAGGGAGGTACCCTACAAACTACCCTTTTAGAGTATTAGGTTACGATTACGTAACTAGCACCTAACACCCTTTAGGGGGTCACGTAACTACTACCTAACACCCTCTAAGTTACGTAACCTAACCTAATACCTTCCTAATACGGAAGGTAACCGGGGGTGCCTCTATCTAACTACCCTTTTCGGCTAGAAGGTTCTAGAAACCTCTAGAGCGACTACGTAAATAGTTAACTAGAAGTTTCTATAAATATCCTTCTAGACTAGCTTCTAGAAGTCTAAGGAACCTCGTAGAATATCGATTTCTAATCGATATTCTATAGTATTCTAAGCTATTCTACGAGGTCCTATCTTTAGTATTACTAGTCCTAGAGCTGCCTAGTACTAGTACGCGATTACGCGTACGTAGAACCTTCTAGTACGCGGTAATAGAGTATATAAGAAGGCCTATAGCGCGTAGTATAGTCGACTAAGCAAGTAAGGAAAGCTTTCTATTCTTTACTCTTACTACTCTACTCTCTTACTCTATTCTCTACCTACCTACGAACGTCTATACTTCCTCTAGTACTATACTTCCGCTATTCTACGATTCTGCTAATCTAAAATAGCTATTCCTGCTTTTAGGAATACTTAACCGAGCTAGATAGTAATATAAGAGATTATAGGACGATACTTCTAGATAGTAAGGCGTAGTATTTAGGACGACACTTAATAGCTAGAACTCTTAAGTATAAGGCCGTAGCTCTATATACGCAGAGTTAGGAAAGCTAGTCTCCGTTACTATTCTATAAGATTACTATATCTTAGCGCTATAAGACTATAGTCTAAGCTTCCTCTTTCGCTCTAGCTATAGTAGAATACTTTACAAAAACCGCAATACGATTAGGCTCGGGTACTTAGCACTCTATAATAGGAAGAGAGTTAGTACTATCGCAGGACATAAAGCCGGAAGTACCCGCCGCTACCCGTAGTATATTTACTCTATACCTCTGTCGCTACGTAGCTTCTATTAAACAATAACTATTATATATCTATTTCTATAACAAACGGGTAAAGGCGGGACTATATAGTGCGATACGAGCCTTTATAATAGCAAGGTAGCGTTATTGTTATAATTGCAAGGCAGCGTTATTATTATCTAGGTATAGCCTAGAGAGATATAGAGGAAGCTTTAACTTCTATACTTAGCAAATTGCTTAACAGAGGAAGCTCGGACTGCTAGCGCACTCCTAGCCTTGTATAGCTAGTTAAGCCGAGCGTAAACCCTCTCGCTACGAATCGTATTTAGCGATAGAGACTGCGAGAGGTCGGCTGCAGAAAGTATCGAAGTTAACATTTTTATCGTGTTGCATCCCGCAGGATCAGAATAGCGGTATAGCGTGTCCGCGGTTAACACAAAATACAATTCTAGACAGCGCGACTTTGTTATTAGTCTTCTTTGACGATAGACTTGCTGCTAACGAGGCAGTGCGAGAGGCAAGGCGGATGCTCAGTGAATTAGTATGTTCCACAGCCACTAGGGGTGCCGTGCTATAATATGTACCTGCGTTGCGCTAAGCTAGTTGGCACTTTGTCCGTAGGAATGATGCACGACGGAACTTGAACTCGAGTTGCTACAATGGCCTCCGAAGGGAATGCTGCTACTAGCAACGCGGCTAAGAGCAAGGTTATCCGAAAATTACAGGCAGACAATGCACGCCTCGAGGAAGGCAACGCGAAGCTTGAAAGGACAGCCGGAACTTGCCATCCAGAGATCAAAGACGCGAAAATTGCAGAATTGAGTAGGGAGAACAATCGACAGTCACTGCTTGGCACACTGAGATTTCGAGCAGAATAGACAGAGCTAGTCGATCGTAGGGGCTCTATCGGCATTAAGCGTAGGTAGACCTTGTACAGCGGCCTGCCGGCAGCGCCTTGTCTAAGTTCGGCTGCGCCAGTTACTATTAGTACTGCTATATTGCCTCGCGCTCGGTATAGCTCCTAAAAAGCCTGCTGCTCGTTGCTTAGCTCGACCTGCGAAGCGTGTGCAGGCGAGGACAGCTACGCCACGTCGAGAGAGCGACACTGAGATGCCAAGACGGTGCACGAGCTGACCAAACCAAGGACACGAGCAGTCTTGCTTGGCTGTTTTATCGGCTAAGCGTCGCAGCCTTCGAAGGACGCCAATGCATCGGAGAGGAGCGCAAACCGTCGGCCACAGTGGTAGACTCCCCGGGTTGCTACGGCGTAGGTCAGCGAGCAGAACTGCTGCAGCAAACGCCGATCGTCGTTATTCTCCAAGATCATGTAGCGAGCGGCCTGTGCAAAGCGGCCGTTTCTCCGGAGTGACCTCGGCCGAGAAGCTGCAGGTGTCCAGTTGTGTCAATCAGTTGAGATTCCTGCCACTCGCCATTACCGTAGAGACGGTAACGCGCGGATCTGTTGTCAGCGCACCAGTTTGAATTAGTACAGCGGAGCAAACTGTTCGAGATCCAGAATGGTTGCAGGTAAGTCGATGAATGAAGCGCCTTCAAGTCTGTGGACTGCTGTGCCGCTTTGTACCAAGGATAATCAAAAAGGAAGAAAGAGCAGTTGCGGATGCTACTGCTGACCTCCAATGTCATCGAAGACCCGCTCGCATCTCACACGTTCGAGAATTCGCAATCGGCAGGAATCGCGGCAGTTTTCATTGCTTTGGCAGCTTCGAGAGAATTCTCGATGATGGAATTGGAAAGCGCCAACAGAATTTGAGTGGTTTGACCTGACAGAAGAGGCAAATCGAGAAGAAACATTTGCTATGACCTGTCAGCAGGACATGAAACAAAAGTAGGATGGGCAGTGAGTTTGAACATTTCATTCAGAATCTATCTACAGCGCGCTGGTCTGGCCGCCGAGGGCAGCGAGTGCACCAGCATGCAGCAAGACGTTTCCTGGAACCTGATGCCCATGAAGAGCAGCAGGATCAGTACACGTCAACATCCGAGTGCGTGCTGGACGAGCAGCAGGCAGTCGAGATGTCAGGAGAGAAGAGTGCGTGCTGGTCGTGCAGCAGGCAGTCAAACCCTCCCGAGGAAACACTTGCATGAGTGCGTGCTGGGGAGCAGGCAGTCAGATCAAGCTTCTTTAAGGTCACAAGCCAACGTGAGTGTATGCCGAACGAGCAGCAGACAGTCAGGTTGAGCTTGGCTGGGGTCGTAAGTCAACGTGATTGCGTGCTGGGTGAGCAGCAGACAGTCAGGTCGAGCTTGACCAGAAGCCAACGTGATTGCGTGTTGACGAGCAACAGGCAGTCAGGTTGAGCTTCTTGAGCACGATACACAGCAAGATGTGTGGTGCGCAGAAATCACGACGCGGGTGGTGGTGGCTGTTCACCAGCAGCCTGAGCCGGGGCCTGATCCTCTTGCAATAGCGTGATGCAAGACGGGTCAGCTTCGAGTGGGTTGTTGTCTTTGTGGCCCAGCTCATAAGCCGACTTATCGAGCCTCGAATCCTTGGGTCGCTTCTCATTGGGCTTCAAAAATCCCTGATCATCAAGGATGTCCATCTCCAGCAGTGCCTCTTCAACTTTCAGGGCGACGTGCTCGACCTCGATCACATGCCTCAATGTCTTTCGTAGCACCTCGCGGTTGCTCCTGGATCGTTGCCCAACGATTTTCACAGCGCTGAGAACGTCTAGACCATTCTTCTTTATGCGTACGATGTCGTTATTGATCTTTTCAATAGCCTCATCCTGGCTTTTGATGGTCTTTTCCCGCTTTTCGACAGTCGTGCGAAGTGTCTGAAAGTCGGACGAGTTCGAGAGAACGAAATTGGAGTGGTCCTTTCGCAAAGTCTCCATCTCGCTGGCGTTCGAAGTCTGCTGTTGCTTGAGGTGACCAAGCGTGGTATTGGCGTCCGTAACATGCTGCCCCAGCTGTTTGCGGAATGAGGCAACAGTCGCTTTCGCCTCGTCCAACTCCTTCAGATCTATTTTCGGTCAGTATGAACGACAGCGTGGTTGATGGGGTAGCTTACGAGGCTGAAGAGCTTTCTCGCACTGTGTCTTTGTCGTGTTGTCGATGCGCGCGTTGATGTTGTCGATGCGCGCGTTGAGTGTCGCCTCAAATTCTCGCTGCTGCTTCTCGTTGGCGCTCTCGTGAGACTGCACCCTCGCGTCGATATCCTTCTTGAATGAAACAAACATTCCCTTCAGTCTGCGATTGACGACCTCGTCACTGATCGCTTGTGCCAGAGGACCAGCACGGTCCAGGGCTTGTTGGTCGAAGTCGTCGAGGCGCTTTCGCAGCTCATCGTGCATGGCCTGCACCTGGTCGAAAATATGGTCGAGTCGTTTCTGGTTCATGGTGATGGTGTGGATCCCCAACTGGAGACCCAATGCGTCCAGTAGCGACTCCACAAATCGAGGGACAGCGGTATTGATGGCCTCAAATGGAGTTTTCTGAAGCCGCGAACCATGGAATGCGGGAGGCTGTCGGAGAGTCTGTCGAGGATTCGTTTCATGTCCGATATGGCTTCCGGTGGAATCACGGTGAATCTCATTCTGTCAAGCATCTACCGCCCACGTCAGTTTGCTGCACAAGTTCAGAGCCAGCCCTTGATGGAAGAAGGTCTTACCTCTGCCCAGATTGTCGTGTTTCCCAGTCCGCGAGTCTCGAGTCCAGGGAACAGGTGCGCTACCAGGTACTCCCGATAGTCCTTCTGTTGTTCAGTTGTCAAGTTTCTAAGAGTCATATCTGTACAGGTCAGAGAAAGTCTCAATCACAGTCACCAAGGCACAAACTTGTCAGAACTTGGCTGAAGTTCGGTCTGTCATTCGTCGTTCTCATCGCGTTGTTGTTCGCGCTCGGTTGAGCGCCGTTCGTGGCCATTGTCAAGAGCTTCGCGCGCGAGAGTCTTGACGATGGGGTGGTGTGGGTGAAGGTGAGTACGAGTTGAGTCGCGAAGGGCGCGGAAGCGGAAAAGGTGGTGGGCAAGCTTGGGCCACATCACGACGGCTTGGCTCCGCACATTGACTGCGGCGCGTGCAAACGGTCACGTCACAGACGCGTTGTTGACCTGACCGTTGACTGATTTCACGAGAGTGCCCGATGCTACAGCCGACCCACTCGAGCCTGCTAGCTTCACTCGAGTTTCTCAGAGACCAGTAGCCTTGACAGCGCGCTTAATACCGATCTGCAGGAGAGCATATGGGAGCCGGGATGGAATCTGAGAAGGATAGGATCGAATGGGAGGAAAGCCTCATTGATGATATGTATTCGAAAAGTTCTCGACGCTCGTGACGCATTTCTACATTCGTGAATGCCTTTCGCTCTGAAGCGCGGCACCCGTTCTGGTGCAGGCCTGGTGTACCTCATGCTTCTGGAAAGATCGCGGACCACGAGCACCTCCTGGCACTGTCTGGCTCAGCATGGAGAGTGATCAGGCCGCGGGAGGCCAGTCACCACTTGGTATCGGCGGTGCGCGTCGTGATATCCTCCAACGTCCTCCAGCTTCACAACCTGCCTACTATCCGCTCCTTGTATTGTGACAACCATCATCATTGTGCAGTCCTTCCTCTTCGTTTACGTCTGACGATCAGGCTTCTTCGATGCGAGCGTTATTGTGGCGCTTCGGTGGTGCGGGTGCTGGTGCTGATACTTCGTCCGATACTGGCCGAGTAGCTTTCCTCGCTGCGTGAAGTTTCTAGGTATCGAGTCCTCTTCGCCTCTCCTACTCATTAGCACAGGCACTGAGTTTAGCAGCATCTACTGCTTCCATGACGCAGCTTTGACGATCGCATGAGGGCCGACGCATAGCCTAGGGCGCCAAAGTCAGAGTGAGTCCGGTCATGCTGAATGGCAGGTGCTCGTGATGGTGCACAACGGCAATGAGCGGCAGCATTGCGATGATGCGCTTGGGTACTGCGCGTCAGTATGTTTACAGACGTGAGAGGTGAAGTGGCAAGGTGGATTGCGCTGGGGTGGAATCTCGGCGGCCCGTGTCTTGGGATTTCCGAGCCAAGGATTCGGACACAACCCGTACAGTCGCTTGACTACATCTCTCACGTACCAATGCCATCTACGAACAGCTATTCCCCGATTACTCCTGCCACAGCGGAAGCCTTGCGTTGTGTCTAGATAAGAGGCTCGGTCGAAGCACTCGTGATGTCCAGCTGGCCGCCTGGGTCCTATCGAAGGAGGTGGTTTACTACGACGAAGCTGAAGCATATAGCCTCTGGCAAGGCATCCCGATGAGGGGAGCTGGCTGTTGTATACTGGCAAGCGGAAGGGGAGTGCACTGCTGTTGGCTTTATTCCACGCCCGCACTCGGAGCTGCCGTCTAGCAGTCACCTTGCCGCTGTTGGCACAGTTTGCACTCGCACGTAACCGGCCCGTTCTCCCCCCTCTATGGTTCGCTCAAAGTCATTGACTGCGAAATGTCAAGATACCTCCAATGACCATAACCCACTTCACCTTCCAGGTCGCTTGTACGGAACGTCCTCATCATTCTTGTGGACGATGAACTCCTCGAAGCTGATGCCGCGGGTTTTCTTCATTGGTTGGCCGTCCTTTGTCTTGTTGGCTCTGGGCACAAAGCTCACAGTTTCGGCCCACGTTCTCATCAGCCTTCTCCAATAACATGCAGTCGCAGCAGGGGTGGTGTATCGTTCCCTGAACGTTCGCTTCGCCTCATCTGCAATCTGCTGGGCTTCGCCGAGATTCTCGTTATAGTAGAGAATACTGTTCTACAAGTCAGAAAAATCTCGACTGACGTGAACGACGTTGACGCCATTCTCTATGAGATGGTAGTAGTGCGCGATCCAATCCACATCGTGTACGAAGAGGAGGCTATCGCAGTTGAAAAGATGGGTCATTCGCGCGGACCATGACCGGCCCTCTGTGTTGATTGTGTATCGGAACTTGCAGAACTCGTCCATCGGGATCACCGTATCCGGCTTGCCCCAGTCCATCGACTGCATCACTTGTCAGATCTGCCCCACGTCGGCCATTGACTAGAAATCGAACTTACCGACACATTTGCCCACTCTTTGTCAGCGGTGACCTGGAGCAAAGGCTTTCTCACAGCCTCATTCACCCACAGTGCGCCACGCCACACGACCTGGGGTATTTTCTCTTCCAACGGAGAGTCATGTCTCCTGAACTTTTGCTGCATGGTGCGAAAGCCCTCAGCTTCGGGAGGCGCGCCAAAGAAGTGAAAGCTGGGAATCAACCACAAATTGTCCTGTCGAGGGTCGGCAGATTTCCTCGTGAAAGACCAGAGCGCTCCCGGATTCTCCTCCTTGAGCACGGCAATATCGTCAACGACAATGCTAAACTCAATGTTCGGGATTGGCTCGCCCACTGCATCGGCAGCTGCAACAGCCTGCACAACTTGCTGAACGACAGCGATGATGCGATGTCTAAAGTCTTCCCGGAACAAGCCTCTCGTTTGCACGATGCGCACCTGAGAGTCAACGATCAAGAACTTCACTCCACCATCATTGCCGCCGGTCAGGGCGATGTCTTTCTCGCTGATGTTCTTCCCACTGAAGTGTTGCTGAGCACGGTCGATCTCATGGTAGAGGGCCGGAAATGCGGCATCACATTGGCTAGCAGTCAGCGCTTGATTGTTGCCATCGCGGGCCCAGGTATACTGCCATTCCGGTAATGCGGGCGGAGATGGCCAGACCGGCTTTGACTCAACTGAGCCAACTGTCGCGGAAGGCTTGGTCACTGCTGGCGCACCGAGATGTTGTTGCGCCCAATCGCTGGTGATGCCGGGATTTGTGTACTCTCTGAAGATGACCAGAAGCAGAAGGAGAGCGCAGCAAACTTTCCAGAATACAGGATGGAGGCTCCACCTATGGCCGGTGGGCAGTCCACCGGGCAGTGGTTTGTACGACCACATGCTGCTGAGAGGAAGTGGTGTTGGAAGTGAAGGTGTGGTCTGGAGTGTCGCATTTGTGTCGGCAGTTGGAGCTACAACCTAGGGTGCGGACAAGGAATCACAAACAAGCGCTGACTGATTCGCGAATTGATTTGCTGACGGTGCGACTTACTTGTGATGAGCACCTTGGTGTTTGCTCCTGCTGCCGTGACTCCGAGCCGCCAGCAGGAAGCTAACGGCTCCGCCGTACCGCAAGGCAGGAGCGAAGCGCAGTCCAGCCGCACTGTCATCTGCAGAAGTGCTCGATGTGAATGATGATACTTCACCTCACTGCAGCTGGTCTGCACGTGAAAAGGCATTGCAACTCTTCCCAAAATGATCGACTTGGTGCGCGAATGGAGCGTCTGCTGTGCAACCCCAATGCTAGCACGGCCGCGGCAGTGACCCGGTGATCGCCTTGGCTTGTTCGACCACCAAGTCTCATCATTTTTGATGAGATAGCAAACAGAGGTTATTGTGAAACGAACGACGGCGAACGGAAGTGGGCCAACTGCGGTAAGGCTGCAGATAAGCTTCCCGCAATTAGCCAGGGCTGACTTCGGTTCTTGCGCTCGCGATAGCTTCGCCCATTCATAAGCCCTCGAACAGACAGTTCGTTTCTGAACCCCTAGTTCTCACGTCTCTGAGCACGCCTTCCAGGCCATGGTGCGAATCAGGGGCCATCCTCGTAATTTTGTGCCAATCCATTGCCCAATTCTCTTTCACATTTGTCGTCTACAGTACAGTAGCATGACTGATTGAGCGGTATGCACTCCGCTCATTGTACATTTCACCAGTCCTCTCAGGCCAGCGAAGCATAGCTCAACCTTTCCCGAGTCCAAAATCCCCTCCTCGTGCTGGCATGGCGTGGTCGCCGTGGGAAGTGCACGCAGCTTGATGCAGAGACCTCGGGCACGCAGCGTGTTGCGGGCGCGGTCTGGGTACCCAACTTGGAGGCTCCAGTGACAATGCCTTTTCCTTGTGCAGGCCGTCTGAGTGCCAGGAAAGCGTCGCATCCATGTGCTTCGCAGCACTCCGCAGCACAAACTATCCTGCGCTGAGTCTTCGGGAACTCGTTGAGTCAGACGCCTCGAACATGGACTCGACAATCTTGGTTGCCAGCTTCTGGTGGCTATCGTGACATATTGCACTTGAGAGCCCTCCGTTCAATGTCAAGGCCCACGAGCATTGCTCTCTCACGAAGTTGCATCTTCACAACCCCTCATACCATCTGAACACCCTTTTTCGCTCTTCCACTCTCCTGTATCAAACTAAACACACCCTCTGGCCCCAGCCTCTCTACAACACCCTTCTTCAAACTCAAATGCTTCTCAATCGCCTCATTACTTCTGCCCTGCTCTCGAAACGTCAAGATTTGCCTGATGGTGTACACATCCAAGAACTCCCTCTTGTTCTCTCTCCCTCGCACGCCCGTCTCTGCAATCTCTGCGTCGGCCCTGTTCGCCAATTCCGCTCGAGCGGAGAGCACAAGGACTGCAGGGTTCGTTCGAGGATTGGGTTGATATGCGGCGGGGTTTTGGTTGAATGCTGATGTAGGTGAAAGGGTGGGATTCGGTTGGACTGGCCCTATGTTGCGGAGCGACTGAGCGAAGTCGGGATCGGACGCGTCGAGGTTGATGGCTTCACTTCTAGATCCACTTGCGCTCGGTGTGGGTCGTACTGTTGGGCCTGGTGTTTGTGCGGTTGACGGCAGTGGAGGTTGGGGTGCTGCATTTATTGTAGTCGCATTCGGAGGCGGAGCGGGAGAGTTGGTTGCCGCAGAGGCAAGGGGAGAGCGAGCTGGGTATTTCCGCGCTGCAGAGCCTGCTGCTTTGGCTGCTTTAGATGATGTGGACCCCATGATGAATGTGGGAGCGTCGATTCGGAAAGGAAGCAGTGTAGAACACGATGAATGTAGAGAGATCGTTGATGAAGTCATCCATTAGAGATCCAATGCCAAGACAATCACGAGTCTGACGCGAAGTCATTCAGACCTAAAGATCAAACACCAATGCAGTCAAGCCAAGGTCATGTTATGCTGCCCAGCTACGTCCAACTTGAACTTCGGAATCGGAATCATTCGAGAGCAATGACGACTATATTGCTGGCTCGAGTGACTGACCCTTCAACAATGGCCGCTGAAGCTTGTACCATGCTGCCACGTCTGCCCACGCAGCCCCTTGACCATGCTCTGTTGCACTAGCTACATAAGGCGCACGCTGTATGCTGCTTCCAGACGAAGTCAAAGTGAGCCGCAGGCTGCCGGTGATGTTGCATGCTGCGGACAGCCGAGCAGACCGCAAAAGGACCGCGACTAGCAAGCCTCTCCAGTGGAGCACGACCGCGTTGGACGGAGTGGAGTGCAGCGACGTCACACTTCTGGGTCTCAATGGCAAAGTCTGCGATGGAGAGGAAACACCAGCAGCAATAGATAGAAGAACAGGAGAGCACCTCTTCAACAAGTGCAACAGAGAGCAAGCTGTCGCACAAAACGTGGCAGTCGGTCCGGCCCAAGCCACGACGCGGGGAAAGCAACGATTCGGGCAGTCGAGCTCGCGGCGAGTAAGCAGCGCAGCAACCAAGCAGCGCTGCGGCATCATCACCACCAGCACCAAAGCTCCACACTTTGCATTTGCTTGGTCTCGATCCTCCCAAGACACTACACCTGCCCCATCCCTCCCTCCCTCCCTCTCTTTCCTCCTCCCCATTGCCCACTCTGGCTGCCCGACCCGTCCACCATCACCGCTCCCACAGCAATCCAGATCGCCCGTCCGACGCCTTTCGCCGCAGCCTCTCGTCTAGACCGCCGCCGCCGCCTTCCCCGCCCGCCAACGACAAGAACGACCTTCCGTTTCTCGTCGAGCTCCGCGGCAAGACACCGCTCCTCGCTCGTCTACGAGCTCGGGCTTTCGAGCCAACCACTCTCCTCACCCTCTTGACCATTGGCGTCATCCTCCTGCTACAATTAGCTTTACCCAAGGACCTCTGCCTCTTCCAGTCGCGCTATCACCCACAGCCGCCTCCCAGCTGTCCTTCGCCCAACCCTTTTGTCCAAGAGCTATACTGTAGAGCTCCAGCGCACGTCCAGGGAACTCTGTACGGCAATACCTCCAGCATGGCGTTGGCAGCAGCAGCCGAGCGCGTGGCCGCCGAGTTCGAGTACACCAAGGAGGATGTCAACAAGGGTGTGAAAGAGTTTATTCGCCAGATGGACGAAGGTCTCGGCAAGACTGGTGCGACCATGAGCCAAATCCCGACGTATGTCACCGCTGTGCCCAATGGAACAGAGAAGGGTTTATACATGGCCGTGGATCTGGGAGGCACAAACTTTCGCGTCTGCTCCATCCAACTGCATGGTAACTCGACTTTCAGCTTGACGCAGTCGAAGGTTAAGATCCCTCACGAGCTGATGGTTGCGAAGACGAGCCATGAGCTGTTCAGCTTTTTGGCCAAGCAGATTGAGCTGTTCTTGAAAACGCACCACGAAGATCACTATACAAGCCATAAAGAAGGCAAGGGCACATCAGAACATGAGGTCTTCAGTTTGGGCTTCACGTTTTCTTTCCCAGTGCAACAATTTGGCATTAACAAGGGTACTTTGATTCGCTGGACAAAGGGTTTTGACATTCAGGATACAGTCGGAAAGGATGTCTGTGCGTTGCTGCAGGCTGAAATCGATGCGCTGGCATTGCCTGTGCGAGTTGCGGCTTTGGTCAACGACACTGTGGGAACACTAATGGCACGATCGTACACATCGCCCGGCAAGACGGGAACGCTGCTTGGTGCTATCTTCGGCACTGGCACAAACGGAGCATACGTGGAGAAGCTCGACAAGGTCACCAAGCTCCAGAAGCTGAGCGCCCAGGAGGCTGGCGAGATCGATAGCTCAACGGGAGAGATGATCATCAACACTGAGTGGGGCAGCTTCGACAACCATCTCTCTGTGCTGCCACAAACGCCTTACGATGCCGATCTCGATCTTGAGTCAGTGAACCCGGGGATCCAAATGTTCGAGAAGCGCGTTTCCGGCATGTTTTTGGGTGAGATTCTGCGGCGAGCACTGCTGTCGCTGCTGCTCGATTTCAATGTGCCACTGTTCGCCGATGAGCACAGCAACCAGAACGACATCCACAGTACGACGAATGTGGCTCCAGACTCGCCATTGCACAAGCAATGGGGCTTGGACTCTAGCTTCTTGTCGATTACAACTGGAGACAGCTCTGCTGGATTGAAAGTCACACGCCAGACACTTGACCAGGATTACGGCGTCTCTGCAGCATCAGCAGAGGATGCTGAGGCTGTGCGCCTGATAGCGTCGGCCGTGGGAAAGCGTGCTGCACGCCTCTCTGCTGTCGCGATCGCCGCTATTGTGATCTCGACTGGGCGCCTGAAGAACCCAGCGGATGCCGCTACGACGAACGACGCAACACTGGAAGTGAACGAGGACGACGTTGTCGATATTGGTGTCGATGGATCGCTGGTGGAATTCTATCCTCGTTTCGAAGAGTACATCCGGGAGGCACTTCGGGAGATTCCAGAGATTGGTGCTCAAGGCGAGAAGAAGATCAGGATCGGCATTGCCAAGGACGGGTCTGGTGTCGGCGCTGCGCTCATTGCGTTGGTCGCCGACAAGGCGACGAAGGGTAAGTCGACTCCGAGTGCAGGATGTGCCGACCATGCTGATTTGGTGATAGGGAACTACTCGTCATCCTCGTCTGCCTCGACGTCCTCCAGCGGGTCTGGCTTTTTTGGGAGGTTGATTGAGAACATCAATCGCAGCGTACGCTACCGGGTGTAGAATGCCGCGCAAACCGTACGACCGAGAAATGAAAACGCTGCACGGCAGTCGATGCGCTGGAGGTAATCACGGCATTCCAGCGCATCAAGCACCGAGGATCTTGAGAGATCGCTTTGCGGAACCGAGTATTCAAGATTGCAACACTGAAGAATCAGAACGGAAAGTGTACATTGGAAGCCGTGGTATGTGAACATACAGTGCATGTATCTGTTCGTCGCAATTTGATGACGACAATGCGGTCATAGCATCGGAGTCTATAGGTGGGTAGGCGCAACTTGCAATTCGAAATCTATTTCAGACAAGACCTGTCTTGCGCCTTCTGGCGGCCTCAGGTGATCGGTAGCAGACTGCTTCCCGCAGCGAAACAGGACACCGGACGGGAAACGCGTGTAACGATTCGCTCAGCAACTTACATTGTCTCAGGGCTCTATACCTGCGCCCGAACGATAAGTACAGAGTCGTCAACATCACGACAATCGCATTACATTAGCAATCTGCTCATACACCGCAAACACGATCCCACCACTCAATACCAATCTCCCCAGTCGCATCGTACTCCCCTTCCAATACGCCCTCAAACCTCCCTCTCGCCACACCCCCACAATCGCTGGAATTATGTTCTCTCCCCTCGCACTCTGCGACCGGGTCTTGATCGTATCTAACGGCTGCGTAGCATAGACTGTGATGGTGCCCGCCAGCGCCCCCATCGCAAACGTCTCCACTACTCCAGCATTCCTGTTTGCACTCGAATACTGGCTCCGCATCGCATTGTACGCTCCCATCCGCACGGCGCTCGTTGCACTTTGTTTCGCCGTGGTGCTGACAAGTCCGCGGTAAAGACCTTGGATCCCTTGTTCGCGGAGTAGAAGAGTAACGCCGTGAAGAGTTGAACGAAAGCGTTTAGACCCCTTGGCGTCGTCACTCAATGCGGTTTTGATCCTTTCGGTCGGTGTTACGGCTACGAGACTTTCGACTGCTCCGGCAGCCATTCCGGCGAGGAGACCGTTGGTTGGGCTGAGGGTTCCAGTTTGCGGGTCTGTGAGGTGGGATTTTATGGCATCGAAGGTCATGAAGCGAACGCCAGCCTTGAGCGCTGTCCCGAGGGCAAGGGCCGTGCAGCCGGTGTAGAGAGATGAGAAGCCTTCGTTTTTGATGGCGTTGCGCAGGAGGTGGATGGGGCTGGTGCTGGAGGTCACGCCTGATGTAGCCTTGAGTTGCGAGCGAGTTTTGGCGTATTCGAAAGGATATGTGATGCAAGCCTCGGTTGCTCCGGCGAAGCCCCCGGCGATGAGTGATTGCAAGGGAGTGAGCTTCTTTTCGGGCTTGGACGATATCTTGGGAATGGGTGCCGCTGCCAACGGGATTTGCGATGGAGGATGGACTGACACTTTTGCCATCGTGTCTTGAAAGTGGTGCAGAGTAGCCTGACTGTGTAGTCAGAGCATTTGCGTATGGGAATGTCGCCGGAGATCAAAGATAAGTCTAGAGGGTGTTGTCAGTTCGAGTGCTCGTTCTTGTAGGTCTACTGGCCCAGCATTGGTCGAGGCACATCGAAGACATATAGTCTTCGTGCAGCATGTTGACTGCGGGCCTCGCAAGGCTACTACCAGCGGCATCTCATGCAGGCGTCTTGGTTCATATCGAGAAGGCGATGTTTGGACCACCTGGACGGTCCAAATGCCAAGACACATCGGTCTAACAGAACTGACGGAAGTTGATGTTCCGTAGGAAGAGGGGACGATTTCTTCCGCGGCAATCCTCTCCGCCTCGCTATCAACCACATCATGGCGACACCCTTCTTCCTCGCCCTGTGCACTTCCGCACATCCATGGCACTTCATGTCCACGCGAAATGGCGTCGGCGTCACCAGACAAAGCATCAGCCCCACGGAGACCACGAGCGGCACGGGCGTGCAGCTTCTGCAAGCTGAGGAAGTTCAAGTGCGATAACCAGGCTCCCCAATGCGGCAATTGTCGCACGTACGAGAAAGAATGCGTCTATCCGGAGCGAGGCAACCGTGTGAGACCCACGAATGCTATCATCTCGGCATTACGCGAAGAGAACCGTGGGCTGCGTTCGCGGCTGTCAATTGAAGCATCAAGCAGTGGCGATGATGGCAGACAACCTGTTCCAAAAGACGCATCGACTGTCGCATCTCTGCAAGACCCGAGCAATGAAGCAGGCCCCACAGATCCAACAGCTGCGAGCACTCCAGAGTCGGCGGGAAACAGAGCGCCTGCCTCCATGAGTAAGAACGCCACGTACCACGGGCCAACCAGCGCGCTATATGACGATCTCCCAAGTGAACGGCCATCGCAGCCGTGGTTCAATGCCGAGAGGGAGACCAGAATGTCTACACTGCTTTTCGCTGAAGCAGCGAAGCAAAGGCAAATGGAAGTAGTGAATTCTGCACGTGGGCTACTGGACTTCGACGGCGTCGATCCAGAGATGGGCCTCCATTTGCTGAATTTGCATTGGAACCGGCAGCACCACTCCTTTCTTGTGACATATCGCCCCGCCTTCATGCGAGATATGGCGTGCCAAGGACCCTACTTTTCTAAGATCCTGCTTAACGCCATCTACTTTGGCTCAAGCAAGTTTAGCCCGAGGCTCGAGCTGCGAAAAGATCCAGATGATGTTCGCACTGCAGGCTGGCGCTTTCGAGAACGAGTGCGTGAACTGCTTGGCGAGGCCATGGATCAGAGCAGAATCACTACCATCCAGGCCCTGCTGCAGATGACTAATTCTCTGTTCGCTCTTGGCGATGAACAGAGTGCTGCATGGCTGTACTCTGGCTTGGCCTTCCGTATGATCATTGATTTGGGATTGCATATCGATGCGACACTGATGCCAGGTGTTCGAACGCTCACAGACGAGGATCTAGAGGTACGACGACGTGTTTTCTGGGGTGCGTTTGTGATCGATAAGATCCAGTCCTTGTACCAAGGTCGACCAGCTACACTTCAAGCATCACAATGTGATGTTCCGATTGACTTCAAGGACGAATATGAGGAATTAGAACATTGGGCACCATTCGCTTACACTGATAGGTCGGCATCCGGAGGAACATGTAAGTCGTACTTGTGCCCAAATAGCGACGTCTCGCGTCTTTGTGATCAGCATAGACTTCTGATCACTGGGTATCCGCAGCGGCGACATTTGAACGTGATTCAGGGGGCACAAACGCTGACTTTGTCGGACGAAATTCTAGGCAGCTACAGCGTCTCCACCTTTACCCAGCTCTGTCGGTTGTGTATCATTCTCAACCACGTCTTGAACAAGGTCTACAAAGAGAAGAGAGCAGCCGAAGGTCCAGAAACCCCGAAACAGGAGCTGTCAGCATTGGACAAGGAGCTCGTGACGTGGACTGAACAACTTCCTCCACATTTGAGTATAGACATTGAGTCGAGAAGCACTTCTGACACCCCTCCGCCCCACGTCTTATCGCTTTTGTGAGTGGTTAATATCTACTCGAAATGTGCACAGATTGTGCTGACTGAATCAAACAGGGCAATGGCAAATGTGATTAGAATTCTTTTGCACCGACCTTTTGTCTCGGATGGACATCTACATTCCAGCTCACCGTCTGTTGCAGTGAGTTCATTCACACAGTGTGCCACCGCCGCTACTAGTATCGTGAAGATTGTGAGGAAGTACGACAAAACCTACAGTGTGAGCCGGGCGCCCTACTTGATCAGCTACGCCACTTACGTTGCAGCCACCATACATGTGCGCATTGCTTCGAAACGAGGTGCATCCTCGGAAGCTCACGCTTGTTTGCGGACTTGTCTTTCGCTATTGAAGCAGAACTCGGCGACCAACTACGCAGTCAGAAAAGCGATACTCGTCATCGAGAGTCTGATGACCAGGATGGGGGTGCAGACTCCCGACAAGCCTGAGGTGGCGACACGAATACAACAAACCACGACCACTGCCGCGGTTTCAGCGCCCGTGCTTTCTCAGCATACGTCCCCTGGAACCGACACATATTCACCAAGTGCCATGGGATGGGAACCGACTTTCGTAGCAGGCAACATGGCACCTGATCTGGATGTAGATGCGATCATTCGGAGTTTCATGCAGGAGCAAGGCGCTGAAAACGCCACTTTTGTATCGGGCGGAACATCCTACCCTGACTTGACTGGGGAGCTTGGATATCTGCCAACGAACACGCACCAACGATTCGATGACATGATCTTTGGCTTCAATGCAACAGACTTCGATTCTATGATGTAAGTCTACATGCGGCTACTGTTTGCCTCGAGGTTTCCACGAGAAATTTAACCTGAACCACGTTCGAGCTCTGGTCGACTCGGGTGCCACAACCTCTGCATTCAAAAGCTTCTCTTTGAGCAGAAAAGGCTCTGCATCTACGAGACACTATGACAAGAAGCAGACTTTGCCCTCAAACAGTCGCCGCGCTGTTCGCAGCAGCTTCACACTGCGAACCTCTTCGTCGCTCCGTAACACATCCGCGCCAATAGTACCACCAGGATGCTTGATGAGGACTTTCCGCGACTGTTCCGGCAAAGTTGTGAAGCTATCGTGGCGTGGCAGTCCTGGTCCCGATTGCGCTATTCTCCATTGTTCCGCTTGAAGAGCGATCTTGTTGGCTATTGTACCTTCCGTGCATATTGCAGTGGCGAGACATACAGCGCCGGTGAGCTGAAGACTGCCGTGGACCTTTCCCATACTCAAAGCGGTGACCTGCACATCAGGCAGCTCGTCAAAAGCCCCCTCTGGCACTTTTGGCATCGACAGCAGAGCAACCTTTGGAGTGCCGCGAGTCTGTCCAGCAGTCTCGACATCGGGAGCCAATCCCATGCGTACGGCACCATGACAGCGAACGGCTTCCAAAAAGTCCAGATAGTAGTCCGATGATATTGCAGCACTGCTGACATAGTCTGGTACCGAGGCAGCATCGACTAGTACAAAGGGGTTCGCCGCATCCACCAAGCTGGCCTGCACTTCGCATGACGGTCGAGTGATTGTACCCGGTACTTCCAGAATGTCTACAGGCTTACCAGTCGGGAGAAGCTTGCCTGTCATTGCACCTGCCGGCTTCTCGAAAGAGACGCCGATAGGACTACCGCTGGATTTTGTGCCAGCCAACCGGTATTCACCATCTTCGAGAAAATGTCCGTCTTCGTCAAGATCTAAGGATTCCACGATTGTTCGACCGGTATTGGTGTTCAATATTCGTACATCAATCTAGTCCAAGTCAGGATACAGGGGACTGGCAGTCAGTGACACTGCATCACTTACCCTCTTTTGGCCTGGCTGGACTCCTACTAGGCCCTCATCCACTGCAAATGGCCCCACTCCTGAAGCAATATTACCGCAGTTTCCAGTAAAGTCAAGCTTGGGAGAACCGATTGAGACTTGCACGAATGTGTACTCCACGTCGATGTCTGGCCTGCTTGAAGGTTCGATGACCGCAACTTTGGAAGTCGTACTCGTTGCTCCCGCAACGCCATTCAGTTGTTTAGGATCACCGTCTTGGGAACCCATAGCAGCGAGGATGACCGGTGCCCATTGCTCTCTTTTGGCAGGAAGATCACGTTGATGTAGAAAGAGGCCTTTTGAAGTGCCCGCCCTCATCCAGACTGCGGGGATCGTCTGCCGGTGCTTGCGAGGCCGCTGCAACGGAGGTGTCGGAGCATCGATAGCCATCGTGAACGGTGCAAGTGGTGTGGGCAAATGATGCGTTGTGCTTTGGTAAAGATTGAACAATCGAGTGGTCTTCTTCAGCATGCTTCGATGACTACAGCAGCAAAATGGCGCAAGCATGTACAGCCGACTTATCTACGATGCAAGCAGCTCTAACTAGGACCCATCCACGACATTGCACAACAGACACCCACTGCCTTCGTTTTCGGCATTTACAGCGTACATGGGCAAAGGAGCCCATGCCATCCGTGGAACTTGATGCCGCGTTGCAGACACGGTGGATACTACGAAGGAGGCCATTGCATCACGTCAAGATTCGACAGCTAAGCATCGTGGTCTGGCGTAATACCGCGGAGCATGACTTTCCGTTCAACCTCTTGGCTTTACGTCTTGGCTGCATGAGAAGCACGTCTCGGCCTTGTTCGATGCTATACGGCAAGCCCGAAGCGATCTACCGAGCGCTACATGGCGTCGTGACAGTACAGCCGCCACGCGAAATCTGCGCTTCTAGTCTCCATCTGGGGTTGCGGGGTGTATGGGAAACCACATGGCAGGTGTTAGCACATGGCGCTCACGCTGATGAGTGACATGTCTGGTACTTCGAGCGGCACGGGATTGTGGCTTGATGAGCCTATATAGCTTTGCAAGAATGCCTCATCTCAGCTCACATTAGGCACCTCGAGGATACCTCGCCAGCAGCACTTTCAGCTGAGCAGACCAAGACAATCGCAATGGCGTCGGAAAAGGTTAACACCACCCACCTGGAGGTGGACAGGTCAAGCCTCGACAAGGTCGATGCAGAAATTCAAGCAATCGAAGTGGTCACACCAGCCAGCATTCAAGCACAGTTTCCCACGCTCGTCGACTTGAACGAAGAACAGATGGCAGCCTTGGAGAAGAAGCTTGTGCGAAGGTTGGACTGGCGCCTCATGCCCACAATCACCATCATGTTCCTGATGAACTACCTTGATCGAATTAACGTTTCCAACGCACGTCTCGCTGGCCTCCAAGAAGATCTGGGCATGTCGGATACTGTATGGAACGCAGGCATCTCAACGTTCTATGTTGGGTACCTGATTGGACAACTCCCTGGTAATCTTTGGCTGGCTAAGGTCCGCCCTAGCCTTCTACTGCCTTCGATGATGATCGGATGGAGCATCTGCACAATCTGTATGCCAGCTGTGACATCTGGCGTTGGGTTCTGTCTCATCCGTTTTTGTACAGGAATTTTCGAATCTCCCTTCTTCCCAGGAATAACGTTAATGACTTCGTCCTGGTATAATAAGCACGAGAACCCTACCCGCATGGCTATCTGGCATGCTGGTAACACGATATCCAACATTGTCTCTGGTTTTCTGGCGGCTGGAATCCTCCACAACATGAAGGGCATCGCTGGGCTCACATCATGGCAGTGGTTCTTTCTCATCGAAGGCGCTGCCAGTATTGTCGTTGGGGTGGCCGCGTTCTTCATCCTCCCTGACTGGCCTGACAACACGCAATGGCTGAGTGAAGAGGAAAGTGAAATGGCTCAGTATCGTGTCCTGCTCTCCAATGGCGGCAAGCGGGAAGAGGTTGGAGGCACTTGGGACGGTCTGAAGGAAGCCATCAAAGATCCCTTCACCTGGATGTTCTGTGCGATGCATTTTAGCCTCATCAACGCGCAAAGCTTCAAAGACTTCTTTCCATCGGTTCGTTGAGCCCCAAGAGGGTAACAGCTGGCATCGCTAACATGATTCACAGATCATCAAGACTTTCGGCTTCGGTGAGCTGGAGACATATCTCATCCAGGCACCACCGTACGCTATCGCCTACATCAGTGCCTGCGTTCTCGCGTACAGCTGTGGCAAATTCCAAGAGTCGTGTTATCACATCCTCGTCCCGATCATCGTCGCGGCTGCGGGTTGCTCCATCCTGATTTCTACTCTCAACGTCGGAGCACGCTACTTTGGGGTCATTCTTCTCATCAGTGGAACCTACAATGGACTGAATCTGCAGCTCTCTAGGGAGACAACACTGGTTCCAGCACCACGTGCGAAAAAAGCCGCCCTGATTGCCATCGCCAATTGCGTCAGTCAATGTTCACATTGGTTCTCTCCTCACTTCTTTCCGACAAGTCAAGAACCGTTTTACCGTCTGGGCGGAGGACTCATCCTCTTTGGATGCTTGTGCACAGTTGGACTCTGCTTAGGAGTGAAGTGGTGGGCCAAGCGATTGAACAAGAAGCTCGATGAGGCAGAAGGCTACAGCGAGCATAGCGGTGTCGAGCGCGGATGGCGCTATGCTTATTAGATAGGTCTGAATGAAGTTACGATAGAACGGTAAGCAAGCAAATGTTTTTGAGGGCAGGCGGCGATCCTCTAGTTAGTTTTCACGAAGCGTACTGGAAAGACACACGCTCTTCTTGATTGTCATAAGTTCATTATCACCAGATGACTGTGCTGTCTAGGACACCCATCTCTGCTGCTAACATCAGGTTCTTCTTGCACCTTTCTCCTCTCCCATCTCCTCACGGAGTATTCGAACCTGCTTCTTGATCTCGCGCCAAAGCACATTATTGTCCAGATCAGGGTCTTGCTCATCCATTTGCCGCACGAGCCAAACATAGTCGTAAAGTCCCTTGAACGGCCGAATACTTTCATTCTCACATGTCCGCCCATTACTAGGCCGATCGTGCGCTTCGAGGCATTCCAGGCAAATCATTTCGCTGAAAGCATCCGCGTCCCTCGCAATGGCAAGCAGACTGGCTACCATGGCCTCTTGCATGTAAGCAAAGGAGAAACCTTGGGTAATCTTGGCCACCGCGGTACAGAGCTTGTCGGGAAAATCGACGTCTTCGTTGTCGGATAGCTTGGACTGCCAGTATTTCATGTATGCTACACGTTCTTTCTCGTTCGGGTTCGGAAACAGATACTTGCGGTCGAATCGAGAAGGTCTTTTAGCGATTCCTGGGTCTAGTCGATCGAGATGGTTTGTAGATCCGATCATGAGAATGCCATCGTTCTTTTGAATACCGTCTACGGCATTGAGAAAGTAGGACCGCACAGAGTCAGTCACTATGGAGTCCAAGTCTTCAAACACAAGTAAACATGGTGCGGTCCTTCTGGCCAGATCGAAAATCTGGGCGATGCTGTACTCTGGGCCAGCGAAGCTCGAAAGTGTCTTCACGTAGAGAGTGGGGACCGAATCCTCCCGTTTGTAGAGTGTGTTCATGAGTGCCTTGACACTAATCGTTTTACCATTCCCGGGGGGTCCTACACAGGACAATCAGCGAAGACGACTCTGATGTGTTTTGAATGTGCTGCTTACCATAGTAGATGATTCCACGCTTCCATGGCACCTTCAGTCGTTCGTATGTGCCACGACTGTCGTAGAAGTTCTCCACATCATCTCGTATAGCTTTCTTCATGTTCGGGTCTAGGATCACATCATCCCAGCTCGCTTTCTGCACGCTGTTGAATAGCTCCGCGCTCTTCTGCCAATAGCCACCATCGAACACCCATATCTCGTTGTGCAGAGTGTTTCCCCAGTTCCCAGCTTCGAGCACGAGCGTGTTTGTTGCCTCCACAGACGCCGACAAGATATACTGATTCACGACATCTGGATATGACCCTGTTCCATCTCTTCCGTCTACAAGGTAGACGATGAACTCTTTGTTCCTCCAATCTACCAAGTATTTGCCAAATTTTACTGAGTCGCCCGTGTAGCCTTTGCCATTCAAGCGTGAAGCTGGGGGCACATATAGGCGCCATGAAAGGCGATCTTTGGCATTGCCGAGTGGTAAGACTCCTGCGTGCCCAGCAGCAGCATAACCAAGAATGTTGCAGCCTCCTCTTGGGACGACAGCGAGATGAAGCTCTGGGTACTCGGCTCGGATGCTTTCTACGATGACGGCGTCGGTATTGACTCTGTTGGCAGAGGAATGCTCGAAGAAACGCTGGCTCGTTGGATTGCGAGGGCCAACTGGGCGTGCTCCAGCAGTTACAGTCGTGATGGACGAAGCTGGTTCGAAGTTCGCATTTGTGGGTGTCGGTTGGATGCCACGACTCCAGCTGGAGCTCGATCGTGGGTCATTTCTCATCTTGAGTGCTATGTCTATTGTTTGTAGACGAGCGATGTGCACATGGAGCAGGGCTATCCGTTGCTACGCAGCCTATGCCAGGAATGATGCCTGCAGCTCAGCTGCTGCCGATCCCCAGGATCATGGCTGAGATGTTAGCTTGGCAGAGTCGTAGCAAAGTACACGGGTTTATTGTTTCTGCCTTGAATCAGTGCATCGCTAAGCAGTGGGATGAACACAAGCAAGACTCGTAATGTCATGCTCCTGTGCAGACCTCGCTGCGTGCCCTCCGAGATGTCTCCAGCACGCCCAGCTTGCACCGGAGCTGGCCCTACGCTGACAGCCTTACGGGAGAGCTAGCTTTACCGGCACAAGAACTATGTTTCTCGGTGAACGTCCGCGGTGGAGTTCGCATAGCAGGCCATTGTTGGATATGTGCGACTTCTCCAGTAGCGACAATGGTACGACGGCGAGAGTGCGCTGCCAAGAGAGCTGCATACCGGAATTCTTGCGCCACTTTCTAGTGCATCTCGGATAGAAACGAGGTCGTTTGTAGACGCATATAATTTCATCCGAACGCAGGAATTTCGAGCTGAACCACAGCACCTTCCTGCGCAGCATTTCCGGAGTTTTCAACTGACTCGAAGTCCTTCGCCCTTGCCTTCTTTGAACCTGAAATTGGAGTCTGGATTCGGCACCGAACATCGAAAATCTCAACCGCATCAACATCCCAACGCCCAGTCAAGCACGATGGGACACCAAGGAAAGACTGTTCTCGTCACTGGCGGAGGCGGAGGATTGGGCAGAGCCATTGCAGAGCACTTCATCTCTCTCGGCTCCAACGTGGTCATCTGCGATATCAACGACAAACTTCTCGACGATTTCAAGCAAAAGAATGGGTCCGACAAAGTGCTCGCACTCAAGTCCGACATTACTTCTGAAGCGGACCTCGATGAGCTGTTCGCGCAGGCAGAGAAGAAGTTCGGCTCCTTCGACTACATTGTCAACAGCGCCGGTGTGATCGACAAATTCAACCCCGCAGGTGCCATGGAACTTCCAGAATGGAATCGCTGCATAGGAGTCAACCTGACCGCACCAATGATGATTACAAAGCGTGCAGTAAATGCATTCCAGAGAGACAATAAGAAGGGTTCGATCGTGAACATTGCTTCAGTGGCATCTTTCAAGGGCTTTGCAAATGGTAAGTGATACGAGGCGGATAATAACGAGGCAGACCAAACTAACATGTTTCAACAGGCGCTGCATACACCGCTTCCAAGGCTGGCCTGATTGGTCTCACCAAGAACACTGCAGCATTCTACAGGCTAAAAGGCATCCGGTGCAATGCCATCGCTGCAGGAGCAATGCAGACAAACATCGGCAACCACCTCGCGAATGGTGACTTCAACATGGAGGGCATGAACGTGATGAAGAAGACTTGTGAGTAGATTGAAACTGTACTGATTGCGCTGCTGTTACTCACACAAAGGCAGTCGGTGACTGGGAAGGTGGATATGCCGACCTTGCGAAGATGGCCAAACTCGTGGCATACCTGTCCTCTGAAGAGGCAGAAATGATCAACGGCGCTCTCGTGACTGCAGACGGAGGTAAGTCTACTTTGGACACATATGTGGCAGGCGTGCTTGCTAACCATGAACCCTCCCCGCAGGCATCACCGCAGCATAGGCTATTGAGATCTAGTTGAAGCATGCAGGCTGGCCTGCTAGTGCTTACTGCCAGAGCCCGAACGCGAACTCATGTCGATGGAAACTCAGCTCGCTTGCCTGCTCATGTCTCGGCTAGAGCACAGAACAGCAGGGGAGCTGTTCTCCTCGACGCCACGTCCTATTTAGAGCATACTAAAGCAGCGATGGATGCGATACAGTGCAGCATTCCGAACAAAAGCCACATTCCAGCAGCGCCCATTCCTGAGCTTGTGTCGTCTTGGTGTGCTTGATTTATCGTCGCTGGTTGATGCTGGCAGCAGTACACAAATTGTCGGACCCTCGGCCGAAGTCGGTGTCCGCTGGCTAAATGGTTAAAGGTTGATGAGGAACAAGCAATAGCGGCTCTGCCGCAACTCTATTACGCATATTCCGCGTTGGTTCTTGCAATGTTTTTGCTTGTTTACGATGACGAAAGCGTCGGGAACAGATGCTGTCATTGCGAAGAGCTGCTCAAGCCTTGAGCTTGCGGAGATGGTCTGATATGACTGCGCCCAGAAGTAGCCCAGAAATGCTCGATATTGAATATCAGGAAAGCATACAGGGCGCTCTTCGCGCAGAGAACACTGGCAGGGTGCAGGGAAATGGAGTCTCGCGTTGATTGCCATGCAACCGACACCCGAATGACTGGACTCGGCCCTCCGCTCCGCCGCAAGCGCGGGTTTGGGGAATTGGACGGGAGAGCATGTTGGCGACCCATATAATTCTGGGGGCCGGAGACTCGGACCACTCTTTGGGGGTGCCTCGGCCTATCGTAGAGTCGTTGGTGAACATGGGTGCTCTCGCATGCACGTTGGGTGAGGGTCCGATGAGACGGATGTCTGTGGTTTGACGAGCTACTGGCGCCGCTACTCTGTGGCCGATGTGCTGAGTGACAAATGCGTCAAACTCTCGCGTAGTTGATCTGATCTCTTCACACTCGATACCCCCTCTGCCGGCGCACAGCAGTCCACAGTCGAGACAGCGGTGCGCGCCAAAGCCATGCATTTGCTAGTAGAGAAGTTGCGAATCGCTCGCATCTCGTGCTTGTACCAGATCTGTGCATCCTCCAAGACATTTGGCGGTGCGAGAGTTCAGCCGCACACGCCAATCGGCAAGCCATCAAGAGCTTATATTTCTTGGTCATACGTCAGGCCAAAGGCACATGCACACTCCGTCCGGGGCCTCCACCGCATCATCATCTCGATGGCCAAGCGACGTCTTCTGGACCAGTCATTACGTCGATCGTAGCAAGCTGACAATTGTATTACGCGAATTGGTGTTGACGATGCTCCTTACGACCAGTGTGTAGAGACTGGAGATCGACTGCTGCAAGAGGCCTGCAAACACATGGTGTGTGGAGCAGAAACCTGAAAAAGCAGACGCGACAGAGCCGCTCCAGTAGAGCAGACTCCACAAGCAAAACGTCCACGGGGATCGTCGCGTGCGTGTGCAATTTTGTACGGCTTGCTAATCTAAATAATGACAGCACCCGATCGGCATGCGATTGGCTCCCTCCATACCATCTCCAGTTCTTCTGACGCTAGCTCCCTCGCGGTCTGGAGAACGGGAAAAGGGAGTCCCCACACCTGCGGCACCTGCTGCTGTATGCTTCTCGGAGCTATGAGCGCCGCATGCGATGGTGGACCGCATTGCCAGCTTAGCCTACGTATTTAGATGCCGTGTGCTCGCTCATCCTCTTTGATCCCTCTGCTGCACCCGGGTCCCATTGTTTGAAGGGCATTTTTCATTGTTTGTTTGTCCTTGCATCCTCTCCCACCGCACACCAAATCGCAAGACCTCATCATGTCGACAGCTCAAGAGCAGAACGATATCCGGGGAGGAGAGGCAGAGAAGCAATTCACCAATGGCAACTACACCAATGGTGCGAACGGTGTGAATGGCGTGAACGGCCACGACCATGCCAAGCAGAGAAAGCCATACGACTATGGCGGCAACCCGCTCTACCACGCGCACACCAACAGCGATCAGTCAGCGCGTCTCGCCGCCTTCGGTGGTGAGCTGCAGCCAGGTCTCTACAAGATCGATCCCAACCGCAAGTTCGCCAACCCAGCTCCACTGGGTCTCTGCGGTTTCGCCCTTACCACATTCTTGCTCTCGGCCATCAACCTCGGAACCCGAGGCTTGAGCGAGCCAAACTTGGTCATCGGTGCTGCCTTCGCATACGGTGGTCTCGTGCAGCTTCTGGCTGGTATGTGGGAAATGGCAGTCGGCAACACATTCGGGTAAGTTGAGACCACCGTGTACAACTGATTGATGCTGACCAAGTCTTCAGTGCTACTGCACTCTCATCTTACGGAGGTTTCTGGATTGGCACTGCAATCATCCTCACTCCAGGCGGTTTCGAAATCATGGAAAGACTCGAAGCCGAGAGCGTTGACCCATTCATGAACTCATTCGGATTATACCTCATGGGCTGGTTCATCTTTACCTTCCTCCTCTTCCTCTTGACTCTGCGCTCCACGGTAGCCTTCAGCTTCTTGTTCTTCACGCTTATGCTGGCTTTCCTGATGCTCGGCATCGCCTACTTGAACTTCACGACAGAGGGACCAAACATCCCGTGCCTGCGCGCTGGTGGTGCTTTTGGAATCATCGCCGCATTTGCTGCCTGGTAAGTTATGCAGTCTCTTCAATACATTCGCGTTGCTGACATCCAACCAGGTACAATGCGCTCGCCGGTATGGCCGATACCTCGAACTCGTTCTTCCTGCTCCCAGTTGTGCACTTCCCGTGGTCCGAGAAGGGACGCGAGAACCGCAAGAAGGTTGACAACAGCCAGGAGCGCGCTGCTCAACAGGTCTAAGATTGTGGATGATGACAATGATACCCAGAGATGTCCCATAGAAGGGCAACACAGAACAACATGCCATGGCTGTTGGATGTGACCATGTAGTAACTGTTTCTAATAATGATTTACGATCATCATTCCCGTCATGTACCACTCTTTCTGGCTTGCGTACGCACCAGAGTCAGACTTTTCGTGCTCCTCATGGGACGTGCAATGAATGACTGGTCATCGAGCTGGGTCGATGCCGCACTAGCCTCGAATGGTTTGTGCTTCACCATTTTCAAGAGCTTCCGAAGCGCAACATCCAACGCATGCAACAAGACGCTTCTAAAAGTATTCGTCAAGACCAGAAGGCCAATCACATCGACCAGACACGTAGGCTCTCAATGCCCTGTTGGGATTGTCAGAGATCCCTCAAGGGTCGTACGTGCGATCGGTCCCTGCCAGGAATCGAGCACAAATGACTGACTCCAAGTTTGCAACGACAGGATATAACGAAACCCAGCTTCTCCACCATATGGTAAGTCCCAGATCGCGTCCAAGACCAGCTTCCAAGACGCGATGCCGGACGATATTCGAACGCCGTAGAGAGAGAAGAACTTGAGCCTCTTGCAGCTTCGGACCCAGGCTGCGAGGCGCGCAGCATCAATCCGCACAGAGTTCAATTCGAGCATCTGGAGACAGGGCTGCTGAGAAACGCAAGAGGAGTGGAGACCAGCTGGCTACCAAGACTGGAAGTCTGGAAGTACGGTCGCCCAATACGCATCTGCTTTCAGTGTCCTCCCAATGCCATCCGGGGGATACTCTTCTTTTCTATGGCCCACATCTTCGAGTGCGATTCGCCTGACGTGCTGCGAAAGAGGGTCGTGTGCCAGCTTCATAGGCGCCTTCCTGTCCGGCTCAAATGCAACGAGAACGATATGCCCGAATAGCCGATGGAGCGGATTTTCCAGGTAGGCACATCTCGGGTGAGCCAAACGAAGGCTTTTGAGGATGTCCAGGACTTGTGCAGGGCGATAACCGAGCACAATTCCGTCGACAATCGTGATCAGGACCACCTCTGGTATTCGATAGAAAGCTTGATATGAGGCCGGCGTCATCTTCGACTTCGCACAAGAAAGACATATGCTATGATCTGAAGTGAATGCTCTGTTGGAGCTAGTATGGGAAAGTACAACTCCTAGACTTAGGATCTCTGACAATGAGCTCGCATCCGGTCTGCTGCCTGCCTATGTCGGCAAAAGTGATGTGCTTGGCAACATCCCCGACTTCAGCTGTTTTGGTGATCCATGATTGGCTGAGCTGTGGTGCTCTTCGACGCCATCCAAATGCCACGAACGCGGTTTGTGTCTGTATGATCGCTTGGCAAAACGATACTACTTACATGGTTCTGCGTGCGAGTACTCTGAGGGCATGGGGTGCTGAGAGAAAAGCAAATTGACTTGTCGGTATTCGAATCACACTCGAAATCTGAATCTTTGCGGCAAAGTTCAGATATGGTAAGAGAGCCGCGTTTTCGAAGTACTGCAGCCACAATTCAGGTGGCGCGCACCTTCATGACAATTATGCAGTCGAAACAGAGCCCCGCGTTATAGCAGTCTGTCATCCAGGTAACTGTAATTGGTCAGTTCTAACAAAGGAATTGAGGCTTACAGGATGTCTAGCATGCTTAGCAGTCTGGGCCTTGCCCAGGCCCTTGACTCTATCATACTTCGGATCAAGTTCAAGACTTGAAGAGAAAGAGAATCGATGCCGGCGTAATGCTTCGTTGCAACAAGCGTGGCCGTCTGTACCCGCCGTTGCAGCGCATAGGCAATGAGACACCGTCATGGAAATGCCCGGTACAAGCTTGTGCAAGAAGTAACTAGCGACCATGCTTGGAGTAACAAGCATTGTGATTCAAACATCAAGCCACGTCCACGAGGACTGATCGACATCTGTACCTAGATCTGGGGAACCGTCTCGCGTGGCAGCCAGGTCGCAGCTCTCCGTACCGACTGCGTATCGTAAAGGGGCTATGCCGACCTACTGCCGGAGCGGAGGCGAGACTCATCGATCGACACAATTCGAGCCTCGTTCGGAAGGATGGCGGAACAATAACCAGAGGCGTCGTGTCTCCTCACGGAACATGCCTCAAGGTCGTCAAATCGTGCCGTTCAGAGAGTGTTTTGAACGCCACTCGGCATAATGGCGTCGCATGAGAACGCGCGCCAGCTTTGCGGTCTGGGGTCGTGCAGCCGTCTACAGCACATCGCCGTGATCATTCGCGCAGCCTCTGAGTACCTGAGCAACTTGCAGTCGATCGGTCACTCAAAATTCGATTTCCGCAAGGCGATCTCCTTCAGTGACCATGGCATGCGGACGGGAACGTCTCATTCAGTTCGAAGCCGTGTCAGTTCGTGCCCGGTATAAGTAGGAGTCTCTGCTCGTGAGCGATCTGCCTTTCAAGTACGCGGTCGAGCCTCATCGTTCCCAAGCCCAGCATGAAGTGCTCTGCTCTGTTGGCAGGCGTCTTCGCCCTGCACGTGGTTGCCTTCCCGTTCGCACTCGAGCAATTTGCTTCAGAGCAGCTTGCTTCTCTCGACAAACGACAGACAGTTCCCTCTAGTACCCCTGGCTCTGCTGCAGCTCGGGCATTCAGTAGGAGTCGTAAGAATTGCGGTGTTCGGGGCTGCACTACGTTCAGTGCTACTGAACAGTACGTGTCCACCACCGGCACATATGCCTACGCCAGTCCAAGGCCAGATCAGATCAGAGGACCATGCCCTGGGTTGAATGCTGGTAAGCATGATGCTGAGCACAACGTGAGAACACGCTGACAGGAACTCCAGCTGCGAATCATGGGTAAGGCTCTCGAAGACCAATATCAGGTACATGTTAACCGTCCATCGCTCTCGTCCTATAGTTATCTGCCACGAGCTGGTTACATGACCATCATTGAGACCATCGACGGCCTCAAGGCAGCTTATGGTATGGGCGTGGACCTCGCCGGATTCCTTGCGGCTTATGCTGTCATCGTCGACGGCGATCCAAGTAAGATGGGTCGCACTTCTCACATCTGACTGCGCAGCTGATCAAGCCTTAGTCCTTGGAACCTGGTCTATCGGTGGTCCTCAGCCCAGCAATCTGCTCACAAAGTCGCTGCTTGGCAAGCCCCAAGGTATCTCGTACTCACATAACAACTACGAGGGAGACGCCAGTATTGGTCGTGCAGATGCCTTCCTTAATGGTGGCGATGCCCACTCTTTGATCATCAGCCGCTTTGAGGAAGCGTACCGTGCTACCGACTTCGCTGTGAATGGAGGACAGCGTGATCGCTACACTTTGGACGCTTTCGCGCAGGACTATGGCAAGAAGCTGAACCAGTCCATTGCCACGAATCCATTATTTTTTGCCGCTCCTTTTAGTGGCCTCGTTGCACCTGCTGCGTAGGTCCACTGGCGGAGGCAAATCAAGTCGGCTGCTGACCTCTCTCGCAGGTACAACTTTGTCATCAACTTCATGAGCAACCATTCTGCAGCCAACCCTACGGGCTATCTGGATGGTAACCAGTTCAAGCAATTCTTCGGCGTGGCTGGCAGTCCGGGTAGCTTCCGATGGCTGAAAGGTCAAGAGCGGATTCCAAACAATTGGTATCGGCGCCCATCAGATCCTGTCAATGCGTACAACGCCGTTGATGTCTTCCTGGACCTCGGTGCACAGTTCTTGGCATATCCTTATCAGGTGAAATTTGGAGGCAACACTGGCCGCACGGTATGTTCCGTACTTGGTGTCGGATGCAAAGTTAGCTGACCATCCATAGAACTCCTTTACTGGTGTTGACCTCAGCGCTCTTACTCGAGGAGCTTTCAATGGCGCCAACTTGTTGCAGGGCAACAACTTGCAATGCTTCTTTGCGCAAGCTGCTCAGTCCGCTATCCCGGATTTGGCTGGCGCTACACTGGCTGCAGTGAATGGTATAGTCGGCCAATACTTTGGTGCCTTCACCAGTGGCTTGAACTGTCCAACTGTAGGGAAGTACGACCAGACCTTGTTCAACAGGTAAGTCTCGGCCCGTTTCGTCCAGTCACGCTCTCTCTGACATGATATCTGGTATCCGGGAAGATACTACTCTCCTCAGCCACGGCAGGGACAGCCAAACAATTGGTAGAGCGGGTACGAGATGGACTCGCAGGCTGGGAGTGATGTCTCGTGGATGAGGTGCTGACGCTCAGGCATTGAGCCGCTCGACGGGGGCAAGTCAGGTAGTCCCTTCTGTATGGGTTCTGGCGTTTGCAGGTTGAACGCATCGAGCTGCCGCGAATTGAACCTCATATTGCAGTCTTGAAATGGTGTCGCGGCCTGAACGGTGTGAGCATGGAAGGAGCTCGACCGCGGCGAATTCGTCGCCGCTGCGCCGCCAAGCCACCGCCTTCCATCTTTGCATCTATCTTTAGCATCACAGTTTCCTCCCTTTCCCTTTCCCTGTCACTCCAGCTGCAGTATTGATGAACAGAGTCCAGATCTCGTTTTCCCATTGTCATGCTAGGCAAAAAGACGGTGCCTCGGCGGCGGCTCGGAAGACAATCGCATCCCCCAATCGACCCGTTCAAACGAGTGGTCAAAAGCCACTTTACGCAACAGGCAGAAGCAACAGCCAACCAGGCCAGTACAGCTTCACGACTGGTCTGCATCATGCATGCAAGCAAGCAAGGACGGAATTTGATAGCTTCCTCAGAGCAAATCGCAAAGCTCTACCTTCAGTAAAACGCCTTGAACCCCACTCATAGGGCGAGACCTGCATGGAGCCGTCCTGCAGCAGCAGAGCAAATGCAGTGGCTACTGATTGGAGCCTTATTGACTGCACATCTGCTCTCGACTTCAGAAGTGGTAGAAAGGGAAAGAGTAGCACAATCGTTGATGCTCATCGAAGAGCAAAGCAGTTACATTCATTTGTTGCTTTGTGTTACATGCCCTCGCGGTGTAGGGGTTGGGTATCGTCGTCTTATCCGCGTCTAATATTCTTTCGTGCGTTCATTGATGCCCGCATTCGCCTGTCCTGAACTCCAAGAATCCCATTCCCTGTTGCGGCAGACTGTTCCCCTGTCTCATTCCGTAAGATTCAAATGATCACCCACCCAGCGAACACCGTGACCCATATGCTACATGAAAATAAATCTTTTTGCTGTTGAGGTTCTTCTACTTCCGATGCGAGGCAGGCGGAGGACGCTTCTCGTCGCTGGAAACAGTGCCGCTGGCTTGATGGAGCACGACAGTCCTCTTTTTGGTGGTGGGGCTGCCCTCCGAGTTCGATCCGACTGTGGAGTATGCGGATGATGGACCGCCTTTCATTCCTGTCAGTTCTGCAATACAAAGTGATGTGGAACGCTTGCACTGACCCTCGGACTGGTAGTAGCATTCCGCCTTTCTCTCTTGTCGACCCATATTGATGGTGGTTTGGGTTGAGGACTTTAGTAGTGGAAGGAACTGAGACAGTGTCTCGTGAATATTATGGATTGCTCGCGAGGTTTTGTGTTGTGTGGTAAGGTCTTCTTGTGCAGTCAGATGTCGAGTGTTTGCAGTGTAATGTGGCGAAGTCGCTCCAGTCGACAGTGGTGGACGCCGCGTGTAGTGTGGGAAAGGGAGACTTTATGAGTGCGACGGGACTGTGGTTGTTGGTTGTTTGTGATGCCCGACAGGAGTATATTACATGCAACAGGAGTGTCAAGGTATATATACCGAAGCCTATTGCTGCCTCACGACAGGGCGAACCTGGTGTCATAGCCCCAAAATACTGGCGGCGTCCCCAGAGGCCGCCTGCTTTCGGGCGCGGCGAAGCAGTCTCGCGATGGATCCTACAGGCCAGGCAGCGCTCGCAAGAGACCATGGACCACGCCCGCTCGTTAGGATGACTCACCCAGTGCCGTCCATTAGGATGTCGAGCAAGGCCGCGAGCGCCCGCAAGTTGGCGCGAGTTGGAACCTGCGAACGCATCTGCACGCATTCCAGTGGTGCGGCCCACGCTTGACGCAGGCACTACTCCCGCTTCATTGGCCCGTTTCAGGCAGGGCTGACATGCTCTCAGGAGGTATACGTAGACGGCAACAATGCGTCGAGTCCAGTCGCGGCCTGTCAGTTCGAAACATTCCTCATTTCAGCGTCATGTCTTGCTTCGCAACATCCCACGTTGGGCTCGTGTCGCAAAAGGAGGGCGCGAAAGAAATCGCGCGGCCGGGCGGACGTCCGGGCAACGCCTCACTGTTCAGGGATGGCAGTTCTGATGCTTGGACAAATCTGGCAGCAGAATTACTTCGCAAAGGGGGTACACGATCCCGGAGAAGGATAAGTCTTGGTACGGAAAAGCCGAGGGCCAATCAAAGTCTAGTCTTTCGAAGTGTCGGGTAATGTACCTTGCAGGCCTCATCAGGACGCGAAGATGGATCAGCCCTGTGTCGTCATGCTGCCTTGAGATCATTCTCTCACGACACGCTTCTGGACAGGGCGAGACATTGCGGACATGAGCTCCGCTGTGGGTCGACCACATCTTCTGAATGGGATCTGGAAGCAGATTCAGACGTCAACGCTGTTTCGAGCACAGGGAGCTTGATGACACGCCTACAACGGCTCTCGGTCGACGCGTATCACGACGATTCTGGAACAGGCGGACGCGCCTTCGAGCCGTGGACCTTGGTCGCTTGGTTGCTTGCGCTCGGCTCCGACAAACTGCATTTCTTTGGTCTCCAGGCCCGCTGCGACAGCCTCACTGCAGGGAAGTTTGCAACTGCCCACAGCGACCGGGCAATTGCCAGTGTTCGTCTCCTTTGGGCTAGTGCACACACTGGTTTGTGCCCAACGTGTTGGGTTCTGATGAATATCCGTAAACACGCCTCCAGGATTGCCAAAGGGCAAGGTCGTCATTTCATGGAACAGCCAATACATTCTCTGCGATCTCGCAGAGCAGTGCAGTAGTCCACGATTCCGCAGAACGCCGCGTCGGTCTGGTTAGGAACTTCGTAAGATGGCGATGAGGATCCTCTACAGTATGCGTGAGGCGACGGGGCCAACTTGCTGAACCTCGCGTAGATAGGTACGTACCACGTATGCCATCAGCTGTCTCGTGAGCTCTTCCCTCACTGCTGACGACTGGCACTCCGTCACAAAGTTGTTGAGCGGAAGATGAAGCCTATACTGGATGATGTGCCTCAGCCTCAAGACCGACCACGTGTGTGGGGGTCCAGCAGTGGACAGCAGAATAGAGATCCGGAGGCACCGACGCTTCCGTGTCTCTCGTGACCTTAATCGATTGCCTGCCCTTCTCCGGTACGCAAGATGCCTCAGATGCCCCGCAGAATGCAGAGATACAAGGAGCAAAGACGTGCTTAGGTCCTTCTGGCAGTAAGTGCAGTATACAAGGCGCGAACCCGGCGGCGAGCTTCCCTTTTACTCTTTGGCGGGAGGGGCGATGAGCCGTCAATCATAGCTCCCTAGCGAGACTCGATAGTGTCGGACGCGGGCAACTCGTCGTCTGCTTTCGATTAATAGAATTGGTCCGACAAGCACAGCCGCCAGCGAGCATATACAGCATTCAAATCGAGGAATGTCAATGCCAAGGCCCGAATCTTCTTGTTCATCCAGTGATTCAACTGAAGACGAAACACGATCACCATCGCCATGGGTCTTCGACTGCCGGACGGGCACCGTCGATGCGATTTCGACATTCCAATTCGGAGATGTTGACGGGATGGCAAATCTGATGCGGGAATACTGAGCACCGCAGTCCCCAATGCGCAAAGAGTAAGGACGCTCGCGGGCTGCTCGTACCTGCTGTTCGGCCTGTTGTTGCACTTGCCGCCTGTGAGAAAGCACTAGTTAGCGCAGCGGGTAATGCAGCTAAGCCGCCACGCCAAAACTATTCCATCTGAACTGAACTGCACTGAACTTCACCAGACCAGATCTGCGACAATCCATCCACCGCTCGAGCGCGCTGAGCAGGATGTGCGGCGACTGGGCGCACGTCCTCGACGAGGCCGATACAGCAACTGCTCGACTGATCATTAATCTACAGCTCGATGATCTGGTATCTCTAGCAGCATGCGACCGCGCCAACAGAAGCGGAGATGTCCCAAGCGACGGAGAAGTGGCGCGTCAATTGTACGCTGAGGAGCTTCGCGAGTAAGTTCGAGAAGATGAGGGGTGCTCTGAGTCGCCAGCTGAACGCCGCACAGATGTCTTGCCAGACTCGACCCGGCGCCTTCTAGCAACGCTGTCTCGCCGCAAAGCATGGCCGAGGAATTGATGCAGATCCAGCATCAGGCTCTGAGAGACAGTCAAGCGTGTATGAAACGACATGAACAGAAGGCCAAGAGGGAAGCAGCCGCCTTGGATGCAAGTGAGCTTGCCGCTTTCGCGCCTGGCCTCGGTGAAGGGGCCTTCGCTCAGCCGACTATCAACGGCTTAGGCAAGAGGGCCAGAAGTGATGATGTCGCCTTCCAGCCCGCGAAGCGTCTTCAGGTCGACGACGGAGGGCACAGGAAACGTCAAGATTGTCCTCACGATGGACAATATTCCCTTGATTCAGCCACGGACTTCAGCAGACCGTCGCCAACCATTTCGAGTCCGGCACCTCCAATGGTCAGCTCGTTGACAGCGTGGAGTCCTGTGCCTTCAGCCGACCAAGAGCTTCTTCAAGGCACATCTAAGCCAATACCAAGAGTCAAGCTCCCGCCCGCACGTACCAACAGTGGGACCATTGGCACGCCTTTCCAAGCCACCGCCGGTGATGGCCTTTCCAATATCGAAGCGTCTCGCTTCCAGAGCATCACATTCCAGCAGCCGTACCAAGGCAAGAGCTTCGAAGAGTTGAGGGCCGAGGACAGTCTGCAAGGGATAAGATACGGCAGAGACAACAGCAACGGCGATGGCAAAGCAGGAAACTTGGGTATAGGCACTGGCTTTGGTTCACGCCCGGTAGTCAAGCTGCCGGACCCTCAAACGAGTCACTCAGCACGAGCTTTTGGGTCTTCTTCGTTTGGTGCACCCATACCCGTGTGGTGCAATGACTGCATGAAGTCAATCGCTCCGCTACGCGCACGCTACACATCCGCTTGCGCAGACAAGCATACCTACTGCATGAGTTGCGTTGAACAACGCTTCAAGTGGGCCATTGCCGACGATGCACTATTCCCGCCACGCTGCTGCGGTCAAGCTATCGATCCGGAGAAGGTAAAACTCCTGGTTGATTCGAAGACTATGGCTGCGTACCGGGCGAAGCGTCTGGCACAGCACGCCTGGCCACCGTCTGTCGAGTTGGGGAGGTAATCGTCCTCAAAATGTCGAGTACGTTCAGCGACATGCCTAGTGTTGAGAGACTCTAAAGCAGAGAATTTGTTCACGAGAACGAGCGAAATACTCCTTGATGGCACCCAAAGATGTATTTGACCAGAGGAGGGAGTGAACAGTGATAGTCTGTACTTCAAGAACGAAGTCGCTCGGCGGCCCCTTCTCTCCACTTCCCCGCGTCACTTCATGGCCCGTGCTTGACACTAGCAATGCTCGTCACGTTCATGTGCTTCGGTGTGTTCGGTTGCTCCCTCAACTTCAGCATCCACTTCTTCCACCACACCTTTGCAGATAACATGGATGTCGCTTACGATCACATCCAAGAAGAGGCATTGTCGCCTGCAGAACGCAAGAAAGCCGAAGATGCCGCATCATCATCCGCCGACAGCACGGAACAACAACCAGCAAACACTCTGAATACCGAGTTCCAACAGGCCTTCCAGGCGGTTTCTGCTTCGCCATGGGGCGCGAAACTCGGTGGATGGTTTTCGTCAGCCCGGAAGCAGGGCGAAACATTCTACCAAGATCTGTCTAAAGAGGCAGCCGAGGCGAGTGAGCAGGCTACCAAAGGCTTCTCGAGCCTCAGGGAACAGGTTGTACAAAGAACTCGGGGCATGAGCGATCTGCAAATTAGCAGAAGCGATGTTGACGGGCCAATACCCGGGCAAGAGGAGATTCCTGGTGTCGCAGCACCGGCGCAGAAGAAAGAGGAGCAGACTGAGGCTGGGGCTGCGAAAGATGCCGAGACGGAGAAGAAAGATGGGGAGAACGTACCAGAGAGTCTTCCTGCAGATATCGTCAAAGAAGCCGCGAGTCTGGTATCCATATTCCGCACCACAGCAGCGCAGAAGCTCAAAGACCTACAAAAAGCCGAAGATGCTGCCGACGAGGCTCTGGTCAGATACGGAACGAACCTGAAGAACTTCCTTCGCGATGCAGTGACAATATCCGCACCCGAGGGCGACGATCAAGCAACCTCAGAAGTGCTCTTCTCTACTGAAGAAGCTGGCACAGGAAAGAAGGTCTTCCACAGTACTCGTCTTGACGCTCAGCTACATGCTATCCACACCTCGGCTGCGTCTTTTACAGATGAGCCTTCCGGCGTCGAGTGGGAAAGCTACAGAGCAGGATTCGACGTTGACAGCAAGACGGATGCGATCGCGAAAGACTTGGACAAATACCCAGAGCTTCGAAAAGCAATGGAGAAGCTCGTGCCAGAGAAAGTCGGCTACAGAGAGTTTTGGATGCGATACTATTATCTCAGGAAAGCCGTCGAAGCAGAAGAGGCAAGGAGGAAAGAAGTGCTGAAGGGTAAGTCTCATTTCAACTACAGCATCCACCACTGCGGCATTTGTACTAACAAACCTCGCGCAGGCGCCACCGCTAACCCCGAGGAAGAAGTGAAATGGGACGACGACGATGACGACGAGAACGAAAACGACAGATCCATAACGCCCAACGCAAACGCTAGCTCAAGCAAACAAGCCAGCGCGTCTACCACAACTCTCAACGCAACAACCGAAAAGTCCGCATCTGGTAATGGAGATGGCTTGCTTAGTCCCACCGAAGCCCGACGAAGTGAAGACGGGAACAAATCCGTCGCCGATTCGGACGCAAGCTACGACCTGGTTTCTGGAGCCACGAGTCGTGCGCCGGGAAGTCCAAAGGATAGGAAGAAGGATGAGGATAGCGATGATGATTGGGAGTAGAGAGCCTAAGGCAGGATACTCAATCACAGAATTGTTCCAGGTGTTGGTTTGCTTTTGGCGCCTGGAGGCGTTATTATTGGCGAAGAAACTCGATCGACAGCGTTTACATTATGATACCATTGCTTTCTCCAGGAATTGAAGCTGCAGTGACTCTTGACAACACAATTGAAAGCTCCCAGTTCACGCTGCTCGCGAAATTGGACACTTTTTGAGGTGTTCTTTTTCATTCGTTCGTATCTCATCATTTCGTCCCTTCCCCTAAACTTTTTTGCACAAAAAGCCACCATAGAGAGCCTCTATCCCATAATACAACACAAGAAGGGGACAATCACTCCCACCTCTCTTTCCATTCCTTGGTAATCTTTTCCAAATCTCGATTCAGTCTCCTTTCATCATCTTCAGTGACGGTGCCTTCCATACTAAGTCTCTTAGCCTTAGTCATGACACCCTTGAACTTTTCCTGCAAGTAGACTTCCGCCTCCCTTCTCTCTTTGGCCTTGCGAACCAAGTACTTCATGTCGTTATCTTCGACCGCTCGCGCAAAGACTTTCCTCATATGCGGGGAATACAGTTGACAACTGCAGCCGATGCCCTCGCTATAGACAGGCTGAAGAGTGCGATTGAACTTCTTCGCGAGTGATTTGTTCTTTTTGATCTCAGGCTCCACAACGGACTCAAAGCAGTCTTCGCACACCGTGAAAGCGGGAGCGAGGTCGGGAATGTAATGCCAGAGAGCACCGATGAGGAGCGTATCCTTGGTACATTCCCTCAAGCGAGTCTTTCGCTCAACGAGATCGATCAGAGGCATAGGGTCCGCGTTCCTACGAGCAGCGAGTGCTTTCTCGTGCAGTATGACCAAAGCATCGAGGTAGGACGAGAAACGAGTGCTGTCCATGCGGATGGCACAAGTACTCTTGGTGTAAGATGCACGCTGTGGCAGTCGAACGAAAATGCCGGAAAGCGTGGGCAGCAGACACTCGATCTTCCGAACGTCGCCGTAACACAAGTGGAAGTCGCGAACGAAAAGCCCGTCTGGGTCGCGCAGGCCGTACCAATTTTGAACCGATTGTATTCCTCCCGGGCATGGGGCGCTGGTCTCCTCGATATCTGCAATGTCTTGCAACAGTGTCAGGTCCGTACGGTGCTGTTGAAGTGTGAGGAGCCAGGCCAGACGTATCCAAGGTGATCCAAAAGCGCAACGAACTTTTTCGCTGTAGCTCCTCGGAAGTGATCGACGAAATGCATTGCGGAATACAGTTCTCTCAAACAACGTATCTATACAATCGGGACAAAAGTCGATGTTGGTGTGACCCGTGATCGTGTACCAGTCATCTTTGCCAGCTACTGGTTCCTGTCTTGGGCACGCAGGTAGGCCCTTTCTGGACAGAGCAGCAATTTCTTTCTTGGTCTGAGAGGACTCAGCGAAAGATGCCTGTCGAGATGTGGTCATTCGAGGTCGCCCTTCCGGAGCACGCATATCTGTGGTGGTGGTACTGGTCGAGGGTGCGGCAGAGTGCATTCTGTTCAAGCTTGGCCGAGGAGGGTGCAAACTTGACTGAGCAGAGCTGCTGGACGCCGGTGTCGAGGTGCCAGACAGCTTTGCAACATCGGACGAAGAAGAAGGCGGGAAGGAGTTTTGCTTGACGGGATTATAGGCGTACTCTTGCTCAGTCGGCATGAACATGGTGGATCCCATAAGGCTGTGATCTTCCGGATATGGTAGACTTGGCGAAGACTGTGCAGGGGTGAGCTCCTTCGGAGAAGCTTTCCGAGGCCAGTCCACCGGTGGCGCCGACAGTGGAGCTGAAGTTGGCGCTGCATCATGTGGGACAGCAGATGACAGCCTTGAAGGTGGCTTGGTACGCCTTGCCGCATTTGCTGCAAGCAGAGCCGTCCAATCTAGATCTGTACGAGGCATGCGTGGAGCATCGCCTGGAGTCCGTGGAGAAGGCGAAGTGGGTCGCGAACTGGTTGCAGAAGGTGGCTTGGAGCCAAGCAAGCTGCCCTCGCGAGAGATGCGAGCATCCTTGGAGTAGTCTGCGCTTGCTACGGGCGAGCGTGAAGGCGACGGAGGAGCGCCGTTGGCAACAGATCCTTCTCTCGAGACCGGACGAGACTGTGCATAGCTGGACTCCCGAGATCGAGGGTAAGCCTCTGCCGATTTGGGGTCAAGTCTCATACTACCAAACGAGGAAGGCATGTCCTGAGCCTCACTCAACGACGTCGCCGCCATAAGTGGAGTAGGTCGACGTGACTTGTCAGCGTTGAGCTTGTTCATGGTCGGCAGGGTGCTTTGCGTATCTGTATTCCTCCTGGCATCCAAGGCTGACCGGCGGATTGGAGGTGCATGGGCAGAGGGCATTCCTGCAGTTTCGCTGCTCATAGTATTTGGGAGATTGGTGAAAGAGCCGCGGGGACTCTCAGTCAAAGGCAGCTCGGTCAGCCGCTTGCCACTTCCACGAAGGCTCTTCGCATCGGCCGGTTTGCGGTCATTATCACTGTCGTCGATGGCACTTTCATTGCTACTCCTGTCCGATGTGAAATAATCACGTCGTTGTCGAGTGCTTGGGCTTATCCGGCCAGAGTCTCTACGCGGCGACGAGGGTTTAGGCCCGCTCCCATCAAGGCGAGCCCCGCGGCCGCCGCTTGCGGCAGATGAAGGCGGAGTCAGATGGCTGCTCGAAGAGGACTGCTGTGACAGCTTGGTAGGCCTCGTATAAGCATATGGCGTAGCAGTGCGGTCGGTGGCCTCGGGCACGCGCTGGTCATTCTTGTTGATCTCCAACCTCGAAGGCCTTCGGCGAGCCTTGCGTACTTGCTCATCCTCACTGGTGGGCGGCGTTGGCAGAGTGCCAGTGCTGCTTTGGCTTGACTGCTTCAGAACGAAGCGACGTTCGTGCTGATTGACAAAGTCTGGGTTGTCGACAATGACGGGATCCTGGTCGATGGAGCCACGGGATGGCACCTCATCTTTGCCAATTCTCTTCAGTAGGAGCAGCGAGTCGGCCTCCTTCCGCAGGGCCACAGCCTCGTCTTCGGCACAGGGCTGAGGCGGCCACGAGCGGCGCTTGCGCAGTGGGGTGCGGTATGACTGAGACGTGGCGGAAGTCGAGAGGGGAGGCGGGTAGTGGTATCGCGGGTCATATCGATCGGTACTCGGGCGACTCGAGTATGTTCTGCTTGACTGCTCCGCCTCACTGCCCGTCACCTGCTGCACACGCGGTCGGGCGTACCCCGCTCTTGCATCGGTGGGGGAGGGCGGCGCGTGGTTTGGACGTGAGGGCCGCGAAGCAGCAGCAGGTGTGGTGGGCGCGTAGGGGTCGTGGTAGCGGCGGTCCATCTGGCAGGCGGGGCGTGTCAAGGCATCAGTCGTGAGTCGTGGCAGCGCGGTTCATATCAGCATTCGAGGCATGGCATTCGGCGGGAGAGACAGGGCAGCGGGAGGGGTCGTGGAAGAAGAAGAATGCGGTGGTGTCGCTGGTCGTCGCACCAAGGCCCACATGTTCGTACGGCCCTGGTTGAGGTGAAGCTGCTGCGGCGCCGAGAGGCTTTTCGCACATGTGGCGTGACGCATGCTCGACGGACAAGCTATCACCAGCGCGCGCACCAGACGCCCGTCTGCAGCAGCCCGCAGCATTAGTTACGAACGTGCGCCCAAACTTTCCCCTCGATCAACGACGACGGGAGCGGCCGGCCGTCGAATGCGAAGGGAGCGCTCGCTGGCCATGTCTCGGCTCGTCTGTCCCAGCAGAGTGGCGATTGGCGCGCCGCATCTTCACCGCCACGGCCTGCATTTTCCCTACATACCGTGAATCATTGTTGGGCGAGTACTCGGCCGCGATACCTGCACCAACACGCCAGAGACTGGAGAGCAACCAGCGCCAGGCACAAGAGCGCGACTCGTCCGCGCTATCCGGCGCGCATGCACGCCAACTGCACCCATCAGCGATCGCGCCATGATGGCCTGCATCGCCACGCCTTGAGGGATTCCAGTAGCTCCGCGAGCTCCCTCTGCCCAGCATCAGATGAAGCGCAATTGAGGCCGCCCTCGACTCCACACGGTGGATAGACGAGCATGGAGTCCCGAGAGCTTGCTACAGTAGTTAGTCGATGATGCTGGGCGAAATGCTCGGTCGTGTACTCATGCGCTCGATCGGCGGCCAATTCCCTAGAAGACACGTGGAGACGCTGTTGGGAACGCTGCCAACTGCTACAGTAGACTTTGGCTGGACGTTGAAGACCCTGGGTCTTGCCAGCGAGCCACCCGTCACCGTCACCGTCACCGCGACAGCCGCTGCAATTGACTTTCACAGCAGAAGCAGAATCTCACCCTCTCGACTGTGCTGGAGACCGTAGACGTCGCCAAATACCGTCGCAGAGCCCCAAGCCTCCTCAAGGACTGAACGAGAACGCGTGACGTGTTCCATCCACTCCGCAAGATTTTGGACGCGCCGAGCTTCCGATAGAGCATGACAGCTCTCTATGCGCGACTGTCCGGTACTTCGAAAACACGCGTTGCGTTAACTTCCACATGTTGCACAAGACAGGGTCTTCAGAAGCAAGTGGGCGAGCGAGCGTGCCACTTACTGCACAGCTCCGCAGTCACAACCGCGAGACTTCTGACAATACTATTGATTCGGACCGGAGCTGCCTTGTTCCAGCTGCTACTGACAGAATACATTCTCACATGCGGCAGGTGCGCGCGTGCCCAAGTGCTCCCACACCTTCACAATCATGGCCACGTCGACCTGGAATTGGTTGGCACAGCTCATTTACATTCGCATCTCAACGGCGTTGGCCCTACATCAATCAGACTCGACGCCTTCCGCCACGAGACAAACTGGCACCTCATGCAGGACTGAACTTTGACTTCGTGATCAAGCAAGAACCCAGCAGACGGGCACTGCCACCCTTCTCATCCATCATTGTGCATAACTTGGGACTGGACTACTGCAATAAGACAGCAACGTACTCCCGTCCGGCGATACAATGGTTTGCAGTCGACGCTCCACGCGGCTCGATCGACGGGACGGAAGCATGCTGATACTGCCTCTTGCTGGCACTGGAGACGTGTCGATGGGCTGTGTTCTTCCCCAACGCAACCTGATTCTCCCCATTCGAATGCCCATCGACATCTCGGTCAGTATCTCTGCGCCATTCCCTGCTGCATGCTATGTGTCGAGCATAGCAATGGATACATCGGACTGATCTTCGCTGCCGTGACCGCGAAAGCATCGCCACCAAATGCCATCCACAGTGCTTGGCTTCGTTGAAGAACTCGTTGAGCATGCATCTGTTTCCAAAGTTCCGCCTGCATTCCAGCATCAGCAGTGTTGGGAGATCTGGAACTTCTGCCGCTCTGCTCATCTCGAACAGCCATTCTCGCGTCGGATGGCAAGAAACAGCGAATGCCGTCAAGTGCCGGAGGCGTCTTCGCCAAGCATCACTATGCTATCCACGCGACCGGCTACGTCCGTTGCCGCCCTCGGTCTAGGCTAAAACTGTGGAAACTTGCTCAATGTCAAACTCTTGACCATTTCGCCCGCCCACTGTTGCGGTTTTCGTAGTTTTGAATGAATTGAAGCAGTAGGTGGACCAGTTGCACAAAGAGAGCGCCTTTCATACTTCTCAAACTTGCTCAACGAAAGTCTTGGCATCCTATTGACCTACATTCCTCGAACGACCAGCCTAGAAGGAGACAATGCCATTCAGGACCCTGTGAGCTCTGGAAGTGTATGCTGACTCTCACTTTCCATTCACTGGAGGACATAGCCACGTGGAAGTAAACCTTCTCGACCAGGTATCACGATGGCCTCCAACGACCACATCTTGGTCGCTCGACAACATATCCAAAACCACAGCGAGTCAAATACTCACTACTGGGGCTACCCTTCTCGAACATTACCCTGCACCAACGATGCTGGTTCTTGCGAGTACCTCGAGCAGGTCTACAGCGGCCATGTCAGATCCATGCTGTACACTTTCATCCTCTGGGGTGTGATCTTGGGTATCTTCCTCCTCTGGGGCATCGCAAGGATATGGAATTCTGGTCGAGCATCGCATGGCGCAGCAGCCCTATTCTTCGAATTCGCTTCAAAGTTTCAGCCACTACGACGACATCTCCTACCGGATGCTCCTATGCGATGGCTCTTCGGACGAGTCTCCAGAGTACAAGTCGCCATCCTCTCCGTCATGACGGCCTACCTCATCATTTTCTCCTTCTTCGGCATGGAATATCGAATGTGGAAAACGCCAGTGAAAGGCACAGATCTCTTCAACACTCGTTCCACGCTTGGAACATGGAGCGATCGTATCGGCGCCCTGGCGTACGCTCTCACTCCTTTCGCTGTACTACTCTGTATGCGTGAAAGCGTGCTGAGTCTAGTCACCGGCATTCCCTATCAGCACTTCAACTTCCTGCACCGCTGGCTAGGCCGCATCATCTTTGCACAGTCACTCCTCCACACCATCGGCTGGACGATCATCGAAGCCAAACTCTACCAACCTCAACCTACCGTGGCCGAGAAGTGGATCAAGCAACAGTACATGATCTTCGGCTGTATTGCCATGATCCTCATCCTGCTCCTCACGGTCTTCAGTCTGAAACCTGTGATACGATGGACAGGGTACGAGTTCTTCAAAATCACACACTGGTTCATCGCTATCTTATACATCGGAGCCTGCTGGGGACATTGGGATAAGCTGTGGTGCTGGATGGTGCCTTCGCTCGCGCTCATCGTAATCGATCAAAGTATTCGAGCATTCCGCACGCTGTACATCCACATGGGAGGGAAGAAGACTTCTGGCCTTGGGTTCAAATGTGCTCAAGCTGAGCAGCAAGTCTTGACTGATGACAATGGAACAGTCCTGCGACTGGATTTCGACTACGAACATCGTAACCTCGGAGGCTGGGAAGCCGGACAGCATTTTTATCTCACATTTCCGAGTCTGTCAATCTGGCAGGCGCATCCTTATACCGTGTCCAGCATTCCGGATGTGAGGAGCAAGATGCAGCATCACACATATCTCATTCGGGTGCGAGACGGACAGACGAAGAAGTTGGCCGCCCTTGGGCATGGCGCAACTGTACCAGTCATCCTATCGGGACCCTACGGCAACGCCTTCCCAAGCTACGAGGCACAACACGTCCTCGCGGTCGCCGGTGGCACAGGCGTGACCTTCACCTGGCCAATAATCATGGAAGCCGTACGACAATGTACTTTCACCGCTTCTGTCATCGACTTCGTCTGGGTCGTACGGAAAGCAGAAGATCTCATGTGGCTATCAAGCGAACTGGGTCAGATGAAGAAACTGCTTTCTGAGAAGCTAGGCCTGAGCATTTCCATCTACGTAACAAGAGACGTTAAACACACAATCAAAGGCAAAGAGAAACTCTCCTCTGATGAAGTCAACGAAAAGACCAAAGAATCCGGTATCGAAACCAGTGTCTCATCTCTATCTGGACGCTCGACACTCTCGCTTGACGAACTGCTTTCGAGCACAGACTCGAGATTCCGAGTGCATTGGTTGAAAGACCATCATCCTTCTGTAGCAGAAATCGTCTTGGATTTTGTAGAAAGAGCAAAGGACATTGGCGGCGGGTTGGAAGTCGTGGGTAGTGGGCCAGAGGCCATGGGATCGGATTTGAGAGCTGCGGTTGCGCGAGCCAATGTGAGAGAAGCTGTGAACTTTTATTGGGATTCAAGAGGTTGAGCAACTAGGTAAAGAGCATTTTGTTAGCGTTTGCATGAGATATGAAGTTATGGCATTGCATTGCTCTGGATTGATGAAGGACTTACTATCGTCGGTGAGCGTGCCAGTGTGGTGTGAGGTTGAGCGATCGATTGAGAACAGGAGTCTCGGCCGTAGCATAAGTATGCATCAATTGACCATCAATCCTTCAACTATGCTCAATCAACCAGGCCGGATCAAGACCTCCAGCTACAGGTCGCCAACGATTCAGGTCCGCCATAAGCTCAGTCCACGTCGCAGCTTTCGATGTCTGCGCCTGACGAATAATGGCCCAAACAAAGCTCTGGAAAGTGCAAGGCCGACGTAGACTCATATTCGTAGGCGTCTGCTTCGTCATATATATCCATCTGCACCACCTGAGAAGGTTCAGCCAATGTGGTTCCTTGGCTAGCTGATATTGTATATGGAACCCTTTATCGAAGACTTTTTGGAACTTGTACAGTCCCTTGACGTCGCAGTTACGAATGATGAAGGTGAATCCATTTTGCCGTTTCCACATCATTTTTGCTTCGCGTCGGGTTTGGCGGCATGTAGCGAGCAGACCTGGGAGCTTGAGGCTTGGGAGGATTTTGATTCTCTCCTTTTCGAGCACGACGTACTCGTAGATTTTGTTTCGCAACTCGGGTGGAAGGCCGAGTAGTGAGGCTTTCTCCTAAAGATGGATCAGTAATCAGCAGGGAAAGGAATTTCAGTACACGGCGTTGCTTACCTTCTTCTGCACGACAGCGCTGTTCGTGTCCGTTGCATTGTGGGCGATCTGCTTCTCGGTGGTCGTTTCTGGGGCTGCACAAGTGGCAGCACTTGTAGGGATCGGCTCTGCGTCTTTTCCTTTCTGGCGTTTGTTTGGACTCGATGATCCGTCTGCTGAGCGTTTGAGCGCCATGGTTGATGATGAGAAGGACAACTGATGGCATGCGCAAAGGCAAGTCGAAGATGAGTTGAAGCAAACTGCGGATGAGCAGACAACTAGAAAGCCGGCAGAAGAAGACTGCGGGCGGGTCTTGCCAAGCTTTGCCCATTCACTCGAGCAACTTCGTTCACCTCCCTCGTGTGACCAGCCAGTCACGCGCAAAAGAACAGCAATGCCAATATTTGCTACATACGAGGAAGATCCACCACCGTCGATGAGCTTATGTCTGCGTGTCTGACTGATTTGAAGTCTGGACTGCGAACATGAGGCGCAATCGTTTCTCCTTACTTGTACCCAGCTCTGCGCCAATAGAGTCCGAATGGCCAGTCCGAGTGCTTGACGTGCCAGACGAAGCTGTATTCATACGCTTCTACATTGACTGGACAGAGGACATGATATCGTGATCGGTAAGGAAGCAATTCTGCTGCAACCACATGTCTTTGGTCTCATGTCGGATCTGTCGACATGTGGATAGGAGGCCCGGGACTTTGAACTCCCAGATTATGTTTATATGATCTTTGTCTCAAATCCGCTGGCAGGCCGAGGAGAGATGGGCTATTCTAGACATTACTCAGCTGGGATCGTGCAAGTGCAGGTTGGCTCGAGAATACTCACTTCTCCTGTCGCTACAGCAGTGTTTAGGTCTTGCGATGATGCCTTTCGGTCTTCTGTTCCAATGGGACCGGGCTGCGAGAACGAGCTGAAAGTCAGTTTAGAATGAAGGCAGAATATGAGGAGAATGGAACAAGACCAAGTGGAGGTCATGAGCTGTCGTATCTTGTCCAATGATCTTGGTCGTGTCATAGAATAGAGGCATATCCTGTAGAGACTTTGCTGCAAGGTTCGACTTTAACGCGTGCGTATCAGTGTCTCAGGATTCCGTGCGTCATGCATGCGTTTACGTGTGACGGAGCAAGCAAGGCGCTCAGCTCATGGCAAAGAGTGAGGTCGTTCTGCGGTCTCACTATGGATCACTTCCCGTCACCCTCGCCCTCTGCCTCGGCCTGAGCTTCAGCTTCAGCCTCCTCCGCAGCCTCCTGCTCCTGCTCCTCCGCATAGGCCTCCTCACACATCTCCTCGAAGTGCTCTTCAGCCATTTCTCCCATCCTGTCGATTGATTTTGTTGCGGTCCTTGCTTGTTGTGACGATACTGCGGACAGTCAGTCGTCGATTATGCCGCAGTTTGAGGTCATACTTACATGGTCAGTGTCGATATCGATGGTGATGAGTGTATTTTGGTCTTCGTTTGTGGAGTACCGAGTGGGGACAGAGGAAGAATGTTGCAGCGAAAGGTGACCGCATTGATATAGTGGGGCAAATGCGTGTTTGCTGCGGCCGGAGGCAACAGGCCGCATGCATCGTGCCGCATTCACCTTGTCACTGTCCCGGATGACACAGGTGCACACAGAATGCCTTCTTTCAACCTCTCAACTGCGACGACCTCTCCCAATGTACATGTGCGATGCATGCACCTCTGCTGAAGGTCAAAGAGCCGCTGAAAGAAAGACAATTCGCCTTTCCACTGCAGGTGTTCATGTTTGCCCGAACTGCGCTCGGTTAACTGCATTTCAGCGCAGTCTCCTGAAACCTGGATGCAAGCCGTCCGAAGGTAAATCGGAACCCGTATCAATAATCTGTAGCCCATTCTGGGTGGACCAAAGCAGCCACAGGCCTCCATAGCTGTAAAGCACGGTTGCAATCATTCCAAGTAGCTGCGCGAGAGTCGTAAGCCATGAGAGTAGCCGCCCTCATGATCTGACGTCCGCTCGATGCATTTATGAGTCGAAAGCAGTGACGCTTGTGCTTGAAGACTAGTTTGCACCACTCCATGAGGGCTTTCCAGTTGAGTCGACCAGATGCATCGACAATGACGCGAACTTCCTGTGGCAAAGGGCCTCCATAAAGCGTGTGAAAAGCGTACAGTGGTCGAATATTGCAGTTTACGGCAGTGTACGTGAACTTGTTCCTCCAGAACCACATCAATCTCGTTTCACTTCGGATCTGGCGGCAAGTGGCTAGCAGCGCGGGCTGTTTGAGTCCAGGTGTGATCTGAATACGATCAGATTGCAAGAGGGAATACTCGTAAATGATGTTCCGCAGGTCAGCAGGCAGGTCGAGAAAGCCCATGGAGTACTGTTCAGTTGTCAGTTGGCTCTCTACCCGTGCAACTCTTGATGCATGGTGCTGGCAAGACCATCTCGAACCAGCAATATCTCATTGAAGGTCACAAGTCAGTGAGGCAGATGGTACGGAACTCCTACCTCCTGTGCGGGTTCTACCACTTCACTCGAGGCGTCCACCAAGTTGACCGAAGACTGCCGACAGTTTGCTGTTTCCTCTGCATCATCTGGAGGAGTCGCGACAGGTGACGGGCACTCCGTTGGCGTCGCACTTCGGAGAGCCTTGTCCTGGCGAGACTCGTCGTCCTGTGCTTTGCACTCGGTGGTGAGCATCATCGCGAGTGTGTGATGTAGACACACGTTTCGGCGGGTTGAGAGACTGAAGTCAATGTTGAAGTGGAACGTCGAGGATGTAATGTGTGTCGTACAGCAGCAGGAAAGAGCGAACGTTGACCTTCCCGGCAACCTACCACAGTGCGTTATCGCTCCTGCCTCTTTCTGAGCTGAACTGTGCAGAATGCACGCTGGCTGAGCTCCTTCCGCATTCTTGTTCAGCGTATGCTGTAGCTCTTGTGCGCTTCTCAGGCTTGTCCAATGTTTCAGAGGTATTTTATCACAACTCAAAAAGGCGGTTGATTTGGCCCGAGCGAGAGGATTACGCGTATGTCATGTTGTGAGTTGATAGATGCAGATTTGATGCCAAAGGAAGGAGAGGGCCGGGCCTTGGCAGCCCGTGCCTGTGCAAGCCCCACGTCAAACTTCCAAGTGAATGCTCTCCTCCTCGCAACAATGCAGCATGTAGAGAAATCTGCTTGCTAGTGTTGGGACCTCCCTACCAAAATGGCTTCCTCCAATGCTCAGTCGAGCTCCGCTCACAAGCCTTCGCCCACCGCGAACACCAAACCGAACCGGCTTCCTGCTCCTACGCTCTTCGTCGCTCCTCCGTCTCGCAATGCCTCCAACCTTAGCATCTCGCGCCAACAGCCCGCCGAGGCCACCGCGAACGCCAGACGCGACCCTTTGAACAGACACAAGTCTGCTCTTTCCCGTTCCCGGAATGCCACTGACAATGCTTCATCGCCCAGTGGGGAGGATGACAACAGCCCAAAGACACAAGCCTCTTATGGCACAGCACAGCCTGGGGTCATGAAGGCCTCTGACCGGGAAATTGAAGCAAAATGGCAAGAAATGCAAAATACGCTCAATGAAGTTGAGCTCACAGCACAATCTTCCACCCAAGTCTTCGGCGAGACTCACGCGAAAGCCCTAGACGACTTGAGGAGAGCACAGATCGAGTTAGCACGAGCTTGGGGACGTGGTGATCAGGACGAAAAGGATCTTCATCCTTTCATTCATGATCGTTACAAAGGTGCCGAGGACATTGCGCGAGACAGAAGCAACGTGCACAGGCGAGGACGAGGGGACACGAATGCATCGGCGAGCACGGCTCTGTCTGATGAGAGTTTGAGATCTGATGTCACAAGCAAGAGCGGAAGAAGTCAGCTGGAAGACGAAACCAAGCAAGACATCAAGTTGGCATCGGAAAGGCGCGCTGCGAATGAGGCGTATTTCAAGAAGGTGGACGGCGGAGTGAGAGAAGTGGTGAAGAAGCTGGAAATTGTCGCTGAGGCTATGCGAGGCGTGGAAGGTGAGAGCAGGAGTCTGTGGAGTGAAAGCTCCACTGACCTGAGCGGAAGCGGCAGCACGAGGCAGAGAGAGACAAGCGACGAGACGAGGAACGGTAATGAAAAGGGAGAGTCCAGTAAAGCTCCACCCGGGTGAAGCACTCAACCACGACCATTGCATGAACTCACCTGGACACGGCGGACATGTCTGCGATTGGAGTGCTTCGGCGTATGCGAGCAGACCGTCTACGCTACTGTGGTGCTGCACGGGCTGTAAGGACAGACCTGGACATTGATATCGCAAGCACTTGTCATTGCTTCCAACGCTTATGAGAAATGGCGTAGCTCACGCTCTGTCACGGCATCACGGGCTTCGCGCTGGGAACTTGATGCGTCGCCAACGCTAGCATGCAGTGTCCAGCACGGGAGACAGGTACCTGACAACTGCTGACACCGGCGCGCGGTATTCGCAATCGCATTCTCCCGCCCATGCCACGTCGAAGCGGTCTCTCACAAGGAGTCTTCACGTTATGTCATTTGGCAAGCTATAGCTCTGGGGATCGCGCTGATGGATCATCGATGGGATCGGCATCGGTTGCCGTCACCGCCGCCAAGAGCAACATCCATTAGCTTGGACGACAATGCAGCGCTTCACGATGGAGATGTGATGGCTGACACGGAAAGGCGATGCTGTGTTTGGATGGTGGTGCAGCGATTGGGTCGCTTTCCTGCGTTGTCGCGCGTAGGCGTGCAACAGGCTAGGTCGCAATGAGATGTTACTCCACTCTCGCGGTCAGAGTGATATATGACTTTGCATCATCTTGCGGGGTGAAACAGATTCAACGTTGTGTGACCATTGTCGCAAGTGTTGGCATCTCACGTCACTCGACGTCCATTGTCGACAGAGATCGCGAATGAGGTCGCACCAGTTCACAGCCAGCTCTCCAGAGATACGTACAAGCTTTGCGCAAACACAATGACACAAGCAGATCGCGTTTCATTGCCTCGGACCAGATCTCGTAAAGGCATCCTCATTGATCAAGCAGACGTGTTGAAGTCGACGCGGGTTGCCCAGTAAAAAGTTGGTCCTCGACGAGCCGAATCAAAGACATGAACTAGTGCACCAGACCTATCGACCATCCAGCATCGCAAGTCGGTCTCACTAATGGCAAGTCGAACTCTGCATTGCCCTTCTTCGTTTTGACAGAAGAACAGTTGCTGGTAGTAGAGGCAGCCGCCTGCGAACATGAACTAGCGTACCATACGCCAAGTGCAGCGAAGGTCTACATCCACGACACAGAGATATCAGTCAGCAATTCCTGAAGTATTCCCACAAGCAGGATCACTGCCGCATTTTTCCTACATATATGGCCTTAGCTGGCGCAAGCTTTTGTGAAGACTTCGCTTGCCCGTTCGCGGATGACAGTTGACAGCTTTCCCCTCGCCCAACTCTTGGTCCAAAGTACCGATTCGCCGTACCACAAGAACTCGCCTAGTCAACTGCGATCCGATCCCTCCACACCATTCAAGCAAATCCCCTCAATACAACCACAGTCATCTGCTAGTGAGCCAGCAACACAAGCCAGTCGGAGAGAACGCTTGATTATTCCCGGTGGTCTGACACAGCCAACAAGCTCAAAGACGCGTACCGGAAGGCGCGGCATACACGCAGCCGGTTCATCTGACAATGAGCAGGATCAGATTGGGTTGCCCTAAAGGCGACCAACCAGAAAACGTAAACTAGTGCGCCAAGCTACTGAGCCAATCTAATGGCAGCTGCATAGGTCGCCCAAAAAGGTGCTTCCAGAATCAAAAAGCATCTTTCGCACAGTTCGCAACCCCCTTGCAGCATTCGCGTACTTCAGCTAGCTTACCATGTAGAGCCGCCAGTGGTGAACTTCGAAATGGCCATTCACCGCGCTTAGAGCAGATCCCAACTTCAATATGCTTTCTACATATTTGGCGCCACGCGTTAGTCGTTGGTTCCTGAGCCACGGGCTTATATCGATTCTCTTCCATATGAAGCGGCTGCACAGTACCTTATTGAGATGGAAAATACGAAGACCTGGACAGGTATTTGGAACGCATCAAGATCCTGCTGGCAAGCATTCGCTGCTCGTTGACGGGACCTAGCGGTTGTTTGAGCAATGCGGTGCTCTACCACTACCGCTCCCCAATATACCAAGCGAGCGAACGTTCGTTCTGGGCGACCCAGATTCGGTCAAAACTATGCATCCTTCCATCGCAAGAAGGATAGGTGAACCAGCACTCTGGTGTCCTGTGGACGCTTTGGCCAGTGCATTGGGCCAGACTCCAGCCCACGAATCCCATCGATGATCTGCGCGAACCACTCTCGAGCAGGAGGCACGCTCGTCATATACCTTGTCTTGAGCCTGGACACCGAGCGAAGCTTAAGTGACCAGGATCCGAGTCATTCACTCCCATGTCGCCAAGACGTACATTGCATAGCGTACCAGGTGCACCACAATAGACCGGACCAATAAAGACACGGACGCAAACACTGTCAAGCGCGAACCAATGCAGACCATCAAGACCGTGATGCAGCCAGATCGTTCCATTCATAGCACTACTTTGTGCAGAACTGCATAAGATATTCTTAATCCCAATACTTCACCATACCATTCAAATCACCCGTAACCACTTTACTCGATTCTCGTGGGTGCCATGCAACAGACACAACAGCTGCATCACTGGCCTTGATCTTGTGCCACATCTTACAGCTCTTCCAGTCCCAAAAGCACACAAAGCCTCCGCTATCACCCGAAGCCACGATGCCACCATCCGGAGACACGGCGAGGTCGATGGCGTAGCCAGCATTGTTGTGTCCTCGGAAGTCTTTCTTCCGGTTCTGGCGAATTTTCTCGCCTGTGTTGTAGACTTTGATTGTGTTGTCTGAGGATTGCAGCAAGACGGCGCCCTTGGCAGGGTGCGAGGCTGACTTGACCATGGGGAACATGTATGGCTCCGCGATGAATTTGATGGGCACGGGAATGTTGTACTCCCAGGCTCGGAGAGATTTGTCATCGGACGTGGTGATGAAGCGTCGATTCTCGTCGCAGAAGGTGATGGTGTTGACAGGGCCAAGATGGTGGTCGTACTCTTGGACGGGGTTCTTCTTCTCCCCGTCCGCGGGTAGCCTCGTGTCCATTTGGACGATCTTATTATCGTGCATGCCGGCGAGAAATTCATGTCCGCTTGGGTCCTCAGGCTGCCATCGCACTACGTGAGGCGTGCTTCCTGTGCTGAAGCGCGAAATGCATTGTCCGGTTTCAGTATCCCACACTTTCATCTGGCGATCATAAGATGCTGTAAGGAAGCGTGTCCCGTCAGGGGTGAAGTCAACATCCACCACTGACTTGGTGTGTCCATTGTACGAACGCAACAACTCGCGATCATGGTATGCGTCCCACAAACGGACTTTGCCATCTGCAGCCGCAGACAGCAAGAGGTGGCCAGAGTTAGGGAAGTATTTGAGAGATGTGAGCGCCTTCTCGTGGGCATTCTTGCCATGCGCTTTGTATGTGTGCACAAGCTTCTTCGGATGGTAGCACTTGAGGTCCAGGTTCTCGAAATCGCCAATCAGATCCACGTCCAGATCTTGTGGAACATGCATATATGTCCGGCCTTGGTAGTCGTATTGCTGTGATCCTTCGAATGTGCTCGTCTCCTTATCCTGGCCGACCTCGTCGTAGCTCGTGCCAGCCTTGGAGCCCTTCGTCGGCACGGGCACGATCGCATCTTCTTCATAGACAACTTCCCCCTCGCCACTCTCGTCGCCAGAGACCTCAACCTCTATCTCTTCGCCACTGTCGCTATCGATGCGTCGTTCTTCGTATTTCGCCCATGGTCCCTTGTATGAGCCTGCACCATACACTTTGCTGCTGTCGCCCTTGCCCTCCCGTTTCCGCTTCCTTCCAGCAGCCTGTTGTTGCTCAACGTCGCGGTGTAGGCTGCGAAAGCTCTGCTCGGAAATTGCAATTTCTTCGGCGTATCCTGTTGGCACCTTGCCTTTGGTGGACGTCTTGAACTGCTTTGTTTCGACGAGGTTGGCAGCGCGAGTAGGCGGCGCATTCGCACCGTTTCGTGCTGGTACGAGAGACATGTTGTTTTCTGGGGCGGTTATGAGTACGAGTCGCCCAGCGATATCGTCGTGACTTACCTTGCGGAAGCACAAAATTGCTGTCGCGAAAGCAAGTAGTAAGTGACTGGATCGGAGTTCGGTTCCATCGGCGCCGATGATTGAGGCCTGAGGCACTCAATCGCGTCGACCATTCCGTCACAATGTGATAGTCGAGCCTGCACGCAATAACATCGATATGATTTTGACTCGTGAACAACCTAGCCTTTAAGGCAGTTGGCCTTATCTCAAAATGTCACGCCCTAGGACCCTACTTCAATGGTCGCGATCATTAGTCGCTGACTGGACATGCCACTTTCAGCACCGACCCTGCTCTCTAGCAGTCCCATCCAGAACCTACAGTACTTCCCATGCCACATTCCCTTTCAGACTGAGAAGACCCCCTTTCCCGGCTCAGAACCTGTTCTCAGCCCAACCTCGGAACATACAGACCGGCCAATATTTCGACAAGTGGCATCCGACCGCAGGAGCAGAGCCTGGACTCAGTCCAGTCTCTAACGAAGCTGAATGGAATCCGCCAGAAGCGGGACCAAAAGGGGAAATCAGGATCATCGACTATTCCAACCGACAAATTGAGGAGCACGATGTCAATGGCACTGATCTGGAAGTATTCCTTCGCGATCATCCCAAGCCTCAATGGGCCGCCACTCGTTGGATTTGGGTCAACGGCCTCAACTTCGACATTATCAAATGCATCGGAAGTAGCAAAAACTTGCACCCTCTAGCCCTCGAAGATGTGATGGACACTCACACGACGACCAAGGTTGATTGGTACGAAGATCACTGTTTCTTGGAAATGAACCTTGTCAAGCTGGCACATGGAGATCAGACACCATCCTACGCACCTTCGACCGATCCGCATTCACATGGCGAGATCAAAGAGCGCGGGAGCTGGCGTACCTTGGTTCCAGGCCGCTTTGGCATGTCAGTGGAACAGGTGTCGGCTTTCTTAACAAGTGACAACACAGTGATAACCATATTCGAACACTCTGGTAGAGACGTCCTGGACCCGATAATGACTCGACTGCGATCGACACAGACTGTAGTTCGATCAAGCAACGATCCATCCATGCTTCTTCAGGCAGTAGTGGATGCTATCGTCGATTTATCACTCCCGATAGGCAGAGCAGTGGGTCAAGCCTTCGACGATCTGGAGCAGGCTGTCCTTGCAAAACCGACCATCGGCCAGTCCAAGCAGTTGCATATCTTGAGGTCGGGCTTGACACAACTTATGGAGAATGCGAACGCTATCGGGATTCTGGTCCGGACACTTTGCGATCACGGCAGCGTGCCTGGGTCGGGACGCGCAGAAGGCTCACCGATCAGCCCGCTTAAGGAGCAAGTCAAGACAAGTGTCGAGATATCGCCAACTACACAGATATACCTTCGCGATGTCCAAGATCATGTCACTGCTCTTTCGAACAACACCCGCACCTCGATCCGCTCTGCCGAAAACCTGTCTTCACTCATTTTCAACACGATCGCAGCGAGCCAGAACGAAAGCGTGCGATCTTTGACCCTAGTCTCGAGCTTCTTCCTGCCGTTGACCTTCTTGACTGGCTACTTTGGAATGAACTTTGACCCGATGCCCGTTGTGAACAACCACAGCGATCAGTTTTTCTGGGTTATTGCGATCCCAGTAATGGCCAGCACGATGGCGCTGTTGATGAAGACGAGATCCCGAATTAATCGTACGGAGCCATGGGCTAGGCAGACCACACAGGCGGATCCAGCTTCTGATAGAAGGCTTCGAAGGTGAGATGTTTCAAATGGAACGTGGGGCGCGAATGAGCATGAGAGCATCTGTATAACATTATGTTGGATTATTCTGCTGAAGGACTAATTCTGCAGAACCTAAAAGACTGCGCCCTTGATCTGCTTCCGTTGCCTGGTATCAATGTTCCGCCACATGAAAACTGCGACGAAGCCCAGAGCAAGGATACCTGTGGCAGCTGCAGCCATGAGACGCTGTGCTTCACCATACGCCTGCTGAATGCCGTCGCGGGTTGGGGATCCAATCTCAAAGCTCAGCTGGGTGGTGATATCTCCGTAAATCTGCGCAACAAGAGTCGAGTTCGACAAGGTCTCCTCTGGCAGGTACTCATAAAGCTTCTCCTGGAAGTTGCCTTGCCAAATCGCAGAAGCGACAGTTTGGCCAATGGCGCCACCGATTTGCGAGGACATGCCTTGTATGGCGAGGACGATAGCAACGTAGTTGTGAGTTGTCGCCGCCATACCAGCAACTTGCTCACAGATGACAAGAGTGCCTCCACCGAAAGCGATGAGAATTTGGCACAAGATCATCCAGCCGACATCAACTCCCGGCTGCCTGAAGTGAATCATGAGCCCGACGCCGAGGGTGGTCACTGGCAAACCAAACAGGAGAGATTGCCACTTGAAGCCTCCAGTCTTGTACAGAATGATGCCTGCCACGAAAGACCAGAAACAAGATCCGATGCTGTAGATGTTGCTCACATAAGTCGATTGGGTGACTGTCAAACCTGCGACAACCTGGAGGAAGGAGTAGAAGAACGAGTTCCAGATGTAGAATTCGATGAAAAGCACGGCAGCCAGGATATTGGCTCCAAGAACGGTGCGGTCCTTGAGCAAGACCCACGGGACACAAGTGACCGGTGCCACGTATGCCTCGTAGAGACCGAAGACGATGAGAAGGATACCGCCGAATACGATCATGCAGATGATCATTGGAGAACGCCAGCCTTGTGCCTGTCGGGTGTAGAGGTTGAATGGCAACAGGAAGAGGGCCAAACCAGCGCAAAGCAGCAACAGTCCCAGGAGATCGTACTCGATCACGTAGTACTTGACGCTTTGCATGAATGTGCGACCGCTGTCGCGCTTTTGGATCAGGCCAAGCTTCTCCGCTTTCCTCTGGTAGTACATCAGGACGAAGAAGAGCGGCATACTCGTGACTGGCGTGATGATCGAGAAAGCGCCGAATGCCCATCTCCAGTCGATGTTCAGGAATGTCTGGGCGAATGGACCAGCACACCACACGGTGATGATGTACGGTGATGCGATGAGGGCGAAGAAGAAACCTCTGCTCTTCAAGCTGGATGTGTCGGCCACGAGAATGCCCAAGATGTAGGAGCGGCCATTACCACTGTTTCAACCTGTCAGTCGGTTCCTGGCAGAGATATCATATGAACTTACCCGAGCTGGTTGAAGACTTCCGCAGCCGCATATGTCTGCACGTTGTTGCAACCGGCCATCATGATCATGCCAATGGTCATCGAAAGAACCGTCAACGCGTAACCTTGTGGACGACCCCAAACGTCGATAATCTTGGCCAAAGGCAGCTTGAAAATACCTCCGATCAAACTGGCCATAATGCTCGTGGCGGCGGTAAGTCCATGCAGCTGGAATGAAGAGGTCACGTAGGGGGTCAGGGTTCCAGTCATCGTGCCCTCGAGGGCGTCGAGGAAGTAAAGGCACCAGATCCTGAGGTCGTTATCAGCATCTCGCATATACCCGCATGCACATTATATCCACATACATCACGTAGATCATGATCACGACCTTCTTGGAGAACACTTGGTTCATGATCTCGGCCCTCTGCACACCGGCTTGCGCATCCTTGTCGACGACCTCATCGTCGCTGTCCGTCTCGTGTGCTGTAACATTGGGCTGTCGTCCGAAAAGCCCTTTCTCGGGCTCTGCCTCAACCGGGTTCGTCTGTACCGGAACGACAGGATCCACGGCCTGTGGCTTGAGCTTACTCAAGAAGCCCATGGCTACGAAGTGCTGTCAGGGCACGGCTTTTGGTTTCAGCCAGGTGAAAGTAAAGATAAGACAGGATCGCAACAAAGAAGATGATCAGATAAGGGAGCAAGGAAGCGCAGTGTCTTATACTTACTCTGTCGCTTCACTTAGTAGCATCCGAGCTGCAACATCCGTGCATGGGTGTGGCGACCAGCAGCTGCAACATGGATTCCGTGAACCGGAGCTAGGTCACCACATGGCCGAGACTGCTGCATGCCAGTCGATGGTGTGCGGCGTGTATTCTCGTTTCTGCAAGAATTGTCTTCCATGCAGCGACTTCGCTCGAACAAGCTTTCTGCCACTGCATGGGCGAAGCAATGTCCAAGGATCAAGAGGTCCGAAGCGAGCTTGTTGGGATAATTCGTACCGAAGAGGATGCTAGCGATGAGCTACATGGCGTCCTATGGCCAATAGGAGCAACGCGATCAGATTAGATTAGATAAGATCAGAATTTTTCCACGCTGTGGCTTGATCCTTCGATGGAGTTGAAGGTTGCCAGAAAGACCCGCTGTGGATATGTTCGAATCCCCAAGCGATAGGTCGCCGGGAATATTGCCTCCATCGTCCAGAAACGCGGCTGCTGTCGCGCGTAGCCAGACCCTTCTTTCTTTCTTTTTTAGCGTTATCTGATCCGCGATTCGTCGCCGAAGTGAATGATCGATGGAGTGATAACTTTTCGCAGTTTAGCTCGATTGCCGCGGAGTATCCACAGTACCCACTGTCCCTCCATGTGCTGCTCTCGTTCTCCAGAAGGGTTCGTGCCCGGATTGTCGGGACTGTCGCAGCGTGAAGCACGACATCGTTACTACGAGACACTGTCAATCCGTGTGTTCTCACTCAAAACCTGGACATTGACAGCTCGAGCAACAATGACATTGTCTGGCAAATCAAACCTGCAATTTTCGTGTAACGCTCACAAGCGAACATCGCGTGAAGGATCGCCGAGGCCGCTGTAGAGCCAGCTTGGCCCGGAAGTAGCGGGCTGGGCGAAAAGGTGGCATAGAAGTCCACCAATTTGCTGATCAGACCACTTTCGGGAGCAGAGTGCAGAAGGGGTCAACAAGTGCGATTCGAATGAATGGCTGCACCAACACGTTGTGCAAGAAGGGTTTGAAGAATTTGAAAACGTCAAACGCCACATTTCCCACCAGAAATCCGTGGTAACCTTCGTACGAGCTGAGATGGCAATTCTTCGGCTCAACGTGGTCCACGAGCAGCGTGCCAGCGTCGTATTTGCACAAAGCTAGACCACTCTTTCCGAATTGTGGCAAGAGAGAAAGCAGAGGTAGAACTACTGTCTCGATGAGCGTACGTCAAAGACGCGTGGGCATTCCTGTCGTTGTTGTGTTACACTTTGGACCGCTTTCCCAATCACAATGTACTGTCTGTCGTATATCCTGTCATGCATCAATTTCTCATCAAAATGGGTCAGTCCTGGCATTCCTTCTTCCACGTTCCAGATCTTGTTCCAAATGTCTCTCTTGTCTGCTCACTCGTCGCGCATACACTCCCTCCTCGCTTCTCCTGGGAGGCGGGCTGAGAACTTTTCCATTGCTGGTTGCATAAAATTCCACGCTTCTTCTTAGACTCTTGGCCATCGATAGAGTCTCCTCTATTTGCCGAGTCTCGGCGCCCTTTTCGGCCTCGCCATTATTTGCCCTGTTTCTCTTCCACCACGTTCGTAGGCGCCACCCGATATTGTTGATCCGACCCACATTGAGAGCAACAGCGATGGCCGGCACAGATATTGCTAGTCCAATGCCGAAGATGTAAGAAGATGCGTAGGACAGTGGTATCTCGGCACTCGATCCAGCCCCTCCCGGATGGGGAAACTCCTCGATGTTGACTGCAAAAAAAGCCGTGATGAAGGAAAGTGGCAGAAAGACGATTGTAACGATTGTAAACACCATGATGGTCTGTCCTTGACGTTGTGTACCAGCGGCTTGATCGCGAGCGAACCGCGCCTCGAAGGCGTTGGCGTGTTTCTGTTTAAGGTCAAGCAAAGACACGATGCTCTCGTACACACGATTGGCTTGAATCTCCATACGATTGATGTCTTTGATGGGATTTGTTATAGTCTTCTCCTGATCGTCAAAGGCTTTCTCGGCTCTACGCACCCTTGCGTGAGATCGCTCCATATGGTAAACAGCTTTGACTGCTTCCTTCAGCTCCGGAAGAAGATGTTTTTGATGATCGAGCACCATCCGAATGATGTCGAGCTCATCTCGAATATCCTTGATCTCAGCGAGCAAGTCGGTTTCTGCACCAACGTCGAGCAGCTGGTTGATGAATGCTGGGTCATTCTTCTGAGACTCGTCTAACTCCTGTCGATCAGGATGTCTCTTCGCTGCATGTTCGTATGCTTTGGAGTCTGCTTCCAACTGCTTCGAGAAGCGACCACGCTTTTCGTGGCTCCTCAACCATTCAGAGGCCTGTCTGCTGGCCTTTGAGAAGCCTTGAAATAGCGATGCTTCATTGTCCATCGCAGCTCCGATGCTGCTCTCGAACATATCGAGAAATTGGAAATCGTCGTCACCTTTGCGATGCCTGTCGAATGTCCCGAAACAGCGTCCAGCGATAGTCATGGCGAGCTCATACACATCCTGAACAGGTTCTCTGGTTTTCGAATTGATATCTTCGATAATGCCCTCCAGTACATTCAGAGGATCATTACGTGGTTGACGCCATCTTTGAGGGAAGCTAGTAACAACCAAGTCCTTGCCCAGGATCCACATCCACAATTGATCAACCATAAAGATCTTAGGTCCGCCTTCAAGGTTCTTGTAGTGCTTTTCCTGGAATCGATAGACGACTTGGTCACAATCGCGATATGTGGTGTCGATATTGTGGTAAAAGAACTGGTCCAACGTGCGTCGCACATGCAGGAAAGAGGCGCTCTTGCTCAGATGGGCACGAAGTAGGACTTCATCTGCAACTCCCGATATTGCCAGCTTTTGTGGATTCTCCATGGCCAGCTGCATTTCTCGTCGTCGTCGATCTGTCTCGAAGTGAAGATAGGGCATGAACATGAAGATGCTACGAGAGTGTTGAAGTCGCTTCGAAGGTGAGGCAGCACCTTTGTCCAAGGTATTCTTGGAAGACTGGCGACCTGGTGGTTTGCGCGATTCCTTCATTGTTTTGCCGCCTGCATTCCCTGATTTTGCCGCCTTCTTGCTAGCATTCGTTGCAGAGGTAGCAACCGTCGAGTCTGTTTCCTGACGTTTTACTGGTGGCTTTCCAGGTTGAACATTTTGCTTGCTGGTGATGGATGCATCAGAAGCTGCCATTGTTGAACTTGTGTCTGTAGTACTTTGCCGCTGAGGTCTTGCCGATTTGCTCTTCGACTTTGGCGGCTCTGCAGCAGCGGGAGCATTTGAGTCCTCTGTCGCGAGCTTGGCTAATTTGTCACCACTTTTACTCCTGGTTGGTGTACCAGGAATAGGTGACAGTGAGCCTGGCTCTTCAACGATGACTGCAGGCGGACCAAGCTCCTCCAAATCAGCTTCTGTGCGATGCACAATCTGACACATCGGTCTCATAAACCGCGAATGGTGCTGTTGACCTCGATGCTGGTGGTTGAAAGCAGTCTCGAGCGACTTGTATCCTTCTACGTCCGCAGCGCCTTCTTCGATGAAACGCTTTGTGAGCAGCGCATCGCACCAGGCAATATTGTTGACAGGTAGATGAATCCACCTGAAGTGGGTAGCTTTGATATTGGAGGGCAGCGTGCTGATGGAGTGCTTGGTAGCATCTTTAACGTCTCGCGCATACAGCAATTCGTACACAGATCGTCTTTGCACTCTGTTTTCGTTTTTGAAGTTCCCAAAGTCGACTATAGTAGCATTGAACTGCTTGCAGGCTGCGATCTCATCCGGTGAAAGATCGTGAATGTGATTCCATGGCGCGAGCATCTCTACAATCTTCGTCTTCGACTTTTGCGCCGCGATCAGGAGAGGAGTGTTTCCAAAGCGATCTTTTACGGATCTCTTGATCCCGTGGGTCTCGAGTAAACATTCCGCAGCATCTACGCTGCCAAACTCCGCCGCGACATGAAGAGGTGTTCTGCCGTTCAAGAGTTCGCCATTCACATCTGCGCCAGCCACTATAAGCATATGGACCACTGCGCCACTAGCTGACTGGCATGCATTGTGCAGCGCCGTCCAGTCTCCATCCGATTTGGAATGAACGTCAGCTCCATGCTCAATCAACACGCTGACAAGATTTTCGCGGTTGTTCGAAACGGCCAACTGTAATGGACTCTTCATGCGCATATCTGTGGCATTGACTCGCGCTTGCGGAGATGCTCCGCCGAATCGTGTCGTGAGCAAAATCTTGAGTAGCTCTTCATTGTCCGTCACACATGCCCAGTGAACCGATGTTCTGCCTAGTTCGTCTTCGGCTTCAACATTAACTCCTGCCTGGAGAAGGTACTGCACAATATCCATCCCGCATTTCCGCTTTGGCCTCTGTGATGGATTTGTAAAGTGGCGCTTCTCGCCTTGATCCGCTGCGATGTTATGCAGCACATTTCTACGCCGCAGGTCCACGGTGTCGACATGGGCGCCGCGCGTGATCAAAAGCTCGACAATAGCTTTATGCCCTTTCCAAGCTGCAGTCATCAAAGCAGTCCGACCCTTCTTGTCCATGGCCTCCATATTAGCCCTATGATCGATTAAAACTTCGACCAGCTCTGTTTGGCCACGCTCTGCCGCACGCAGAATTGCTGGCGGTTTATTGCCGGACACATATTCCGGATCGGCGCCGCGGGTCAGCAAGTATCTAGCAACTTCGACATGACCTTTGTCGCAGGCACGGACAAGTCCGACAGAGAGCAAGTTCCGCCCAAAATGCCGTTCATGCTGGGCGTCTTCTATCACTTCTCTGACCTTGGACACATCATTCTGCTCGACGGCCTTGAGAAGCCTTGGCTCGGGTCGCAGATTTGCGCTGTCACCGCTCTGCAGGCTGACGGGTCTCCTGGGCATGTTTTGTGGTAAACCAGAGCCTGAGGCTCTCCAACATGGTCAACGCTTGCTTGCCCTAGCTGAGCTCGCAGTGGTGTTTTGAGGCATCCAGCCTCTCGACATTTTTGTCAGATGGCCGTGCTACTGTGGCTGAACGTTAAGCGAAAGCATGTTGGAGTCCGTGACCGTGTGAGAAGGGTTGCGGAAACTTCCACAACGGTGATAATTGGTTTTCAATGAATCGAATGGGTCCCAACGAGCGTGAGAAGACGGGCGTACGAGGAGTTGCAAGGTGTTGGCAGCAAGGTGTTGGAGTGAAGTGCGGTCCCAAAACATACCTGGTCATGCTCGGCAGCAAAAGTGGTAGGACAAGACCGACAAGCAAAAGAAGCATTGCTGAGCTTCTCGCCCACGGACATCACTCTGCGATATCAACAATCAACACTCAGAAAGCATCGAGCTATTGGACAATGCCATCAGCAGATTCCGCATCTCCAAGTCATTCACTTCGAGCATCATGAATCGCATTGTGCCTTCCGTGGGGCCCCGAACGACGCCGTCCGCAAATCGAAGCTCGGACAGGACTTCTTTGATCGTCTTTGGGTCACGTCTGTCGCTAAGTTAGTGCGCGCGACGAGTTCGGCAGCGCCATGTGACGTGCTGCGGGATACCGGTGCAACGTTCAAAAGCATGAAACGCATGCCGTCTATACCCTAAGCAGTATTTCGCCTTCTGCTTTACCAACAACATCAGCGCAATTGGCACATCCTCGGAATTGCCTCTTGCGAATTGACAGGCTGACCAGGGTGCCGAGCCCTAAGGCGTCCAATATTGCTTAACGCCTTCATCTATACAAACTCCAGCCAGCCCAGACGACAGCACATCCCGAGAGCAGTAGGACACAGTCTACCCGACAAGATGCCATTCTATCAAGACTACAGGCTCGCTGCCATACCAACCGCCATCGGAGCCATTTGGGGAGCATATCAGGCGTATCAACTCGCATCATTCATACAGCTCTACTTCCTGCGCAAGAGTACACTGAAGCGATATCTCAAGCCAAATCCTAGCGGAGAGCCAGCCTGGGCGTTGATCACGGGGGCGACAGACGGCATCGGTCGTGGCTTCGCGGAGGAGCTGTGTCAGCAAGGCTTCAATGTGATCGTCCACGGCCGCAACCCAGAGAAGCTTGAAAACGAGAGAAAGAAGCTGCTCTCGCGTTGGCCAGAGCGTTCGGTGCGGACGTTATGTATTGATGCAGCGAACGAAGACGGCAATGTTGAAGCTCTGGAGAAAGCCGCCGCAGAATACCGATTACTCGACCTCCGCATCCTGGTCAACAATGTCGGCGGAACAGGCAGAATGGTGTCTTCTGTCCCACTCCACCAGCGAACAGCCGAAGAATCGCGCTTCTTCGTCGACATGAACCTTCGTTTCCCAACAGAGATCACACGAATTCTCCTTCCACAGCTTCGCGACAACACACCATCACTCATCTTGAACCTCTCGAGCGTGACGGCGAATTTCGGCATACCCTATCTGTCCATCTATTCCGCTGCCAAGGGATACAATCAGTCATTTTCTCGATGTCTGACTGCGGAGATGAAAGCAGAAGGGGTCGACGTGGAAGTGATCGGACTCGTGGTTTCCGCTGTGGCAACGGATCATTACACCAGGCCCCAGAGTATGTTTGTGCCCAACTCCAGGAAGTTTGCACAGGCTGCATTAGGTGTTGTTGGCTGTGGTAGGACGATTGTGGTGCCGTACTGGGGTCATCGAGTACAGAGTTGGTTGCTAGAGCTTATGCCTACCAAGATCAAGGAGAGCTTGATGGTCGATGCTGGAAAGACCGAGAAGAAAAATGAGGAAAGTGGAGCAACTGATGTGAAGGCCCAGAAGAGCGAATAGAGGCAAGGGGCAGTGCACAGATTCAAGGATTCAATTCATCCCCAACCGACGACTGCTATTTTGCCAGATCTCGACCCTCATTGGCTCGGTACCGCTGGTGGGGACAGAGAGACTGCAAGTGAAGTGGCTCTCTCTGATCGTCGCTCGACTCTCGCTCTACCATATTTCCAGCTCTGTTAGCTCTACACTGCCGAGAAACTCAGAGAAAGCCAACGTAGCACTCATCTCTACGAGTTCAACAATACTCAGTCCGCCACATCTCTACGCCTGCGACCTCTGTCTGGTCGAGGAATCCAGAGACACCAGGTGCGAATTGACCTGCTCTGTCAATCGGTTGGCTTTCGATCCGCCATATATCCAAGCACATTGGTTCTGTGTTGTTTCGAAATTTGGAGACACTAAACATTATCTCGTCTTCTCTAGCAATCACCTGATACTCGTTCCACAGTCTCTTTGCTCTCGTTGGCTCTGCAACGCTCAGAAAGCCGGGGAGGTGGACGACATTTTAGTATTCCCAGCAAACAATCGATTCATCTTTCTACAGCCACTTTGCCCTCGTTGGCTTTGTAGTTCTCAAAACATCAGAGTAACAGACTCCGAATCGGCTGACTCTGACAACCAGTCGACCTCTGTTCTATTACGTCTTTGCTCTCGTTGGCCCTGTACTATTCGGAAAGTCGGAGAGACGTACAATATTCTGGCTTCTCCAACAATCTAGCAATTCTCTATTCTGATGCTGTCCTCGTTGGCTCTGTAGGTCTCAGAAATCCAGAGATACGGAGTATGGATTGACTGACTCCGATGATCATTCGATCTCAGTTTCACCAGGTCTTTACATTCGTTTGCTCTGCAACTTTCACACAACCAGAGGGACTGGTCGTGACATAACCTCCCTGAAAATCGATTGATCGCCAGTTCACCACCTTCTCTACTCTCGTTGGCTTTGCAGTGTTCGGAAAGTCAGAGAGATAACGTATGGAATCGCAGTCTCTGAAGATCAATCAATCCACATCTCGCCAGCTTCTTTACCTTCGTTGGCTCTGCAGCTCCCATACGACCAGAGAGTCTAATTCCGAATTTCCCGTCTCCAAAAATCGATGTACTTTCATTCCGCCACCTTTTTCACTCTCGTTAGCTTGAAAGTGTTCAGCAAAGCAGAGGGACAGATCTCAAATCGTCGTCTCTGAGGATTTATCGAATCGCCTTTTGCCAGCTTCTCTACTCTTGTTGGCCTTGAAAAGCTCCAATCGCCAGAGAAATGAATTGTGTTCAGTCGTTTCTAGAAATCAATTGATTCTCATTTCACCAGAATATTCACCCTCGTTGGCTCTCTGGAATTCGGAAAATTGGAGAGACAGACCATGGATTACCTCTCTCGAACAATCGCTTGAGTCTCGATCCGCTCCATATCTACCCTTATTAGCTCTCTAGGATCTCAAAATTCAGAGCGAAGCATCGCGAATCGATGCTCTCTGTTGGCCAAAGTGTTCCAGTTCCAGTCCATTTCCACACCTGTCGGCTGCGTATCAGTGAGATTTCCGGAGGAACAGACCTCGAAACGGTCTACTCCATTGCTCGAACGATTCCCCAACTCACCAGATCTTGACCCTCAGTGGCTCGAAAACGCATGGACAAGCAGAGAAACAGGCGGCGAATCCCTGCTCTCTGTCAGTCGGAATGTTCTGCGTCCGCGCCATATCTACCTCTGTTGCCTGCATATCAGCACGGAATTCGGAGAGACAGGTCTCTAATTGACTACTCCATTGCTCAAACAATTCACAACTCACCGGAATCTTCACTCACGACGGCAGAGAAGCACAAGAGAAAGCAGAGAAACGAAAAATTGTATCCCAACCACCAAGTAAAATTTCCTATAAACGAGCGTTTCTATCCTCACTTCTCCTCCCCGAATGCTTTTTTTTGTGATTTTTTATTTATTTGCCCCCCTTCTCCCCATGCTTTCTGCACGCTCCGCCCAGCCAACGCGCGCACCGCTCGCAGAGCGCGGCACGGCACGACAGAGTCGAGCAGACGACTCCGTGCTGGTGGCAGCACACCACTCCGCACTCCGAGCACTTCATGTGCGCGTCGAAGCGCTCCACACCCGCCGGAAAGGCCTTTCGGAGCTGATGCTCCGTGCTGTGGGCCTTTTCCACTGCCATCCGGACGGCCGCATCGCGAGCTTGGCCCATGGCCATGATGCTGAGCTGCTCGGTGTAGAAGCAGCACGTCCGGCGGCAGTGGTGACAGGACTTCCCCTCGAAGTTGATGTCGATGGAGGAGAAGGTGTCGTGGCTGGCGACGGGCGGGAGGGTTGCGGAAGTGCCGAATCGGCGGAGTGGTGATGCTTCCGTTGCATCGGAGAAGGAGGGAGAGGCGTCGAGGGGCTCGTAGGCGCCGCGGTGGATGCCCTGGCACATGAGATTCTGCGTGTCCCAGGTGTAGCGGTGGTTGGGATGGGGCGGTTCGCCCTCACGCTTGAACTCGAGCAGGGGCAAGCCGAAGCGGCGCCGCATCTCCTGAGCCTCTTGCATTGATGGAGTCTCGTCGAAGTTTGGTTTGTTGGCCAGACTGGGTGTGCGTGGACCATGCCATGCGGCAGCAACATCTTCCATTTGTGCTTCGACGGGAGACTTGGGGTTTTGAGCGGCACTAGCTTCTGGAGACTCGAGGCCTTTGCCTGGGCTGATATGCTGGCCGTACTTTGGAGGTCGAGGCATATGAGGAGTGACATCTGTTGGCGAATCTTCCTCTATCACTCTGCTAAGCGTACTGTGTGCTGCTAGACTCGACGGCTTTACCGGCTTGGGCGGCTTGGCCTTGGTAGGTGTTGGTATGTTGGAAGGACGAGTCTTTCCGATGTGCAATGGTAGCGAGGATGAGCGTGGGCCGAAGTCATCGCCAATTTCCAGGCGCAGAGCAGGATGGTTGGTAGATACTGGCACTTGAGATAGCTTCTGAGTGCGGCGAAGGGCTGCTGCTTGGATGCTTTGATTGAACTCCGCTTGCTGTTCCTGAGTGTCGAGCTGTGGCGAAAATGCTGAGCTGGTCGGATTGCGTTTCACAACGAGCGTACTGTTCTTGCGTGCCACTAGATGCGATGGGAGCGTTCCGGCTTTCTCAAACTTTGCGTGCATTTCTGGAGAGAGTTGAGGTGCTGCAGGTACTTGGTTCAATATGGCTTGGAACTCTCGCTCTTCTTGATCTTCTGCGTCTCGGAACTTTTGTCGCAGATCTGGAGTGGTACCACCGGTCTTTGCGAGTGCAATGAGATCGTCGTCGAGGTCAACTTCATCATCATAAACGGACTCCCAGTCAGATTGATCTTGGCTGGGTGCTGGTATGGGTGCTGGCACGCTGGGTAAGAGAGGCGACATGATATAGTTGCTCTTGTGACCTGGGGTGGGCTGGCGACTGGGTGTGGAGTGCTTGGAGGACCTGCCTTTAGGCACAATGGTTCGCATCGATGATGAGCCCGTTGGGGTGGTGCTTTGCGAAGGAAGCGGAGCCTTGAGAAGCGGCGACGATCCTGTGCGTGCGGTATCTTCAGCCTCTTTCGCAAGATTGGCTTCAATGGCTGCAATGCGCGCGGGATGCTTTGGCGGAATGTAATCAAAGCTGCTGGTCGAGGGCGAAGTGATGCCCAGACCTTTGACTTGATAGTGCTCTTCGTCAGGAGTAGATGCCAAGGGTCGATCAGACAAATCATCACGCGGTTCTTCCTTCTCTACCTCCTCTTCGTCTTTCTTGATGTCGCGTTCAGTAATGATGGGAGTGCTCGGATCTGTCCACAGTGGCGGCTTCGTCGGCGGAGGAGGAGGAGGAGGAGAGAACTGTTGCTTCACCCTGTTGAACAAGCGCTTGATCACAGTCTCCTTCATCTGTGGGTCGTGCTTCGAATCGTGCTTCTCCCACTCCGCAAGTTTCTCGTACACTGAGACGCCTTGTGGATCGGTGGACTGCCATCCGTCCTTCAGCATCAAGCCATAGGTGCTGGTACGGTCGACAAATTGCTTGGCAATCTTCACCTTGTCCTCGGTGCGTTCCTGCTGGCGCGCTGCAAAATCATCCATCTCTTGTGAAGTGCCGCCGTGCGGAGCAGGATCTTGGGCTTCGCGCGCGGCCTGTCTCTGCACTTCTTGCCTTAAATCCTCGACATATTTGGACCACTCACGCGCCTGGCTTTCTGCCTCCCTCATTTCTTGTTCATCGGGCATTCTGCGCTTCTCCGGGACTGGCGGAGCAATAGGAGATTCGATCTCTTGTCCGTTGTCATCAACAGGATGCCTATTAGCAAGCCAGCGCCCACTACGTTCCCCGTAATACGCGGGACTGAGAGAGCTGAAATTGCTGACATCTCTGCTCTTGCCTTTGTCTGGCGCGAGTCGCACTGGGAGCTCAGCAGGATCACCAGCCACAGCACCTGGGAAGGACTCGGCAGGTGGTTGGTTGGTGGAGGCATCTGGAGTGCTTGAGACACGCAGGGGTGTAGGCAAATGTGGCGAGCGACCGAAGGGTGAAACGGTAGCAACACTACTGACCGAGTCTGTCGACATCAAACTTGCCATGCTGTCCTGTCCTTGGATGATGTGCTCTTGCGGCGTCTTAGGAGAGCTCTTCCCGCGCTTCCGAGTAAGGAGTCTTGCCGCAGTGCTTGAAGATGGAAGTGGTGGCGCATCGTTAGTAGTCCCAGAAGAACCCTCCGTCTCCCATGTCTCCGCGCTCGTAGAGCGCCCCAATGCCGAGCTCGACTTCCTTGATCTAAGACCCAATGTCTGCATGAAGCTCTTCTTCTTTCTAATACCCCTGACCTCACCCTCGCCGCCTGCCTGCCGCTGCGCTGATGAAGAAGACGAAGAAGTCGCACTGACACTGACCTGATAACTGCCCCCTGAGTTGTGGATGTCCCGCCAGGTTCTGGCGCTCTCATCGTTACCTGAGGCGGCGGCGACTGTCGAGCTCAAAGCAGCCTCATCTTGCGGCGTTGCCAGAGGCGTCTTGGGAGGCATGTTGGTCGGCGTCGTCGGACAGCGTTCTTCGGCTATTAGCATTTGTCTTTGCAAAGGTTCAGGTCGATCAATACTCACTGCTGTCGCCGCCAAAAAGGCTGCGCCGCTTTTCGTCGTTCTTTGTTGGTGTGTTCTTCTCGCCGTCTGAGAAGGAGGTTAGAGAAAAAGGATGAAGGTGGTGGAAAATGGATGTGAGGTTTCACGTTTCACATACCTTTCACAGCTGCAACAGCGCTCGTTGTCGCCTGCGGTAGCGCGAACATGGTGACAATAGCGCTCCTGATTGGCTCAGACGTTGGTGTGCTGCTGTGTGAGGTTCGCGAATGTGAGCTTTCCGCTGCTGAGGTGGTGGTGCGAGTTTGAGTGAAGGCAAAATCAACGTCACGACCTCACCACGTCGGTGCGGAAGTGGGGCCACCTTGGGCGATGCGAGCACAGATGGCAGCGCGTCTTCAAATTTCACACGGTGGACACAGTTCTTGGAGTTCTCGCAATATGGATTTTCGACGATCTGAAGCCAGTGGAGGGCGTGAGCAGAATAGCTTCCAAGCGCCGCGCGAGGCCATGTCTACGCGGCGCAAAGAATAGCGAAGGTGTGTGGGCTCGTTGCTACTGCTACGCAGTGCCGGTGGCGTGCGCAAGTGAAGTGAAGCTCAGCAGCTCTGTTGGCCAGACCCCTGTCATGCACGATGCTGCGCCACCTACCGTTTGCTGCAGCTCTTCGATTTTCACTGTTCACCAAGAGAAGGAAGTTGCGAGATTGCCCATCGCCAGTCTGAGGCCGCTGGGCATCAGCATTGGGGTCCTCTGCTTGGCGGTTAGCGATTGACGTTAGGAGGTGGTGAGGTGTCTTGAAAGCGCTTCGTATTCATGCAGTATCATGAGCTCCCTCCGCCTTCTTGCACATGTTGTAAGCACTCTATGTCAGCCGTAGTTACGGCGCAATCATATTCGATCCATGAGTTCATACTTCGTGATCATTGCCGTGGAGCCGTCCGGAGACTGGCAGGCACAACCCTCTGTCTGGAGTCGACTTCGCTCGTACTCGTACCGAAAATGACATCTCTCGCCCCTTCCCGAGAACTCAAGCTTTGGGCTGCGCATACAGCGTCGTCCACTCCCGCGCGGTCTTGATCGCCTCTGGTTGATTCTCCTACATGACAGTCAGCATCCCTGTGAGAGGCAGTGGACATGCCCTCTCTTACCTTCCACTGCTTGGCGACTGCCTCGTTGAGCGGGTCCTCTGGGTTCGGTGCTCCCAGCAGTGCTTGTATACTCAACAGTATTGTTCTGATCTGGAGCGCGGGACTCCAGTTGTTCTTCAGCACATCAAGGCAGATACGGCCCAGGCGATCGATGTTGGGGTGATAGATGCGCGTGAGGAATCGTATACGGGGAGGACACATGGGATAGTCATCGGGCAGGAAGAGTTCGAGTTGGAACACGCCGCCTGTTCTCTGATCAGTATGTGTCTTCCGATCGTGTGAAGTACAGCCTTTCCCCACCTTCGTAGCAGCTTCCACCGGGTCCTTCTACGACGACGTCGAAGTATCGCGCATTGTCATCGTGTGGCGTGGCCGAGATGCCTGGAACGGGCTCGTTCTGGAGCCTTTCGGTCTCTTTAATGATTCGCTTCGGAAGAGGGGCAGCCATGACTGCGTGTGGTGGAGGATGGCGGGGTCGTTGTGTTTCTTCGCTGGAGAAGGTGAGGTCGTTTCGGGATGTAGGTGGCGCGCCAGGCGCTGTGAGGATTATTTGCGTCGATGGGCCAAACGGTGTATGGCGAGTGTGTGGTCAGCAAGCAGTCTGCGAGCAAGCCGCGCGACAACTCTCACTCATCCGTCGTCAGTCGAATGTTCTGTGACGTCCGCGTGTCAGAAGCCGCAGGGAAGGTGAGCCGAGCGGCGATGCTTCGGCTGTCGCGTGTCCCTCGACAACCTCACCGGGACACTGCACGTTTCTTCACTTTTCTCGCACTCAATGTATACGAAGACACCCGTCATCTCACATTAGCAGGATGTTATGCTGATGCTGTCATACAGATCTGAATGGTGCTCAACGCGGCTGGAATTCATCACTTCACAAAAAGTGGTACTCAGTCTCATCAAAGCTGTTTCCTTCGTATGACTTGGACAAGAACTACCTTCGCCAGCTCGATCGCAACATAATCCATCCTGATGGCTGCTATAGACTCCCTCAAGATCCATCGTTGGCGAATCAGTAAATTTAACAAGACCATTTTCTCCAGTGCAGCCACCCCTCGTTTTGAGTTGTCCACATGTCATGTAAATACTCTTCTCCCGGACTAACATGGAGTCAGCAGCCCGAGTTCCTCCTCCATTCTGTCTGGATCGATCACAGGCCAGTACTCTTCAAGACCTTCAGAGTCCTCCGGACAAAAGATATTCGGGCATTTGCCCATCTTAGTCCGCTGCGCGAGCACTCGATTGCCGACCTTGAACACTTTACCGACCCACTTCGCTGCTGTGAGTCCAGGGACCATACCCACTATGTCCAAAACTTGCTCCGTGATACTGAAAGCGTTATTCCACACAACGCAGCCGACGTATCCACCCTCTTTCGCCGCTTTCACAACAATGTCCGCCACCCACTTCCCATTGAGACATTTGCAGCGAGAATCGATAGGGTCCGAGTTCGCCCATGTGCTTTCATCGACGTTGCCTTGGCAGATTGGCAGTACATAGTCGGTCTTGATAATGTTGCTGCAATATGCGTTGCAATCTGATGGCACCTTGCACTGGGGAACGAGGTCCTGCTGAAGGCCTGGACATCTCGCCTGCTGGGGGTTGCAGACACCTGTCTGTTGTTGCTCCGGGAGTGGAGCGGCAGTAGCACCGGCGAGGATCTCTGAGACTACACTTCCTTGTCCTGCATTGGCGAATGCCTCTGCGAGAATCGAGGCGGCCGGGTTCATGACAGCGACGGCGGCGCCGAGGGTGCCAGAACTGTGGAGCAGCAAGACGGCTGCGTGCTTGACGTTGAATACCATATCGCTGAGTGGAGAAGATCTCAAAGACCGCTTGTGTAAGTTCACGATCTTTGAATATAATTTGTGAGAAGCTTTGTTGCGTTGCGAGTAGCAGATGCGATCTTAGTCTGCGAAATTGACTGTCTTAATAGCGAACGAAGCGAATGAAGGCCCTTTATGCACGCAGCCAAGAAGCATCCTGTCGCAGTACCCTTCGAACGAGGCCTTTCTGATCTGGTCATACCAAAATAGAAAAATTGCGCTGGGCTGTGTTATGGCCAGTGAGAAGTTGGAAGAGGATACCAAGAGATCAGGCTGACTTTGAGTGTAGGAAGAGCTTGAATGCTTAGACTTCCCATTGGCCAGCCTTGCAGCCTTGTCGACGACCAAAGCGCAGCGAGAGGGCGCAGCGCGCTGCGTTTGAACTCTTCTCTGGCCTAGACGTGAGGTAAGTGGAGGCTGTGTCAACGCTCAGTGCTCTGGATAGTTCTGATAAAGAGCCCACAGCGCTGAGAGATTCCAGCAAGGCCCTCCCGCCGTTTTGCGTCTCACCAAACGGCAATCCCTTGATATCGCCGTGTGCGCTACGACTGGCAGATTTCAGTGGACATTGGAGGAGAGCCCGAATCCTTCCAAAGTCTCGAATGGTCCCGGGAAAGCAATGCGCATCTGTTTCAGCCTCGCAGGTCTGGCACTACACAGCTTTCGCTGAGACGATGTACAGCTTAAGTGGCTGAGTCCGAGTCCTGGCTGTCGCGGCCAATGATCTGCTCGAAGTTTGGCACACAACTGAGCGCGCCAAGCTTGCTGTTGAACAATGCAATGGCAAGATGCAGCAGATCGTATCAGGACGAACCCATGTCATCAGTGCCCAGGAAGCGCCTCACAAAGAAGCTGCCAAGACGATCATCGCACCTTCTTCAGCGTCTGAGCCCACCTACAGCGCAATGCCGATAGTTCTTTCCATTCTGGTTGGTACTATATTATTATAGCGGGATAAATTTTTCCTGCTAGATGCACAGTCGGTTCGAGCAGCTCGCTTTTCGAGCTAGTGTTCTGGCTGTTCAATTGCCGTTCGGTCCGAGTTTGGAGATCTTGAGTAAAAATCGAGTCCTGTTTCTGCAATTCATCGTTCCTTGAATAACACTTAGGTCACCGTGGTTAACCGGTCATGCTTGGAGCTGAGATATATGCAGCTTGTAATGGGCCAGGTGAATCTGCTGTGTACATGAGCCGTCGACTCGATATTCAACACACGTCGAACTTCCCCTGGAAGAGCTGAATACAACCTAGAACCCAAGACCACAGTGCCGCAGAGCTTTTCTCGAGAATCGAGAATTGCGGATTTGTGTAATCGTCAAGTCAGATACCTGCTAAGTTACAACTGGTCATCAGGCCGTCGTCAAAGTCCTGCGGAAGGTGAGCCGAGCGTCCGTGCTCCGGCTGTCGCGTCCCCTTCGACAACCTCACTCCTTCTGTTCAAGACGGGTGGACATAGACACAACCTGGACATGAAGCCACGATGACTGGATGCCTGAACCCTCGGTAGCCCATCTTGATGGAGTTTGCCAGTCCACGATGGGCCGCCTACGATGACACCAGCGCTCTGCGGGAGACGAGCTCCTCCGACGCGACATATGCCGTGAGCGCACAGTATGCAGCCTACGCCAATCGTAGAGGCGTATTTGCCCGGAAACTCACCACCAACGAGCACTACAAACGTCTCTTCCGCTACGATGATGATCGTCCTTGGTTTCAGCCGCTCCTGGCCTTTTCATCCATCCGAGGCAAACTCTTGGCCATCGCGACCGGCGTGCAGATTCTCATTTTCGATCTCGAAACCAAGAAAGTGAAGAACGTTTTGAAGGGCAATGGCAGGATCATCACCTCCCTGGCCTGGGCCGAGTCGAAACCCGGGATCCTCGCGACAGGTGCTGTGGATGGCAGCATTTGCGTCTGGTCGCTCAAACAGTCTGCTCGGCCACTTCATCACGCTCGAACCTTGCACAGCGCATGCACCCACGTCGCTTTCCACCCCAAGAATCACGAGCTGATCGCCAGTTGCCACAAGGGCCGCGTATCTGTCTGGACACTCCCATCAACCGCGCCGTTTCTTGTTAGCAAGTCGAAAGATACTGACATTAGTGCTCTGCGCTGGTTTGCCACGGATCCCTCCCGTGTGCTGGGCATCTCTACTACTGGCTCGGTGTCCATCTATGACGTGAAACGGGCACTCCTGAACTTCGAAAAGACTCCACGTCGTGGAGCTGGCGATGGCACAAACGAAGACGGCCTCTTCAGAAGTTTTGAAGATGTCAAGTACACACCGGCCTCAACATTCGAACTGGGCCTGAAAATCAGCCAAGCCACCCTCATCGGACGCAATGGCCTCATTGTTCTTCCACGATATGGCCATATACTCTACTTCATCACATTCTTCGCCGACAAAGATGAGGCCACTGAGCTGTGGAGACTGCGACTGGATGATCTCATTGACTGCTTCTCACTCCGCGTTCGCGAGAGCAGTGTGCAGATTGTAGCTTGCATAGGGGTCGAAACGCAAACTTATGATGTTCCGGTTGCGGTGTTGCACGGCATGGGCTGGGACCAGTCCACCCACAATGATCAGTTGACAAACTACAACAAGGGCAGCTTTGATCGCGCAGAAACCCGAGCTCGAACTATGCGGCCTGAACAGATTGCATTCGATCGTCTTAGTCACTCACCACCGCCAAGGAAGACTTCAGTGCATGACCGCTCTCGACGTCCACACTTTGCACCCAAAGGACGCGAGGTCTCGCCATCGACGAGGAAGGCGAGGACAACCCTCCAGTACTCACCGCTGCCATCGATGACTTCGAGCCTAGAACTCCCCAAACCTAGTGTAGATACGGATGAGCAAGACTCGCCAATGCCATTTCTCTCGCCCAGCATCCCTGCTAGACGTACCTCCACCGGTCATGCCATTACACCTTTGGACGAGTCCATTCGCCTTCCGCCGCGTGCATCTTTCGACTCCATTACATCTACTGCCGGCCACGACAGCGACTCCGACGACGAGACTTTTGCCGAGCACATGCAGGGCAGTGGCTCATTCCTGCCCGGTGGTGTGAACGTCCCTCTGCCTCGCACTTGCGGTGCTTGCTTTGGTCCTAGCGGTCAGCTACTCATGTTCTTCCCAACTCGTGTGCAACCAACATCAGCAGACGAAGGGAACGACTTGGAAGAATTTGGCACTCGTGGAAGACAGAACTCAGAAGTTACCCGGTTGTTTCCTACCTTCGGCAATCTTTCCACGTTCTACCGCACCGACGTGGCGGTCGACTCCGACGGAAGCGTTTCACCCCACAAGCAAGTGCGTGCCGGGCCACGCCTCTCAATGCCAACATCGTCATTTGGAGACACACGCTGGGCTGTCAAGGTCTCGCCAGTAAAAACCACTAACAGTGGCCTTCCGGTACAACAGAGAATCAAAGTTTCGGTGCATGAGGTCAAGTCATTACAGTCTTCACAGCGATTGGCGTATGACTATCGTATCCTGCCGGCTGACGGCGAATCGGCCTCTGCACTGTGCTACGAGAACGCTGAGTACGCGATTGGTGCGAGTATGGACGAGGCAGCGGAGATGTGGCGTGCGTTGGCCATTCTCCTTGAGCAGAGAAATTGCAGCAGCTCTGACCTGGCATTGCATGAAGCCACGAGCAACCTACAGAATCAGCGGCCCGCCTTATCACGCAACTTGTCGCTGGCTTCCGACTATGCCGAAAGTACTGTCGCGCCTGACACCATCAAGCTGCACTGGCTGCAGCACCCCATGGGAAAGACCTGGGCTGTCGACCGAATCCTCCGCTGGGCTGAGAAGCAGGCTGACGTTCAACTACTTGCCTGCGTCTCATCGCTCTTGATCAAGGTATGCGAGGTCATACGCTCTGAACATACTGGAAGAAAGAGCGCCTCTCTTGCACAGCACGAATCATATGCAGGCTTCAATGGACTTCCTGGCGGCAAGATGGCTCTGAACATTCCACTCCTCCGAACAGGGACCGAATTGACTGAAGCCAGTCTGTTGGATGAATCTCCGGAGAAGCCGTACAGCTCGCGCACTTCCTCTCGCGATCCTTCTTTGCCGACGACGCCATATCTGGAGTCATCAGCAAGTACCCCTCCACTTGCATTGCCATATTTCAACAGGCATAGCACGCGAGTGTCTGCATCAGGATCCGCAAGTCCAGAAACTCATCGAGGAAGTATCAGCGCAGCAGCTAAATACTATGCGCAGACCCTTTCAGATAAATTGGCAGGGTACAGTACTTCACCGCCTGCCCGGAAATTGGGCACTAGTCCGGGAAATGAGCTTTCGACAAGTTTGCCTACTGCAACAGGTAGCTGGAGCAAGTCCGTCTCGTTTGCTGCAGCTTCTGACGCAGCTCGTGATGGTCGTCACAGCTTGAGTCTCACGCGGGACGAAGAAGCATACGATAGCGATCGCACCATCGACGAACTGAGCTTGCCTCGCACTCCAAATCCAGGTGCTGGAGTCACAGTTCGTGAACTCAATGGCCAGAGCTTTTGGAACGATCCTTTCGCGTCCCCGGGTCTGCCGTCACTCATGCCAAATCACTTCGCGACGAAGTGCAACATCTGGCGCAGTCATTATGCCGAACAGCTTCGATCATGGGATCTCATAATCGAAGCAGCCGAGCTGGAAAATGTATCGGATCTTGCTGGTGCAAAGCCTTCCGCACCTAAACCTCCAGCTGGCGACAAAGTGCTTCCGCAGCTTGACGCGCATTGTCGTGGTGCGACATGCTCCATATGCTTTTGTGCGATCAAAGCTGCCAAACAGCTTTGTCCGGCTTGTTTACACACTACCCATCCATGGTGCCTCGAGGACTTGCTGGCGCATCTCGATGCGGACGAGGCGGCTTTCACGTGTCCCACAGGATGTGGGTGTCAATGTCTCGAGCAGGCCGATGTACAGTTTGTGCTGGAGGACGGACTCATTGCCGAAGAGCGGGAAGAATCTCTCGCTGATTCGGGCTTGAGAGCCCAGTTTGCGAAGAAGAGAAGTCTGACTGATCCTAGACTTTTGCGTGAGAGGTTAGAAGGCAATTCCTGGTGATTGCTTCTTCCGCGAATGCAGCAAATGGGGTCTCAAGCCATTGACTCAAATCCGACCGTTATCGCTTTGACCAACAGCACTTCTTTTGCGACGTTTGCAGACCGTTGCCACGTTCTGTCCAATTTGAGATCTGACCACATGACGAACGTCGTTGACGGAACGTCTTGGCCATTGCGCCGCTCCAATTTCCTGCAATGGTCGATGCTATGAGACCCTGGAGTTACATACTTGCTTTCTCTGGTACGCGTTTCTCGTCGTACGCGTTTGCGTGTGGGAACGTAGAAAAGCTCAACCTCGCCGTTCTCTCGAGCAAGCTCAGCCCTGCGGAATGTTCTCAACGAATTCGCCCGTCACTGCGACAAATTTTTACAGTCCTTACCAGGACATGTCGGCTCGGTTACAGAGCAAATGGCTGAAGGATTGATGAAAACGGCAACTTCCATATGCCACACCGCGGTAGGCTGACGATGGGATCTGTAAAGAGCTGGAGCACCGTGCCAAGCAACATCGATCTCAATTATTGTCCCGCTTCTGGATGCAGGAACGGAGCCACCGAGCCAGGTACAGCATCTGGATCTACTGCTTGGTACAGTCACAAGACAGTCGAGCAAAATTGGCCGCGGGCGGACTGGAACACTCCTACTTTGAGTCTCAGCCCGAGTGCCACACGGAGCGACCCAGCCAATAGCCGGCACTAGCGATCACGTGGGTGGGTCTAGACATACTCCAGAAGTGGTATAGACCCACTTCTAGCTTTCTCAAGTCAAGCATGCTCCGCAAATTGCTTTCTTGGCCATGGTTCTCCATGCGGGGAGCTTATTCGACTAAGCCTTTTGTGGCATTTTGCGACTTCATCAGGTCCGCGCATGGTGCAATCGAGCACATGGAAGACTGGCCGAGGTCGCCTTAGCCAAGAATGAGGCTTCTGTCGTTACGTGGACGCGATGGTAGAGGAATCTTGGACGCGACCATATATCTAGCACAATACTTGCACGTTGGTTATTGTTCGATCTAACCAGACAAGACACTCATCCACTCGCCTAAGGACATTCGCTCAGCCCCTGCCCTCAACATCACCTTCACTTAACCACATCAGACACCATGAAGTTCACCGCAGCAATCTTCGCCGTTGGCGCTCTCGCCGCTGTCCGCCGCCAGGCTGGTGGTCTTTCGGAGAACATCCAGGCTATCACCACTGCCACCAACTCCGTCACCACCGCTCTTGAGGCTTACACTGGTGACATCCAGCAAGCTCTGGCCGTGAACGGCGCTACTGGCGAGGTCTTGACTGCCATCCAGGCCGCACAGGTAAGAACGCTGCTTCGATATTCCTGCTGTAAACCCAGAAGACTAACTCACTCGTGTAGACCACTGTCGATGGCACTCAAGCAATTGACGGCGACACTGCCCTCTCCCTCGTCGGCCCAATCGGCGATCTCAACACCGCTGTTGAGTCCTCCATCAGCGCCCTGATTGAGAAGCAGCCAATCTTCGCCGAGAACGGCCTCACCGAAGCCGTCCTCACTTCCCTCCGCACTCAACAGGAGGCCAGCACAGCCCTCACCGACGCCATCGTCAGCAAGCTCCCAGAGGGTCTCCAAGATGCCGGTCGCCAGGCTTCTCAGGCTGCTGCCGACGCCCTCGCACGCGGTATCGCCGCCTACGAGGGTGGTGCTACTGGCGGTGATGACAATGATGACGACGCTACTACCACTGCCGCTGCCACCACTGCTGCTGCCACTGGCACTGTCACCACCCAGGCTGTCGTCTACCCAACTGCTCCATCTGGCAACAACGCCACTGCTACTTCTTCCATGCCAATGCAGTACACCGGTGCCGCTGCCCACCAAGTCGTCGGCCTCGGTGCTTTGGCCATGGCTGCTCTTGTCGCTGCTTTGTAAGCATATGACTTGGGAGTGTTGACGAGAGAGACGGAAGATGTAATGTGAACATGAGAGACACAAAAGTCTTGTTCGGATATGAGCAATGATATCAATGAGCTGCTGCTGCGAGGGTGCTGAGCACCGTTCGTGAGCTAATGTACATATTAATCCTAGATGAGACAAGAACATATGAGAATGTCTTTGTCAGATCACTGATGTTTGCCACATGTGTGTTGTGTTTTGATTGCTTTCCGTGTTCAAGTATTCGTTCAGGGATGCTTCTTCTCCAGGCAACTCTCAGAACGCTACCTCCATTCACGTTCGGGCACCACCGGAGGTCCGCTTCTGGAGGGCATCACCAATACTACCACACCGTGCAGCACTATACACAATGCCAAACTCGACATTAACCGCCATGCTCAGCAGCAGACGGGCCAAAGCCTTGTCAGTCCACTTACTTGTTGACTAAACATGCAACGCGCAAATGCTCTGGTCTTTACCTCAGAAAATCTATGGCATGCTGCGCTTTCCAATCGACACTCAATTGGCTAATTGGCTGCAGTTGTGGGTCTGAGATAATGAATGAGCAACGTGGTGAATGACACTGTTGTTCGGCCAGTGGCTTGGCGACTGCTCCTCATTCACTTCGTCCTCACTGGCAGCTACCATACTTAAACACCCAACTTTCTTCGAGCTCCAATCCACACTTCAGGATTACTTTGACACGATACCTTCTCAAGCCGCGCGTCGCAACCCGCTCGTCTCCCTTCAAGCATTCGCGAACATGTCGACCGCACCAGCTGCAGCCAGCACTGGGCAAACTGCCGCTCCACCGGGGCCGTCCACAGACTTGACGAGCCTACCAATCGAACTTCTCCAAGAAATTGCTAAGCACACGGGTAGCGCCATCCTCTCCCTCCGTGCAGCATGTCACGATATCCACGACAAAGTCGACGACGTCTTCGCCAGAGGATACTTCAGCACTCGAGTCCATCTCACGACTCGACACTCGCTGGAGGCGCTAGCCGAGATTGTGAAAGTGTCACGCTTTCGCAAAGTCCTGAAGGAAGTCGAGTTCGAGATTGTGAGTTCATGGAGGATTGAGAGAAACTTTTACGAGTTCCCTCTCGAGCCCGAAATGAAGATCCTGGCCGAACTTGAGGTGGGAAAATTCGTTTACCAAAATTGGACGACGCAGGAGCTTGACTCTATTAACATCGAGAAGTCTCTTGCCGGCATCTTCTTGGACCTTGCTCAGCACAAAGTGGTGCCAGTCGTCACCATCACTCTTCCAATGAACCAAAGACACTTCACGGGCTTTGGCTCTCGCTGGCTTGTGCGAAACATGTTCCCCGGCAGTGACGGGTGCCCAGAGAAGGATGTGTACGTGTTCAAGCACTGCACACACATAATTTATGAGCGCGGACGCCGCCTACACGAGCAGAAACAGGCCATAGCAGCCGTACTGGAAACCGCCACAGCATCTCAGCTTGATCTGAAGTCGCTGATTCTCGACGGTGGAGCAGAGTTTCGTAACACCGATCCTACCGGAACCGGACCGTTATGCGACAGTCCTGGCGTCACTCAAGTCTTCTCCAAACTCAGAGCCTTGACAGTGGACCTCTCCATTGTCATCGCTGGTGACTTGCTCGAAATCCTGAAATCATGTCAGCGACTTGAAGAAATCAACATGGTCTTGTTGGGCGACTTGTTCCTAGACAATGAGGTATTGCAACATGTTGCGAATGCTTTGCCGGCGGCCACCACTCTCAAAAACGTCACTATCGCCCATGCGACGTTCGTATCTGCTAGGGACATCATCGATTTCCTTCGGAAGCATGAGAAGGTGTTGCAAAAATTGGTCTTGTCAAGTATCAGTATCGAGGGTAGAGGCGAGTGGCAAGTGCTGTTTGCGGGATTGTCGAACTTCCCTCAGCTTGCAGAGATTGACATCTATATGGCGATGGGTAACAAAGTCTACTGGCGTCCGGAAGAGATCATGGAGCACCAAGAGGTGCGTGGTAGCTGTATTAACCGAGCGATTTTGTGCGACAGGAAGAATAAGTTGGCCGCAGCGAACTATCGGATTTGCGGAAAGGACGCTGTGAAGCAGGAGCTGGAAGAGCTGGCATCCACCTCTACAGTGTTCGAGAGATGTTGGGAGAAACCAAGAGCGGACGGATCCCCAGAATTTGTGTTCGATCCGCTCGAAGAAGTGTTGATAGAATGAGCTTACCCGGGAAGGCGTCTAGGGGGCGGATGGAGTGAGTGTTTTTCAGCTCTGCAAGACCTGCACATGTTACTTACGCATGTTTTTCTTCTACTCCAATACTGAAAGCGACTCTCCACTCTCATAACTTCTCCTTCAATATCCCCTCTTTCAGTACATAGTACGTCTCCTGCGTACAAGTCGCAATCAATTCTCCTTCACCCCTACCATCAAAAATCCTCGTCTCCACAAACCCTCGCCTCTTCCCACTCCAAGGACTCCTCGCCTCAATATATTTCAACTCGTCAGCTCGAAACCCTTCATGCCGATGAAAGTAAATCGAATGATTCAAACTCGTATACCGATCAAAGTCAGGCGTCCTCGATGTCCGGTCCACATCTCCCAACGCCGGCTGACCCAATTGCAAATGGTGCACAATGGCAGGACAATTCAGCACATGGAAATCGGAAAGCGCAATAATTCCCAGCGCGTGCATCCTTTTATCGGATACCTGTACCTCGGGAAAGACTTTCGCAGCGAAAGTATGCACCAAATGCTCTGGCAATGATTTCTCCGGATCATAGCCCATCCTGTCGTTCGTGAGAGAAAGTCTTTGATACCGCAACCAAGGTCCTTCATCATGGCGCCCTTCATCGAGGTCATCTAACGTAATCTCGGATATGTTATCAGACGTCGCGCGTTGAGGAGAATGGGATATACTGGGTCCACCGAAAGCTGCAGCGCGGACGAAGGAGCAAGTGACGTGTGAGATCGTTTTGCCGGCTTGAGTGGTAGTGATAAGTCGTGTAGCGAATCGACCTCCGTCATTGAGACGTTGTACTTGCAATTGCATGGGTGCTTTCGGTGAGGGCCCCGCGAGGAATTGGATCTGAAGCATGTCGATGGCGAAGTCAGAGGTCAAGGTGTTGTAAGCTGCGTTCGTAGCCAGTGCGGCGAGAATGCCGCCTGGTACGACTTGAGAGCCAGGCCATGTCCAGGGAAGTTGTCTATTTTGGTATGTGTCCTATGAAGAATGAGTACGTTGTTGGCCAACATCGATGCGATACTGACTGTTCCGATCTCCTCCAGCTCCAGGCCTTGTTCGAGCCCGACCTTTGGTGGCGTGGACCTAAAGACCCTGCGCGAAGAGTCTTTTGCACCGCCGCTCATGGTTTCGGCACTTACAATGTCCTTATATGTCGGTGTTGCGAGCAGGTTAAAATCGGTCGCCGAACGCAAGTCTAGGGTTCAAGAAGCCGAGCGTCTCTTGATCGCCCCGTCGTCACTGCCTCGGCAAATCATTCGAATGCTTCACACTTTGCGAGACATTTCCCTGGACAATGCATTTGGGCGAGAATCACATTGAGATGAAGTGCAAAGTGTTTGACGTGTACAACCTCTGAAGTCATGCAGTGTTCACTTGGGCTGACTGGGGTCGACTCGGGTGCACTGCGGCAGTCCCGAAAATGGAAAGAGCTACTCATTACAATGCACATATTTACAGTATTTTAAACTCGAGCTCCTTAGATCAGATATCTTCCAATTCTGTTATTCACCAGCTCTGAGAACCAAATCGCATTCTGTGCTGCGTTCCAGTGCGAGGCAATATTACCAGCTGGAGGAAGATCTGGCAAAAGTCCTGGCAACAGGCTCACATCGTTATCTGGCTGCTTGATCTCGGTGAACTTGCCTGTTGATGGGGTCACATAGTTCAAGCTGTTGCTGAGCAGCGTAGAGAACCAGATGTTGCCTTTGCCGTCCACGGTATTCTCGATGGGCGTAGCGCCGGGTTGTGGGATTCGGAACGCCTTGGATTGTTTCGTCTCCATATCAAAGCGTCCGATAGCGTTACCGGCGATGGAAGTGAACCATAGATAGCGATTATCTTCCAAGTAAGTCAGTAAGTTGAACGCTGCTGTCTCAGAAACACACCCCGAGCAAGCTTACCTGTTTCCGCGCGCATGACAGATGGTGTCAGAAGGCTAGGCAACAACGGCCACTCATCAATCTTTCCGGTCTTCACATCCAAACGAGCCATCTTGTTCGCAAGCATCTCAACGAACCACAGGTTCCCATCTCGCTTTGCAACGATCATACCCAAAGGTCCAGCCAAAGGTGTAGGGACCTGCCATGTCTTGATCTCATTTGTCTTGTAATCGATCAGGTTGATAACGTTTCCTGTCGTTTGCGAGAAGAACATGCCCGTCTCGCCCGGCCATGCATCGTTGAAAGGCTGGAGGTTACCGAGAGGGTTGCCAGTCTCAAGAATTGTAACGTTGCCATTGCTTGGATCGAGGATGGCAAACTCGTTTCGCACACCTGTGGCAGCATATATCTTTCCATTCTTTCCTGGCTGCACGACGCAAGACAGTGCAACGCGACCTTGGAGGTCCGATGGCAGTACTGAGTTCCCTAGAACGGGAAGCTTATATGGGATATCAAACTCCCTGAGGTCGCCGGTGTTTGGGTTGATCTGGACGATCTTGTTCGACGTGAAGGTATCCGCCTGGTGGATATTAGCTTGTAGAGCAGCACCGATATTCATGCCAACTTACATAGATAAAGCCATCATTGCCAGTGGTGATGTCGCACGGAGATGCCAGAGGTGTCTTCAAAGGATAGAATGTGAATTTTGACGCCTGTCGCTCTGCTGGAGCAGCATATGCGGCCGAGGCAAGCAGTGCCGTGCTTGCAATCTTGGAATACATGTTTGCAACACGTCCTCAGTAAAGAAGACAATGAGATGAAGTCGACCTGAAGAGAAATTTGAGCTGCGCTGTCAGGACGATCAGTCGCGAAGGGATCTTCATCTTATGTATATAGGAACCGCCTCGATGAACGAACGGCTCGCATGGTAGCCGGCCAACGCGGCAAAAGCATTCGCCTAGGCTGATTATAGTGCAGCTTGTAGGGGCCGATCCTGCTTGTTTGAGCTTCAAGTTCACGGCAATGCAAATCACTAACACTTTCGGCGAAGAAATAGCATGCGGCGACTGTGACAACAAAGCGCCACTTACACAGCTTGAACATAATGTGCAGTTGACAATCAATCGTGCTCAGTCAAGGACCGGCACCTCCATCGTGATCGCATATGCATTGTGTGGCGGTCCTGGGGAGTGCGCCAACATCGCCGTCGCTTTGGGCTTCTAGTCACCCAAACAGATCAGGCGAGGACCAGAGATTGGCTCTGTGGTGTTTGTAATTGCGGCATCGTCGAACGCCGTTGCGGCGGTAGTGCGGAGAAGCGCCAACGCCCTGCAGATCTCATGCTGGGGAATATGGTATGACGTTCAGCCAGTGAGGATTTGCAGCGCCAAAGTAACGCCACGAGGCGCTGATCCGAGTACCTTGACGAGATGGTTTGATGAGAAATCATTTCACCATGTCTTCGTTCTTGGAAGCAGCATCTGTCTGATTGCTATGAAGTTCAAACGCTGTGGACACATCCCAAGATCAAGACAAGGAACCAAAGACTTGTCCCAAGAGTCTTGCGATGGTCGCCGCTGTGCTTAGTGTAAGCTTAAGAACGCCTCTTATGCTTGGTGGAGTGGCGTTTGGAGCTGCGGTTCTTGCGGTACTTTTCGGCAAGCTCCAGATTGGGAAGGGCGTCGAGACTGTCACCTTGACATTTGAAAAACCGCTCTGCCTCGATACAACAATGCGATGCGAGTATACGAGGGCCTGAGTGGAGCTGCTGAAGCCACTCACCAGTTCACAAGGGCGCGATATGGCTTGGGGAAGGAAGAGCTCCGGCCGACCCAGTAAATCTTGTGTCAAATCCCAAGCTGTTCTTCTGCTCGCGGGTGCTCCATGATTTCATGACGGAGCTGAGTCGACAGTGCTGGATTTGTTGGCGAACGAGCGGGTGTTGTGGGAGGAGAGGCAAGAATATTGCTCAGCTCAGCGTTCCTCTCGGCCGAGCCAATGCCATCCCGGCCGTAGACGACGTCCGCACTTCACTTGCTGACAATCATCATGGCCGGCCGATGCCTTCGCGCGATGCACATAAGCCGTGAGGGCCTTCCGGCTCCGGTATAGCGACTCTTCGGCGATACAGAATGGCCCAGCCAGCTGTTTCAAGCAGTCAGTATAGACTTCACTGATATATCAAGGTAGGCCTGTTTGAGACAACAACCGCAGCTGACAGCAGAGTCCACCACGAACCTCCTCGCACCACCCTAGACGGACTCGAGCCTACCTCGTAACATGGAAGGCCACATGCCCACTTCACAAGCAGACGCCAGCCCCGAGCTCCTGGAAGAGTACAAGCAATGGCTCGCTCTCGGCGAAGGAGGAATCGCATACAACTGGGAAGGCTTCATGATCTGCAAGCACTTCGAGAAGACCGTGGCACGAGACGATACCACCGATCCCTCACTCTACGACTCTACTGAAGTGCACGCACCAGGCTGGGACGAGGCAACGGAGGCACAGCGCAAAGCAACACAAGCCTCGTTCTTATCACTACCTCTACCCGAACGAGACTCTCCACGAGCAAGAGCAAAGCCATTCATATTCCCACAACGCGAGAGAAATGAGAAAGAGCCGCAAGATGAAGAGATTAGAAATGCATACCAATTCGCTGTCTCTCGCCTCAGCGAAGTCAACGACGACCTACATTGGAAGACGTCTGTCCTCGAAAGACACGGACCTGCACTCTTTCTGCAAGACAGTCTCCTTCCCGCAACTCCCTTGGCAAAACCCACACAAGGGGAGATATGCCACGTTCACAGATCGGACCTATCGGCTCATGTGACGTTGAGCTTTCCAGATGCAAAAGAGGTGTTGCAAAAAGGCTGGGGAGAAAGACACAGACTCAGTGGGACTGAAAGGTTGCATTTGGGGTACACGATGCTTTACGTGCCGAGAAGCGTGCAAGAGGTGGAGGTATTGGCGAGCATACTACAGGCTGGGATTGACTACATGAAGAGCAACAAGCATGAGTGAACATGTTCCAAGCAGCAATACTTCATTGGATATATGGCAGAGCGAATATCACTGAATCAAAATCTCCACAACCAGGCTCCAATCTGAGCACGCGCCACTCAAAACCTCTCTTGTTTGGGACGCCGCTGCGCACCGAGCGTCTAGCCCTCTCCTCTACCTCGTCTGGATAGCACCTGGGGCTACAGGTCCAGTTGGGCCACCATAGAAGGAGAAGCCCGGGCAGGCAGCCAAAGCACTCTGGTTAACACTTCCAATGCTCTGACAGTTCAGAGGTCCAGTAACAGCGTTAAGTGTAGCGAATAGTGGCGCGACCCTGGAGTCAGAAGCCGGCAGACCCGTAAGAAGAGGAATCTGAGCCTTGGTGAACTCGCTTGCGAAGCAGATTGGGTTGGCAGCGACTTGTTGGGCAGTGTACGCGCCACCAGAGAGCTGGGCGGGATCGAGAGGCGAGAAGCTGTTCACTCTACCCTTGTTGCAGCCGACGACAAGGAGTTCGGGGACGGTCTGGGCGAAGTACTGGATGTCGCTCTGGAAGTACGGAACAGAGTACTCATCGGACGGGTTGCGCTTGTACCAGTTGTCTGTGGTTGCCTGTGTCAGCAAGAAGTCGGAGCAGCAGTATATGTCTGCGAGGTCCACTTACTGGGAATGCGCTCGTTGCCTGGAACCCATCGCAGGTTGTTATCAGGACCTTGGATGGACATGAAGCTCTTCAACACCTCTCTGTTCAGCACGCCAGAGGGGAATTCAGCCGACTTGTTGCCCATGAAGCGGTAGATGAAAGTGAAAGCGGCCTGAGAGACAGCGATGCCACCGAAGGGCAAATCTGATGGAAGGTCAGCCAATGGACGATGAGTGGACGCGATGTGTCCTCACAAGCGAAGTATGGGTTCTTCTGGATCGATTCCGCATAGCGCTCTTTGCGGAATGCGCGAAGAACCTCCAAATTGTAGTTGGCGCTCGCACCGCTTTGGCGGTTGTACAGATTCCTGAACTGAGATACGATGAGTTCGCCGTTGCTACCGTACTGGTTGAGATCGGCTCTGCATGGGGACGAGTCTGTCTCGTAGTTCTAGAGCTTGGTCAGTCTCGCTGATGGGATGAGGTCGCTCTTGGGAACGTACGTTGTGGCTTCCACTGATTCCAGTTCTTGGACGGCCGCCAATAGACCAGTGGGTTCCGTTGCCATCAACGATAGCACCGTATCTCGCGAGGAAGCCGCCGAGATCAGGCGCCATGCCGAACACTCGTCGCGTGCCCTCGGAGAACTGCTGAATAGATGCGATTCCTGTCGAACTCTGTTAGACTGGACGAATGCTCGTAGTCGGACATTACTCACCATTGCGCGGAAGATATCCGCTGAAAGGTGGCACACCAGGTCAGCACAAGTCTCAAGTAGAGTCACTAATCGACACTCGTGGTCGACCGAGCAGAGAAGCGCGATGCTTTTGGGTCGCACTTACTGATTGGCCATTGCTACGAGAAGGGTCAGCTTGATCTCGCAAACCATGTTCGCTGCGTCTTACCATTCAGTCCCGGACATGGTCCTCGCTGATCGCCACTGCCTGGCGCAATAAATCGATTGGCCCCCGTGTTTGGCACGCGCTGCTGCTCGGCATTGAATGGAGGAGGAACCAAAGGCAAGGCGCCAACACCCTGGGGAGCAGCTCGGTTCTGCCTTGCATCGATACCACGAGCGTGAAACTCCTTGAAAGCGTCCGCAGTCAAAGGGCTCAACAAGTCATCCATGTTTGGGACAGCTGCCGACATGGCAGTGCCTGCCAAGAGGCTTGTGAGAAGAGTGAACTTCATGCTGGCGATACTGCCAACGACCTGGTCAAGAAATTGTGCTTGAGGGTTCAATGAACGTCGAAAGTGGTTGACAGAGGAAGGACGAGACTCATATAGCGCCGCGAGCGCTCAGCATGCCCTTTTGCGATCGTCGTATCAACTATGCTTTCGCGCTCATCAATAGTACCTTCACCAGCTCGGCCTACCGCATTCGCGTTGCGTATCACAGTTCTCTTGTGTACTTAGCGCAGCCGACCAATCACTGCATTAGTGATTTGCTCTCGCTACTGACCAAGCCCGAACATCGAAGCTCCAGACACGCAGACACGTGTCAGCGGCGTGTGAAAAGGCTTCGAGATGTTAGGAGGGGCGCAAATAAGGCGCGGAATATCCCTGCTGGCCGCGAAAACCTGATGGAATGGCTTCAGAGACTGCGGAGGTGGCTGTTCTGGCTGGATTCCTGGCTGTGATTACTACTCACAATTGGAGAAGAGCTGGAGAGTACCGCCTTGTGAGTTTCTTGTTCTAGGCCAAGCACACGCCAAACTGGAGATTCTAGACGGGCGAGGCGGGATTGCTGCAGAGGACGGCATGGCTTCAACGGAACTTGCCATCGAGAGGTGCCCCGCTGTCAAGCCTTTCCACGTTTTTCGGGGAGCCTCAAGCCATGATCGTCAATCCTTTCTGTCACTGCGGATATGCTGCAAGAAGTTATTGCGGAAAGGTCGTTGATATGAAGGTCCACGAATGTAGGTATGAGGAAGAGAGGTCGTTTTTGTTGTCACGACAGACTTTTGAGATCGCATGACAACAGTCGCGACTCCTCCATTAGCGTGGTCGAGGACACCGTCTTACGAAACGCCCAATCACCGACGTGCGGGTGCAGCCACGCTAAAACATAGTCGCTGTGGCTCATGCAAAAGCATCTTCAGGGCTTCAGATCTCTGACTGCTCCAGCGGCGGCCGCATAGTCGTACAGATCGAGACAGAAGCGAGTGTCGCGTCAGCTGCCACAACGATCACGATCCTGTCGAGCGGTCTTCTTGGAGGTAAAGAAGCCGACCACGGGTGAGGGCGAAGTCTGGTGAAGTCGAGAGTCTCTTTCAAGGGGACAAGAACCACACGGACTGCCATGCATGTGGCGCGTGTCGATCTTTTATTGGCATTCTTATACCATGCCGAGTTGGTCCAGAAAGGGTGCTGGCTTCAGCGCGAAGCTCTGCGTATGGCCAAAGGCTGTTGTTGATGAGCCGAGGCGCCGACGACTCAATCATGCTACCGCAGATGCAATGGCGTGATCAGGAGACTTTTGAGAAAGTGTTTTCCGAGTCGGGAAGGTGAATGAGATGTTGAGCTGTGAGCGAGGTCTGTCGAGGATATGGTGGTGGTGTGGAGGAAACCAGAGAGCTGAATGAAGGAGGAGGAAGGAGCGATGGAGGATGTCGCTTGGCGTGTCTTGTTCTCACAGGCGGAGCCTCGCAACCAGCAGAGAGCCATCAACATCGACACCATGAAACTCCTCTCATGCTCATCACTGCAAGGCACCTGATTCTGACCGGGGGCGAGCTTCTGCGACTACGATTGTCGGAATCTGGCAATGGGGGCCTTGGGCTGAGTGTGAGAGCGAAGAGCCATCAATATCGACATCGTGGATTCCTCTACCCGCTAACTCTATGCATATGTCAGATCTCTGTCGTTATCCACGTAATATGTACAATGTTCTATCATGTTTGAGAACAAATGCCATGCCCTGCCATCGCCGACACATGCAGAATCCGACTGTGCCACCGACTGGATACTGTACAGCGTAAAATGCGAGCCCAGCTCCTCCCAACTCCACACGAACCAACAAGAATAGACAATAACTCCTCGCTAAAATGCAAGCGACATTGACGCTCGTCTACCACCAAGTGCCCCATGACCAATGGTGAAGCAAACCCACTGTTGTACTATCGCCTCCTTTGCGGGGAAGATGCAGCCTCATCCTCATCCTCGTCACTCCCTCCATCTTCCTCGTCAGTAGTACTTTCGTCCCATCCATCTGCTTCTAGACTTGCACTCCGTATCCCCCAACTCATCAAAACCCCAATGAAAGAAATCCCGCCAAAGATGCCGAAAGCCATAGCTTCGCCTTTAGGCCGTACATGTGTGGCGGCAGTGAACAAAGACCCACTAATGAAAGGTCCAAGCGCTCGTCCACCTGCACTTAAAGTCTGGGCCAGCCCGTTCAACGTCCCAAGCACGGCATGAGAAGGCGCGCTATTGGTGATCAGTAGAAGGGCACTCGTCAGGCCTCCCACAGCTGCGACAGTCTTGATGAGAAGCACAGCTCCCAATTCTACCCATAGCCAAATCTTCCCCGCTTGCGTGGGCTCATGCGTGCCGTCTTTGCCATCTTTGTATCCGACCCATGGCATGAGGACGAAAGCGAGCACGAATCCAGCCAGTCCGCAACGATAGGTGACTTTGTTTCCCACTTTCTCGCGAAGTGTGCCGAAAATGCCAACCTGGAAGACAATGGTGATGAGACCAGCGAATGCGAGACTGGTGCCAATTTCTTTGGGTACAAGATTGCGTCCTGTAGGCGGACGTCCCTCGGAGAAGATTGGATAGAGTGAGTTGAAGCTGACGTTGCTGAGCTGAAAGATGAGATACGAAGCAAGTAGCAGTATTGTATCACGGTTGAACACGTCTTTGCGATCCAGTTCTTCGTGGTTGCTGTGGAATAGCGTGGTGTTCTCGTCTTCTTCATTATCGTTATCATCGTCCTCGTCAATCTCGTCGTGATCGTCCTGGTTAGTGCTATCATTCTGTCGTATTGTACCATACGCGTGCCGTTCGGACCGCTTGGCTGATCGAGTCAAATATGTTGGCTTTGAAGAGCTGGTGAATTGCCATAGTCTGGCAAAGAGACTGCCAAACCTCTTGCTCAATGGTGGTAGCTCGTCCGCCGTGTCCAAAGACTCCTCGAGGAAGATCGCAGTCACGACGAAGTCTATGAGCAGAACACCGGCGGAAAACAGGTTCGGAAGCAAGAAAGGATACGGGTTCGGCTGGCCCGGTTTCAAGGGATGCTCTTTCATGACCAGTAGTCCTCCAATCAAGGGTCCAGTTATGCCTCCGATGCCGTATATCACTGGCAAGTACGTGAAGGCGCGACTTTGATTCGAGCGATCCGTGATCTCGCCCAGGCATGTACTGATGACGCCCTGATTCCCGTTCACCAACCCCATCAGTGCCTGGATGAGCACAGCATGCCATAATCGTCGAGAGAACCCAAATGCGACAAAGCAAACTGCCGTGAACAACGTCCCCGTCAAGACTATTGGTTTGCGCCCGATCCTGTCTGACAACCAACCCCACATGAAATTCGTCGCGAATTGCGCCAGAGCAAACGCAGATGCGATTAACCCCACGTACATGCCAATATCGGCAGGATCGACTTCGGGAAAGGTGGAAGCCATCTCAGGCAGATATGGCGAGATACTATTCAACGCCGTCTGCTCTGCCAGCGCTATTACCGCCAACACGGCGAGCTGACCCTTTGGAAGCGGGGTCTCATGTTCGGCATCGGACTCGTAGGAATCGTGTCTGTCGTTCGGAGGAGGAGGTTGTGCGGCGCCATTGCTCTTCATGTCTTTGGGCGGAGGTCGTCCAGCGTTCCGCGGAGGAGCAGTGGGAAAGGTGGAGTAGTGGAGGGTGGAGGATTGGCGATGGCGCAGACTGGGCTTTCGCGCTCTGCGGTCTTCAGGTGACGGCATGCTGCTTCGTTATCGCTGGGAGAACACCGGGCATATGAGCAAGAAGCAGCACTAATTGAGCTAGAGCAGGCTGCTGCTGGCTGGCTGGCTGGCTGGCTGGATCAACGAGGGTGGGCGGGATCGATCGCGTGCGGGCAACGGGCGAAGGACCAGTATCAAAATGTTGACTGCTTCGTTGTTCTGCGGCGGAACGTGTGCCTCGCCCTACGCGCGACACCGTGGTTGTAGAGGATACGAGAGTCTGCCAGAGAAACTTCACATGATTGCGCGCGCTTTGATAATGACGTAGAACTAAATCTCGGCGAAACGTTCCTCCTCTCAACTCATCTACCTCCACTCTCCTTCACCATCTCCAGGACACTAAATGTCTGACCATCCAGGCGCTTCTATCTACCTTCCTGAACTTGCTTCGACAACATCTCGTGGACTGCGATACTGATCAGGTGAGCTTTCTACGCGTGCTGCCAGCTATCCTGCGCAACAGCTGAGCTGGACTAGCGCTGCCCGGCACCTGCAGCTACAGAACATCCGCCAGCCTGATCTGCGCCGGAAGCAACTCCTGCTCCGCGCTCGAAGGTATTTGAGAAGGCTTCCAGGCCTGTATAAGAGCAGTGGGCGGGTAGGGCACCGGCTGAGATCTCACGACTCGCCTTCTGCATCTGCCTCCGTTTTACTGCCGGTCTCTCCGCGCTGGGTTGCGATGCTGTCCAGAGGTATGGTACGACTTTCTGGCCGCGTGCATCATCGCGCAGTCGTGCGCAATTGATTCGATTTCTGCTGTGCAATGGGTAATGCACCTGCCGACTGCAGCTTCGAGAGCAGACTGTCTGCAGAGTCGAATAGTTGCTCATCCATAGGAGCCCATACGGTCACGCAGCAGACAACGAATAGAGTCCCTGGTGGAGGCATGCCCCCAACTCTCGTTGATGTCGAGTGCTGTACGACCAAGGTCATCCATCAGCAACGGATCTGCGCCAGCTTCCAATAGCATTTGGACGAGCTTCGGCTGAGGGATTCGGCCCACAACGGCACCGCTCACGGCCTTGTGCAGGGCGCAGCCGTTGACACCCTCTGGAGACTGATCTGCCACTGGCACCAGGTTCACCGATGCTTGCAGCTCCAACAGGTGCTGCACCATATCGATCTCCTGGTACAATGCGGCTAGCGGCAGCAGGCTGGCTTCATCTATGATGCGCTGCAAAGATGGCCTCTCCGAGAACATTCGAGCGCTGGTCCAATATCCAGGATCGTTCATTGCCATCTCATAGTCTTCCATCACCGGCACTTTCGCCCGTGGGTTGATTTTCTGTAACAATATTGCCAGCACTTCAACATCACCTGTCCTTACGGCTGCGAGCAAACACGGTACACTGACCATTCGACCACTCGCCAGAAGGAGCTCTACAACTTCACGGCCATGGCCAAGATTGTTGGTCATGCCTCGAGGTCCTGTTGGCCAGCCATGTTTTATCAAGACTCGGTAAAATTTTAGCGGTCTCCGTTCTTCTTTGATAGTTAGAGTGTCCAAGCATGGCTCAATTCTGGCGCCCAGGTCGAACAGCAGTTGCAAAACGCTGGCGTCGTCTCTGGCCAAGGCAATTTGTAGCATGGCCTGCAGCGGAAAGGACTTCCCTTCAGCACGCAGCTGAGTACAGGCATGTCTCAAAGCCGTAACATTGCCGTCACGGATCAGATCCTGCCAGTCGTCGAGAGAATCGGGGCTTGCGCTTCGACTGTCTGCTTCCAAAGCCGTGTCGTTGTCTGACAGCCGACTGATGTCCATTCGCGCGACCTGAAAAGCGCAGCACGAGTTGACTAGAGGTTCATGGGTCGTGTAAGCTTTTTCTTCATATTAGCACCGACTTGAAGCGAAGTGGAGCGAGTGCGAGGGGCAGCTGTCAATGCGTGCGGTCTGCAGCACTGGGCATCTTAGTCGCCGGAATTTGGTATGGAGTACATACCACGGTGCAGAGGCTACACGCTCGCCCACGGCTTCTGTGCCGCGACGGCTCCCGTGCCGACTCCCTTCGCTTGCACAGCTTGCACAGGGCTACTGACAGGGTGTTAGACCATTTGCCATATTTGTGACTTGAAGACGGCACCGTGACCTTTCTGATAGCCGACTTGGGCCCTGGGGTCCTCAAATCCTCCAGAAACGGTCCGTTATTAGCTTCGGCATGCACGCTTCTCGGGCTACCAGAGTTTGCCTCATCAATCTTTTCGCCTATCGCTCACAGAAGAGACCTAGACTGAAAGCCAATCTTCAATGAGTAGGCCCAGAATGCGGCAGCCCTAAGTTAGCCTGACTAAAACGACAATGACGCAGATAACTTTTCCAGCTTCGAGCATGCAACCAGACAGTACTTGTGCGGATTCTCCCACGACATGGCCTTCTATGGCACGGCAAGCGCGTTCAACATTGCGAATATCACGCGAATACTTTCAAGTTCATCACTTCATCGCGGTGCGCTCTCGAGCCAACATACAGGTCTTCAAATAATGAATCCTGATCTCGGAAAAATGTTCCGATCAGTCCCGGACGAAACTCCGACCGGCAGACTTGCAGACTTTCATGTCCTCCCACTACATACAAACCGTCCAAGAAGCTGCTTTCGGCGCCAACCTCCTCCACCAGGACCACCACCAGTCCCAGTGCTTAGTCACGCTCGGCCGCGGAGAAGATGCATTCCTTTGGGCCGGGGATATGCGGTCGACCCTTCGGCTACCTTTAGCCGCGTATAACGCGCTTCACCTCCATCTTGGCTTGCTTGAACCGCGTAAACCACTATACGCGGCACTGATGAAAGTTGCACGACGGTGCATTAGTGTTCCACCGAGTCTACTGGGAAGCATAGTCATTGCTGCTTGCTTGGTGCGATTGGCTTAACAGTGAGAAATAGCATCGAGAGGTCAAATCAGAAATCAGAAATCCGTCCGCATGTATGCCGTTTAGGGTGAGCTGGACGAGGTACCTTGTAATCCCGCAACACACCGACAGTCTCCGGTCCACTGATCTCCGTGCACTTTGCATGAAAGTCCCCATCGAAGCAGGTGTGTTCACACATGGTACCAATTTATATTGTCACCCACACCCGGGTCAGTGCCCGGCTGGCTTACGGCTTGCCGACTACCTGCAGCGGCCGTAACAGAACAGTGCTATTTCCTACGTCAGAACGAATAGTACCATGGTTCGGAACGACTGTTGCGAGTCGCATATGCACACTGCACGTTGTTTCTCGGAGAACGCTGGAGATCACGAATTCGGATGCGAAACCCCCACGCGGAGCACTAAGTCGCGCTTCCATAACCATCTTGTGGGTACTGGTTGCTCGTGCGGTGTGCCGACTACGGTAAGCAGCATCTCAGCTGGCTGCACAGCCATGCATGCATCAAACCTCACCTTGTTGACGCGGGGACCTGGTTGTCCTGCGCCTCAGCTTGGCAGGACCCCATCTCCCTGCAGCGCAAGAGCCTTCGTAAAGCTGTTCGCTTGTGCGAATACGCATTTCCCAATTGAGCGGCCTCTATGTTCCATATCATACATGCAATTTTCATTCTCATAACTCCTGGCAACCAAAGTCGATCTCTTCAGTCCCTGCATACCACAATTCCCAGCCGACCCAATCTTCATTCACTCTTCACTTCCGCGCCCAGCGATACCTCCTCCCTGCTTCCCCAAAACCCGATCATAGCTCTCACCACTCCATCCACGTTCGACAACACCAAATCATGGCCTCCATTCAACCTCATGATTTCCACATTCTCTTGCCCCAGCGCCTCCGTGGCGTCCTGGGCAGTTTCCTCAGGAGTAATGATAACATCTTTCTTCCCCAACAAAACGAGAACTTTCCTTTCATCAAGTCCTAGTCTTCTGTTCGAAGAAGATGAAGAAGTTTCCCAAGACATCGACGAAGCCGAGACAGTAGATGAAGAGACCGATGAGACGGATCCTGTCGTAGAATGTTTCCTTCCATCTTCACTGCTCCCACTTGCACCGCTCACGATCCGAACACGATGATGTTCTTCACGCTGCTGCTTCTTCGCTCGATCCCTTTCTCGACCTTTAGCGCATCGCTCGCCGATAAGTCTCCAATCTGCCCAACCGTCATGGATAGGCGCGTATTTGATGCAGCTGATGAAAGCCGGGATGAAACCAGGATGCGTTTCAAGTTGCCATGCGACGGCCGTCGCGGGCGAAATGTTCGGCCTGTCATCGAAGATAGGGGACAAGCTGTCTTGGCCTGGTGCGTGAGGATCTATGGATTCGTCTTCATCGTGATCGTCGCCACCATCGTCTTCGCCGTAATGCCCTGTCGTTTCGGCGTGGACAGCAGCAGTGACTGAGATGCGACGTTTGGTAGAGTGGGGTACTTGTGTCCAGTCGAATTTCTTGAGATTCTGAATTTGGGATCGTGAATTGATGGGAGCTGGAGCATTTGGATCTTTTGGTTTTGGCGTGCTGACTCTGAGACGACGGCCGACGAAGTAGTTCACGACACTGTCGGGTAAGAGACTAGAGTAGAGGATCTTGCTGCTTAGACTCAGTCTCGTAGGCCGAAGGAGACCACCTGGAGCGATCAGGACAAGACTTTCAACCAGGTCGGGATAATGTGCTGTGAAGCCTGCTGCGATTCCGCCGCCGAGGCTGTACCCTATAAGGGTGAACCCTTCCGATGTCCAGGATAGATGAGAGCTCGAGATGACTGAGAGAATACATGTTGAGAAGAGATTGATGTCTTGGTGATAGTGGTTTGTATCGGGACAATCGGAATAGCCTCGTCCAGGAAGATCAAACAGCATCACTCTACAGCTCTTCTTCACGAGGTGGCCCGCCACACGTGAGAGGGAGATGCAAGGTGTGCTGATGCCATGCACAAAGAGGACTTTTCGACCGGTTTCTGGACCCCATTCGTAGACGCGTATGTTCCCATACGGGGTTGCGACATTTCGTCCTCTCGGTAGAGCATCGGGTGGGTAAGGTACCTGTTCATATTCTTCCGCGGTGAGCAGCTTGGTTGATGGGGCCTTCAGGACTTTCGGTCTCTTTGGAATCCCATCGGAACTTGCAATATTGTAAAGATTTATTGCGGCTCTTGCAGCAAGAAAAGTGACAGCCGGGATCGAAAGTGCAATGTACAAGTCCTTCCGTGAAAAGAAGTTCCGGCGACTGAGCAAAGGTTGAAGGTCCATTGTCGCGGAGATCGTAGGAAACAATAAACTTGATATGAAATATGAGGCCAAAGTCGAGTAGAGTAAGAGAATGTCTGTAGCAAAGATGTTTATTGATCGGACTTGTGATGAAAATGGGCCTCTCACGGCATGACAGCCGGCGTGCTCGCAAGATCGTGGTACAGGGTGGACTGCATGCTGTACTTATATCTGCTGGCGCAATGCTTCCCACGTGCTCTGCCGTGTCGAAGCGACTTTGTGGCAGTATGTTTTTCGAATGTCTAGCATGTGGGTGTCAGAATGGAACACGATGATGCGAGCGTAAAGAATCGGGGCCGAGCCTCTCGGCAAGGCGGAACGGCAGGGACTTTGCCTCTTCTGGCCAGGAACAGCATCTATGGAATGGAGCAGGTCAGACACTGTTTACAGTACATCCTTTGGCTCTCGTAAGACATTGTCAATAGTGCGAACAAGGACAGTACTGATGATTGTTAACGATAGTCTGATTCGAGTGGAGTATGTCCAGAACTACTTGCACAATCGGCATGGGTATCTTTCTTGCAATCGCTATCTTCCTTCAAACGCCTTGAACGGTCTTCGAACAAAAGGAATCGAAGCTGTGACATGGTCGGGTATCTCGCATTCATGTATAAAAGGGACAAGCTCAAGGTTCATCTGCATTCTGCAGGTACAGTACAGTGCGCTGCAAGGGCATCTCCAGTCGTGATGTCAATGCTGCGCCAATTTCTCGTCGTAAATGTCCGATCCAGGCACCCGTCAGCGCTTTGCAGCGCTAGCGGCTCGGTTATAGTGGCCTTCAACGAAGGATGGAGTGCTGCCACTCTCGAGGTATGGTGGACCTCGATCGAAGCCAATTGGATCGCTCCTCGCCAAATGTTCGAACAGGATTGGTGTGGTGTGGGAAAGTCTTTCGTGGCCTGGGCTTCGTGCAAATGGCCCGCTGTGCCGGATGGGTGCAGTGCATCAGCTCCTAGCTCGCGTGCTCCGGTGGCCTCCCAGAATCTGTAGTTGTATCTGTCGCACTCGAATGTCGTTCTGAAACAAGGCCATACGGCTTATCGACTTCAATTCCAGAGTCGCGATCGCCCTCACTTCCCTCAAAAGCTGATCGACCGACTCCGCGCCAAACATCGAGTAAACCCTTGGCATTTTCCATGCCGTCGTCAGGAGCACCGCTGAACTCGTCATCATCGACCACAATGTCTTGCGTGAGGTCCTCTTCGTCCTCTTCGCCAGTCAGAATGCGGCCTCCAAGCTTGATGTCAGATACTCGGACGTGATATTCCAAAGCCTTCTTGCCGTCACGGATCATCTCATCCGTTGCGTACATGCAGCGCTTCAGGCTCTGGTTCATCGCCTGGCTTTGAACTAGCAGCTCCCTGTGGCGTTCAAGGTCCACTTTCAACCGCTTCTCGTCTTTCGCCAGGCGCTCGCTCGATGCGCTGGGCGAACGTCCCCCGCTTCCAGAGACCAGGCTGTCCTCCTCGGAGTCACTCAGTTCTGCATCGTCCCACCCCGGTGGCATGCCGTCGATATCTTCATCCTCATCGAGCGTCTCCAAGTCACCTGATAAGCTCCTTGGTATGCTGTGCGTTGCCGAAGACAAGCGGCCGGCGCGCGACAGTCGTCGAAAGCGTTTCAGCTCCGCTTTTTGCCTACGCAGTTCACGCTCAAGACTTGCGTTGATCGCCAGTAACGAGCTATTTGATATTTCCAAATCCAGGACTTTGCGTTCCCGCCGTGCGTCAGCCGCCAGTTGGGTGATGGTTTTGGTAGGGCTCAGTGCCGCGTCCGTCGGAGAACCGACTGTCATCGGTGAAGCCAGAGAAGTATCAATCGAGGGAATGTTGACGGGTGGACTGGTCATCTGGGACGTCTCGTGCGAGAGCGGAGAGCTCGGAATAGTGTCGTCCAGCGCTGTGTACGATCGCCTTCGTACCTGGTCGGTACCAGAAGTCATTGACGACAAGCTTGATGACTTGCGGTGCGTCAAGGTTCTACTTGGTCGCCGTGTTTCTTGCATCTCTGGCCGCGCTATCAAGTCATGTACAGAGGGCGTGGTTCTCGGCTGCGGGCGCATGCCGAAAATTTGTGATGCACCTTTCCTGTAAGAAAGGTGGATGTTCTCCTTGCTAGGTGAGGGCGACCGAAGCGGACTGAGAGGCACTGTGGGAGGGAAGTACGACACGTTGGCGGACGATTGGTTGAAAGCAGGTGAGAGCATTGGAGGGCTTTTCACAGAATTCAGCTCCATCTTGGTCGGTCCTCCAGGACATCGCTTCTCTTCAGCAGCGGCGAGTCGCGGAGAGGTGGGCTTGATAGGAACCCTCGTGCCATCCTCATGTCCATCCGCATAGAAGAAGGTAGGTGGTTTCTTCGGTTCTGGCTTTTTCGCTACAGGTTCTTGTTTCTTCACATCGCTTGCGTGGAAGAAGCGGTTCTCGAAGCTGTCACTTGCGCCGGAATGTCCAATATCTGGCGACCGCGAAAGAGGCGGAGATCGCCCGACTTTGGGCTTTATCTCGCTCACAATACTATTCGGTCTGCTCGTTCGTGACCCGCTCGACACGCCCGCGCTCGATCCCACGCCTGATCCGCCGCCATAGCTCCTGTTCGTCAACGCATCTCCCGGTGCCAGCCCGGTGCGTGGTCTTGTGTCGCTGGGAGTATCGTCTATCGCTGGAGAACTACGCCCGCTGCTCACACCAATCCGTGACGTCCGCGTCGAAGATCGAGGCGTGACATTGCTAGCCCCTGATGTGTCTTTTGCCGGCGTCTCCTGTGGTCGTACTCGCGGCGATAGTAACGGCCCCCGCCCTGCTACTCGCGGCGCAGCTGGTTTGGTAGTGGAGGGAGTCGTGGACGTGACGCTGCCAGCAACGCGCGGAGTCAGTGGTGCCCGCGAGGCTCCCGTTCTGGTCGAGGCAAGGGTTGGCTTTAGAGGGCGATTATTGCGGTCGGTCGTCGACATGCTTCCGCCCACCACTGCCACATTTGTACACACAGCTGCACCGCTCCTCCGCGGTCTGCGATTTTGCAGCGTCTCACCGCCTGAGAGCTACTCCAGCGGGAGACCGGGTTGACATTGATTTGATTCGCCGATGTGTTTTCGGAAGACGAGGCGTGACTTTCTTTTGCGGTGGCTAACGATTCGCAGGGCCGCGGGCGCGCGGTATGATCGCCCCAGGATGGGAAGGAGGAGCGTTGCGCAAGCGATGGCCGTTCGGAGAGGGCTGCAGGCAACACTGGTTCGTGGGGCAGACGCTCAGAATAGTGTGCTCGTGCACGAAAGCAGTGGATACTGTAGTGTCGGTGCAGTGTCAACAACAGGGCCCGCTTACTGGCTGCCGAGACAACGATTACGCGCTACTTTATTATTCTTCCCAGATCTCACGCGTCCTTCAATGATGAGCCGCATCCAAACCCGCTTCCAAGCATGCCAGCATGGACGGCATGGACGATGATCCCGCCTCTGCACTAACAGTGGTAACCGTTCCAGAGGACTCACACGATCAGCCACCGACTTCGAGCGAACACACGAGTCTGAAATACCACCTACTTGGTCCATCCCTCACCAAATCTGGCCAGGATGGCGTGGATCAGAAGAAGGTGTCGGAGATCATCTACAACGCGAGCAAGGGATCCAAGTACTTCAACAATGAAGAGACCAAGGACAAGACGCTCACTGTCAAGATCAACAGCATCTTGGCCAAGAAACGCGAATTGGAGCGAGTAGAGGCGCAAGGCGGGTTGAAGAAGGAGCTGAAAAAGGCGGACGACTACATTGCGAAATTGGAGTATGAACGCGATCTCAGCCAGGCCATCGTGCACATAGACTGTGACGCTTTCTACGCTGCAGTGGAAGAGCTAGACAATCCCGAGTTGAAGAATGTGCCTTTCGCAGTTGGCAAAGGCGTGCTCACAACATGTAACTACGAGGCAAGAAAGTTTGGCTGTAGAAGCGGTATGGCAGGCTTCGTGGCCGACAAGCTATGTCCACAGCTCATTCATGTTCCTCTGAACTTTGAGAAATACACAGCGAAAGCGAAGGAAGTGCGTGCTGTTCTGGAGCAGTATGACCCACGATTCGAGAGCGCGTCGATCGACGAGGCATATCTGAATGTCACGGAATATTGCAAAGAACACAATATGGACCCCGAAGACGCTGTCAGTCAGATGCGACAGCAGGTTCATCAAGAGACGAAGATCACGATCTCAGCGGGCATTGCAGCTAACGCGAAATTGGCGAAGATATGCTCGAACAAGAACAAGCCGAATGGACAGTTCAAGCTGCCTTCAGAGAGGACCACTATTCTCAACTTCATGCGGGACCTTCCAACGCGGAAAGTGAACGGCATCGGACGTGTGTTGGAACGAGAGTTGGACGCGATCGGGATCAAGACATGCGGTGACATATACCCTCGGCGCCACTACATTAATCGATTGTTCGGTGAGAAGACGTTTGAGTTCTTGATGGGCGTGTATCTTGGTCTAGGGCGAACAGATGTTAGGCCGGCAGAAGAGCACGAGAGGAAGAGCGTGGGAACGGAAAGCACATTCCACGACATGTCGGATCCACAAGAGCTACGTGACAAACTCAGACATACCGCAGAATCCTTGGAGGAAGACCTACAACGGACCGAGTTCAAAGGCCGAACTCTGTGTTTGAAGATCAAACTGCACACTTACGAAGTCTTTACGCGGCAAGTACAGCCTCCTAAAGCAGTGTACACAGCGGATGACCTGTACAACTACAGTCTACCAATGCTGCAGAAGCTCGAAAAGGAGATGCCGGGTATGAAGCTGCGATTGATGGGGCTGCGGTGTACACATCTCGTGTCGATGAAGAAAGGCGACGTCGACTTTTTCGGGCGGGCGCGACAGGCTAATACGTTCAAAGCATCTGAGAACAACACCCCAGAAGTGGAGCTCGACGAGGACGGTTGGCAAAAGTGGCCGGACACTGAATTCGAGGACGCGGCTCGTGAGGAGCGTCAGCAGGAGATGCACGAATTAGAACAGCTCTCACAGGAGTACGAGAAGAACGCACTGAAAGACAAACCACCGGATGCGAGTGACGCGAAGACCTTCCTGCAATCCAAAGGCATCGGCGTGGGAAATGACTATACCCGCTACGGGAACGGCTTCGCCTGGCGTGCTCTTCTGGAGGATGAGGCAAAGAAGGAAGCAGAAGCAAGTCCGCCCAAGAAACCTATCGAGCAGTGGGACTGTCCGATTTGCTCGTTGCCCCAAGCTGCAGACGAGCGAAAGTTCAATGAGCATATTGACGGATGTCTTTCGAGGCAGACGATCAAGGAGATTGTGAAAGACCCTGCAAGCCCGAGCCGAGAGCCGGACAAGAAGCCATTGCATCCTTTGTTGCAGGCGAGCACCTCGAAGAAGAAGAGAGGGAGGCCGCCGGGCTTGGCGAAGGGTGAGAGTAGTGGTGAGAAGAGATCGAAGACTTCGTTTTTTGGCTGAACGTGGGGTGATGAATCGAATGACTTACGAGCAGCATGACTTACAGGATTACCGCTGGCGACGGTGAACAATAGTAGTACTTCCCAGGTGAGCGAGTGTCTAGGCTTCCAATTGCCTGTCTAGTGATACATGGCCGTACGACTGTGTACGTCCACATCCTTCGATCCACTCTGGCTCATGTTCCCTCCTCTTCAGCCTCTTTCTTGGCCTCGCCGCTCATCCTCAGCTCCGCCAACATCTCATTGACACTCTTTTTGGATGCTCTCTTGGGCTCCGGATCTGGCAGTCTCTCGATGCGCGGCGGCGGGAACTTCGTCTCATCCAACTCTTTGAACTTCACAACAGCCCATTTCTTACACAGTGCCTCGTTCCAGGATTCTATGGTGCGCTCCTTTTGCTGGACTTGACCATATTTGTCTATGTAGGACCATTTCTGATCGAGCATGCGGACGAGTGCATCACTGCGCGGCTCGAGAAATTCGAGGTGCGAGATCGTGTGATAGCCAATGAAGCTGAAGACGCGATCAGATTTGCCAGTGCGAGGGATCTGTTTGAAGATTGCAATAGGGACCTGATCTGGCTGGTATTGGTGGCTTTCTGCTTCTGGGAGTGAAGCCACTGGTTTTGCTGTCTCTGTCTTCTCTACAATTTCTGCTGTCGGTACTGGCTCCGCTGACTCTGTCGTTTCTGAATCTGCGTTCTTTGTTGTTTGTACTGTATCTGTCGTCTCATTTGCTCCTGTGTCTGAGGCCTTCCTAGACTCCACATAGCCTGGCAAGAGACGCAGACTCCTCTTGCAGAAGATGATCTTGTCACTGTCCCAGCGAGGGTTGGCGGGACCGTTGCTGTCATTGAAAAGGCAGACCCATGCTAACTTTCCGGGAGTTGCTGCGGAATCCTGCAAGCTTCCGCTGACATTGGACGCTCGATGAGGGGTCTCGCTGCCATTGGGTGGTGCGGGGTCGAAGTGGTCCTTGATCTCTTGGGCCGAGTAGAGGTCTCTGTTTTCTTCCGATTTGCGAGAGTCTTTGTGGGATGGCTGACGCCTACCAGGTGGAACGTACTTGCCAATCATATTGATGTCGCCAGTATGTACTGTTGAGTTCTGGCGCTGACGTGAATGTAAAAGTTGCAGTCGGAGCCAGGTCCTTCGTTAGCGTCTCAGACCTTCTCAGACCTGCAGGGACTAGTTAGTTAGGTAGGACATTCGCGTCGCGCTCTGGCTGGACGCGTCGTGTGTGTCGAGCTCTTTCCGCTCTTCACTCGTGACTGCCTGGCACCTTTTATTCTTGCCGCAACTGCGATGCCCACCTGTCGCACTTGACACACAAGACAACACAAGGGAGCACCTCGCCACCATGGCTGCGCCGAGGACGGCGCAGATACGCGCGCTCGCTCTCAAGCATCAACCTGACGAATTTCACCAATTGTTGCAAGAAGACGGCCGTTTCTGGATCGCCGCAGTCCTCGACATTGAGGAAGAATCATTTCTGTTCTTGAAAGCGCAACAGCGAACTAAGCTCCAGAAGGTACACAACGCCATTCACGCACGCTTTCCCGAAAACAACAACATCGTCCTCAAAGTGGGCGACAAAATGGTCCCGCCGAATGGAGTGGTTGGTGACCTTCCTCCTCCAAAAGAAGGGATTCTTGTCATTCACGCGGTTAAGGCTGAGGCCATGGATCCAGAGTCGGAACCCTTCGCGGCGTCTGAGCGTCCCAGCACAGATGTTCGTAGCTCGCAAGCCTCAGCGCCGCCGAGACCACCACTCCATCCGCTGGATCGCAACCTTAGTATGACACCCAAAGCGTCTCCACCAGTCAAGCCAGAACGACAAGATTGGCCAGGCGTTACAGGACGCATGCCACCCTCCCTTCCAGTGGCATCCCCTGTACCATCTGCATCGCCCGCTCCGCAGATCTCGTCGGAAAGCTCGGCGACTCCTCTATCAAATGGCGTGAGGGATGAGCACTCGACCACCGCTACTGCGGCCGACCCCACTCCCGACGCTGCTGCTGACGAAATCGAACCCGAATACAAGCCGCGAGAGCAGGAAAACCTTTTCGTCGACTCCCAAGATGCCGGTCCCGCGCAAGTTCCCGAACGCGGACGCTTTCTGGCCCAGCTTGCGATGGAAGAGACACCCGAACGTCTCGAAGCTGGCGTTCAGGCTGGCCTCAAAGTTCTCTCGGAACTTGAGGTACCACTCAAAGAGTTGGGCCCAAATGAGGATGCTCAGGCCTGGCTTACGCATATTGCCCGCGTACGAAAGGAGGCGGTACAGAACCGCACTGTTGTCGGAGTGGTGGGAAACACCGGTGCCGGAAAGTCATCCGTGATCAATGCGATGCTTGACGAAGAACGACTTGTGCCCACGAATTGTATGCGAGCATGTACAGCAGTCGTCACCGAGCTCTCATACAACCATTCCACCGACGAACGAGCCAAGTATCGGGCTGAGATTGAGTTTATCAAGCCTGAAGAGTGGCAGAAGGAGCTGAACGTCCTGTTTCAAGAGGCTTTCGTAAGTCATCCGACAAGTATTGCCCAAACCTAACTGACACGCTTGAACAGGACGAATCCGGGAAAGTGAGTGCAGAGGTCTCCAATCAAGATTCTGAAGCTGGTGTGGCGTACGCGAAGATCAGAGCTGTCTATTTCAAAAAGACTCGTGAGATGCTTGCCAGGAGCTCCATCAAGTCATTGATGGCAGACAAGAAAGTGCAATCTGTCTTGGGCACCACGCGCAAGATCGTCTCCCCTGATGTTAAATCATTCTACGAAAAATTGCAGCAAGTGATTGACTCCAAAGAGAAAGGTCAGGAGAAGCGGGACAAGAATGGTGAGTTAGCCCGGAATTTCATCACTTGGATAGATCATTGACACAAATCAGGCAACATCACCCACAATGTCAAGCGCGAGTTTGAACACTGGCCACTAATCAAGGTCGTCAAGATCTACGTGAAGTCGCCCGCGCTATCCACTGGCGCCGTCATTGTGGATTTGCCTGGTGTCCACGACAGCAACGCAGCTCGTGCTGCTGTTGCCGAAGGGTACATGAAGCAATGCACTGGCCTTTGGATAGTTGCTCCCATCACACGAGCAGTAGACGACAAAGCGGCCAAGAGCCTGCTTGGCGACACATTCAAGCGGCAACTAAAGTTTGACGGCACATACTCTGCAGTCACCTTTATCTGCTCCAAGACGGACGATATTTCTCGGACCGAGGCAATCGATAGTCTGCAGCTTGGCGACAGAATGGTCGAGCTCGATGACCAACTCAGTGACGTTGTCATTCGCCAACGTCAACTTCGCAAGGAGAAGAGGCAACTGGACGATGACGCCGAAGATCAGGACGCAGTACGCGAAGAGTTGGACGATGCTCTTGAGACCTGGGAGCAATTGCTTGAACAGGCCGACGCTGGGACAACAGTGTATGCACCAGATCAAAGCAAGAAGAGAAAGTCGACGAGTGCTTCTCCTCAAGCAAGAAAGCGACGTCGTCGCACTGTTGACTCCGACGATGAGGGCGAAACTGAGACTTTAGGTGAGCTGTTAAGCACCCTTGAGCAGGATGATACGAACGACACCGGCTCGATGCGAGAACCACTTACGACATCCGCCATTGAGCGCAAGATCGAAGAGTTGAAGCAGCTGAGGAAAGAAGCCCGCCGTGCAAAGACCGCCGCAAAATTGCAGAAGGACGAAATTGCCAATGAGTTGACTGAGCTCGACGAGAAGGCAGCTAGGCTTGAAGCAGACAAGAGTGCAATCTGCATTGCTGGGCGCAACGACTATTCGCGAGGTGCCATCCAACAGGACTTCGCTCAAGGCATTCGAGAGCTTGACATGGAGAACGCTGAAGAAGAGAATCCAGACGACTTCAATCCGGACGAAGACTTACGCGACTACGACGAGGTTGCTAGGACCCTGCCGGTGTTTTGCGTGAGCAGTCGTGCCTACCAGAAGTTATCAGGCCGCATGAAGAAAGACAGCCCGGTGCCTGGATTTACGCACATCGATCAAACTGAAGTCCCGCAACTCCAGGCGCACTGCAAAAAGCTTACTGTCAAGGGTCGTCAAGCGAACTGCCGGCGCTTCCTCAACTCGATGAAGCAGCTCTTGCTCTCGCTGGCGTTGTGGTCGTCTGACGATGGAACTGGCGTCAAGCTAACAACACAGCAGCAAAGTGTCGAGAAACAGTATCTTTCGCGGAAGCTCAAGGATCTGGAGAAGCATCTCGAGGGCGTCGTTGAAGATACGCTCAAAGATGCCGTGGAGACATTACACGAACAGTTGTTTGCGAAGCTCGACCCGGCCGTCCAAAGTGCGATTACAGAGGCAGAACCCAAAGCGCAGAGCTGGGGATTGCCGAAATCTGCAGGTGGTTTGCACTGGGGAACCTACAGGGCGACGGTCAGGCGCTCGGGAGTCTTCTCTGGGTCAGCTGGTCCACGCGACTTCAATGCCGACCTCACGGAACCTATTTGTGAGTCCTGCCACTCTGTTTTGCCAACCTGTACTGACCGTGAAATTAGATCGCCAACTTGCCACAACTTGGGAGAAGGTCTTCCAACGCCGCCTCCCAACCATCTTGCAAACTTTCAAGCGGCAAGCTACGAACGTCGTCAAGCAGTTCCATGGCGTTATGGAAGCTCGCACACGCGAGAGAGGCAGCGGAGCAGCCCGCTTGCAAATGCTCACTCAACAGCTTGACCAGTACTCGATCACTTTCGGAGACCTGTGCTCTACGGCAGTAACAAGCTTGAACGAAGGTCAGCGAGAGATCAACCGCGAATTCGTGCCTGCTATCTTGGCGGCCATGGAGCCAGCATACAACGCTGCCGCTGAGGAGCGTGGAACCGGATCGTTCATGCGTATGAAGGGTCAGGTAACCGGCCACATTCAGGCCAACAAACAGCAGATGTTCCAGTCTGCATCACAGCAAGTCCGCCAGAGTCTATTGAAGCTCTGCAAGACGATCAGAGAGTCAATGCTGCAGAAAGCCGACGAGATCTATCTTCACATGCACAGAGATTACACTTCTGTCATGAATGGTGTCAATGTGGGCGACATCAAACTGTCGCGCGAAGAGCGCGTCGCGAGGCGTGAGGTCGATCAGGTACTCACTGCAACTGACAAGCATTTCCGCGAAGCTTTGGACGGCGAACTGGAGACTCAATTCGACACTGAGAATGATCAGAGCAACACCAACAAAGACGCTGCTGACGATTTCATGGACTTCGATGACTTCGACGATGTCGAGAGCGATGAAGAGGAGGAAGATGAGGAGGGTCGCGGCCATGATTCTGAAGCTGCTTTGTCCGGTTCCGAGCAAATCGGGGGCGCTGAAGAGATGTCCAACGCCAGCGCCCTGAGCGAACAGCATGACGACGATGGAACGTTTGGCGGAGACGTCTAGCTGACAACTTCGCTTCCAGTACATCTGGCAGACGAGATGATGTTCCTTGCCGGATCCCTTTGCTGGGAGATGCAAAAGTGACGCATATTACGACTTCATGCTCTTCCATTCAAACTTCGACTTTTGCACATGCGATACTTTCACCGCTGCATTCGCTCGCTTTATCAGTGCTTACAGTAGTGCTAATTTGTACATGTAGTACAGAGATATAATTAATGCACATCGATCAGAGCACGCCTGGTCAGCTTGACATTCATGCTTTCAATTGCAACTACACCGCTCGAAGATGTGGTGTGCCGGTACATGCGAGATAGTCCCGATGCCTGAAAGTTCTTCACACGGTTTCTATGTCTCGTCCTGGAGGAATTCGCTCAGCCTAAATCATGCCGACGTTAGCAAGGTGAAGTTGAGATGCGACACTCCACTCGAGGAACACTACCCTAGTCCACATGCCGCTTGCCAAGGCCCTCCACAGGACCAAAATAGCAGCATCCAGATCTGAGTGACGAAGGATCTGCAGCCCTGTCTTAGACTTCGACATTGAAGCGACGCAGATTAATGAACACCATGCCGAGGACAGGTGGTGAACCGTAGCAAGTGGGAGGGTACCGGCGGATGTTAGAGGTCTCGACAGCATCAACAAGGCTCTCCCGCGCGAGACGAAGGACCTGCGCGTCGGACCATTGTGTGGTGCGGACGACAGTCGCAAAAGTGGTACCTCTCGCGGCAGATGTTCGCCCGGAATACGAGCGCCGCCTCGTGTTTGTCCTTTTTTAAACCGCCGCCAGCAGTATCCTCCAGGTCGGTCGATCGCCGCATGGCCCACCGCTGGTGTAGCGCCATGCTGGATCGCTGCCTTCTTCGGCACCACAGCATAATCACGGTAGGACATCCGCGACGGCGTGGTCTGGTTCATCCCATCATTCAGACGTCTAGCGGGCGCCAGGGTCCTCAATGTGGCACCCGTATCATCTCGAAGCTAAATGATGCTCCATCCTCGGTCCTCCAATGCCATGCGTGAGCATCTAGCCTGGCTCATGAACTTTACATGCATTCTCCAAGAAGCGGTATGACCTTGTGATGCAGCTGCCACCAGCCACGGCGTAGCACTGCTGAGCACTATCGCCATTGAGGCACGGAGAGGAATGACGTTCCTTCAGATCTTTTCTTGAACAGGGCCCGCACTTCCGACAAGCAATGAACGCACCACAGCCTTGCTTTCAGCGCTGGCGCATGGTTTAGACGACAGGTGCGATGCAGGCTGCAGATCCTGCACCTTATACAAATCGCAGGCTAGGGCATGACCTCACGGCCATAAGCTATCAAAGGCTCCAGGAACCACAAGGCAAGGATCCAGGCATTTCTGCCTGGCTTAACGCAAAAGACTACATGGACCAGAATTACCATGGATATGACGAGGAACGTCCACACATGAATCGACAATACCAGAGTCGCTCGTGTGAACCTCTGTGCACGAGTTCCGCGCAAGCTTCGCGTAACAGCGCTTGGCAATATGAGCAACAACAGATAATATCTTCCGGATACAGGCCACAGCAATGGCACGACGGCTCAGAAGGACCGGTGTCGCCGATAGTACTGACACCACAACCACATGTACGCCCGTTTAGACAATTTCAACAGCAGATTGCACAACCTACACAACCAGCTCGCCAACGAGGACGACCAGAACCACTTTCAGGCATTCCTAGTCGGCAGCAATATGAGCAAAGAATGGGACCATCAGATCCCACGTTACTTTACCCCCAGATGAGTCCATATGATCCGGATGGCGTGTATGAGAACAGAGACGGGAGAATTTATGCACCTCGAGCTATTAGTCAACCAGTGACACCGAGCTTCCGGGGTCGTCGTGACTACGCAGAGGAACCAAATGAGATGCTGAATGGCTTCTCAAGGATGTCAGTCAGTCCTCAAACACAGAGATGGCGACCTTACAGCGCCATAAACACAACAGAAGCTCCCTTCACAGATGAAGAGGAGTTCCACCTCTTCGTGCAGGCCACGGCAGGCCTGGGACCAGCATCTCCCATGCGCGCCTCGCCAATTGTTGCAGCCAATGAAGAGGATCGAAGAAGACATACAATGCATTCACAGCCAGATCCTTCGCAGCTGGTCTCGCCTGTGCAGCAGACGCCAACCACAATGCTTGCGCTTCAGCATATGGCGCAAATGCCGCAGCAAGCTTTTACTTTGCCGCGACGTCCAGCTGATCAGCGGCCGGCTGTGCAACCAATACATGCTTCAGATGGAGGCCTCAATTTGTGGGCCGAGCCTGGGCGGCGAGATGCAAGTGAGGGTGATGTCAGCCCTGTGGAAGAAGAATTGCCAGGTTATGCTGAGAGCCAGGCTCAAGCACAAGCGGTGCAAGCGACAGAGGCGCGGAGAAGAGCACAGGAGCTGGCTCGGAGGTGGCATGCTGCTCATGGATAGGCTCTGACGTGGGAGTACGTATATGCGACTCCTGTGGCAGACCAGTGGAAACTGTACACACTGTAAGGAGATGGTGGAAGGCGTCGCTCCAGGACAAGGCGACGAGAGCATCAGGAAGCGCATCGGAGTTGAAGTCAGAAAGAAAGAATTTCATTTGATACCCAGCATGGCATTCGTTTGGACACCGATGAGCATAGCATAGCATTCGTTTGGAAAGCTTCTTTGTACATAGCAGTTTCGATCAAGAAAAAGAACGTTGTCAGAGCAACGGGGAATCGAAAATCCTTGGCTCCGAACAAAGCCAAAACGCCAACCTCGTACGTCACGACTCGAAGAAAGAGCACAAGCGTGCAACATGGCAGCTCTCCTTGATTCAGCGTCATGCGCGCCAATAGGATCACTTCTTTGTAGGAATTGCTTTGGAGTGCGGCTGGCGGAAGAGTGCATTTCTTGATGAAGCTCTGTCTCCACCGTTTTCTTCAGCTGTATCGGATTCATGCTCAGCAGGCATAGGAACACGTCTGAAAATGGGGAAGCCGCGTGTCATATATTGGTAGGCGGACTTGTGCGATGGGATATTGAAGTTGACTGATGATTGAGATAGGTTTCGGACTGATCTTCGACTTCATGATTCTCCAGCATTGAAGGCGGCGCTAGATCTGAAGCCCGAAGTATTATACCCCATATGGTGCTGGGACAGGTAAGTCGTTCCAATGGCATGCAAGACCGATCTTGAAGCTTATTAGATATTTAGTCACTACGTCTATCGAGCCAGAGTTGGCGTCAACAGATGGCAATTCCTCATTGACTGCCAAAATGATGTCTCACAGAGCATCACGAAGCTCAACAAGAAGAGCAAACTATTTGTCCTCCGTGAGCCAGCTGTAACACTGTTGCCCAAGTTATTCAAGGCCTGGAAAATCACGCACTTGGTATTTGAGAAAGACACAGATGCTTATGCACGCGAACGAGACGAACAGGTAATGCACATGGCTGGCGAAGCTGGTGTCAAAGTCATCGTCAAAGTGGGCCGCACGCTCTATGATTCCGATGAAATCGTCAAGAACAATGGCGGCAAGCCTACGATGAGTATCACTCAACTCCAGCATGCGGGAGAGAAGATTGGCGATATCGAGAAGCCTGTTGACACGCCAACGAGTTTACCTGACCCTGGAGACATGAAGCTCGACATCGAGCAAACCGAGCCTGAAGCGGAACCTGACATCAATGCTAAGCATCGGGAGAAGGACGCTGTCACGTTCAGCTCAGGCATCGCAGGACCAAAGGGGGACTTCTCGCCACCTACGCTAGAGGAGCTAGGAATGCCAGCTGCAACATCCCCTCACAAAGGCGGAGAGAGCGTCGTCCTGGAGCGATTGGAAGAGATCTTCAAAGACGAGGACTACTGCGGGACGTTTCAGAAGCCCAAGACTTCACCGGCAGCTTTCGAGCCCCAGTCCACCTTTCTCACATCACCGTACTTGCACTTCGGAGCCCTTAGCTGTAGATTCTTCTACCACCGTGTAGCGGAAATCGTAGCGAAGCGTAGCAAAGAGAAGAAGCCAACATCATCGCCGCCAGAAAGTCTTGCAGGCCAACTACTCTTCCGCGACATGTACTTCGCCGCTCAAGCAGCTCTGGGCTGGCAATTCGGCCAAACTCTCGGAAACGACCACTGCCGCTTCATACCCTGGCATCTTCCTTCAAAAGTAGACATGGATTCCAAACGCATCACAGGCGAACACGAAATTGACGAAGAAGAGAAAGAAATATGGCTCCAACGCTGGACAAATGGCACAACAGGTTTCCCCTGGATCGACGCCATCATGCGGCAACTCAGACAAGAAGGCTGGATTCATCATCTCGCACGACACTCTGTCGCTTGCTTCCTCACTCGAGGAGGCTGCTATATCAGCTGGGAGCGTGGCCTCGAAGTCTTCGAAGAGCTTCTTATCGATCATGAATCTGCGTGCAATATTGGAAATTGGCAATGGCTTTCTTGCACTGCGTTCTTTGCGCAGTTCTATCGCTGTTATTCTCCTATTGCGTTCGGTAAGAAGTGGGATGATAATGGCGACTACATCCGGAAGTATGTGCCTGAGCTCGCAGATTTTCCAAAGAAGTTCATTTTTGAACCACACAAGGCTCCAATTCAAGACCAGAAGAAAGCTGGTGTCCGTATCGATGGCGACGGGTCCGAGACTGAAAAGGATGGGTTGAAACTCTACCCAAAACCAATTTTCGATTTCAACGAGCGGAGGGAGATCTGCATACAGGGAATGAAGAATGCATACCGCGTTGGACTCTATGGCAATGACCCGAAAGTTCTCGATGGATCGTGGAAGCAGATGTTTGATGATGATGCCGAGGGGCCAACGGAGGGGAAGAAAGGTGGTCCGGCGGGGCTGCAGTCGTGGGAGAGTGCAGATGGGACGGAACACGATCATGTGGATTTGAAGGCGCCAGCGACTCCGAAGGGCAGTGGGTCTGGGAAGAAGGGGAATGCGAGTGCTGCTTCGTCGCCGCAGGCGAAGACGAAGGCTAGTCCAAGAGGGCATAAGAGAGAGCCCAGTCAGACGAAGCTTGATGGGGCGTTCGAAAAGAAGAGTAAGAAGTGAGCGTAGGGCGAATCGCATTTGCGACCAGATTCCCGGATATGCTCTCTTATCAACCGGAAAACGAGGCCACGGGTTCAATCTTGAGAAGGGTTGTAAGGAGGACAGAACTCGGAGATGGGCTAAAGATAGCTCTGTTCATATCTGCGCCAATATACTGGGTTAGAATATTCACAATCCGACAACAACGCATGCCCAGAACCAGCGCCTTGCTCGAAAATGCCCAATACCGAAAGACCCACGTCCTCTACTCCTTGTTCAAAGCCTCCGTCTTCTCGATCCTCTCAGCAATAAGGCTGTTGAACTCCTTCCTCAACTCAAATGGCGCAACATGCCCCAATTTCTCATGAATCGAAGTCGTAATGCCTGACCCCTCTCCTCCGAAATCCTTAATCAACATTTCTGCGTGCACGAAACCCAACATTTTGTCCTGTTTTCCATGCAAGATAAGAATCCGCCTTCGATCGATTTCGTCGCCGATCTTCTTGAGCTGTGCAGGAGATTTATGATGGAAGCCAGCGGCATAGAGTTGACAGATAAAGCCGGTCGAAGTGAAAGCGTCTGGGTTGAGGCGTTTGCTTAGTTCTCCAGCGGCAAAGCGGTCGCCGTTTGTGGGGAAAGGCTGAACTACGTATTCAGTTTCGTCGGGTTTCGCGAGCCATTCTGTTGAGTAACAGTCGCCTTTCACTTTAGCAATCTGGTTGTCGAGCGATTTTGGGATGACGAGATTGATGCGGTTCTTGATGTTGTCAAGGAAAGGAATTGTTCGAACGACTCTTGGTGCTGTTGAGATGAGGTTCAGACTACAAATTCTTTGCGGGATGAGAGCAGACTGGTCGTGTTAGTTGATGCCAGGCCATGATGTGCGGTGGATCTTACAAGTTCTTGGGATATCATGCCGCCCATGCTGATGCCCACCACGTGTACGCTGCGGTCCTCAGTCCAGCCCACGTGGTCGAGCAATTCGATCACATCCCGCGCCATTTCAGATGTGGTGTAACGTAGAAGTGGCTTGTCGCTCTCACCCATACCTCTGTTGTCGAAGATGAGACATGAATACTTGTCGGCCTGGGTATGTCCGAAGTCCCTGGTCTGCCGTTGCCATGTCTGTTGCTCGTCAGTTCCTGACCTCACTGTTCCCTCGTATGCGTACAGAATCGCCGAATGCTGCCGACACTGGAGAGCACCTTTCCAGGATCTCGTCAAGTATCACGTACCTTCATGAAGCCTCCCAGCCCCATAATCCACTGCCAGAAACGTCAGTTCCTGCATAAGTACTAAGACGTGATTGATAAGGCTGCAGCTCAGGAACCTACGACAATCTTAGATGGGCCATGTCCATGGATCTCATAAGCGACCTTGAAAGGACCGCCTCTCCCCTTCGCCACATCGATCTTCTCCTTCCGATCAGGCTTCAAATCCCAGTGCGTGTGCGGGAACTCTGGATGCGCGAGCACTTCAGCAGCAGTAAGAGGAGGCGGACCGAGCCCTCCATGTGCCAACTCGTGTGGTTTCCGCGAATCTGCTGGTCTTCGAACTAAACCGTAAGTTTGTGCTTTCTCGTGCAAGACTTCAGCCCATGTAGGGTCCACGCTGACTGACGCCATATCTTCAGCGCAGAGAAGCTCTGGTGTTCTTCTGCGGAAGTTCTTTCCTGCGGGTGGTCTCGTTGTCCTCCCTCACTTATCGGGCGCCCACTCTCGGCGGTTGCGGTTGCTATCGGCTGATTGCTGTCTTATCGCGTAGCTGGCTAATCGGACAAACGTCTATGGTGATACAGCATGAAGATAAAGATTGCCTGCAGACGCGGAGAAGCTGGGATTGAGTAACTGAAATACTGTATAACTGCCGTGCTCTGGGATTCTTTTCTTGCATGTGAAAAGCCGAGTGAGGACCGTCCACACGCGCATGAGGTCACTTTGAGTTCAGCCTTGTCGTTCTCGGGTGCCGACCACTTTGAAGGAGCACGAGAAAAGCACCATCAAATATTGATTGGCGCCGCCCATAGGAAACTACCCACCCAATCTCTGCCATCGCCGCTACATCAACTCCTCAATTCTACATATTTGGAAGGCACATGAGTGCAGTCTGGTCGCGAAACGATAGCCAAGCAAAATGTAAGAAATTCAGTGAACGAGACAACTGCTCAGCAGCTCATCCAGGACCAAGAGCTTGATGCCTGAGTGTATATGCGCCAAAGAGGCGCAGCGCGGCCTTGGGAGGACGCCCGCCATTGAGTTCAGAAGCCTCACTTGACACATCTCGCACAGACGACGCATCTCATGAGAGCCATAGTCTGAGATGCGTATCGCAAAGATAGGTATCACTTGATCGATTTTCTCAATGCCTGAGCTATCCACTTCGACTCCACCTGCTCGTTCTCTCGCAATCCAAATCTCAAACGAGCCCAGAACCTTCTCCATACCATGGCATAGTGTACCCAGTCTATATCATGTCATCGACACAATCGCCACTTCAGCATACCAGGCAAAAACACAGCATCTTCACTCTCATGGAGCCAAGAAAGCCCTGCCCGCAAACAGTGACGTGGAACGCAATGTCCCGCGGTTCCGGGCAAATATCACCAACAATCATAGGAGGAAATACCAAGTGCAGAATTTGATCTTCGCACATGAAGTGTGCAGTCCATGGGCCCTGAGGGCGATCTCCGATCGAATATTTGGATCTAGTGGAGACAGAGTATTCCAGCAAGCCACTTCGATCGTTAATTTGATGAGTAAGTCAATCACACTTCGGCATTGTCGAATGCTCTTGGACAGATCGCTGAGGCACAACACTAGTCGATGTAATATCTCGCGACTCCGTCGGTGCTTGCCGCGACTGGCTCTTCCTCGTCAGTGGTCGCGGTGATCCAAACGAGTCGTGGGATGAAGTATTCGACTAGTGTCTGGAGAACTTCTTAAGCGACTTGTCTGCTCCGGATAGACGTATCTTTTCATTAAGTCGAGCGAACAAGAATCGGCCATTCGCATTCTCACCGCATGAACATGGCCCGTCCAGAGCAATACAATATCAAAGGACGCAAGGTTGGATGTGAGGAGGCGCTGAAGTTGAAAGGTTTGATAGGGTATCGAGTAAGTGAGTAGTGACTCGTTGGATCTGGCATACATCAATCAATCATGTGTGGTATCTCTCGCATCAAAAGCTTCTCGCTCCTCAGCCGCTCATAAGAGCCGACGCTGCACAACTTGCCATTCGTCTCATCTTCCCCATCCGAAGAAGCCTTTAAGGTACTCCTCATCTAGCCAATGTGCTGTCCTTGCTGGTGCGGGCGGATGGATCGCTGTACTATGCATCATGCCAGCCGGCTCGCTCAATCCAAGGAATTCCTGCACCTCCAGCCAATTCCTTATGACCCAGTATGCCGCCGCCCCTAGGATACCAGCTCCGCTGACGATCTGCAGCACGACAAAGCCGCGTTGTCTCAATTTTTGACCAAGAGCAAGAACTCCCAGAGGATCGCTTGGATCAAAAACGCTAATGTCGCCACCTAGTCGACCTCGCGACGCTCGATATCCTTCTTTTGTAGCAACAAGCGCTTGCTCATTCTTCTCGATGTCGCCCGCGGGCCACGCTGGAACGTTGCAAGTATACATGTGCTCATATTTACGTCGTTCGTTGTGCAAGCTCCGTTGAAGATCTTGGGCCCATTTCGCGAGCCGTACTTGACGGAAGGGTTCAGCAGGCTGCTGAGCTTGTGTTTGCTCGTTGTATCGCGCGAGCGCTTGTGTTGATGCACCGGTGCCCTGACCAAACTGCGCAGAGAAGTCTGAGATTGCAGGAGAGGCCGACCTATAATAGCTGGAAGATGAGTGAGGGACAAGCACTTTGCTAGGATCGTCGATCAGACTCGCAGCGCTGGTGACACGACTATGGAATCCGAGTGAGGGTGACTGCAATGCAGTCTGTCTCTGCAGATCAACGTGCTCTCCTAGATTTTGCTGTCGCCAAACAAGGAATTTGGATGCAGTTGTGTGACGCATGCGGGCAAGGCAGGTAGGCTCAAAGAGTCGGTCTACCAGCAGGCCCAGCTCGCTTGGCACCAACGGCCTAAGGTACTGAGACGACATCAGTATGCTAGCATCGACCTCTTCTGAATCATCTCCAGGAGCAGAAGAGACGCCAAGGGGTAGAACGGCCGGTGCTCCACTCGATGGAGATTCCGTGAGCTCGAATTGTGGTACTTGCAATCGGTCCAGTATCTCGCAGACTTCAGTCTTACGGGCGGCCAGCGCCTCAGCTGACAGTGTATCCGCTTGGCCAATGACAGGTATGAGATTCGTCCATTTGCCCAAGTACTGCAACAATTCTCCTTCTGCAGCGCTGACAGACGTTGACGAATCCTTTTGATCGCCTGAAGTGCTCGGCGCAAACAAGTAGATAGTCGCATCGATCTGAACTCCACCCTCTCCGCTTAGTAAGCTGATAATTTCGCTATCATTCATACTCTCCATTTGTGCTGTTCGTCGGAGCGAGATTTTGACATGGTTGAGAATTTGCTGGACTTGGTCCTCGTCTTGAAGCCCCGGTGTGTCAATGAACGTCAGGTTCCGCTCAAGCACGCCTTCGCCAATGCTTATTCTCCGGTGCAGCATGCTGCGCCTCTCCGAGTCTATCCACCACGAGGGATATGATCGCGTCGATGCGCCAATTTCATTGAACATGGTCGTAGGCATGTAATGTGAGCTTTCCGTTGCGAAGGATGATTGGGTGGGGATGCTAGGAAGGACCTGATCCATGTGTACAATATGTTCACTGGTTCTGAACAGGCTGTGGATGAAGCTCGTCTTGCCAACACGTTTCGGACCAACAACCATAATTTTCGCCCTTCCAATGCGTTTGCCTTGCTCGGTGAAAGGTCGTCGAACTGGCATGGATAGACTGGGCATGACAAGCTGTGGTGTTGGCTGACCGTGCTGGCTCTGCTCTTCATCTCCACTGGAAGAGCAGATGGCTTGGCTGCCTGTATCGTCAGCCACACTGATCTCTTCGTCGCTCAATCGAAACGATTTCGGAGATCCTGATCGAGGCGTGCTCGGAGACACTGCAGCTCGATGCGGACTGAGCTTAATAGGCGTCAGTGGAGCGCTCATATTTGCGGAGGTGCCAGAGTGCCTTCTAAAAAGCAGATGTTTGGAGGGATCGTGTAGTGCTGTGGGCGAAGCAACAGCAGAGCTTCCATCGGATATGATGCGCTTCCCAGTCGCAAGGATCGTGGGATGTACTCTGTTTCCTGACTTGCGTTTCTTGCCACGAGGAGGCGATGCTTCACTATGAGAGTTGGACGATTGCGTGCTGCTGTTGCTGATTGTCCTGGATAGACTGCCCTCGTTTATGGCCTCATCCAGGCTTTGCACGCCAAACGAGCTCTCCGCCATGCTGCCCACGGGTGTATCTTCTTGCTCGTCAGCAGACGACACACTGCGTGACTTCTTCCTCCCTCTCTGGCTGGCTTGTTCGAGCTCTTTCTCCGTCTTTAGGAAGAAGGTCGCCGGCCCCGCAGATCTGCCTTGTGGTGGCAATCTAGGACCCGCGCTCTTCTTCGCCTTCAAGTGTCCCGAATCAACGTTCTGTGTCGTATTCATGGCAGCTTGTTCGCGCTGTTCTGAGCATGGATGTGTATGTGATGTCCGACTACTCCTCGCCAGCCTTATCGCCTTGAGCTGTGGCGCCGATATTGGAGTCAAGCACGGGTAGCGACTGTGGTGGTGTTCAGGCTCGTTCTGCTGGTGGCAATTTTCTGTCACCCACTTCTGCAGCCACTTCAGATCTCAGCGTCGTGGTCGGGTAGGATTGCGGATGTTGTCGTCGTCGATTCCTACACGCCCGCTGCCGAGCTTCGTAGTCCAATCAAGCAACCAATGGTCACGCGCTGGCCGTCGTCATGGGGTGTGACAGGCACGCGCATGCACTTCCCTTCACAATCACCACCGTGTTTTCCCTGTGAACCGCGACAGCAAACCGTGTATTTTGCCAGATGTCGGTGAACGAGACATGCAGCTCGTGCCTCGGAGGTTGGTGTTGCTATCTATTGCGTTATCATCACCCCGGGATCCACTGCGGGGCAGGTGGAGGTGGAGGGAGACATGGAGACATGGAGGCAGAATCATCCGACGGACATCACCATCTCCCAAAACATCACACCTCATCATCACCATCGAGCCGCGACAGGCATTCCCCATCATCGACAGCTTCGTATGGGCTGAGAGACGAGTGCATGCCAGCTCCGTTCCAGCACCGAAGCCAAGTCATCCTGCCGACGCGTCTCTTCACTCACTTCCAACAGATGAAGACCTGTCGCCAGTCAGTGCATGTCCCGCTGCCATTAAGAGGGCGTGGAGCGGACCATACGGGCCATAGCATTCGTGCAATTCTCCTGCGGCTTGCGTCCGCTTCTTGACCATGCCACAGCACCTGCATATTGTTGACTTCGCACACGCAGGACTTTCTCGCCCTTTTGGAGGCGTTCCTCCTCCACGACTACACCCCGCAATGGTACAAGATACTGCTCGTGTCGTTGATTTCCGGCATTGCATTTCTCGCAAGTGGTCCAATTTTGTGCTTGGAAAGCTTCATAGCCCAAGTGCGATTCAAAATTCCGGAGAGCGTTAAGAACAAAACACTTGTTCGTTCTATCCGCATCATTGTATGCTGCGGGCACCTTTTCGGCATTCCCAGCCATTTCAAGGAGCGAGTATCTGCGGTCTGGCTGAATTCTCGGAAAGAATTTTCGGACCAACCGTGCAAAAGATCACTGGCTACGTTCTGGGTGAAGCTTCCCAACGTCGACCCTAGGAAAAGGATACAAGTCGGCTTCATGCTGCTTTGAGATTACCTTTTCCAGGCTAGGCCGTCCTCACAGGTGTCCCAAAGTCCGTGATAGCGGACATCGTTGGAGGAGTCCAGGTCGCGGAGTGTTCTGGCCAGCTCATTGTCATTGAAATCGAGCGCGTAACAGTTTACGCTGAGTCGGGCATCTTCCAATGCTTGAAGCAATATCCCATGCTTCCTGGCTACCACTGCCGAGCCCAAGCAGAATCGAGCCAGGCTCGATACTTCAAGCGATGACTTGACCATACTCCTCCAGAAGCGATATCTCAATCCCGTGAGGTAGTACGAAGGACGGTAAGTCACTGCCTCGAAAAGCTTCAGACCTTGCCCATCCATGATAGAAGAGTGGGTAGATCGCGATGGCCATCTTCGGCCTTGTCTCCAACCCCACTCGTATGTCGTCGGGAAAATTCAACGAATACCCAAGCGGCGAATATCCTTGGGCTTCGCCCTCATCTCTATTCTGCTCCAGTGAAATATTAATCACAGAAAGGGCAAATGTCACTCGCAGGGTCTTAGAGGTTGAGGATATTTGTGAGACTTGACTTGATGGAAGAGCGAAGCAATACCGTCTTCTTGCTTTGATTCACCTAAGGCACAGCAAGAGTATACGATGCCCCGTAATATTAGCAATTAATTTATGTCTTCACGTGACAGCGCGATCCGTGACGTCACGCCAACGCGCTCGACTTCTTAGAATGGTATGCCTGAACTCAAGTCAGCGACAATGAAATGTCGTTCAGGCGCAGGCATCGCACTCATCGCCGACCTGCTCGCCGGCCGCAATGGGTGTCACGGGCTTGTGGCAGATTGTGCAGCCGTGCGCCCGACCCATAAAGATCGAAACGCTCAACCGTAAACGCCTCGCCGTAGATGCCTCCATCTGGATCTACCAATTTCTCAAAGCCGTCCGGGACAAGGAAGGAAATGCGCTACGCAACTCGCACGTCGTCGGCTTCTTTCGCCGTATCTGCAAGCTCCTTTTCTTCGGCATCAAGCCCGTATTCGTGTTCGATGGCGGTGCCCCGGCGTTGAAGAGACAGACCATCCGTGCTCGCAAGAGCCGGCGGGAGGGCAGAAGAGAGGATGCAGTCAGGACAGCGGGCAAGTTGCTCGCGGTGCAGATGCAGAGAGCTGCAGAAGAAGAGGAAGAGCGGAGAAGGCGAGAGCAGCAACAGGGCTCCAACGCCCGGAATAGAAGTGGCGAGGAAGAGGAACAAGTACCGGATGAGGGACTGGTCTATGTGGATGAGCTACAAATGTCCGCACAGGAACGACAGCAAAATCGCAAATTTCGCAAGAAAGATGCGTACCATTTGCCCGATCTCGACGTGAGCATGAGCGAGATGGGTGGCGCCAATGATCCTCGTGTCATGTCTTTGGAAGAGTTGCAGGCATATGCAGCACAATTCAACACGGGCGAAGAGCTCGCCATTTACGATTTCAGCAAGATCGATTACGATAGCTCTTTCTTCATGAGCCTGCCTGCTTCGGATCGATACAATATCTTGAATGCGGCGAGGCTTAGGAGCAGGTTGAGAATGGGTCATTCCAAAGAACAGCTAGATGTGATGTTTCCTGACCGCATGGCCTTTAGCAGATTCCAAATCGAGCGAGTTGCTGAACGCAATGAACTCACGCAACGACTGATGCATCTCAACGAGAGTGGAGGCGCAGAGTGGGGCGGCGGAAGGGTGATGGGTGAGAAGGGGAGAGAGTACGTTCTGGTGAAGAATGATGGTGTCGAAGGCGGCTGGGCGCTTGGAGTCATTGATGATGAGGGCAAAGAGGAGAAACCGATCGATGTTGACGCTGCTCCGCCAATGAAACATGAGGACGATGAATGGGAAGATGATGTCGACTTTGAGGACGTTCCCGTGGAAGGGCTAAATAGACTTCCCCGAGCAAAGTCGGGCAACGAGGGGGCAATCGATGCTCTACAGCAACAAAGAAGATCCCTGTACCGATCGCGAGCTTCGAATGGGCGAACGAAAGATGTTCGAAGACCACCCCGGCGGAAAGAGCCGAGCAAGAAGGCCGCCGCGCACGATCCGGAATCACTATTTGTAGAGCGCAGTGACGATGAGGTAGAGGACGAAGAGTGGGAACAAGTGGATGTTGATGAAACACCTGCTGGGCAGGATAATCAGAATACCGACGACGAAGACTTGCGCGCAGCGATCGCGCTGTCGATGCAGAATGACCCGGCTGAGAGTGAGCCTGCAGAGCACGATGCGGCAGACACTGACATGCTTGACGCATTCCAACAGCATGCCACGGAAGAGGCAAGGCCAATTCCACGCGGGAGCGCGAGGGACATTGCTCACGTCTTGAACAAACGGGCACATAATACTGCTTCAGAGAGGCAAAAAGCGACATCTTTTAGCACGCCCGCACGACAGACAGAGAGTGATGACGAGAGTAGCGATGGAGACATTTTCGACCTTCAAGCTGCGTTGGCTGAAAGTGGCAGGACGAAACGAAAAACGAAACCAAATCAGCTGAGCACACAAAAGACGTCAAAACCTGTGGAGCCTTCAACAAAAAGCATCGCTCAAAAGGCCGGGTTTAGTGGTCCCTTACCTTTCGAGAAGCTGGATCTTGGAACGTCTCTCCTGGGCAAGAACAAGATGCAGCAGCGAACGGAAGACGCAGCGGGTGGCTTCGAAAATCCTGAACTCTCGGAAAAGAAGGAGAGGAAAGCCGAGCCCCTGCCCCCATGGTTCTCCGGGGACGTGGAAAAGGATCTGGCCGCACAGAGGCGAATCGAGCTCGAGGATGGTCAACGGGCCAAGCAGTTTGATCGGAACCGCTTTCAATTCCAAGAGCGTGATGACACACTTCGAAGGGCATATACAGACGAGGTTATCGACCTCGAAGCGGATGATGATCAGACCAATGGAAAGGAGGCCGTCATTGATCTTTCAGCGGAAGCGCCAAGCCCTGATGCTGGACAGATTGAGTCTCAGCAGGCCGTTGACAGTACAATGGAGGACTCAGGCATTTCACCAGGCCCTAAGGTGGCCATGGAGCCAGCACCGACTGCACCGTCGACTTCGACTTCGACGGGCAGGAACCACGGTAGCACTGCAAAAGGTCCTTTCACTGAGGATTCGGATGACGAAGAGGAACTGGAACAAGTTCCGAAGTCTCCTGCGAAGTCGATAAAGTCCTTTGCAGGGCACGACCAAACGCCTGCAGGGGATACCCCTCCCAAGCATGATGCTATGGAAGCAGATAGTCCTGGTTTCAACGTCGATCAACCCAACTCAGCACCTTCAATGACTGCAGTTTCAACGACACAGGCGCAGTATGATGAGCAGGATGAGATGACGGCGGGAAGTGGTGAAAGGGAAAATGCTGAGCAGAATGAGCCTGCTGCACAGACTTCAATTGATGATCAGGAGCAGAGTCTAAGATCAAGGTCGCCTTCAATGGAGTTTGAGGACGTCAACACGCAAGAACGAGTCCCTGCACCGGCGGCAGATACGAGTCTCGTAGACACTGGCAGTCCTGATGGCATTACCTTTGAAGATCTGCCAGGGGTAGACGAGGAACCGGAAGACAGTCACCATCTAGACAACGCCGCCGACTCCGCTGCAGTGGACGAAATGCCTGGGGATGATTTCGGTGATTTCTCAGATCCCGAAGATGCAGAGATCCTGCGAAACCTGACTATCGAGGCTGAGGAACATGCTCGCTTCGCCAGCGCACTCAACAACAAGCCACAGGCTCAGAACATCGCAGACTACGAAAATGAGCTCAAGAAGCTTCGCAACCAACAGAAGAAGGACCGTCGCGACGCAGATGAGGTCACGCAAACCATGGTCCAGGAATGCCAAGCACTGCTTGGTCTCTTCGGACTGCCTTATATTACTGCACCGATGGAAGCTGAAGCTCAATGCGCCGAGCTTGTGAGGCTCGGCCTCGTGGACGGCATCGTGACAGACGATTCAGATTGCTTTCTGTTTGGCGGAACGCGGATATACAAAAACATGTTCAATCAGGCCAAATTCGTGGAATGCTACCTGGCTTCGGACCTGGAGAAAGAGTTTGACCTGACACGGCAGAAACTCATTTCGGTAGCCAACTTGCTGGGTAGCGACTATACTGAAGGCTTGCCCGGTGTCGGTCCCGTCACGGCACTAGAAATAATCAGCGAGTTTCCCAATCTGGAAGAGTTCAGAGACTGGTGGACTGCTGTACAAATGAACCAAATTCCCAAATCTGAAGACGCGGCCAATCCATTCCGCAAAAAGTTCCGGCGAAATGCATCGAAGCTGTTCCTTCCTCACGGCTTTCCCGACAAGAGGGTAGAAATGGCGTATCTCGAACCTGAGGTTGATTCTGATCCTCAAGCTTTCCAATGGGGTGTCCCAGACTTGGAGAAGCTACGCTCGTTCTTGATGGCTACGATTGGCTGGACGCAGGAGAGGACAGACGAGGTCTTGGTCCCCGTGATCAGAGATATGAATCGGAGACTGGACGACGGCACACAGTCGAACATTACTGCGTTCTTTGCAGGTGGTGTTGGTGTAGGCGCCGCTGGTCCAAACAGCAACGGCGAGGCCTTTGCTCCTCGTAAGCGGGTTGAGCCTAGTAAGAGGATGGGCAGTGCGTTAACAAGAATGGCCGAAAGGGCAAAGCAGAAGCATGCTCCACGGACGCAAGAAGCTGACCAGGAGGAAGAAGTGGATGCTGATCACGCAACCACGTCCGCTCGCACGAAACGCAAGCCTGCCGCCGCGGCAGCAAACGGAACAGCGAGCGACACAGAAGGTAGCGAGTTTGATGGTCCAGCGACGAAAAAGCGAAAACGCAGACCAGCGGCCAAACGGCGCGGTAAGGCGAAGGTAGACACTTGATCACGCTCGGCGATGATCAAAAAAGAAGTACATAATCACATGTAGCATGAGCTGAATTGAAACAGCTTCGCTTATTGGACTCTGTGCAAGCGGTGGCTGTGATTTCATGCTACGAACGAGTACGTTCCCCTGTCTTCACGCGCTGGCGCAGACGCGATGATGCATCATCCTCGCTTGGGTTCGCATCCAAAACAGACGCTTCCCCAGCAGCATTGCCGGAATCTTGAGAGGAAGCTGCGTGCCTATTTGCCGCCTTCTTCGCCCCACGTTTGTAGTTTTGTATCGTGAATGAAAGCAAATGCGGAGGCTCAGCCCTGGCCTTCTCACTGTGTTCCTGTTTGTCCACGCTCTCATCTTGTTGCTTCTTCTCCTTCTTCAGGTCGTCGTCTGCACTGCCAAACAGCTCTGCCCATAGCTCAGCGAAGAAGCCCTTGGACGGTTTCGCTTCTCCTTCCTTTTCTTTCTCTTTGTCTTCAGTGGCTGCTTCGCCTGTGATTTCTTCACTGTATTGCCACATGTCTTTCAGCTCGCCACGGACTAGGCCGGTGCCCCACGTGCTGATGAGGACTCCAGGGACAAGGTAGAGAAGAGCCGGCTGTGCGTGTTGGAACACAGACATGAATACCAATGTGGCGACCATGCCAATAGCATACCCGATCATGGCGGCTGTGAAGTAGGGCTTGCTGAACCTAGTAGACAATGCAGCAGGAAGAGCTTTGTGAGCAGAGCCCATCGTCCACAGCCTCTCGCCCCAATTGCCAGTGACAGGGACGTACGGCACCTTCTCAACCTCGGTCTTGAGCGTGCACACATCGCCCTCACAATGCTGCTTCTGGACCTGCTTCTGTTTGCGCAGGTAGTGCATGAAGAGATCGTACCTCAGACAGAGACCTATGTATAGTCCAGGCAGAACAATGTCGCCAAGACCAAGCATACTGTAGCCCTCTTCTGGTCTCGGAAACAGCATTTTAATCGGCACGTCAAGATTTTTCGCGACCGTGACCATTAATGGAGTGCAGAAAACTGCCCATATGTCATAGCAAAACAGACCAGATAAGATCAAAGTGCCGGTCGCGAATGTCGTGGGTGACATGAGTTGCAGTGCCCCATAAGAGACGGCGAAACCTTGTAAATTCGTCAGCCACCATGTGCTTTCGAAGAAGAGGCTGTACAAAATGGCCGAGAAGCCAATGACTGCTGATATGGCATCATGTCGAGTAAGCACGACCTTGAAGTCGCATAGGCCTTTTGCGTAGCAGACGATCTGATAACGATGCTTGCTCAGTTGACGCAATGACCACGAGAAGTTGCTAAGTGCTTCAGGAAGCGGCAATCGGCCGAGGAGGCCAGGAAAGGGGCTGTCTCTGCTCAATGTTGAGCCTTGATCCAGCGAGAACACTTTCTGCTGTTCATCTGAAACCTTCCATAGCTTGCCCTGGTCCGAAAAATAATCGGGCATGAGAAAGGAAGCAATCATCGTCCACGAGTCGCTGATGAGTTTGGCAACACTGTACGTTCCGATTAAGCTGAAATATAGACCGAGGATCGTATTGATGATGTCGGCTCCGTATGTGTTGATCAGCCAGTACAGGCCTGCAAGGACCAAGCCTGCCATGAGGGGAAAAATGACGGCGTCTTTGGGCGTCAGACCCTCGATTTGCTGGACGTCCTCTTCATCGTCGTCTTCTTCATCGTCTTCTTGGGAGTCGGTTGTGCTGGTTTCGCTCTTACCAGCCTTGGCGGCTGAAGCTGGCCGAGAGAGCGAGGCGTGAGCACCAGTGTAGATGGCAAAGACGGCAGAGAGCAGAAGGTGTGCGTACATGGGCAGGAGCGGGCGGTTCCGATGCCAGTGACGAGCGACCGCTGCGAGCATCTCGCGCGTGTCGACGGCGGCCATATTGTGCAGCTCAGCGAAGTTGTTGTCGTGGAGGTGCTTGTGGCAACGTTGACGCTAGGTCGTTGCAAAAGTTCGCGTGTGTCGCGAGGCAGGCACGCGCCAACGACCCGCACATGCGTTCTGCAGCACCGTTCGCAGCTACAAAAAAACAAGATGACGTCGGCGGGTTTCGACAATGGAATGCCACATATGAGGTACATGTACTGTTGATCAAGAACCATATTCTCCTATCTCCCGTGCACAACATACTGCACCTCACAGCACCCATGCCAAAAGCTCAATCAACCACTCGCAAACGCACCACCCATCATGACCCTCTGGCAAAGCCCAACAAATCATCGACATCATCATCATCATCGTCACGCACCGGCCGCAACTCACACTTATACACAGACGACAACCCCAAAACCACAATCCATGGCACGGGCTTCAAAGACCGCGCAGCCGCAGAGCGCACCCTCAAACTCATCGAGCAGCGCTCTCTAATCTATCAATTCCAAACCGTCAACACAATGTTCAATCGAGCCAAACACCATCCGTCCATGAAAAAAGCCGCCTCCGGAAGTGCCAGCACAGCAGACATGCGAGCCGCAATGGACGTCTTCCGGAATTGGCTAGATGTTACGTACCCCGAAGCTCAAGCTTCTCTTAGAGCGGGAGGTTTCAAGCCTCTTTTGTCGAAGAAAGTCGTTGAGCGACATTTGTCACGGATTCAGGATAGTGATGTTATCAGTGAAAAGGCTAAACAGTTCGCGAAAGTTTACTGTGAATTGCCGAAAGGTAAGAAGCTTGGAAATGTGCTTGTTGATGATTCGAAACCTATGGAACCTGATTGGGAGAGGGCGCGGTATATGGAGTTGGATCAATTGGTGCCGCCTGGAGCTGGAAAGGAAGATGGGCAGGATGCGTGGAAGATTAGTGAGTTGTGGGTTGAAGATGGTGTGCTCTCTGATCAGCACTTACACCTGTTCGCGTGGGCCTGGAGCCCAGTGCCGGAGAAGAAACTTCCGTGAATGCGAAGAGTTGTTCAGGGAAGGAGCTCAGGCAAAAGGGACATGTCCGCCTTTCCTCGTATCGTATTTTACATCGATTTACTTCACGGACCCCAAGGTCACACGGAGCTCTTTCTGTACAGCAGGTCTCCGAGAGACAACAATATAGATATCACATCTTACGAGCCTCCCGCCTTCGGCTTCCCCTCCTCTTCCAACATCGTCTTGCGACTCTCCATCGTCAGATAAAGGTTCGTCGAAGCCGCAGACAGAGCAGATGTAATACCAGCTCCGAACCCTTGCAGCATAGCCACCAATTGTCCACGAAGTCCTTCCAATCCGCCTTCAATGCTGCCAACCCATCGAGCACCCTCCATATCAAAAGCCTTCCCTTCTACTCTCGCTCCAAGAAGCATGAGCTTCTGCAAGCCATTCTGCACCGCAGGTTCATAGTAGCTCGGATTGGTCCGTCGCTTTGGCGCAGGGAAGTCCGGAGACGGTGCCAGGATAGAAAGTGCTGCTTTCAAGTGCTGCGGCGAAACGGTGGGGAGTGTGAGGACAGCGAGTGGCCCCGAGAGTAGAGGTTCCAGCCCATGTTTCTTCTTCTGTGATTTTGCCGCCTTGTAGGCTTCTGATGACAGCCCAGACACAGTCTGTAGCTTCTGTGTATGCTCCAGTGCTTCAGCTGCGGCAGACTGCTGCGATTCGGCCTCGAATTGTGGAGTCCAGAACTCCACGACCTTGAGAGCAGAAGCAAAGATGCCGGTCTGGACGACCTGGAGCTTTGCGTCTGCTCCTACATTTCCAACGTTGCCATTCTTGGCCAACTCTTCATCCACCTTCCTCAGAGCAGCGGCGAGTTCCCTTCTGATGCCCATGAACTCAGTCGACTTGAGATTGTTGTGCTGGAATACGATCATGAGCGGCGACGCACGAAGCAGCGACTGATATTGGCGATGCAGTTGCGATTTGCGGAACTCGGGCGGTTTATGCGAGGGCGGCTGGGTCGACGGTCGTCGCATCACAGGTGGTGCTGCTGCATTGCGGAGGTCCGCCTCGATGGGTGCAGCAGGAGTCGTCGCGGCGGCGACAGAGGCGCGTCTGCATTGCCCGCACACATAGTTCTGCGCGGACTGATGAGCTGCAGATGGTGACCGCGACAGCTGTCGGGTGGAGATGGGTATTCGAGGAGGCATTGTGGATGTGGTGTTGTTCGAATGTCTTCACCAGCAGTCAAGAGCGGAAGTCGCGACCGACCGACCATTGAGTTCTTGGCAGAGCCTGGGGACCTGGGCCTGGTGCACAAACATACTTCAGAGTCACAGTCAGTCGACAAGTGTACAAACAGCACAGCAATCAACGATTGAACACAAGCATAGACGCACCTTGCCAGACGCTGCAATTCGCTCCGCACTCAATCGTGCTGCAAGAAAATGACTACCGACGTTACCGGCTTCGTGTCGATATCAGCGCTGCTGAAACGGCTGTCGACGCTGGAACAGGCCAGAAAGGTGTCTGCTGAAGAGATTGCCGCAGCAGTGGCACTTATCTTCACCAACAGTCTCTCACCTGTGCAGTTTGGCGTGTTGTTGTGGGCATTGCACACCACGAATCTCGATCATCAGGCCGAAGTTTTAGCAGCATGTGCGAGCTCTATGAGAGATGCCGCCGCTCAGGTTGACGAGCCGGCACTGACGGAGGTAATCAAACGACGAAGTCGACAGGAGGGAACATATCAAGGCGGATTGGTAAGTTCACTTAATACATTCGAGTGCACGCCATTGAGATACTAATCATGTTCATGGCTCAGTGCGACATTGTGGGCACGGGAGGCGATGGCCATAATACATTCAACGTGTCTACCACATCTTCCATTATTGCCTCGGCGCTGCTCATGATGGCCAAGCATGGCAACAACTCGTCCACATCTCTCTCCGGGTCTGCAGATTTGCTGCAACATGCTCCACGACCGCCCATCATCGCAGCGACGACTGCTACCAATCTGCCACGTATCTACGAGAAGACCAACTACGCATTCTTGTATGCCCGAGAATGGCACCCGGGTATGAAGCATGGAGCTGCCGTACGTCGAGAAGTGCCGGTCCGTACTGTATTCAACCTCCTCGGCCCACTTGCTAATCCCGTTCACGACACTGGCCTGATGGAGTGCCGAATACTGGGGGTGGCGCGGAAAGATATTGGGCCCAACTTCGCAGAGGCTTTGCGACTCAGTGGCTCGAAGAAGGCATTGATTGTCTGTGGCGACGAGAATCTCGACGAACTCTCATGCGCCGGTATTACTCACTGTTGGTATATCCACGAGGTGTCAGGCCAGGGTGAGGGAGTAAAGAGCACAGCGGAGATCACTTCCTTTGAATTGTCGCCCGAAGACTTTGGCCTGCCTCGACATCCGCTGGACGATGTGCATGGGGGCAAGGGCCCGGATGAGAACGCCGATATACTGATGCAGATCTTGCGTGGGCAGCGACCAGACGATGATCCCGTGCTTCATTTCGTGCTTCTCAACACGGCTGCTTTGATCACTCTGTCCGGGGTGTGCGACGCTGACAGCAGCGATATGGGACCAGGCGACGACGGCAAGGTTATCCAAGAACGAGGTCCCGGGGGTTTGCGCTGGAAAGAGGGCCTCCGACGGGCGAGATGGTGCGTCAAGAGCGGTGAAGCACTTCGACAGTGGGATGCTTTTGTGGACATCACGAACACGGTTCCTTCGTAGATTTGCGGAGCGGTGTGCAGCGGCGAATGTGAGAGTGCAATGCACCAAGATGGAAGAGGTTCTGCCACGGCGGCAGTTGGTCACGGCGGCAGGGTGGACTGCGGTGTGCCCTCGGTGCTCATTGGTAGCAGCGATGGTGAAATGCGAGCTGCACACACGACTCTAGCTCGTGAATGGATAGCCTCCGTAAAGTCAGTCCTTGATTTGCTCGGCTGCGAAGTATTCCGCAGGCAATTAGCACGGAGGTGGGAGATGGTGATGTGCAAGAGTGCGGCATCATCATACAGAGCCTTCCTCGCAGGCGTCACAGACGAAGTCGATGGAGTGCATGCGCATATCGCTGCCACACCGTCGGTGTGATGCGTGCTCATCCGAGTGTCGACGCTGTTGAGTGCATCGCGTCACGTCGCGTCGCTGTGGCCGCAGCTCAGCTCATCAATGGTGCGACTCGCGGACAGGTCGGTTTCATCACAGCAGGGGAATTGCTCAAAGCGGTTTAGCCACCCGATCCAACTTTAGACGCTCGCGTTGTTCCTGCAGCACGCGCGCGCAGGACAGGACAAGCTCGTCGTGCAGCCGTACCGAACCTGCCGCCACGACCGCATGCTGGCCGCCGTGCAGCAGCCTCCCTGGCCGATGCAGCTGGCAGCGGTGATGAGAGCGAGCATGTGTGAAGTGATGATGCCTGTCGGGGGTGATGAGACGGAGGGAGCGGCAATGCGATCGTCGCGTGCGCGTGCGCTCCCTGAAGAGGGCCAAGAGTGGAGCCCACCGGTGTTCGCGAAGAAGTCAAACAGCATCAGCATTGGCGGCGGCGATGTGGGCGCGTGAGGCAGCGTCGTCGACGAGGTGCACAGCGGACGCCGACAGCGCACTCGCGGTGGTGGCATCATGTCTGTCGGTCGTGCGTGTGCAGGCGAGCGTGTGCAGCGGTCGTTTGTCGATACGGTGGTGCCCAGGCCAGGCGATTGCCGTATGGTCCTAATTTACTCCTGGTCTAGTCGCCCTCACCCGTCTGGCGTCGTCCGTTGGTGTGTGTCGTTGTCGCGCGCATCCTCCTCCTCCTCCTCCTCCGCCTCTCTTCCCTCCTCCTCTTCTTGTCCATTGCTGCTGCTCCGCCCCGCTCCTCCGCGCCGGCATCGCGTGCTCTTCGTCGCCCTCGCTCCGCCCTGGACGGCCGCCGCTCGCTCCTGCCTCTGGCCGCCGAGCCCTTCCACTCGTTTGTCTGATCTCTGGCGTGTTTCAACACCCTGGCCCGCCTGTCTGTCTGTCGCACACAGCCCACCTGCTGTTGCTGCTACCACTGTCGCTTGCGCACACGCACCCACGCTCGCTTCCTTCTCTGCTCGACGACCGCGCGATTCGATTCCACCACCACCACTACCACCACCACCCGTCGCCTGGCGCGCACATGCTCAGCATCACGATCCCCTCGCCCTTGTCCCCACTGCTGAGGCCGGCCTTGCGCGCACACACACTACCACTACTCCGCTCGCTGTGCTGACCGGATGTCTGTTCCGCTCCCGGACCACTCCCTGAGCGGCCACTGTTCGGGAATCTACGAGAACACACTTTATGTGCTCAACAACGATGGCCGACTCCAATCACTTCCGCTTAAAGAGAACGCAACATGGACCGAAGAACAGCGCGCCGAGACAGTACGAAGCCCGGCTTGTGCACAGTCAGCAGGTCGGGATGCTGCGCTGTTCGTGATCGGAGGCAGCAGCCAGGACGATGAATACATGGGCTTGCAGAAGTACTCATTCAGCAGTGCGACATGGGAAAGCCTGTTTCCAGTTGTGAACAACCTGCAGAACCGAGTAAACCATAGTGTCGCCTATCTCGAGGACTCGGACTCCATTCTCGTATACGCTGGCTTGCAAGAGACCACGGGCTCCGATCTATCCTCACAGACCTTCCTGATCTCCGCCCAGCCGCCGTACAACATTCGTTCCTTTACTTCCAATGCCCCTCCTGCCAACAAGCCAGTTCTCACGGCCTGGAACAGCAGTCATGCGGTCATGGCCGGCGGTCAGACCTTGTCCAACCAGATCTGGCTGTTTGGACCTGATGGAGGCTGGACACAACATCCGACTGATCTTCCTGAACCGCTTCACCCTGCTTCTCGAGCCGCATTGATCGATGGTGACGATGGCAGCAAAGTATTGCAAGTGTATAATGTGCACACGTCGCCCAATACTGCCCAAGGACTAGTTCTCTTGAATGACGATGGCCAGCCCGCTCGCACCGGACAGCTTGTCGGTCGACCGCGGTCTTCAGGATCAGACTCAGAATCGCAAAACCAGAAAAGGGACCTGAGCTTATCCGATTGGCCTTCGTACAACGACACAAACGCTCCTACTGCCACCCGGACCGATTGCTCAATAGCCCAGGGGCCAAATGGAACGATTATCATGGCTGGAGGCAACGATGAGGAGCCTATCGTCATGTACAACCAGGAAGAGAATTCTTGGATCGACGTGAATCGATTCTTCGAATCAAAGCAGCAACAGATTCTCCGGCCCTCCTCTACGACTTCATCTACCACAACGCCGACATCAACGACCCAGTCAACAGCTACAGAGAGTTCTTCGGGCAGTGGTGCGGCCGGCACATTAGCACACGATCGCACGATGAAGACTCTTGGCATTACTCTGGGCACTCTCTGCGGTATCGCTGCTCTCTTTATTCTCATTCTCTTGTTCTTGAGGTGGAGGAGGCTGAAGCAAAAGAACAAGTATGGCGGCAATTTGCACGAAAAGCAGCGCGACGGGGCTGGAGATGGCATGGGCAACCGCCTGAGCTTTGCGGATCGAGGCGCTTCCTTCATGAAGGAAGCTGGAATGTCTACGCATGATTTATCCCCTCCGGACCGGACGAATCTTGAGCGCGCCAACGCCGGGTCGCACAGCTCTCTGGCGATTATTACCAACAAATGGGCTGGCAACAAAGGCAATCCGTACGGCCATGCACAGAAGGCGAGTTTCGAGAGCACTGCTCAACTTGTTAAGGACAGGGAGGGCAATGAAGTTGCCGCCGAAAATCACGAAATGATGGATATTGGGACGAAGAGGGCGCTGCCAAACTCGACTTTAGCTGTTCCTGGGGCAGTTGCTAATGGCACTGCTCTCGACAAGGATACGCGTATTGAACGAAAGCGGAGCTCTGGCTGGTCGAAATACTTCGCGACCAGCGCGCCAGAGGGACCTAATGGCTTATCGCATATCCCTTCAGCATACGTCAAGCCCACTTCAGTTGGCCGCGACGTTGATTCAGAGTATTCCATGGATGGGCGGCCTTCGACGGCGTCCAGGATACCGTCCTCCGCTCTCGTGCCGCCTCTCGACATTGACTTCACCAAGACCATGGACGGTCAACGCCTCTCTCACGTGGCTTCCAAATCGCCCGCGTTTATGGATTCTCGGGAAGACCTTGCGAGAACGGGGAGTGCTGGCGTTGCCTCAGATGGTCAGCAAGGGCAGATCGTGGATCCGCGCAGCTCGCAAGCAACGAGTATCAATTCATACGACAACCGCTCCACCATTAGCAGTAACGTTACGAGCGAGTACTTCCACGAGACACATACGCCGTGGACGCCGATGAATGGAGACGTTGCCGACCGCGGGCGTGCTACAAGTAGTGTGTACACCAACAGCGTTCGCGCGCCTTCCCGTGGCCGATCGACGGGCTTCTTTCCTGGCGCTGGGACAAGTTACAAACCTTCTACCAAAGTCAAGCTCAGTTCCACGGCTGGTCCGTCATCTGAGTGGGCTTCGCCGAGGGCTCCCGCGCTGTTCGCTAAGCCTGCTGAGGACCGTGATAGTACCGTAACAGTCTTTCCAGGAGCTCCAGCGGACGATACATCACGCGCGCATCCAGGTCTCGCAGACCTTCCCCCACCGCGAGCGCCGGGCCTGTCAAGTCGACCCGCAGAGGCACGCGATAGCACTGTGACAGTCTTCCCAGGGGCAGACTACCTCGACAGCCCTCCGCGAAAGCGAAATCCCCAAGCTACAGCTGGAGCGCAGCCAGAGTCTAGGCCGACCAATACAGATATGAGCTGGCTGAATCTTGGTCTCGGCAGTAAACGAGAGCCTTGAGACAGTTACCACCGCGCTCATTGAAACGAATTATTGTTCCCCAGCAACAGCTTTTACGTACAATTTGCTGCATGGCGGAGCGACGGCGCTGGTCAAGCCATCCGCCACTACAGACAGGATACCCACGGCCTTCGTCATCATGTCACAGCTACTAGATAGGACCACTCTGCAGCATCATTTTTGTCATGGGGGAACGAGAGATACCATAGTCGAGATTTGTCTTGCTTTTCCAACATGTGTTCAGAAAGTGTACATAGTCCATAATGTCTCACGGTGCAACGACACCCGCAATGTCAATCGGCATTGCCGTTAAGGAATACAGATCGAGCAAGTTCGAGACGCGCATATCACGAGCCATCAGCAACGGTCGTACCTTCTAGCTTCTAGCTTCGCACATGCAGAAGCTCACGAACAGGCATGTGCTGTGGCCAATCGGGATTTAGCTGATTACCTGCGGACCTTTTATGTACCCTGCACTACCTCGTTACTGCTCACAGCTTTACCACAACGCCTTTCACAAGACAACAAATTACCACTGACGGCTTCAGTTGTCAACGCAGCCAGCATGGTTCTCGCATGTCTCAAGAACGTGCTCTTTCCCGCAAAGAAAGACGGAGAATATCAACGCTTGCTTGATGCAGAACACGGCCCTCGACAACACTCCATCGACACCAATACCACCCTCGACGCTCTCAATGATGAGCAGAACGAGAAAAGCTCGCAATCATCCTTGTTCGCTTTCCACATTTCTCCCAGAGTGGTCTCCGATGCCACGATTGGTCTCTCAGACGGTTTGACGGTCAGCAACTTCCTCAACTGAACTTCGAACGAAGTAACTAACAATCGCCGCAGGTACCCTTCGCATTAACAGCCGGTCTATCAGCCCTGGGCACCACCGATCTCGTCATCTATGCCGGTTTCGCAGAGCTCGTTGCCGGGGCCATCTCCATGGGTCTTGGCGGGTACCTGGGTGCAAAAAGTGAAGCCGACGCGTATTTGACGACACTTCAGAAGACCAGGAACATTGTGGCTACCGATCCTCAAGCTGCTTGTGATATGGCTCGATCGACATTTCGCGAGTACAGCTTGTCTCACGACTCGATGGATGCTCTCATGAAGGATTTGCAGTCTGAGGGCAGATTGGTGGATTTCTTGATGGCGTTTCATCATGGGCTTGCTGAGGCCAACTTTCCATCGTCAAAAGCGTATACTGCAGGTTTGACAATCGCCGCTGGATATTTCCTTGGGGGTCTGGTGCCGCTGCTTCCGTATCTGTTCCTTGATCGCATCAGCGAGGCGTTCAGGTGCAGCGTCATCGTCGTGGGAGTTGCATTATTCGTGTTCGGTTGGCTGAAGACTTCGGTTCTTGGAGAGTGCAGTCGCTGGGTTTGTTTACAAAATGCTATTCAGGTAGGCATCTCTCAGATAACATTCTTGCGTCTTCATACTGACACTGTGCTCCAGATGCTCGTACTCGGAGCAATCGCCGCTGGCGCTGCAATGGGCTGCGTGAAGGCTATCGGAGGATGAAGCATGAACAAGCTCATGCAGTCTTTTCATGACGATTTTTGGAATGCGCTTGGAGCTTCACGTCCTCTACTATGATCCCCAGTATCCAACAATTGGCGAGGAAAAAGAGGATGCCAGCAAGCCAGAGACCAGGAACAAATGTGGAGTTGCCCAGGAATTCGAGCTGAAAGCCCTGCTGCAGCCAGAGGGCTTGACCCGCCACCCATAACAGCAATGCCGTGATCCCAGTCCGCGGCTCGCGTAGTAGCGATGATGAAGGAAGGTAGAATGGCAAGAATACCATGTACCATAGAAAGTACTGTTTGAGATCAGCTTACACTGTCTTGCAAAAAATTGATCTCAAAATTACCTGACTTGTGCACACTTTATTGAAGGTCACGAAGGCAAAAGTTTGTGCAAGCATAGTACTCGGCAAATCTGCCTTTGCCAGCAGCAGAGGAATCGCTACCACAGCGAGCACTAGTTGAGGCACGAAAGCCAATGATTCGATGTGGAAGCCAGAGTCTGCGGCTTGCGAAGAGCTCAAATGCAAGAGTGTATTGTAGACTGAGAAGTTATGTCTGTGGTCGATTCTGGTGAAGTGGTAGGTGAAGCTGTGCTCCACGAAAGGATATCCATATCTAATATCCTCAGCGACAAGATCATGCACAGAGGAACAAGGGAGGCTTACATGTAGAACATGACAATATTAGAGGCCATGAAAGTGATGAAACTGGAGCCTACGAGATAGACACGATCTCGATTGATCAGAGCTACAAGCTCGGATAAAGAAGTAGGCAGCGTGCTCCCAATTGGTGTGGAGGGGGCGCTGCCGAGCCACCAGAAGATGCTTGCTGCATAGATGAAAGGGTAGATCTTGAAGTGAACTGCAAAGCCCAAGAGAGCGCCTGCTAACACGATGTGTCTGCACAATACAGCCCACAGAGTGGCCACAACAAGCACTGCTAGCAGTCCTTCAGAGCTTCCTCGCGTGCTGATGTTGGCAACCATTGGGTTCAGCAGCCATATGCTAGCGAATTTGAGGGCGCGAGTGCTGGTCAGCCCCTGGCTCCGCAGGATGCGATAGGTGAAGAAGCCCGTGATGACATCTCCGGCTGCAAAAAGTGCTTTGCCAAATTCAAACCAGAGGCCAGACCAGGTGGTGGGCAGCAGCAGCCATGCTAACAGAGGCGTATAGCGATAGGTCGCGCGGTCATAGGGTGAGCGGCCACGAGCGACGTATCTGGCGGCGTCGGTGAAGACCAGGTAGTCAATATCGGTGTACTTGATGGCACGATTCGCGTCCTGCCAGCGGCCGTAGAGCAGCAGCACAACTCGCACGGCGATGGCCAGCGAGAAGACGACTGCCGGGCGCCAGAAGCCGGCGGAGGGAGCGGGGCGGCTGCTGCTTTGCATGCTTGGGGGTGGATTGTTGTGATACCAAGCCAGGCGAGGGCGCGACGACATTGCGGAGACGCGCCGGGCCCAAATCTTTTGTCGACGCCGCCCCCTCCAGCAACTCCGCTGCACCCAACATCGCCGCACACCACAATCATGACCGTGGCGTTTCCATACTCACGCTATGCCTGTCCGTGCAGCGACCTCGTCGGCGCTCCCACTGCCACGGCGGCGGAGGATGAGGGCGACGACGAGACTTTCAACCCGCACGCGCCACGCGCCGCCTACTCGCTGCACCCACTCGAGCAGCTACTATACTGCGACGAATGCAATGCACCGCGCTGTCTGCGGTGCTGCAGCGAGGAGATGATGTGCTGGTATTGCCCAAATTGCATGTTCGAGGTGCCCAGCAGCGGCGTCAAGGCCGATGGCAACAGGTAATGTGCGACACGGCGATCATGCGCTGCTGTTGACACTTGCCACAGGTGCGCACGACAATGCTACGACTGTCCCGTCTGCCACGCAAACCTCGCCGTCACTGTAGCTGACGCCTCCAAGAACCGCTCCGCCCAGCCGCATCTCAAGCCTGAGGACGCGGCGGCGGCGGCAAGCGAGTCATATTTCCTGCTCTGTCAGTACTGCCACTGGAGCTCGCTTGATATTGGTGTGCGCTTCAGTAAACCGACCAAAGTCACCGAACAATTGAGCAGGCTGTGGAAGTCGCGTATAGCTCAAAGCGCTGAGCAACACGATCAGCAGCCAGGTCCGCAACACGATGCCGCATTTGCCAGCTTGACTCGATTCTACAAGGACCAATTGAGTGAATCAAGCGACCAGGCGAACCTCTATTCCAACAGCCCGTACAGCTCTCCGGCGAATCTGGCTCGCATTATGAGTCTCTATGGGGGACTGTCACACAATTCGCTCAAGAAAAGCCGAGAGAAGCCCCAACCCATGCGAGAAGCTGGCAACCATGCAGAGGGCATTTCTACTTTCACAGCGGAAAGCGACAATGCAGACGACGAAGCGATTGACAGGATGAGGCGGCTCGGTCTCAAGAGCACCTCAACACAGTCCCAACGCCTACAGTCACCTTACAACTTCGATGCTCGACTCATGGAGCACACCTGGCCCGTTGCTACAAAACTCCGAGTTCGAAGGGGGAAACGATGCAGGACATGTCGACAGTTTCTCGTCCGCCCCGAGACGAAGCCGGATCGACTGCGATACAAGATTCGGTTACTTGCATCCCAGCATATCCCGCGACTACTGGCTAGACCTCTGTCATCTACAGGTCCGACACCGAACCCAGCCTTTCGAATACGCACTGAAGCCGTGGATGAGGTTAGGCTACAGCCCTATCAGACGCTCCAGTATGTTCTGACTGTACGCAATCCCATTTTCGAGACAGTGAAAATCTCGCTTGCGACTCCTGCCACAACTCCGGGTCGAATACAATCCAAGGTTACAATCCTGTGCCCTTCATTCAGCGTTGGACCTTCTGGAGACATGTGGGACGAGGCATTGTCTCACTCTACAACTAGTGAGGGTGGTAGACAGGCAGCCATGGCATCCCTAACAGGCGCAGCTGATGGCGACCGCCAGCCCGAAGCAGGCAAAATCTGGGAACGTACGCGAAACACAACGTCGGTAATATTGGAAGTTGTTCCCGGCGGGCTACAGCGACGTCCCAGTATCGTCTCCACCTCTGATGACGGCCAAGAAGGTGAACTGGCGGAGGACGAGGACATACTGGAGATACCAGTTTACATACGAGCCGAGTGGGAAGCAGATGCCAGCGGGCATGAAGCGTTGCATCATGAGGAAAAGGCCAAGCCTAGAGAGAGAGTGACCAAAGAGCTAGCATACTGGTGTGTGCTGGGACTGGGGAGGATAACGGTTAGCAGATGAAAGCTGACTGCGCGGCATGATTTCGATCTGCGAACAGTCAGGCTGCATGAAGCATGTGTAACATGTGACGACGACTCGGCAAAAGTACCGACATCGTGGAGTCGAGCGGACCGAACAGGACACTCCCATTAGCGTCTGGATTGCTCCGCCCAATTGCAGCGCGATAGCCTGGAAGCAGAGACAGATCGCAAACATTTGTTCTGCATGATGCGACATGTCACGGCACTCTGTCCAAGGTACCCCAGTCACGATCGGATCGACAGCTGTGAGTTCATGGGGTCTGTGCCTTGAGGTATGCACATTCAAGTTGCCTCACAGCAGCTATTCACGCCTTCGTAATGTGCAAGGCTTGCGAGAAAGTTTGCAGTTCTCAGACAGAAGCATGACAACCTCGATGCGCGGCGGCAGAGTCAATATCTCTCACTTTGGGAGCAGAGTCATTCAATTCACCAACCAGGACAATGTCAGCTCTCTTCCTTCGTTCAACATTCCCTTCTCTTTCACCTGTTGCAAGTGGCAAAGAACACTATTCCAGGCACGACTGCTGCACCGCTTTGAGTGAATGTTTCTTTTTTGGTCAGAATGCGCTAAATCTGTCTCTTTACAAAGTTGCTCAAGACAGCTCAATGATGTAGAAGCCGCGCAGATGCCACGAATCAGTCTGCATCTCGTAGGGTCTTGGTGTGTAAGGAGGTCTCACGTTCCGCAAGGTAATCCTGAAAGATATGGGATAAAGGCAAAGATAGAATGGAGTGACGAAGTTGAATAATGATCAACAGAACAGTTGTGTGCTGTATTTTGTTGGTGCGGCTCTGGCGCCGCAGATGTTGAGACAAGCAAACGTCTCAGGATTTGCCATCAATTGCCGCAATCACGTCGCATAGATCGTTCATCTGGGCAGGGTATTTAGTTTCACCGTCATCCGCCAGATGTGGAAAGACTCGCAGATGTTATAGACAGCATAGAAATGGAGGAGAAGTGCGATCTCAAACCAGCAAGACCCACCACGATAAAAGTGATTGCGTGGGCAGGATACGACGCAGTGGTTCGCTTCGCTCGCGCCTATTTTGCAAGCTCCGGCCACTGCCTCGACCACCATGCACGCACGCGCACCCCCTGTTCGTATTCCATCCCAACCCGCACTCTGGTCTGTTCCATTTGTTCATACATCCACTGCCTGACTCTCAAATGCGCAACTTCATCACCACCGCCTTGATCGCAGCATCGTGCTTTCCGCGGACGCACAAGCTCATTTAAGCCACTCCTTGGCGCTGCAGTGCGCTCGGCACGTGTGCCCTTCGGAAGATGCTCCTGACACGGCTCCCGAGAGCCACGAAAGCCATTGTCTTCGCGGCTGCTGTATTCGTCACTGTGCTTGCCGCTCTGCACCTCAATGGCCCGACATGGCGGACTTCACCTGGAACACAGCCATTTGCCTACGAGCCTGCCGACGGCCTGGTGAGCCATGATACCACAGGATCTGTGTCCGCCGCTCAACAACCGGCGGACCCCGTCGACAGCCCTCATCAACTTCCTTGCCAAGGATTAACAGGTGGCGACGATGTACTCGTGGTCATGCGAACTGGTGCGACCGAAGTGAAAGACAAACTACCAGTGCATCTCAACACGACATTTCAATGCTACAAGCATCTGGCCATCTTTTCCGACTACGCCGAAACATTTGAAGGCTATCAGATTCACGATGTCTTAGCAGATATTGCAGAAGACATCAAGACCACTCATGAAGACTTTTCACATTACCAGCATGTCCTGCAAGTGGGTCGCGAGAACCTCGCAACTGAAGAACTCTCTGGCAAAGTCAGCTTGGAAAGTGGTCCCGTTGGGAAGAATGATAATGCAGGATGGCGGCTTGACAAGTGAGCACTGCTCACCCACGCAATATATTGTGAACTCTATTGACTTGCTATGCAGATGGAAATTCCTCCCCATGCTCAACGCCACATACGAAATGTACCCCAACATGAACTGGTATGTTTTCGTAGAACCCGATACATACGTGGTATGGAGCAACATGTTGCAATGGCTCTCGACAATGGACCCCAGCAAACCAGCATATTTCGGCAGCGAGGTCATGATCGGAGATGACATCTTCGCCCACGGCGGTAGTGCATTCGTGCTTTCATCTGCCGCTCTGAAAATTGGCGCAGAGAGCTACAGGCAGCATACTCGAGATCTGTGGGATTACACTGGTGGTCACTGGGCCGGAGATTGTGTGCTAGGTGTGACACTACACGACGCAGGCGTCGATCTGACCTGGAGCTGGCCGATGTTCCAAGGTGGGTGCTTTCTGTATTCGTCTGTCACCAATACTGATTATCGTAGGCGGCAACCCATCTTTAATGGACTGGACAGAAGACAAAGGTGAAGACCGCAGACTCTGGTGCCTCCCAGCTCTCTCATACCATCATTTGAACCCCGACGAAAAGCGTCACCTCTTTGAGTTCGAACAAGATTGGATCAAAAAGCATCACCTGGGCTCCATCTGGAAAGACAGTTCGGAGCAGATTTTACATCACCGCGACCTCTACAAGACTTACGTCCGTCCACAGCTGGAGTCTGAAAAGCAAGACTGGAACAATTTTCCTGAAACGACCTTGACAGAGATGACATTCCATGAATGCCGTGAGCATTGCGAAAGGGATTCCACTTGTATACAGTATGCTGTCGATGCAGAAGGCCGCTGCGCAATTGGCACGCAGTTCCGACTAGGTCAAGCCCAAACTGGAGTCCACTCTGGCTGGATCGTGGAGCGCGTGGACATGTGGGCGGCCAACTTGGACGATTATTGCTCGGGAAAGAATTCGTGGACAGTGCCGTGAATGCTGTGCGCTGTCGACGCCGCCTGGTGGACAACCTCATTTGGCCATATTTGGAGTATATCAAGCATGTCCTCTCCTAGATTGGCAGGGAGACGAGTCTCAATGCCAGATTCATCTCGATAACAGCTCGGCTCATATGTCGGGCCTGAACACATATACATTGGAAATGCGGCAGTCGATCTGAGCGGCTTCAATGAGCACCTCATCGTGACTGGACCCCGCGATGACGAGGACGAATTGCCGCAGCTTGCCACGGGCACGTCAAGACGTGTTGGAGTCATTGCGAGGGAAACAGACACAAGGAAAAGTCATGGTGACATGAAAGCGCTGGGTCAGGTTTTGACGCATTCTATTTGCTGCGCTAGCTCACAACTCGATCAAGCTCTCTTCCTTCACCGGTAAAGCGTGCTGTGGCGCATTGGGCAGAGCTGTCAGCTGCTGCGGGGGTGGCATCGCTTGCTGATAGTAGTATTGCTGCGATGGCTGCGAGGGCTGCCGCTGCAATGGAGGCTGCGAAGGCTGCTCCGGCGGTTGTACTGGATGTGACGGATGTGGCTGCTGTTGCGGAGCTTGTGGGGGCTGTTGCTGATGGCCGTCACGATAGAAATTAGCCGCCGGGTCTCCTTGGAGATGTGTCGGGGCTGGTGCTTGTGGATGATGGCTATGTTGCTGCTGGGGGACATAGTGCTCGACAGGGGCGGCATTCTCGGGCTGACTTTGGTAAGGTTGGTCCGTGCGGTACAGACTCTCCGTAGCCTGCTGCTCGTAGGAAGGCACGCGCTGCCTATCAAACGAAGGATAGGGTGCTGACTGTGTTTGCGGCTCAGCGTATGCATTCCGTTGCGGCACGTGATGATATGAATCCATAGGCGGAGCATTACTACTGTAGTAATTTTCGGCGCCGTATTGCGTGTCCCCGCCGACAGGATTGAGCTGAGGATATTGAGAATACATTGCTGGCGCATGTGAGGAAGCGTGGTACCTGCTTGAATTGTACGCACTCGCCATTCTTTCTTCCAGCATGCGGTCGTAATAGCGAACCACGGTGGCGAGCTTTGAATGGAGATCCAGGAGTGTGTCATGCTTGCTCATGGTCTCGCCATACGTGCGCGCGAGCTTCGGACGCAGCGTACCGATACTTTCGTACAGCTCCTGTATTTGTGGTTCGCGAAGAATTGTGCCGGGAGGCTGATGCTGTAACCGGTCCACTAGCGTCGAAAATAGGTTGATGTTCTCAGCTTCGACTGGAGTGAGTTCGAATTGCGAATTCGCTCGATATTGTGACGGGCCAGGCCCTGACTGCGAAGCCGCTTGCTCTTTGAGCTCGCGTGCATGCCGTGTCTTTTGTGCTTCCATATCCTGCAAACTTGCAGCAATGGCTGCTTTGAGGTCCGCATCTTCTTCTTCGCTATCCGCTTGTGCCGTGTTGTGCTGTGCCTTGGTCGTCGTCTTGCTCGCTGCTGCTGACTGCGACTGCGGAACGTAACCCGCTCCCTTCTGCGTCTGACTCTCCTCCAAGCTCATTTCAAGTGCTCGTTTCAAATCGGCATCGAAACTATCATCAGTGACGCGGGCGCCTCGTGGCTGCATGCGTTCCCCCGCAGCGTATCCGTTCGGAGCTTCAGCAATGGTAGCGGAGCCCGCGCTGGATCCTTGCCACAATGTTCGTGGTGCAACATGCGGACTCTGTGGCATACCCCGGGCTTTCTCTACCAATTTTGCGTAGCAGCCGTCGTCCACGCGCACGGGCTGCACAATGCCCAAATGAGGCAGTGGGAGACTCTTGCTCGAGCAAGTGCCACAGAAGACATTGCCGCAATTCCGACAGTGATGCTTTCGATTCGTAAAGGTGAATTTCTCGCGGCAGCGCATGCACACGTCGCTATCGGTCCACTCAGGCGGAGCAGACGAGTCGAACATGCTGCTGGCAACGTTGTTTCGGGGCGGGAAGCGGAAGCCTTCGTGCTGTAAGGTGCGATATGTCTCGGAAAGGTAGCTCAGAGTGTCGCGGTGCTGTGCGGCTGAAGCCCAGTCTTGCAGCAGCTCGAGAATACGGGCTTGCACGTCGTGGTTCGTTGTGCCGGGCGGGCCGCGCAGAAGGCTGGTGAGGTTGTCGACGAATTCGCGCGAGGCAATCTCGGCGAGGAAGTGGGAGCCACCGTTCTTGACGCATGTGTCTGTCAGGCTGAGGGCAGCGAGCTGCACGTTGGGATTCTTGTGGCCGATGCGACGCTTGAGGCTGCGCATGGCCTCGCGAGGCGCCACTGTCTTGCTGCGAATGACATCGCTAATCTCGAGGTTGAGCGCGATATCCTCGAGCGAGCTGGCCGTCGCCCGCTCGATCTGCGCATCGAGTTCGGCGTTTGCCGCATTGCCAAACCACGATGCCATCTCCGCTATTCTGTACGTGAACCAGGCAGAGATGGCTGCCTACCACATCCTGTGGAGCGGGCAGCTTATCTGTAAGGGCGTTGGCGGTGGTGATGGATATTGCGGCGGCGGTGAGGGCGGAGTGTGATAGACGTGGTGAGGACTCTCGGGCGTGGATAGTGGACAGGGAGAATTGGTAGAGAGATGTTGGTAGAGAGCTAAGACGGGATGAGGAAGGGACATGTGAAGTGAGAGAGCTCCGACGTCACCGGACTCATCACTGCGGCCTGCACGCTTCACCACGCCCACTACAACTGCTTTGTACACGAACCACGTCTCAACTCTGTCGACCGCGCACGCCTCACTCGCCACCGCTCTCCGACGACCGATTCGCACTCGCTCAACTTCTGTCCGCGATTCTCGATTCCACCGACTGCTCGAACTGCAGCGACTAGCAGGCCGCAAGCGCACACCCAAACGTCTGCCTGCGACATGCAGTCGTGCGACTCATCACCGCCATGAGTGCTGCTCCGCCGCTCCCTCCTGCACCCCCTAGCCGCCATGTAGAATCTTCGGGCCACCATAGTGGCATGGGCACGGGAAACGGACCAAGCAACGGGCAATTGAACACTTCTGCCCAAGCAGCAGGCGGCGGTAGCAGTGGCAATGGCGGCGGCGAACGTGTCTACTCGCACATCACCGATCTGCAGGCCGAAGCGCTCGCCAGTCTCAGCAGCAATGGCCAGTCCATCACGCAGCTTCTCGCAAGCGCAGAGAAATCTTTCAATGATGCCAAGTTTAAGATCGACTACCGCCGCCCCGATATGGCCTTTGTCGACTATCTACGCGCTTCAGAGATCGCCGTAGAAGTGGTGCCGCGCCACCGCGACTATATACACTTCATCCACGACCAACATGGGCAGCAAAAGCTGCAGGTATTGCAGAGGCGCATCACTGGTCTCGCGGACCAATTTGCCAGCATTAAGCAGATTATCGTCAATAACAACAGTCGCTATGGCACGGTGCCACGATCACAGCGGCAGAATGCTGGTGAGGTATTAGGCGTCGAAAATGGCTCGCCCAAGCCCAGCGGGCACAAGGCAAAACCTTCAGTTTCTCCCAAGCCTGACAATCTGCAAGGACGACCGATCTCTGCAATCGGTGGACGTACTCCGCAACCGATGGGCCAGGACTTGGACGATCGTTTTGCGAAACTGCGCATATCTGGGTCAAACACGCCAGGATCAAGAGCCTCCCTATCCTCGCTGCCTGCGGCTTCGATGCCATCTGCCAGCGATTATGGTGGGGCCTCAGGTGCACTCCCTTCCAGAGTCAAACCTCAGGGGCCTCGCTCAATGCTTCTCGACACCGAGCTGGCTGTTGCGATGCCCAAGGCACCCAGTCCCACCTACAGCCCAGCCAGAAACATGCAGACGACAGGGGACATCGCCCCGCCTCGACACAGTGTGCGTAGCCTAGCACCTTCACGCAAGTCAACACTCACATCAAATCCGTATGCCGTAAATTCAGTCGCACCGGCCGAAACGCACGAACCTGCTGCCGCGAGGTCCAACGGAGCGCCACCTGTACCACTGCCCCGGCGGAAATCAGTGCACATGCCCAAGGAGACGCGCATCACAGCAGAAAAGCTGTACGACTATCTTGAACGCTTCAATATCATGCTGATTGATTGTCGGTCGCGCATGGATTTTGATCAGGGTCACATATACTCACGGAACGTCATATGTGTCGAGCCGGTGGGCCTACAGCAAGGCATGAGTGCTGAGCAACTCGCCGAAAAATTGATCCTATCGCCCGATGACGAACAAGATATCTTCCATAACCGTGACCAGTACGACCTCGTGGTCTACTATGACAATGATACTAAATCTGAGACCTTTCTCTCGCGACCCCACAACGAAGCAGAACAGCATCTCAAGTGTTTGCATGAGGCTCTTTACGACTTCAATCAGGAGAAGAAATTGCAAAGACCACCTATCATTTTGGTAGGAGGCATCGAAGCTTGGATAGACTTGGTGGGAAATGCAGCCCTAGTTAGCACTGCCACACAGACTCGAGCCAAGCCGGGCCGTCCGTTGCAGCGTCGGCTTGCCATCAGAGATGGTCAACAGAGGTTGCCGAAACAACGCTTGCGGGATTACAATCCTCTTGATGCCGAAGAAGAACAGAAATGGCGCGATCGCGCTCAGAGCGAGAGTGTGCCTGAAGCATCATCGTTCGCTCAACACGAAGCGAACGAAGGCGAGAGTGATGATACAGATGAAATTCTCAGGTTTCCAAACATCGACGAATTCAACGCAAGATTCCCAGACGCTGGGACGCTCGCAGCACAACCGCCCGCACGCCCAGCATCTACGCCCGTATCGTCTGGCTTCGATGTTCCCAAGTACCCTCCAACCCCGGAACATTCTGTCTATCCACATCCACCTCCGCCTGCGCGGCCACCACCAGCAGCGCCAAGAGTCAGCTACACTGGCGTCAGCGATCGAGCAGTCTCTCAGAGCACGCCTATTCCCAGAACTTCGAGTCAGTTGCTACCCTATGTGCCACAACGCTACCTGGCGCAGAACCTACGACTTCCAAAGACGGGCATTCAGAACTTCGGCAACACTTGCTACATGAATGCGACATTGCAAGCTCTTTCTGCGACCACGCCCTTGACCATCATGATGTTGGATGACCAGTACAAAAGATTGGTACAAAAAGACAACTGGAAGGGCAGCCGTGGGCTCTTGCCTGAGATATATGCCAACACGGTTCGGTCGCTATGGGCGCGTGATGTGGACTACATCAAGCCCACCACGCTCCTTACTTTCTGTGGGCGCTTGAACAGCACGTTCAAGGATCCGAATCAGCAGCAGGATGCTCAAGAATTCTTCAGCTTCATTGTGGATTGTCTGCACGAGGACTTCAACGCAGTTTGGAGCAAGAATCCTCTGCGCGTGCTCACTGACCAAGAAGAGGCGAAACGAGAGCGCATGCCGGCCCTTGTGGTGGCTAAGACGGAATGGGGTCGCTATGTACATCGCGAGAATTCGTTTCTCACGTCGCTGTTTTACGGTCAGCACTCTTCTAGGTTACGGTGTTCGCATTGCAACTTCACCAGCACGACATACGAAGCCTGGGCTCTGTTGCAAGTGGAGATTCCGGATGCGCGAGACGCACAACTACAGGACTGTCTCAGGGCGCACTTCAGGGACGAGCTGCTCGACAAGGAGAATCAGTGGTCGTGTCCCAAGTGCAAGACACCCCGCAGGGCTGCGAAGAAATTGACCATGACCCGTGCGCCCCCTTTCCTGGTCGTAGCCCTCAAGCGCTTCAAAAGTAATGCGCGAGGTGACCAGCGCAAATTGCGTACGGCCGTGCGCTTCCCGCTTACTGGTCTAGATATGGAGGAATTCATCCTCCCCCAGCCATCACCTCAGGAGGCGCAAGAGATTGCTCGGAATTATGGGCAAGACGCGCTGAAGGTGGAAGATTCGCTTACGCCACCGTACGTGTACGATGCTTATGCGGTGGTCCGACATCTGGGTGATTCGACAAGGAGTGGTCACTACACCGCACTGGTGCGTGACAAAGCTCGATCTTGTTGGCGGCATTTCAACGACACTAGGTACCAGGACTTCCAACCCGAAAACATGCGGCCGGATCAAGCCTTAGACAATGAACAGGCGTATCTCCTTTTCTACCAGCGCCGTCCGGTCAATGAGGCGAATGGCAAATAGCATTATGTAGCGTTCGAGCGATCAAAGTGTGGCTTCAGCCGGTGTTGCGGGGCACACTTTTCACGACCATATATTGTCTCTAGCACTTTTTCTGATGGCCGTGCAGCGTTGCTCCAGACTTCTTGGAGCTTCCAACTTTGTTGATGTTGTTCGCGGTGTTAGCACGGAGATAGGGTAGACGGGTAGCAATCGATGTGCAATGATGTATGCAACGTCACCACGGCTGACCCCACTTCGCTCGTCCACTTCAATGGCTTCTCCCATCTTCAGACCAGCATTATTACTCACACGGCTCACGTCTTCACTTTGCAGACCTCGCCGACCCCTACCTGCCAATATCAAACCCCGTTTCTGCATCCAGCCCCGCTTGAACGAGTACGCCACCATGTCTCAATCCCACGCGTGCTGCACTGTGCCCCCCATCGTCACGGAGGGGTACAAGGAGAAGGGCGAATGGATTACCATCGAGGGCATGAAAACTTATGCCACAGGACCAAAAGATGCCAAACAGGCCATCCTCGTCGTGGTATGTGTGCCATGTGCTCCTCCTCAGCCTTGACTCTCAAGCACCATTCGCTGACACGCAGCTTCCCAGTACGACATTTTCGGATTCTTCCCTCAGACTCTGCAAGGAGCCGATGTCCTCGCTCATGGCGACAAGGAGCGCCCATATCAAGTCTTCATGCCAGACTTCTTCGATGGAGAACCAGCGGACATTAGCTGGGTATGATAGTAACTTCCCTCTAACTTGACTGCAATGCTCATTCTCACACGTTGAACAGTACCCACCAGACAACAAAGACAAGGAAGCGAAGCTCGGCGAGTTCTTCTCGACCAAAGCCGCACCACCAAAGACCCTCGAGCGAATCCCAAAGGTCGTCAAGGCGATCAAGGAGCAACGTTCTTCGATCAACGAATGGGGTGTTCTCGGTTACTGTAATTTCATCTCCAACCCAATTCTCACATATAACCGCAATACTAACACAACTTTCCAGGCTGGGGCGGAAAAATCGTAAACCTCTCTTCACAAGAAGGAACACTCTTCAAAGCAGCAGCTTCGTGCCATCCAGCAATGGTCGACGAGAATGATGCTCCAGGCATTACGATTCCTTTCGCCATGCTTCCGAGTAAGGATGAGCCAAAGGAAGATGTTGAGAAGTGGCAGAAGGCGATCAAGGTCAAGAATGTTGTTCAATGGTGGCCTAACCAGGTACGTTGAATAATGTGTTTTGATCGTATTATTGTAGCTGACCAAAGTTCTTTTGCAGGTCCACGGCTTCATGGCTGCACGCGGTGATCTGAGCGACAAGGCGGTGGAAGCTGATTACCAGAAAGCATACCAGGTAAGCACCAATCCCGAGATCGACATGATGTGATAATGCGATACTGATCAAAAGCAGCTGCTCTTGAATTTCTTCCACGAGAACATGTAAACAATCGGCTGACTAACTTCTCATGCTGGTATGCCTGAGCTCTGAGCGGAGCATTGTGAATCGTGCTTGGTACATGTAGATAACAAGCCCAAGATCCACGAAGAAGCATGGAAATGACATAGCCCAAAAGTCATCGTACTACCATTCAATTATACATGTACATACCAAATCCGTGCACGCTTCATACGCCAAGGTTCGATTCGAATTCCCCAACCATCTATCATGTTATGCCTTCGTCGGAAAGCAGATCTAAACATTTGACATAAAAGTCAAAATCATCTGCAACTGACGGAAAAATCCAAAGTCATCAGCCCAGTCTATACACAAAATGTTCGAATTTCACCAACGCCTCGATCCGAGCATCGTCGCACATAAAAGTCTCTAATGAGCACGCAGGCTCGGGTATCATCGTGTCACTACCTCCCGCAAGCCCATTGTATAGCTTGCCACCTCCTACTCACAAACTCATGGTGAGCCACTCCCACTCTTGCGGCCCGGTCAGCATGGAAGGCGGAATTCCAGGCGGTGCCGTGCCATCGTTTCCAGAAGCCGATTGGGGTGCCTGTTGTCCGCCGCCGCCTTGCGGGAACATGGACGCGTGCATAGGCGGAGCGTTGCCTTTAGCGGATAGGAGATTGGAACCAATGTGCGCAGTCCTGGTCAGATCACGCTGCCCGTTTGGTTCTGCGCTGTTCGCAGCGTCATCAATGTCGAGCATGTCCGCATCGTGTTGCGGTATGGCGTTCGAGGCCCTGCTGATCTTACGCGTCCGTCGTGGTGCCACAGGGCGTGTAGGCGCCGACAGAGGAGCCTGAGTAGCAGGCTTAGGTGGCCCTGGAGCGATGGGCACGACCGTCTTGACAGGTTTCTCCGATGGTCCAGAACTCGTTGGAGTGTTCACTGCAGAAGCGCCGCCTGATTTGGGCGAGTCTGATTCATTTGCAGCGTTCTTGCCAGCTGCTGAACTTCCACCATGTGCAACAGAATTCTTGCGGCTTGCTACCTTCTTCGAACGTGAAGACCCTACAGGCACAGAATTGCCGCTGCCACGATTCCTCTTCTTGATAACGTCTGTTTTCAAGCTCAAAGGCCGTACTACACCATGCAACTTCAGGAATAGACCACATGCATTGCACAAGGGATGACCCTCCGGATTGCGTCGCCACAGAGGGGTCGTCTGCGTGAAGCAGTTCGTACAGGTCGTTGGCACACCATTGTTGTCGCCACCCGGTCTGGGACTGCTGGGTCGCGACGGAGCCGCAGACGTGAAGCCAGATTCGGGAGGAGACGTAGGTGACGATTGCGTTCGGATCGAGAACATGCCCGTGGCCATGCCTACAGTGTTGGGGGTTGATGTGGTGCGAGGAATTTTGCGCGTCCTGGGATCGCCGCCTCGGTTTCTGATATCGCTGACAGAAGCTGCCGAACCATGGCCTCTGCTCAAGCCACCCTGGTCCCAATGATTGGGAGACGGAATGAGTTCTGCACCACCTATCTGGACACCTTTCCTGCCCAAGCTGCCAAATCTGCTGTCTGGCTGACTGATCTGGGACGACATGGATTGATCCCAATGGTAGTTCCCATGCATATCAAGTGCTGAATCCTCTGGCGACAGACCCTGTGACATCAGCATATTGGTGTCGTGATACGACATCGGATCATCATCCTCGTTGTCCGAATCACCTCCAAAGGTGAACATGTTCTCGTGACGTGGCATGGGCATACTCGTGTTTGCGTAATCGTTGGCCATGGTACGTTGGGGGTCCAGAGAGCCAGGCACTTGAAAATTAGGGGCATGGAATCCGTGAGAAGGGGCACTTGCAGATATAACGCTGAACATGGAGTCACTGCTCGGATTGAACACGAACTGCTGCTGAGGCTGAGGCTGCACCTGTCTCGTAGGCAAATGCTGGAGATGTTGAGATGAGCCATGTTGGTGCTGAAAGTTGGGTACAGAGCCTGAATGCAGCTGGTTGCCGAAAAAGATCTGCTCGCCCTCCGGAATAGGTTGGGGTGTCGAAACTGTTGATGGATATGCCGAGGTGGGTGGAGACTGGAAGCCGGACACGCTTTGCGGGTGTGACATGTTATGGTGGTACATATGCGAGAAGCCGCCGGTCGTCATCATCGGAGACCCGACGGGGGAGAATGAGAACTGTTGCTGCAGGGGCCCGGCGGAGTTGAGTATCGTGTCGTTGTCGATGTTGAAGGTATCGAGGTTGAAAGGCAGGGCATTGTGCGGCGCGTGGGGCTGAGTATCGAGAGTGTAGTTGTGGAGAGCAGCCTCTGCCACAGGGTCCTGCGCTGCGAGCGTGCTGTTCTGTACCGGAGGGACTTGCGGCGAGGCTTCGGCACGCCGTTTTGGGGGCTTGTGTGGACCGTTAGCAGCAGTTCTAGCAGATGCAGAAGTGGGCATTACCCTTCGCTCATCGATACTGGTCTTGCGCACGTGCCGCTGCACGTAGGAAAATTCGCGGTGGGTTCGATTCTGCTCGAGCGGTGGGACGGAAGGTGCTGAGGCGCGCGCAATGGACAGCTCGTCGCTCTGCAGGCGCTGCTGCTGTCTGATCGGAATCGCGGATGCACTGACAGTCGCCGAGTGCTCGGGCGTGGGCGAGGGCGAAATGCCGGCGGGACTTCCGATGGACGACGGCTCGAGAAAGTCGTCGAGGTTCATGTGGTCCTCGCTGGGCGCCTGCTGCTGGGCCACTTGCCCGATCTGTTCGGAGGACTTACGCAGCTGCGCGATACCACTTGGGGCATTTTGGGCAGGAGCGAGCGGTCGGGAAGCCAGCCTGCATCGGAATCAGTTATTATGCCACTACCACCACCTGCTTGCCTGACGCACCCTTGCCTCTCGAGTTCTTTCCGCTTCAAGTTCATCGACATCATCCGCCACGACAGGTTCTCCAGGCGCTCCGAGTTGGGCAGTTGGCCCTTGGTCTTGTGATACAACTTCCATATCTGCGTTCCCAGCGGATCATTCTTCTGCATTTCCTCAGGCGTCTCGGCGTCGGTGTCGGTGCGGCTGAGGGCAGCGGTAGCAGCGCTGGCGGGGTAGTCGTCCTTGAATTGGTCGAAGAAGGTCTCGCGCAGCAGGCCCTTGCGGGCCTCGCGCTCGGTGGGAGACAGATCGAGGCGGGTGGGCAGCGTGTCCAGCGTAGACGTCGAAGTGAGGGAGCATATGGCGCTCGAGTCGCTCGAAGCGTGGTTCGCTGCGCTCACTGTCCGCGGCGAGGACGGGCGGAACGACATACGGGTTTCGGTCCTGGTCAATCCGTGCTTTTGTCAAAGTCGTCATGCGCGGGGAGCGTGGCAGAGGGTAGCAGGCGCAGGCGCACGAGCACTGCAAAGCATAGTACGCCGGGCGTGGCAGAGGTCAGCGCGGCAGAGAGGAAGGGAGGGCGGACCAGACGAGACAGTGACGAGACGGGATGAGGTGGTAAAGGTAGGGTATGATCCACTTGGAGTGGTCGTCGCACGTACGCAAAAGAGTAGCAGGTTGGCCCGGGTGCTGGTCAAGCCTAGCCGCACTCCACCCGCTACAGTATGTACAATAATGCAATTCACTCGCACCCTGCGCAGTGGGCGGCCTGCATTCCCCCGGCGCGACACTCTCTGTCTGTCTACGTGAGTGTGCATTGCTGTGTGGCTACGGTACACATGGCTGTCCATCGACGTTCATGCCTCTCATCGACCATCCCACGGCCAGCCTGCATCTGGCAATGCGATGGAAGAAGTGGGGCGGACAGCTTCGGCTCACGCCCAGCGACCGATGCTCACCTGTCGCCGCCTCGAGGCTCGAGGAAGCAGCGATGGCAGCGTCGTCTGTTCGAGCTGCCTGCTGCGTGTGCTGCCAAAGCAGGCGAACATCGTGTGGATCATTACTTTCCGCGCAAGCTCAGATCCATACCGACGAAGACATTCCGGGTGCTGCCAAAGGGTCCGTCTTCACCATCCGCGACGTGCAGGCCGCTGAGGGACCCGCCGCATCCAGCACCCGCGCCACCAGCCCGCTAGGTCAGTGGGAGCTACAGTCCGGTCGTTCCCTGTTCCATGCTGTGGTCGACTACTGGCTGCGTAGACGCCTCGCTTCTGCACCTACGATGCGCGCTGCGTATCGGCCGACATAATCCTTCGCCAGATTTTGCTCATCTCACGGGCGCGACATTGAATTGCTGGTGCACTTTCATGGATGCAGCAACCAAAATTTCAATGTGGCAAGCCACCCGCACGCTGACTGGATTATCGAGCCCATGATTCCTGCGGGCGGGTGGAGCGCCATGCACGCGAGCATTGTCTCTTTCAGCGACGAGACTATCGGCACGTTCTGAGATGCAGCAGACAACTCTCCCATCGTCTCTGAAGCACAACGCAGTGCTGATCTCGCCGAGATGAGCACGCCGACAACACGCCTTGCGCTGCGACAGACGATCAACCAGCCGCGAGTCGAAGCTGCCGACGCAGGTAGGGCATAACCTACGCCGAAGCTCTTCCGATATAAGACCTGCGATACTCTCCCAAGCGGATGGTCTAAGTAGAGCCGAGACACGCCGCACCCAAACTGCGAGGCGTCGGAGAGACGCCTGGAACAGCAGGATAATGTGGACCAGCCTCGCACGCAATGTGGAGGAGCTTGCCTGAGTGTGCAGTGTGAGCCAACGAGGCCTCCAATCCGCCTGCTGTGGTCAATGGAGCAATATACAGAGACATAGATATGAGGCAAAAGCCATATGTAATAGACAATCACATGCGCGCTTACCGCTTGGGGAAGGGAGCAGGGATATTGCGGTAAAATTCAAATCCCGACCCACGAGGGTCTGAATGAAGGGAAGGCTCGCGTGCACCACACACGACAGCGACGACGTGGGGTGTTTCTGATGCGCCCGATCTCCATCTGCGACCGTGGTCGTGTTTCGGGAAAGACGTTGTTTGCGACCGTCTATATCCGACGAGCGGATTGCCCGTGATGGCAATTTGTGGTTGGTGGTCAGGAATGTGGCGTCGTCACGCTCATTGCGTTGACGTCGATTGGTTTGTCTCGCTCCTTGGCAAAAGCTGATGAGTATTCAGCAGAAGTGGTTGTTGGTGGGTGTGGTCCAGAGCTGCCACAACGCAGGTGCAGTGATGCAGCTAGCGCAGATAGACGTCTCATCACGGTATGATCCGTGATAGAGCATGAAGATGGATCCGTCAGGCCAGAACGCGTCGCGTGCTACAGTCGCGAAGGAATTCCATCGGGCCTTTCGACTCCTTCGTGCTGGTGCACGGAGTCGTCGCCTTTGCAGTGGCACGTCCCGGGGTTGCCAGAGTGGAGTGAAGTGGAATGGCGGAGGCCAGAGACGGGTCCAGTGTTGCTGGGTCCAAGATCAAGACACGAGGAGAGCGAGGAGGGCACTCCAATAAGGCAGACAGAAGGACAACGAACAATGAGGGCGAGGATGGCGGTATATGTATTGCCATGCTGGACAAGATACGTGCTTCACTCTGATATGGCGTGCAGGTAAGATAGGGAAGGTGTGATTGCGCGTGATCCTGGTTGTGGACAGCAAACCGATAATCCGCCAATGTTTCCACTGATTGGTCTCTCGACGCGACAGCGATTCTGTGCCCTTTTTGCTTCGATAGTCGGAACGCCTGTGATACGCTATGGGAGGCAGAGATACGAGAAGCAAAGAAGCACTCGAATGTCGAGGGTAGAGGACACAGTATCGGAGGCGTGAATTCGAAGTTGTAGTTTCATCCAGCGCTGGCTGTCCCTCGCGCTTGTGTCGGCGCGACATGGCCGGTCGGCCGATGATTTCTGTGACAGGGCAGGAGCAGCAGCGCTTCGAGTACCTCACAATGAAATCATGCTCCGTGGCGGCGGAGGGTGAAGGCCACACATGGCGGAGGGAGGGGCGCACGAAACGCGGGGCTCATTTATTTTGGCTCGTTGCTGTGTTTGGAGCCGTAAACACGCCAGATGAAACGCTCCTGCCTCTTGCAGTAACAAACACTGCCAACGCCCACCCCCATAACTCCGCCGCCATCACCTCCTCCGCGGGCACACGTGGTCCCACCGTCGTCTTCGCGCGCCTGTATTCGCCGCGAGATCGCCCGCCGGCCTGCTAGACGATGACGACTCCGCTCGACTTCAAACTCCCAATCCCTCCGCCGCGTGCGGCGCTGAGCGCCCATACAGCTCTCGACGCCGACGACGAAGCGTTCATATCCCCGGCACATACTCCGGCAGGCAGCCCTTCCAAATCTCAATTCCCGCCAGGTGCCCACGATCTCCCCCATGTCTTCGAAAGTCGATTGAAACTCCTTCCTACCCAGGGCCAGCAATCTCCCTCGCGCCCTGTCCACCACGACCCCTTCGCCTCTCCCGATACCAAGGCCGGTGCGCTAGGGCCAGGGAAGGAGAACACGTCCCCAGCACAACGCCCCCAGCCGCAGTCGACACAGAGCTTCATAAACCAGGCTGCCGCGAGTAGGCAGGAGCCATATCGCCAGCGCGATGACCCTTCGCCCACGCGTCACAGCAAGACGATTGGCGGCGGCCTCACACCAGAGCAGCTTGAGAAGCTGCAAAAGCCCAGCGTCAAGAGACTGGCCAACGTCACACAGCTCTACTTTCTCGACTACTACTACGATCTGCTGTCGTACATCCACAACCGCCAAAAGCGCCTCCAGGCATTCAAAACCCATAACCCGCCGCCCACACCTTCCAGCCCTACTACGGACGCGGATCAGTATGACGAGCTATGGAAGCAGTATCTTGGCCGCGAGAGGGCGAATCTCCGCCAGCGCAGAACGCGCCTGCGACATGGCGACTTCCAAATCTTGACGCAGATCGGGCAGGGTGGCTATGGTCAGGTCTACTTGGCATCGAAAAAGGACACACGCGAGATCTGTGCGCTCAAGGTGATGAGCAAGAAGTTGCTGTTCAAGCTCGACGAAGTACGCCACGTGCTTACGGAGCGCGATATTCTCACCAATGCCAAGAGCGAGTGGCTCACTCGCCTGCTATACTCGTTCCAAGACGATACGAGCATCTACCTCGCCATGGAATACGTGCCGGGAGGAGACTTTCGTACGCTGCTCAACAATACCGGCGTGCTGCACAACCGCCATGCTCGATTCTACATCTCCGAAATGTTCCTGTGCGTGGACGCACTGCATCAGCTTGGCTACATTCACCGTGACCTGAAGCCAGAGAACTTCTTGATCGACGGCACCGGGCATGTCAAACTCACGGACTTTGGTCTTGCTGCTGGCTTCCTGGCCCCTGCCAAGATCGAGAGCATGCGAATTCGGCTGGAGGAAGCGGGTAACATACCCGCCCACGCAATCCCATTCGGGAGACCCATGGAAGAGCGCTCGCTGAAGGAGCGTCGAGAGGGCTACCGGTCTCTGCGTGAACGTGATGTGAATTACGCCAAGTCGATTGTGGGTTCTCCGGACTACATGGCGCCTGAGGTTCTGAAGGGAGACGAGTACGATTTCACAGTCGACTACTGGTCTCTAGGATGCATGCTCTTCGAGGCTCTAGCCGGCTATCCGCCTTTCGCTGGAGCTTCTGTCGATGAGACATGGCAAAATCTGAAGCGCTGGCAACATGTGCTGCGGAAGCCGGAGTACGAAGATCCGAACTACTTCTTGTCGCGCCGCACATGGGACCTCATCACGAGACTTATCAGCGGGAAGCAGAACAGACTCCGCGGTATCAAGCAGGTCCAGAGCCATGACTACTTCCGTGAAGTTGCGTGGGACCGTCTGCGTCAAGAACGCGCGCCATTCGTGCCAGAACTTGACTCGGACACAGACGCAGGCTACTTCGATGATTTCGGAAGCGAGAAAGACATGGCGAAGTACAAGGAGGTTCTGGAGAAGCAGGAGGCGCTAGAGCGCATGGCAGATCGGGGTGGCGAAATGGGTCGTTCCCTCTTTGTGGGCTTCACGTTCAGGTATGTTTGGCCACACACTTGACGTTGTTGGTGTGAGTACTAATGATTTCTAGGCATCGAAAGCCGGCTACCGACGACAACGGTGCGCCCAGCAGCCCGCGAAAACCACTGACGGACATCAACGAGAACTTTGGCACTATGTTTTGAGCTGGCGGGACAGAACACGAGCTCATTTTCCTTCTTTCGTAAAGTTACATGCAGTACGAGTCAAGCATGAACTAATGGTAGACCAAGCTTCAAAGCCATCTCAGTTGGCGCGGACGTTTCGGGTTATGATTTGTGGAAGCGTGCGTGTTTGAGCGTACTGCGACTACGTGTACTATAGTGTCCGATGGCGAGTATATGAAAATCGGCTTCGGCATCAATTTTTTCAATCTCCTTCATTCGCTTTCCTCTGTTTGGGTGTGACGAGTTGCCGTTTTATCTAGCAAGTATAACACATCGAACCATGTTCGTTTCGCAACTTCATGTTTGGCTTCGTGTGAAGCGTCACCAGCAATACAGCAATGCAAGGCAAGGAAATATACCTCAAGCAGGCCCGACTTTGTTTGAAATCATTCTAACGGAAGCATGGAGAAGCAAGGTAAAGACGCCATCAGTCTTGATTATCCAGTCTAGTTATAGCAAATTTGTCCAGTCTCAGTGGGCTTCCTGCCCCAGGTGTGATCCATAATCGCCAAGTTCTATTGACGCCTATCTACCAGCAAGCCGCTCAGCCTGCATGAAAATCCAATCTTTGGCCCTGACGCCTTCTTCATCTTCGTCCCCAGCTTCCGGCACACCGCTGCCCTTGAGTGTCTTCAATCGACACTCATGAGCTGGGCGGACGAAATATACGATGCCTGCAAATCACGCAAGGCCCATTAGCAATTGCTGGATCATGCATGTGACTGATTTGACTTACTGTATCGTGGCCATTTACCCTGTTCTCCAGGAGACGGAATCACGCGATGACGACCGGAACACAAGACGCCGTTCGTGAACTTGACAGCAGCGTCGCCGAGGTTGACGATTGCGCAGCCCTTCTTTGGTCTAACCCATAGCCATTCTGCGGTATCATCGTCGTAGTCTAGATTACCCAAGACACGGTTAGGAGAGCCGTAGACTTGGAGACCACCTGGGATCAACTAGTTAGCGAGCTCTACCGACTGACAATATCAAAGATCAACTTACCAAGCCAATTCATCAAAATCGTAATCGTCCCAAAATCCGTATGCGAAGGCGTTTGAATCTCCGGCATATCAGCCGTCTTTCTCGGAGGACCCCTCGTCATTCTAATATGATCTCCAGAAAGCTCTTCGATTTTATGTCGTTGATGAATTTCCTCGGGATCGATTCCCAGCTTCTTGGCCAGAACTTCTAAGATCTGGAGGCCGACAGAGTGTGCGGTCTTGCAATATGTGGCGAGAAGAGGTTTCTTCTCTAGAACAGGCTTCGGCCATGCTCGTTTCATTTGATCATCAGGAACGATCATGTCGTTTTTGGCTACGTTGAAGAATTCTGCTGTGTCGGGAGTTTGGTTCTGTGGAGGGTTAGCTAGAGTTCGTTGGTCTTGCATGCTTTGGCTTCCTCCATGTAGAGGGACATCGAGACTTGCCTTGTCCACTTTCGTTTGGCCAATGACCTTGTAGCTAAATGCGATTAACACCCTGCATCACTCCATCACTGGAAGCACTTCACTCACCCAAAAACCTCTCGATTCGCAAAATCAAAAGGATACTTCATCTTCTCCTCCATAGGCAAAGCCATCACATCTTCAGCAACTCGAGCGACATCCTCAGAGCTGTTCGATATGATTTCGCCTTGCTCAGAATCACTCAGATCCAGATAGAAAAATCCCCAAGCCTTGCACGCCTCGAACATGAGTTCTTGCTCATCCCTATCGGCATCTTGGATCTTGCGAAGTGAAATAGTCTTGAGCTCGATTTCCTTGAGACCATCAGGGAATTGTGGATAGCGCGAAGGCGTAAATTCCACGTATGATTCTTTGTGAGGCATTTTGTTCAGATCTCCGGATCAGCCGGATGACTAGAAGTCGTAACGACAATGGAATAGGTGTGAGACCGAAGGCAGGCGAAGTTGGTTTGCTGATATATCGAGGCGATCCAGGATAGTTATGCTTTGTTGGTGTTCAACCGCGCTTTGGTTCCGCATACCCTGGTGTTGCGGCGATCGCCGGCCTGCATGACGTTTCAAAACCCCTCACGACCTGTGCGGTTTGGACGATCTGCCGACACGGCATCCTCTCATCCTTCAAGCTAGTGCCAGGGTTGGCTCTATATGTGTACGCAGCTTTCTCTACGATGGGAAAGGAGTTTGTCAAGTTTATGGTGCCACCTGGGGTCCGCAAGAGCACAGCGGGGAGTCGGCCACTCATGGGCCGATATAGCCTGTAGTCAGCGTAGGTCAAGCATCCCTGCCTTGACTAGTTACCTCAACTGGCGGCAGTTGCGCGAAGGCTTCGCCGGTCGCGGGTCTAGAGTCAAATCGTTACAGACCGCCCGTTCGATGCTGGCCATCTTACAAGCAGCGACGGCGGATGCGGCAATGACTGCGTAACTCATACTTACTCGTCTTCCGGTGAGACAATATTGTTTTCGTGCTTGAGGGTCATCAAGGCGATGAGAAGTGCTTTAATATTGCACGGGCCGAGGCTGCTGTGCAGGTCAGCTTGTACTACCATATCCTTTTGGCAACCATTGTGTAGCGATCAACGTTATCAAGCTTCAACGCCGTTTGATCGGCTTTCTGACGGCCTCTGCTCTCCTTCTCTTTGAGCTTAGCCAGATTCCCAGGATCATCTTCGTAGATCCAGCGACGCTTGTCTTCATCGACCTCCACCGCTCCCCACCCGCCAACCCTTCGACCGTAAGTGTCGATAGGTTGATCCTCTCTAGTCTTCATGTCACGGTAACGGTTCCGGGAATACGATAATAGAACCATCCCCAATATCAGCTTGAGTGCCAGGAAAACGAGATAGATGACCAGGAAGAATATGACCATCGTGGCGAGCGCTATGAAGTCGTCCAAAGTCCACCAAGCGTATGTCGATCCTGCGTGGTTTCCGGCCCCAAAAGTGGATGTACCGAGAGCTCGACGCAGCACATTATCAAAATTGTGCAGTGCAACCATGATGACCGACGACGTATCTGTGGTCTCAGCCTCGAGGGACAATGATGTCGCACTGGCTGGGATTGGCGGCGGCATATGAGTGGCCAGGAACATGTGGTATGTTTGAACCATCGATCGGATGAACAGACAGCTGAGAGGGATGATAGGTAAGCCGAGCCTCTTCGTAAGGTTTTGGTCCACGAACGCATGAGAATAGTAGTCTTTTGCCAAGACATCTAGAAAGCGCCCGTATATGTTTGGTTTCACGTTGTTGAACTTCGAAATATAGGCATGCTTGCACCAATCGACCAGCGCCTCGCTGCCAAGCACAATGAGAAAAGGACCGAGGACTTCTCCTGTCCAGGTAGGCATCAAGGTGAAGGCCTTCGGAATGACGAGACCCGAAAGCAGCGGAAACCCAGTCGCGTTGTTGCTTGACGATGGGCTAGCAGAGCTCTCGTCACTGAAGGCGGCACTGAGACTGATGCTGAGGCCACCAACTTCAACGATGTTGCGCAACGCTATAATCAGCAGCATAAGCCACAGTTGAAAGCGCTCCACGATATCGGCGCAGGTGAGTTGGAATAGGTTCTCCTTCTCGAATTTCTTGAACACTGTGCCCTTAATTTCGACAAATTGATTGCTCATAAGCAAGGTCAGGAGAGCGTTAGAGTAGGAGTTGACTGCAACGTTCAGGGTGACGACCTGGTAGAACAAGGCCGTGGAATGGCCGATGACATAGAGGAGAGCAAGCAGAAACATCCAAAATGGCCGGGAGATCTTACTACGGCCATCGGGATTGCGCTCCAGGGTCTCGCGCGAGAACAAGCACTCGAGAATGTCTTGACCAACTGCAGACAGCAAGCGGTCGAAGACCTCGAGAACATTGTATATGACGTAAAGTTTAATGGCAGCCTGTCCTCTAATTGAGTGATATGTCCGGCTTGCATCAAACCACATGAGCGCAACGCAACTGGTTACGATGAGGAGACCCTGAAGTAGGTCGGCCTTGTGACTGGGAAGAAGTATCGATGGCGTCGACCGTGTACGCCGATGGCGGAAGACATTCGATGGCTTACGAGCCTTGCGTTTTGACGGCATGGGGTGATCGTGGTCTGCAGTCGGCTGCGAGACATGAGGGAGCCGGGCGTCGCTCGGAACGCCATCGTATGTATCCTTGCTCGATTGCGCGTCTCCGTCATTGGGCCTTTGACTGGAGGAAGAGGCTTTCCGATCGTGTTGGTCTAATCGTCGCCGACGCCGCCACATCCGCCCCAACCCCTCATAGACGAATCCAGCTATATCTTGAACCTCTTGGATGGCATTACCACCCATCCATTGTAGCAGAATCATGAGGGCATTGAGGAAGCGGAGTGGCAAGATGGTGAAGGTATAGAGCCACGCATCTAGACACGCGATAGCGCCAAAGACCAAGACTTGTTCCAGCTGGGGCGGAAGCATGAGAAAATTGTGCAGTCGCTCAAACTTGACCGCCGACGTCTCGTAGGGAAAGTCACTTGTGGCGGATCGGTGAAGGTAGAGAGCGGAAGGCCGCTCCGATGCCAGCTCGAGATGTAAGTGCGTGGGTAGGGACATGGGCGGCACAGGCAGCACGGCCGGTATGGGCGAAGTTTGACGGTGCGTATGCGACGATCCTCTGCGCAGACCGCTGCCTCTGGGGTCCGCTTGATCATCGATCTTGAGCGGAGCAAGCTGCGCTCTCGCTCGCGAAGTCCGCACCGATGAATGGCGGCGCTGCGTGGCATGTGGCGAGGGCGCAGGCGAGTCAGCCGCCGACGGCGAAGATGCACCGGTCGACGGTTGTGGTTGAGGTGGCTGCTGCTGCTCCTTAGCCTGCTGACGGGAAGGTGCGTCGTGCCAGTGGTCGCTGGCCATTGCCTCGTCCAGCGCAGGGAGCGGAGTGTCATCGTCGAGCGAGCGCAGAGGTAGTGAGTCGGGTGACGAGGTGAGATCGTGTAAAGCGGCAGGGCTGAGAGCAGTGGCCTCACTGCCTCTACGGACAGGCTCCGAAGGCTTCACCGCGCCGACGCGCCATTCGTGCTCGCCATTGCGTCGTGGCCCGCTATCCTCTCCCTCCGGGGCTGGTGAAGGGGGTGAGGATGGAGAAGGTGTGAGCAGAGAGCGCTGGCCGGTGCCGATAGCATTGCTACTGCTGCTGGCTGCACTCGTGCCGGCGAACGACATCCCGGCAAAGGGCACAATAATCGTCTCTCCAGCAGCTCTCTACAGCGCCCTTTCGCTCGTTCGGTAGACTAAGAGGCGAAGGACACTCATGGCTTGTCGAAGGAAAAACGCCGTATTGCGGCTTTTCGAGTGGAAAGCCAGCCCGTGGCCGACCTCGCAACTGGGAAGCGACTATTTCATCTGCGAAAGGTATGCTGTCGACAAAATGCTTTGCGAGACTGGTCCTGGTCGCGCTCCCTGCTTCTTGTTGTGTGTTCTTTACGTTGTGTTCGTGTGGTCCTGATGCCGCGGTTGCGCCTGTTATCATCAGGCCGATGCTGTTCAACCGGGAAGGAAAGCATCGAGGCAGGAGTAGGAAGTGGACACAGACATAGACACAGACGAAGGAAACAAGCTTTCACGCTCCGAGCCTCCCGTAGTGTCCGCGGCAGGGAGCAGGGATGTCTCGTGCATCTGCATTGCAGATCGAGCGCGGGATGGAAGGTGTGTGAACAACGACGCCAACATTAACACCTCCTTACGCGTGGATGAGTCTTGCATCTTGCATGGCATGGCAACGGGCATAGCAAATTATATTGCATTGCATTACCGGAAAGGACGCATTGAGCTATGAAAACCACCAAGCCGACCGCTGCGTCGGCCAGTGCCAACAAAACGGCAGCACCGTCATCCTCGTCTTCGACCACCACACCCTCAGCACGCAGCAGAACGAGTGCTACCGCCTCCACCGCCGCCTCTACCACGCGATCCAGTGCGCGCCCTTCTCTCGGCACGTCCTCCAGCTCCACGTCGACCGCCCGCCGGAGCACTGCCTCGTCGACAACTACCGCACCCTCATCGTCTGCAACTTCCCGCTCCGCTGCAACGCCAGCAAGGCGAACGACAACTTCTACACCTACAGCCAAGCGGCCTACCAGTAGTTTAGCTACAAGGCCGACTGCCTCATCCTCGGCCAGCGCCTCTACTTCCCGCTCATCGACCACGAAGCCTCGCTCCACGCCACTCTCGACCAAGAGTCCGCGCACCTCCACTGTCCCTCCCAGCAGCAGCCCTGCCAGTAGTCGAGCTTCCGTACGGCCTGTGTCGCGCGACACGATTCCGGAGGAGACCGCGTCCGGCGCGCAGTCCGCCCGTTCGGACGCTCCCACCAAAAGCGACGGAGAGAGTGAGGACCACGTTGGCGTCACAGACGATGACAATGCACCAGAGCCAGGGCTGCAGGCTTCTTCGCCTCGCAAGCTCGAAATTCGCTCCTTGAGATCGCAGGCTGTCTCTGACGCCGAGGTTGAGCGTCGCCCTGCGAAGCTGCTCGTACGCCATGCCCGCGCTCAGTCCGAAGATGTTGGAAGACCAAACACGGCGCCTGTGCCCAAGCTCTCTGAACGTGAGCAAGGAATGCGAGAGATGGAGGTTATGCAAAGCTTTTTGCGCGAGACCGTTGCCCGGGATGCCCTTTCTGCCGAGATTAAGGACCTTCAGGCAGAAATTGGACGCCTAGAGCAGCAGAATCGGCAGCTCAAAGACAAGTCCACGGCCGAGACCGGGCAGCCCAAGTCTGATTCCTCCGCACAGCGGGCTGCGCACGAAGCTGAGCTCGATGCCGTACGCCAGGCTCACAGAGCAGAAATAGAGTCACAGCGACAGAAATTAAATTCCGAGATCGAGACTTTGCGGACAGACTTGGAGAGCCATCGACGGCGGTCGTCCCGACTGGAGGGTGTTGAGGTCAAGATTGAGGCGGTGGAAGAAGCACTACGAGAGAGCAAAGAGCGAGCCTCGCAGAACGAGCAAGAACTACAGCAAGAGCTGATTGAGAAACTTCAAGACCGCGACTCGCTGGCCAAGGTTGTAGAAGAACTGAAGCAGGAGATCGATCGTTGCCAAATGAAGCTGGACGAGGACAGTCAAGCGCAAGTGCAGAAAGATGCCGAGGCGCAAACGACGTTGGAGCAGCTTCGCCGAGAACTAGAGGAGGAACGACAGCGCAGTGAAGCAGCCGCAGACAAGGCTGAAAAACTTTCGGCTGAGCTGGCAGAGAATCAAGAACGCTTTCACAACGAGATGAAGGAGTTGCAAGAACGGGCAGACCAGCAGACTGAAGAGCTTCGAGCGGCGGCAGCAGAAGCAGAGCAAGCTAGCAAGAGGTTGCGAGATGAGCTAGCGATCTTCCGTGCCGACGATGAGGCAACTGCGGAGCGGCATGCTTCTGCCCTGGAGAGCTCCGCGAAAACCATAGAAGCACTGCAAGCCGATATGAAGAGTTTAGAGGAGCAGCATGCAGTACAGCTGAAGGCTCACCTTGATCGTGTTGGCGAAGCTAGTGCAGAGAAAGATGATCTCCAAAGTGAGCTCGATCAACTCAAAAAGTTGCGTGAGCATGATGACGGACAGAGTCGCGAAACAACGGCAAAGCAAGAGGAACTTGTCAAAGGTCTACGCAAGCAGATAGAGGAGCTGACGGGTTCTGCCGACAGTGGGCGGGACGTTACGGATCGATTGCAATCACAGGTGCTGGAATTGCAACAGCTAAATGAGGATCTCAAGCTACAGCACAAGGAAGAGGTTGGCCGACTGCAGTCCGACATTCAGCGTCTCAATACCAGTGTCGAAGAGTCCACCCGTGCTCAAGTTGAGCGAGAACAGCGCATAGAGCAGCAAGATAAGGAGTCCACCACGGCTATGGAGAGTCTGCAGAGCAAGGTTATTGAGCTGCAGCAACAACTTGAAAACGTCAAAAATGGCAATGAGGCGAGCAAGGAAGAGCTGGTAACCGCTAGATCGCAGCATGTCGAGGAATTGCGACTCGCAAAAGATGCCATCGAGAAGGAGGCTCGCGCAGAACTTGAGAGCAAAGAGAAGGAGCTCAATGAAGTGATTGCGAGTCTGCAAGCCAAACATGAGGAACAGCAGCACAATGCTGATGACGCCAATAGTATGGCTACAGCAGAAGTCTCCACACTGAAGGCGACCATCGAACAATTGCAGAATGCAGTGCAAGTCTCGCAGCATGATGCGGAGGATGCACGGAGCGAGCGTAATCGATTGGCTCGCCAAGTTAGCGAGCAGGAGAGGCTGGAAACGCAGCTCAAGACGACTGAACAGGAGCTGGCTAAAGCAAAGACTCAAGTTGACGAGCAAGAGGTATTGCAAACACAGCTCAAGGCGGCTCAGAATGAGCTGCCTGAGAGTAAGGCTCCGGCTAGCGAGCTAGGAGAGTTGCAGACGCGGCTCAAGACGACTGAAAATGAACTGTCTGAAACAAAGGCTCAAGCGAACGAGCAAGAGGCGTTGCAGACACGGCTTGAGACGACTGAAAAGGAGTTGGCCGAAAGTAAGGCTCGGGTCAGCGAGCAGGAATCGTTGGAAACAAAGCTTAGGGCAACAGAGAAAGAACTCGCCGAGACCAAGACTCGGCTAGATGATCATGAGACCTTGCAAACACAGCTCAAGACAATTGAGCAGGAACTTGCCGAGGCCAGAGCTCAGCTCAGTGACCACGATGCTCTGCAAACACAGCTCAAAGCGATCGAGCAGGAACTTGCCGAGAGTAGGGCTCGAGGTGATGACAAGGAGGCAACGCAAATACAGCTCAAGGCGATTGAGCAAGAACTTGCCGAAACTAAGGCTCAGGTCGCCGAGCAGGAAGCGTTGCAAACTCAGCTTAAGGCAACTGAAGAGGAGCTGGCCGAGATCAAGGTCACGCTTGGCACCCAGGAAGCGATACAGACCCAGCTCAAGGCGACGGAACAGGAGCTGGCCGAGACTAAGGCGGCTCAGGCCCTTGAGCAGGAGGCGTTGCAGGCGCAGCTCAGGACGACTGAACAGGAGTTAGCCGAGAGCAAGGCTCGGATCAGCGAGCTCTCGACTGCTGTGTCAGACATTGAAGCGCTCAAAGTCGCTGCCGAGCAATCGCTGACTGCCATTCGTACAGAGCTGGCTACTGCTGAGGCGACGCTCGCACGCGTCAGACAAGAAAGCGCAGACAAAGAAGCAGATGTGGCCAAGGAGCTGGAAAAAGTCAAGCAAGATCATCACGCTCAGATCCAAGAAAAGGAGACTGCGCATGAAGCAGCTGTGAAGCAGCTTCAGTCAGACTCGGCGTCAGGTGTTAGTGCCGAAAAGCACGATGCTCTTAAACAGGAGAAACTTCGTCTCGAAGAGAAGCTTGGCGAGATGACTTTGCAGCACAATCGAGAGCTCGAAGAAGAATCGCAAAGGCATGATGATGCATATCGCGAGCTTCAAGCGAGTTATAGGCAGCTTCAGGAGAATCAACAGCGCTCGGTTGAGCAAGAGAGCGAGAAAGTCGCACTTGTTCGCCGGGATCTCCAGTCAATCATCAACACCCTGCGACAAGAGCATGACCAAGCAATGGCAGACCTGTACCGCATCGAGGAACAGTCCAAACAGTCTGAGATGGTGCGACATGGTCTACAGAAGTCACTCGCAGAGTTCAAGGCTGAACACGAGAGGGCAATGTCAGAAATGGCAGAAGTACACGCTCAGAGAATGCTGGAGGCAGAAGCTGCTCACATGGCGAAGATGATTGATGCGGAAGCAGCAGCGGCGACCAACAGGGAAGCATCTCTGAAGGACCAGCATGAACAAGCCCTGCGACGACTGAATCATGAACACATGCAAAGAGTGCAAGACATGGTCGAAGAGCATGCAACTCGTGTAGCTCAAGTGGAGGCTGCAGCGATCAGAGAAGCAGGGATGGCAGCCGAAGAGCAAGCGCGGCAGCACCAGGAAGCCTTTGAGGCGCTGCAGAAACAGCATGCAGCTGCGATCGAAGAAGCCAGAGCTGCAGCTGAGCAACAGGCTCGTGAGCATGAAGCCGCCATTGCCGCCATTCGGGCTGAACACGCGGAGACGACGCGACAACAAGGCAGCCCAGACCGCTCTGGCGTGGCGCAGGACCAACAACATCCTGATGTGCATCCGTCTGCTCCGTCATCCGAAGGCAGTGAAGAAGAATGGGATTCTTCAAGCATTTCTCATACCCCTTACGAAGCGCATTGGACCCCTGCCCAGGAGATCGAACGCCTCCAAGAGGACAACACGAATCTACGACTCGCGCTTCAGAGCGCACGAGACGATCTGGAGCTTGCGAAGCGGAACAACATAGGAGCAGTAACAGCATCTCACATTGGCGAGCGTGAAGAGCCCTCGGACAACCCGTTCCGGTCTCCCACCACGACCGTCAATGACGAAAGTTTCTCCCAGTTCAGTGACGGCAACACACTCGACGACGACGCCGTTCCCGTCAGCAATCTTGAAGGCACATTGGAAAGTCTTCGCATCCAGACAGAGCAACTTCTCGAAATCAATGAGGACTTTATTGCAGAGCAGCATCGCTGGAGTAGCAGACTGGGCTTGGGAATAGGCACCCGTGGTCCGCAGTTGGGAGCTGTGTCGTAGGAATTTCATATGACATTGGTAATTGAGGTTGCAATCAATAGAGGTGACTGACTGGTCGCATGAGAGCTGATATTTGTGAATGACGCATGCAAATTGGGTAATCGGCATTTGTAATTTGAAGCATTGTAGAAACATTGATACCCCTATGACAATTTTATGCTTGAAACCAGAATGACTTGCAAACAAAATGACTCGCAATCTTAAAAACCTCAGAAGAGCTTCCGCATCGACTGGCAGGGCGGACTTTGTACAGCATTTGTGGTGCGTTGTAGGCAACTCTCGTTCACATCACGCTCTGAGAGTTCAGTCAGTTCATCCCACTCCTCATACTCAAGAATCTTCCGTATCACGTACGCATGGAATGATACAGCACTGGCAATCATCTCCGCACCAGCATGGTACTTTGACAGGTCGAGTCGTTGTCTTTACGGCGGTCGAAGAACCAGAACTTGTTGATGGAGGCATGGTTGCAGTAGTCTTGTGGGGTAAGTGGGCCGGTATTGATCAGAGTCTCAAGATTCTTGAATTGCAGTAGGGCTGAGGCTTATGCTGAAATGTGATGTCGATGCTGTGGTTCTCGGTTCCAAGTGCTGTTTGGATATGTAGTTGAGTTCGTGGGCTGGTGCTGGTGCTGGTGCCACTGGCAGGCAAGCAGGACAGGGCAGGCTGGGATGGAAGTTTTACACGTCATCACGCACGAGCCACATCACATGCATGCTCAGCCACGTGACGTGTGCAAACATAGCCACGCGCCTTGCGGGTGTGCAATTCTTGGGAGGTGATGCTACCTAGTACGTTCAATTTGAATTTTTTTTATTTGCCCTAGGGCTAATGATGGGCTCATGGTGTGGCACGAGAAAATGAGAATCATGGAAAATTCATGAGAAGTTTGGCTGGCTCCAACGCACTACTATTCCAAACGCCTCTACTCGCAAGCAGCCAGTGAAATACTCAGACTTCCCTCCATGTCATCCCTGAGGGCTCCTGGAAGGGTGTATGCACAGCATTCGAGTCACCAAACGGATTGTCATCATCTTCGCTCTCGTCCTCGAGATTAGACGCTGCTGAGGACTTAGAACCGCTTGCCGGTACTAGTGGTGGCATGGGAATATTTGCTGGTGGTCTCGGTGGCTTCGCCGGAGCCTGCTCAGATAACGAGAGTCCTGCCAATTGCTGCTGCGTACTCGTGCCAGCCGAGCCGCCCACAGCTTCCCACGCATCGCTGTCACTGTCATCATCGATACTGCGATCCATGATTTCGTATGCCGTCAGAGCCTTGACAAGCTCATCGTTGGCATTGACGAGACTGCCGATCCATTCGTCGGATTCGACGTGCTGGATGTAGTATAAGATCTTACGCCTGAGTGCTTTGCAGGTCTGGAAGCGTTTGACGACCTCGGCATTCTCGGAGATGCGCTCGTTTTCGCGGTTGATCAATTGTAGCCCATTCAACAAATTGGTTGACGCGATTGAAGACTGGGCAATGGCATTAGTCATGCCCTCCTTCTCTTTGCCGAGGTTGAACGGCTTGTGCGAACCTCCCTTCTTCTCTTTGAAGAGCTTGGAGGATAGACTCGATGATGTTGGCGTGAGAGTCACTGGTCGAGATGGAGTGGCTTGCGGCGGCTTCTGATACGAGTTGGAGCGAGAACGCGACTCTGGCTCATCGAACGGAGACTCAGCAGGCTGTGAATCGTTCAACACTTTCTGACGTGCTGCGGCTGGGCGCTGAGTCTTTGGAAGCTCTTTGTAGAGAGTAGCGATCCGTTCAAGGCCAGATGTGTTCTTGTAAGCATTCGCCCATTGCGAGAAGAGCACTTTGCATTTTTGGCGAACATGAGGATCGACAGTCTCATCGCGTGCCATTAATCGAAGTCGTTCGAGTAGTGGCTCGTCAGCGAAAGCGCGCTGGAACCTTCCACCTGCATTTTGTATAAGCCCGTCGAGGATGACAAGGGCTCTAATCTGACGATGAGGATTGCCGTATTTGCTATAACAGCAAGTCAGCCACACATACCGTTCGCTAGCCAATCTCGCTTACAGCTTCTTGCGTAATGCCCTCGCGGCTTCAGTGGGCCCGGCAGATTGAATGCGAATCACCTCAATAAGCTCCACGATACCGCTGACATCGTCTTCTTCATATTGCTCGCTTGTAAGGCGATCGACTTGTACAGTGATGGCCGAGTATGGCTTGCGCTGGGAGCATTTGACGTTAGCTCGCGTCATGCAGCGGCTGTACAGCAACGCCTCGTGACAAGATAATGCTGATATGGCGGGGGATCATTCACGATCTCGCGTCAAATGTTGGCTAACGACATAACGAGTACGTGATTGTTGACTTGAATCAACGAGACTCATCACCAGCAGCCTGAAGGCAAGGAGCACTCACCGAGCCGCTGAACATGGCTGCCTCGTGCCCTGTCCTGCTCGTTTGCAGTTGCGGGGTTGCCGCGACTCACTCTGCAAGTCAGTCGGTTCGGTCTCGTTCGATTCGTCCCGGTGGGTAGCGTTGCGAGCGACGGAGCCTGTTGTCTACAGATGCGAGTAGTTGGGCGGAGTGGACCAGCATATACCGTGACGTTTGTCCTCTGTGAATGCGTGCTGGACTAGCTCCAGCGAATGGTGGTGGTGTGCGAGGTCGCAGCCAGCAATCTCCCCGGGGTTTTGCCGAGCACGACTTCACGTCTTCCCGCAACGCGTGCACCTACACTTGTCACACGACCACTAAGCACACTCGCAGCATTACCTGGTGCATCTGCTCACACCACTTTTGAGCCTGCTGGAAGTCCGCAGGACGTGGCGTCGAAGCCACATGTGCAAGCACCAGGATGGCAGGCTTCACTGCAATCAACACGTCGGGAACAGCAGTGCCAGAAGTGACAGAGTGCAACTCCAAAGGGCAGCCGGTTTCTCTCACTCAGAACAGCCATGTTGACACATTCACGGCCGTCTGTGACTATCTGGGTCTCGGCTCAGCCGGCCACCAGACAACGCCCGCCTTTGCAGCTGGTGTGCAAAAATGCTCTTCAACAAGCAAGAAACGCCCCGCTGCTAATGCCGGCAAGCGGCGATCGAAGCGTCGCAAACCCAGTAATATCAGCGATAATGGCCACGAAGTCCATAAAATCGCTTCCCACGGCTCAGCAGAGACCTTCCAGCCGGCTGCACAGGAGCATCTGCCGGCTGAAAATCCGACAGATCCCGGCCGCCAAACACAAAAGGTGAGAGACGTTGACCGCGATCCGGTATCTTCGAGTATCGTGCAACCTAGACAGTCTCTGCATGAGTACCTGGCGTTCACTCCGCCAGTGACAACAATGGATGCGCACTTCATTTGATTCTGGAACATCTCGTGACACCATAAGTCGTCCGCTGTACCAGAGCGTGCAATCCGAACAATATCAAGAAGTTTCGAGCAATTTATCGACTACACAGCTAGCCTCAGCCTTTCGCTCGCATATTGATCCTCATATTGAGGCAACAGGTACGACCGGGTCCAGTCCGCCTCAGAAGTCAAGAATTGCTCGTCCCGTCCAGCGGCCATCGAGGAAGGCTAAGGAAGATGCACTGAACAAAATTGCTGGCATGCCCCGCAAGGCTGCAGATGTTTCAATGAGGGCTCCGACCACCATGCCCGAGGTAACTGCCACTCAAGACTCATTTTCATTCGATGCGGAGGCAGCTTGGAGTGCCCAGGACGTGATAAACAGCAACGCGCATGAATCATCAACTTCCGTGATACCTTCGACAACGCTACAGCATAGCGGGGCGATGGAAGAACCGCAGCTCATGTCCGAGGACGAATTCGAAGATACCATAGAGTTTGACGAAGATGCGGAGCGTCGAGCGCAGACACCGACTGCGCGGAGCTACAAACAGAACATTCGCGAAGTGGACGAACACGAGACCTACGACGGGGCACTGCTCTCCGACGCTGAGCGGCAGTTCCTGGGTAAGCCAATCATGGTGCACGACCTCTTCTTTGCAGCCTACTGACCGCATTCCCGTCATAGATCAGCACAGGCCTACTTCTGCCTCAGAACAACGCAAAGCCATTGTGAGACAGCCATTCCCGCAAGCGGTCCTAGATCGGTCCCCTATTACTGGCACCTCTCGTGCAACAGTATTGCGCACTTGTTTCAGGCTGGGAGAAGCACTCAATGTGGGACACCAAGCCGTGCGCATGAACATCGACGTTACGATTGAGCTATATGCTCGCGTCACGTCGTCCTGGCGAGAGGAGCCATCCGGCAGAAAGCAGCATTTCGTGTTCGCCGACCTGTTCCACGGCAAATCGCCACAGCTCGAGGGCGTCTTTGAGCTTCACAGTCAAGCCATTTTATGGAACACTGACTCCGAAACTTTTCTCGATGCCGTAGGGTCGAGCACAATGTGCCGAGCCATTGGCAAGATGAAGCGAGATGCGGATCGAAAGTGGAGGCTCGAAATCCGCAGTATCTGGGAAGCAAGTTGGGAGGATGTAGATTGGGCTGCAGGTATCGCAGACGCTTCAGCATAGCAGAGGCGGTAAAGCGCATCACAAGACATGTTTGCTCATTAGCTCAGGTATCCAGCGAATGCGGATTGATGAACGAGTGTGAAAGTCTGCAGCTATTCCCTTCATCAGTCATGTAATCGCTGAGCATTGGTTGCTAGTTAGTGTGGTCGCGATGTCCAATGGCGAACAACCGGAGTGCGGTCCGCCACGGCGCCCCACCTGACGTAAAGGACGGTAGCGAGCCAGGACCAGGGTGAAGCTGGAGCTCTTGAGCGAACTGTCACCCGCTCCCTCTCATCTTGTCTGCTGGGCGTGACCATGAAGCGCGTGTGTGTGTTCATACTTCGACATTTCGCCCCGTGACGGCCCTGCTTCGCGATACGATCCGCATCGCGGTCACATGGCAGGAGAGGATGAGCACTTTGCATCGCAAGTCGCAGGAGATGGGTGCCGCAGGCGAGCCCTTCGACGACACAACAGACAACCATGACAAGGCCGAGCTCACCACTGCCACCGAGAGGAGCGACCATGATCGCAACGCTGCCAGTGATGCATCCACGCCCACGCTGCCGAGCACACCGCGCCGCCCCGATCTCCTCTCGCGCTTGACGCTGCAACTTCCGCCATCCGCACCTGCTGTCTCCGTCCCACTGACTCCTGCCATTCCGAGGCATTCGCGCGGCATGGACTTCAGCCGCGCTTCGACGACGCTGCACCATTCGACTCTGGCCGAGAGCGACGCGGACTCTTCTCCCATCATCTCGCACAAGGGCATGCCGATTCCGGCGCGTCGCCTATCCTCGAGTGCCATGGCTGTCGACTCGCTGAACATGGGCAGCGGTGGAGCCATGCCGTGGGGCTCTTTGGCGCTGGGTCACGAAAAGAGCACAGTGAGTAGCTCGGTGGGCAGCACCAATCTCATGGCTTCGGAGAGCGAGACCTCGAGCAGTGATGATGACGCGAGTATGGGAGGAGATGATATCGAGGATCCGGTGTTCTCGACGCCCCAAGTACACAAGCTGCAGAATTCGTGTGCCCCGACGCCTTTTCAACAGTCTACCCAAGCGCCGTCAACCCCGACTGCCTCCACATGGGGCACCGGGAGCCATTTCTCACCTGCCCAAGCATCCTTGCTGAAGACTATTCGGAGGACGAGGTTACACAAAAGCAGCAAAGGAAGGAGCAGGAAGAGCTCTAGCAGTGCGAGTGGAAGTGGCTACAGCTCGGTGGCTTCACCTAGAACTACGTCGCCCCCTCCCATGAGAAGTATTGAGACTGCGGGCGGAGGCTACTTCGCTATGGCCAATGCTGCGCGTAGTCGACGCGAGAGCTTGGCTATGGGTACGGACAGCCTCCACCTTTCAAGCGGCAACGACAGCGGTGACGAGGCAAATGCTTCGGCAACTTCAACGCCAGGCGTGGTGCGACGCCCGGTAGTGCGGCGTGGCAATCTGCTACCCAAAACCAAAGGCTTCGCTCGGATTCGCGCCGCGCTGATCGAAGAGGCTGCACCGGTGGATGCAGAATCGAGACGAGAAGCTGAGACGATTCGCCAGGTACGGGAACGCGACAACAGTGTCACAGACTTTGAGTCGCACGACCGCCCTCAAAGTTCCACCGCAGCATCATCGCCGAACCTGCTCCCCGCCGTGCCCGAGTCGGCGCAAGAAGACTTTGGCCGCGACCTGGATGGTGACTCTGGTGTCAGTCGTGGTCTGGGCTTGGGCACAAACTTTTCTGATCATGCGACTCGCAACAGCGGTGGGCTTGAGTACTGGAATCGGTTCGACTCGTCGGCACGGACCCCTCCGCCTGCTACTTTTGGTCGACAGAGCAGCAGTGCCGTCTCTGACACCAACATGGACTCACCATTTGGAGACTTCACCATGTGGCGGCGGCCACGAGCACGATCTTCGGCTTCTGATGCATCTGAAGCCATCATGTCCAATGGTGCAGGGGCTGTGCTGAGCGACGATATGCATCTGCAGAAATTCAAGAAGCGACCACGCGAGGACGACTTCGACATCGGTACCATCAAGAGGCGCGCTGTGTCTCCAGGAATGAGCACTGCACAGAATAGTCCTGTGCTCACGAACTCGCCGTCGTCGCGCGATACGCACGGAGGGGGCTGGGGTCAGCCGCCGGAAAGGCTGCACAAAGCACCTTCGAATGGTAGCGACGCGGGTTCGCAGGCTCCCCCAACCCGAGCTGGTAGCGGAGGCAGTATAAGTGGGGGAGCGAACATGGTGAGCCAGGGCAAGAAGTTGGGGTTGCAGCCAATGGCGGATACCAGAGACGAGCTGATGAAAATGAGCATTGAATAGCTTTGGGGTGATTTTGTGATTGTTTGAATTTAGCGATGGCGCTGCGGGTAGGATGCATATACAGCGAACTTCAAAAGCACGCGTGACAGGTTCGAAGTAGGTTGGTTCACATACTTGAGGAATACAATACATGAGCTCCAGCGAGCCTGCCTCTAGTTACTCCCTTCACGTCATTTCACCAGTCGCGCCAAGCATTCAAGCGGGCACCTTGCCGATGCTGGCTTCATCACTCCGTGCGCTCAATACCGCCGCAGCAACTCCACAGTCACGACCAACTACAACATGTCCAGCAAAGAGGCCACTGTGGCCGCTTTTATAGCATCGGCCCCGCCAGGAGAGGTTGGTAGGCGCCAGCCCGCATTCAACTTGCGACACATGACATTGATGGGCGATGAGCTGACCTGCGACGCGTTGTACAGCTCGCCAACGTGGTCAATGATATCAAAGTGCTGGCCGGAGATGAGCCCTCAATCCTGCGATCACTGGATCCCGCGTTCGCTCAATACAACGAGGAGCAATATACAACACTGAAACTGCCAGGCAGCGGGGACCAGGTCCTCCTCAGTGCATACAACTCCCTCGGAGACAACCGCTACTTTGATAGTGCCTCCCAAACTTCGTTCGCCGTCGACCACGCTACACAGAAAGCGTCCGATGCCCAGCCTCACACCGTCGAGTCCGCTCACGCCGACCTGATTACATCGCTGCACAAGGCGTTCGCCGCTGCTGCAGCCGAGCACTTTCCCTCGTATGCGGTAGGCGTGTATCCCGCCGAGAACGACAGTGCAATCGCATTGTTACTGGTTGCGAACAAGTACAGCCCACAGAACTTTTGGAATGGGCGCTGGCGCAGCACCTACATCTACAACCCCTCATCGGGATCGTTGAGCGGCTCAGTCAAGGCCGACGTACATTACTACGAAGACGGCAATGTCCGCATGTCCACATCGAAGAAGAGCGAGCTCAATGTCGCATCGGGCAATTCAGACCAGATCGTGCGCGAGGTAGCCAAGGCGGAGAACAAGTTCCAGGAAGATCTCAATCGCTCCTTCACGACGCTTGCCGAAGGCAGCTTTAAGGGACTGAGACGCCAATTGCCTGTCACAAGGCAGCGGGTTGAGTGGGAGAAGATTGGAGGCTATCGGGTATGCACCTCTCGCGGATGAACACGCATTTGAATGATCGCTGACTGCCAAATAGCTTGGCCAAGACATTGGAGGCGGACGGTCGAGATGAGCGCCTTCATGCGCATTGCTTGCCAAGGGCTCTGATCAAGTCTCGCCGCTCGCGTTCTTGAAGGCCTTCGGCGTCTATGATCATGGCTACTGTGCGACTCGCTGGCTCAGGTGAATCTTCGCCCTCTGTATGCGTCGGTGATTGCAGCTGCAGCCCACAAACTCGTTCTCGGGCGAGACGATCTTGAGGATCGCATCAAAGGTCCTGATAGTCTTGCCAGTCTACAACACTCCCAATGAGCTGTTGGCTCGATGCCCATACATAGTTCTCTGGATCACTTGATAGACCGTGCAACGATGTGAAACGACAACGATCACCTCAGCCTCAGCCACGACCACTGTTCACAAGCTGGCCGGCTCTCTGCAGCGCGGACCCACATCCGCGCGGAGAGGCGCGTGTTTAGCTGCAGGGCCAAACTTAGACTGACCCCCATGGCGTCGCGCTGGAGGACGTTGGGAGTGTCCAGCAAGTTGCAACAGCACACCCACGTCTTATCGCACCGCGCATCGCCTTCACGATTTACGCTGCCCGCCTGCCGGAACTTACGTACCTACAGCGCAGCAACAGCGACGCGCCACCTGTCTCGCCGCTGCTCCAGACACAGCTCCACCGTCCAACGAACGATTCGCATGCTTCGTATTATTCCTTAAACCGACCATCGCTCTGTTACTCCAGCCTCGATCGTACAGCCAGCCCTCATGACGCTCGGGAAGGGCTCATAACAGCGGCGAGGAGGAGGAGCGCAAGCCTTCATGGACGCCGATGATGCGAAGCACCGCAGGAACCAGTCGGCCAGCACTGCCATACCACTGCGAGATCTCGGCCGGGAAGGTGCCCCAACACGTGCAGATGGATTGGCGCGCGAGGAGCCCCATCGCCGCACCCTCAGCGATAGAGGCCGCGATCTGTTCAGGCGTCTAAGCAATGCACCACAATACACGCCAATGCCTCAACAGCTGCCCCGCGCGCCCTCATCCCCCATTGCCTTCGTTACCACTCCTTCGGGCTTGCACCAGCGCGTTCCCGATGACGACGACGAGCAACATCCTATATCACCCCTTGCCGACCGGGGTGCATTCCAGTCGGCCATTGGCTTCGCCGGCCTCTCATTCACTCCGCGCTCCGACCACCATCATGAGGGCGATAGTTCCAGCGATTGGGATTCGGATGGCTCAGATGGACCCACGCGCACGCCTCAACGTGCTTCCCGGGCGACACTAGATACACTTCCTCCATTGCGCACACCAGCGAGCAGCAAGAGCAAGAGCAACATAGCACCCGTTGAGCTAGATGACGGGCCGGCATTTGTGTCTCCTGGAGGCGCAGATGACAACGACGACACACTACCATTGACAGATTCGATACGGCTACAGCCATTGTCTGCTGGCAAATTGAGCACGCCCAGTCGTGATGGCAACCGGAGCACATCTGGCGTGAGCGGGCTGAGTGCCCGTTTCTCGCCCAGTCGAGGGGACAGTCGATCGCGGAGCGGATCAAGACTAGGCGACGACCTAGCGAATGCAGAACAGGGCTCGAGGCTTTCCAGTCGTCACTCCACGTCTCTGAGTGCAAATGCTGAGTCACCACTGGCACGGACAGGAACTATGCTGCGCAAAATGTCTCAAAGAGTAGTCAATTTGAGTAACGAGGCCGAGGTGCTCGACCGAGATCGTACTCCACCTCGACGCTCATTCGTGCAGGAACGAACTATTCCAGAGTCTGAAGAAACGCCAGGACTCACTCTAGATGGAGCTGCATCGTCCAAATCGGAACCCAATGAAAAATCCAAGGAGCCCACGTCCACTGTCAATGTTGAAATGCCAGAACTACCCAGAATTGACCGGAATCCTCTGCGAGGAAAGTCGCTGGGCGCTTTCTCGCCTGAGAGCAGGATACGGCGTGGGCTGCTCGAATTTCTGGTGCATCCATTTGTCGAGCCGTTCATACTATTACTCATTGTCACTCAGACGATCATCCTGGCTGTTGACGCGGCACCTAATGTCTACACGGAACCACGCCCAACGACATGGGGCAACAACTGGACAGACTGGTTACTCTTTGCTATCTTCGTGGTTTACACTTTGGAAATCGTTGTCAAGGTGATCGTTTCCGGATTTATATTCAACCCCGTGGAGTACAGTACCATCGATCGAAGCGTTGGAGTCAGGACAGCACTCAAGAAGAAAGCCGATGCCCTATTTACGCTTCACAGAAGCTCTTCCAAAGCAGGGTCCCGGGAGAACGCGCTGCATGCGTACCGTGCCCCTGCTCCCGATTCACTTTTGCGGTCTTTCACCACTCAGAATTTTGACGACATACCAGGGGGCTCAAGACAAGCTCAGAAGAAGCGCTTGGCTCACCGAGCGTTTTTACGCCATTCATTCAATCGCTTAGATTTTGTGGCTGTTGTCTCCTTCTGGATCAGCTTCGTTCTGGGATCTGCCGGCGCAGAGTACCAGTATCAGGTCTACGTTTTCCGTATGATGAGCTGTTTGCGGATCCTCCGTTTACTAGGTATCACAAGCGGCACATCTGTCATCCTTCGCAGCTTGAAAAGGGCGATGCCCACACTCTTGAACGTTGCCTTCTTGATAGGGTTCTTCTGGTTGCTCTTTTCCATCGTTGGCGTGCAGAGTTTCAAGTCAAGCCTCCGCAGAACGTGCGTCTTCGATGGTAGCCTCGCATATCCTCCCCTCGAAGGACCGGAAAGCAACAACACCCAAAACCAGCCGCCGCCCGCAGGTAACTTTCAATTCTGTGGTGGGTGGTTGGCACAAAACGGTTCCAAGATGCCATGGCTAAAAGAGGATGGCTCTTGGGGCGCTTCGAAGCATAAAGGTTTTCTGTGTCCGATAGGCTCATTCTGTGTTGAGGGCGACAATCCGTACAACGGCACGATTGGGTTTGACAACATCCTCTATTCAGCGGAGCTCGTCTTCGTGATCATGACTTCCAACACCTTCACCGATACAATGTACTACCTCACGGACTCAGATTACTTAGCCGCAGCGCTCTTCTACGCACTTGGAATCATCATCTTGACCTTCTGGCTCATCTCGCTACTGATTGCAGTCATCACCTCTTCGTTCCAGGTCATACGGGAAGAAAGCAAGACCAGCGCATTCATGAACGCGATCGACCCAGCGGAAGCTTTGTCGGAGACGGAACCGGCAGACTCGGACAACCGTAGAGCTGGCGTAAAGCGCGTCACAGGCATCAAGCGGGCCTACGAGAAGACCTACTGGTTTTGGGTCATTGTAATCGCATTTGATCTGGTCGTACAAAGCTTGCGCACAGATACCATGGGCCGTTTCACGAAGCACCTCATTAGCAACACTGAGCTTGGTATAACCTTATTGCTCATATTCGAAATCGCGTTTCGTTTCGCGTCCGACTGGAGGGACTTTCGGCACCATCGCCGGAACTGGTTCGATCTGTTTTTGGCAATAATGACTGGCATTATCCAGTTGCCGCCGATCAAGCACTCTGGCGATCCGTACGCGTGGCTTACGGTCTTCCAGATTTTGCGCATATATCGCGTTGTTCTAGCAGTCCAACTCACAAGAGACCTGATTCTGCTGGTGCTGCGACACGTCTCGGGTGTATTGAATCTGATCTTGTTCGTGTTTCTGCTTACGTTTCTGGCGGCGATATTTGCATCCCAGCTATTCCGAGGTCAGCTCCCCATACTGGATGGCGAGGGTAACTACATTGAGGTGACCTTCGCCACCATCTTCAATTCGTTCCTGGGCATGTACCAAGTATTGTCATCGGAGAATTGGACCGATATCATGTACAATGTGGGCAGGTTTGATGCACAATACGGCACGGCATGGATCGCATCCATATTCTTCATTATATGGTTCTGTCTCGCGAACTTTGTCGTGCTCAACATGTTTATTGCTGTCATTCAGGAGAACTTCGATGTCTCTGAAGACCAGAAGCGAATGCAGCAAGTTCGAATGTTTCTGCAGCGGAAAGAGCTTGGAAGTGACGGAGGCGGCACGCTCTCACTGGCAACCATTTTCAAGTTCGGCCAAATGAAGCGCCAAGATCCCCTGGATTTTGGCTCAGCTGCAACTGAGATGTTGCTCAAGGATGCAGTAGTCAAGGACTTTTTGGACGAAATCCAGCAGGAAGAGAAGGATTTTCGTCGTGCACCTACGGCTGGTCTGACCTCAGCGTCGACTCTCAACCTCATTCGACAACCGGCTGGCTGGGCTTCCAAGTTCGAGGAATGGTTCGACAAGCATGTCTGGAATAGACAACCCAATCCTTTCTACGCGCGAATTCAGTTGACCAGACCGCACGAGGAACTCAACCCGCGTCAATTGGCGGAAGAAGTCGTCGCGGCGGCTGAGCGGCGAAAAATCTCTCAGCGCGAATATCTTCGACAGCACCCCAACTACAACACCACACTTTACATGTTTACTCCAGAGAACCCACTGCGTAAACTGTGCATGCGAATTGTTGGTCCAGGGCGGGGCCAGCGTATCCAGGGTGTACAGCCAAATCCCACAGTCTGGTATGCCTTCTCAGCATTCATCTATGCCGCCATTGTCGGTATGGTCTTGCTAGCGTGTGTGACAACTCCACTGTACCAGCTGGAGTATTTCAAAACGCACCCCAACATCAGCGATCGATACAATTGGTTCATCTGGACTGACATTGGCTTTGCTGGGCTCTTTACGGTCGAAGCTATCATCAAGGTCATAGCGGATGGCTTTCTCTGGAGTCCAAATGCGTACTTCCGCAGCTCGTGGGGATTTATCGATGGTATTGTTCTGATCACGCTCTGGATCAATGTGCTCACTTCCCTGTACAGCCCTGGTAGTGGATCGCGCGCTGTGGGGGCATTCAAGGCACTGCGAGCACTCCGACTTCTCAATGTCAGCGACAGTGCACGCGACACATTCCATTCCGTGATTGTCCTTGGCGGCTGGAAAGTGTTGAGTGCAGCATTCGTCTCGCTGAGTTTGCTCATTCCATTCGCCATATATGGTCTCAACCTTTTTGCCGGAAAGATGGCCTGGTGCAACGACTGGCAGCAGTATGATGTTCACAACTTGACCGATTGCGTCGGCGAATCGGTCTTCTCGCCAATCGGGTACGACATGATCATGCCCAGAAGGGTTGCAAATGTGAACTTTTCGTACGATTTCGACTCCTTTGGCGACGCACTATTCATTCTTTTTCAAGTCGTATCGCAAGAGGGCTGGGTGGACTTGATGTGGAGTGCGCAGTCGATCACTGGAGTTTTCACACAGCCTGCTTGGTTCTCACAGCAGGGCAATGCAGTCTACTTTGTCCTCTTCAATTTGTTAGGAGCCGTGTTCGTGCTGACCTTGTTTGTGTCGGTCTTTATGCGCAACTATACCGAACAGACAGGGGTCGCATTTCTGACAGTTGAGCAACGCTCTTGGTTGGAGCTCCGAAAATTGCTGCGGCAAGTCGCGCCATCGAAGCGTCCAAATCGACAGAAGCAGCGACAGAGCTGGCAAGAATGGTGCTACCGGCAAGCTGTTACCAAAAAGGGCAAATGGCAACGTACCATAACCGGAATACTCATCGCTCATCTGGCTTTACTGTGCATGGAATGGTACCCGGAACCTTGGGCTTGGACTGTCGGCCGATTGCTCCTTTTCTTCATTTTCACCCTGTTCTACATCGCAAATATCTTTGTCCGTCTGGTTGGATTGTCGTGGACACGATTCAGGAAAAGCGCCTGGGATGTCTACTCATTGATCGTAGTGAGTGCAACCTTTGCAACGGCCATACTGGTTTTCGGCAACTTGCACAGCAACATCTACTCGCAGACACATAAGCTGTGCCTGGTGGCTGTAGCTCTCATGCTCATTCCTCGTAATAATCAGCTGGACCAACTTTTCAAGACTGCGGCAGCTAGTTTCAGCGCCATTGCGAATTTACTGGCGACATGGTTTGTGCTTTTCCTGGTCTACGCTATTGCATTCACCCAGACCTTTGGACTGACGCGCTTTGGGGAGAATGAAACGGGCAACATCAATTTCCGCACAGTGCCAAAAGCTCTCATCCTGCTGTTCAGAATCAGCGTGGGAGAAGGATGGAATCAACTGATGATGGACTTCGCAAACATTCGTCCACCATATTGCACCTTGGCAGACGACTACTTCAAGACCGACTGCGGCAGCAAGCAGTGGGCCTACGCGCTGTTTGTTTCGTGGAACATCATCAGCATGTACATCTTCGTCAATTTGTTCATTTCGCTGATATATGAGAGCTTCTCGTACGTATATCAGCGAAGCAGTGGCCTGTCCATCATCAGTCGGGAAGAAATTCGGCGCTTCAAGCAGGCATGGGCGGAGTACGATCCAAATGGTTCCGGCTACATCACCAAAGAACAGTTCCCTCGGTTCCTGGGGGAGTTATCCGGCATATTCGAGATGCGTATTTACGATGGTGACTTCACAGTCAAGTCATTGATAGACGATTGCAGGGTGGCTTCTCATAGAGCCTCGCAGCTAACCCTCGACGGCGAAGGGTCTAATCGTGGTGTCAAGATTGACATTGACAAACTGAACCGCCGACTGGCCGAATTGCCGGTGCACGAGATCCGCAACCGGAGAAGAAGGATGAACACTTTTTACGAAGAAGTGCTGGTTTCCGCAGACCCCGATCGAGGCATTGCATTCAACGCGCTATTGATGGTTTTGGCACACTACAAAGTGATCAACGACAGCAAAAGTCTCAAACTGGAAGAATTTTTGCGCCGACGTGCGCGTTTGCAACGTGTGGAGGAGGCTGTCAACCGCAATATCGTGATGGGCTTTTTCGACACACTGTATTGGTCCCGCAGATTTAGAAGGAGAATTGATGCCAAGAAGTCCGCGCGCATGACGGCGGTACCATCATTCGGTGTACCAGAGATCTTGGTGGAGGATGAAACAGAACACGAAGCGAAACAGAGCAGAAAGGTAGAGATACCGGCACTCAGCATCACGCCGGTCGATCCTGAACCGGACGACTCATTGAGGTCGTACGACGCAGAAAGTGGACCTTCTGGCGCGAGAGGGCGTTCAAGCAGTGGTGCTCTGCCGCAACTGGATCTGGCGCGACGCTCGTCAATTCAATTGACGCCGACATCGTCGCCGATACGAGAAGAATTCCATCTGAGTCCAGAGGCACGATCAACTCACCGGCCAACGGCGAGCAGCAGCAGCATCCAGCCCGATTGGCACTTTGCTGCGGCCTTCGAAGGAGGGCGGAACTCCCATTCCCCTCCGGCAAGCCCGGGAGAGCCCCCTGACCCATCGCGAAGTCGAGCCAACAGTGCCGTCAGCGAGAGTTTCTCCGAGAGTGCATGGGGTCAGAGTATGCGTAGGAGTTACACGCAAAAGGCGAGAGGGAGTGGATCGAAGGACCGCAGTAGCGGGGGAAGGGATGCTTAGTTTTGGCGAGTCACGGCTTTGTTATGACAGGTGCAAAGCGTCGCGGTCCAGACACTTCGCTAGCTGGTTTATGATAGATGGAAGGGTGGCCTTTTGGGGGCCTTTTGAGTCGCACCGGGATTTTATGATCGACTGCATAGCGATGGCGTTGAACTAGGTGTATAGAGAGATACCAAATGCCATGTCCATGAATTTACTTGCTTGCCAAAATTACAAACAATTTGAGCATTGGACTTTGAAGCACTTGCGTCGCATGATTCCAATTCTATATATGGAAGCACATCTGGTTATGTACGCGCATATTCCTCCGCATCTATCATATCCCCTCTTCGTTGAGCTAGATATATTCTCCCACTTTCATACACACCAAGGTATAACCCACTGCCAACCATCGTCCAAACACCACGTAAGGCACCACCTCGAAATAAGCCTTTGATGCCTTCTTGCTGAATGACTTCTCGAGCGATTGTGATACTCGATTTGTTTCCTGGTTTTGCTATGTTCTTCACGGCTTCCAGAGGACTTTTCTTGACGGCTTCGACAGTTTTGCCAGTGGCGTCTACGAGAGCGTTTTTTGCTTGTTTGACGCTTTCTGTTGGAGTTGGAGCGGATTTTTCCTGAGGATTGTCGATTGCTGAGAGCATGAGACGGGTTTTCACGACGTCTACTGGAGTTGTGATTACTGCGGCGATGCTTCCGCCCGCTGTGAGTTGTGTTATTGCTTGGTTCTGGAAAATGGTACGGTCTTCACTTACCGCCTGCGCTGACAGCAGTAATCATGCCGCTCTCGAACAACGTATGCGTTCTGATGCCACGCTCATCTCGATAGCGACGAATTTGCTCCTTGATCTTCTCGAACATGGGAAATTGCATCGCAGTGAAGGGGAGGTTGCGTCCGGCCAGCGCAGTGTAGCCACGCCATCTGAAGAGCGCTTGTTAGTAGAGGATGAGGAATTAGGAATGTGTGATCTACTCACAACGCGAGGGGATTGGATCGGAAGCGTTTAATAGTCTGCAGAGTCGCATTGACACGCGGGCGATCTGTACGTGAGTTGTCGACCATTTGGGCATTTTGCTTGATGACTTCGGCGGGTGTCAGGATGGCGCAAGAGACCAGCTCCGCGGTGCCAGCTGTGAAGTGTTAGCATCTCTCACAGCTCACGGTATGCATGTGTGTCATTGGTCATTGCCCAGGCATTGGCGAGGTAACTAGTAGGCTTGCTGAGAACTGCCTCACTTACATGCGGCCGCGTGCACAAGAGCAGCAGGGACGTAGGTTCCAGACCCCTCGCCGTTGCCATTGCCTCGTTGGTTGGCGGTCGTCAGGATCGACTTGATGCCTTCGTAGGTAGTGAAGAAGGCTCCGGACGAAGGCAGAGTGGCGATTATGACGCTTCCCACGCCTTGATAGACGCCTCTGTACAGCTTGCCATTGTTTTGATACAGGCGCGCGTAGTCGGGACTTTGGAGACGAGTCTTTATTGTATCGAGGGGGTATACTGTGACAGGGCGCGTAAATTAGAGGAGAGTCGTGTATATGGCTGCTGTGGATGACTTGTAGATGCATACCGACTAGATCAACACTGAAGGCCTGCAGGAACGAAAAGTCAGCGGGATGACGGGACGATCAAATGGACATAGGAAAGAACGAACGGCAAAGGCACCAGCGATCCAGATGTCGGCATTGGTGTTGTTGTTGCTCGACATCCCATCCACCTCGTCGTCTCGCTCCTGCTCTGCTCTGCTTCACACTGCCTCAGGTTGGGCGAGTCCAACGCATCATCACATCAGATAATCTGATACGAGTCACGGACTTCACTCCCGAGGTGCGGCGCGTCTTGGCACTGGCGACACTTCCGATGAGCCTCTGCCACGACCACCGCCTGTCGACTGCCACCATTCATGCGCGTGAGTACTCGTCTCCGGGAAGTGCTGTCCTGCGACGCTCCTGCTGCTGCGAGAGCACGCCTCGGTGGCTTCCTGGCACTTTCCGCTGCCCGTACTCCCACGAATCGTGCATATCACTCCCCGTCGCCGACCTCCTGGAAGACACTGCAGCTGCAGGGTCATGAGCGCATCGTGGGCAAGGGCCGGAAGCGGCAGCGCGTCGAGTCGGCCGAGCTGCAGCGCAAGGCTCTCAACGAGGCCACCAGCGTGATTGTGCTCCGCGATGCTCAGGACGACACCATCACGCCCGCGCCACGCCCCGGGCACAGCTCACTTAGCGCTCGAGAGGTAGAGGATGCCATCACCGGTCAAGGCCCCGCTCCGGACGAGGTCGAGGTAAATGCATCGATCGACTCGTTGCGGCCGGATTCATCTATACTGGAAACCGCACAGTTTGAGACTCTACGAGAGCGCCTGGCCCATGACTACAAACTGCCCCAACTTTTGCAATACCTCAGAGCCAATTTCCGCCCTGATGCTCGTCTGGCAGCAGGTTCTGCTTTAAAGGCACATGGAAAAGGCTTGCAGGCATCGCCGTGGCAACCGGATCGCACGCCTCTGCAAGTTCGCCGCACGAAGCTTGTCAAACCGAGCGTGGCGAGTAGGAAACTGCGCACTGCCGAGCGAGTCCTTCGTCTTGCCTGGGGAGTGACTGTCTTCTCCGAAGAACAGGAGGTCGGAGAGCTTGAGCTCGCTCTACAGCCATGGCAGCTGTCAATGCTCTTCGACCTCTCAGGTACAGATGACAACTCCTATTACCAAAATCTGATCTCTGCTCCCTTTCTTTTGGAGGCTACAAAGATCGAGCAATACCCGCCAGACAGCATTCTGAGGATCACTGGCCGCAGAAGGGACGCGGAAGAGGTCGCCTACCAGCTCGAACTGGCGTTGTCCGCTGTTCGACCAATGCGTATCAATTTCGCCGATCTTGGCGTGCCTGCTAGCGCGTACTGCAGTGATGAGGAATTGGCGCTCGTTTCGAGAACTACCAAGTCTGTGATTGTCAGCCAAGGGCGTAACTTGATCACCATATACAACAGGACTGACGTTGGCGCGAATCATGCTCGCCGTCTGCTCCTTTCAATGCTGAATCTGTCCACATTCTCTGCCGCAACGACCACATCTGCATACATTCCATCATCATTCTCTCGAGGTGACAAGCGCAAGCCTTCCCTGTTGCCAGTGGACAGCAGCGTCAACGGACTGCACATACGACAGAGGAGCGAAGATCTCGCTCGTCAAGTACAAGCATACCAGGAGTTTCCTGCGGGTACTGAGATGTCATCTGCGCAAAGACATCGCATTGCTACTGAAATTACAGAGCGACTCCATGAAGGTGAATCAATGCTACAGTCGGAAGCAACTGAAAGCCAGCTCTCCGGCTATTGGAGAGGAAATGGAGGATTATCGAGCAACTGGCGGGCCGATTTTGTCAAGTTTCTTCAAACAGATGCACAGCCGAACAACCAGAAAGCAGTCAAGCACAGAATCACGCAGTATCGTCTTCCGGGCATCGAAAGTGCTCTATCAAGTATCGGTACCTATCGAGCACCACATCGCATCCACTCAGGAGATGCCGTCAAAGAGACGAGGGCGCCTATTGACCTTGGAGCACCACAATTGAGGGTCCATCTTGTTCCAAAGCCCACCCAGGAGAAAACCTCACATTCCCTGCCACAAGTCCAGCTTCTCTTCGGATTTTCAGCAGATGAAGAGCGCGAACTCATGTTCGCTGGAATGCGAGCCATCGTACAGACACGGATAATGCAAGTCCCGTTGCCATGCAATGCCGTGGACCTCCTGTTCACACAAAATCAAACACTATTCGCCGATCTGGACGCTGCTCGACAAGATCCAGAGATCGCGAATTTTGCGCGGGAGGTACAACGGTCGATGCAAGCAAAGGACGAAGTCTTGTCTGCACCGCCAGAATTGAACATTCTTCTGCCATCATCGCTTGTCAGCGGCCAGACACAAACACCAGGCGCAGATCAACAGATCCCTGTCACATATCTCCTGGAGAGGTTCGAGCAGACGCAGAGTCGGATATTCGGTCTCAAAAATGACTTCCTTGAAGCTCAGCAGCAAGAGCTACAGGGTGCAAAGTTTGACACACCCGACAATGACTTGCGACTGGAGTACAAGGAGGTGGACGGTGGCACCGTGTTTGGCCCGAGCACTAAATTGACATTGAAGGCTGCAAGGAAAAGAACCGATCATGATGGCGACAGTCAGGATGCCAACACTGACGGTGTGCCCTCCACGGCCGGCGGCGATGATGGTGCAGCATCTTTGAATGGCTCCAAATATTTCCTCGCTTCTACAGCGTTGGCTGTTGCGGACTCGCTGACAAAAGCTGCTCAAGGGTCTCTCAGCAAAGTGTCATCTGTATGAGTAATAGGGTGCATAGCAACAGTGTAATTCTAGTCTCTTCTCGTCTATGCCGTTTGGCTGAGCATGTGCTGCAGATATGCACTTTTCTACTACACCAAGTTGTGGCAATTGTCGGAGCGCCAGCAGTTTTCTTTGGGTATCAGCCACGTTGCACCATTTTCCTCATCACAATCGTCATGCCCCTTCCACACAAGCTACCCGACTCTGACGGCAGTGCTGCAGTGGTTGCATCTATGCCAATGGACGATCCAATACACAGTTGCATAGAGGGGAAGTTGAGAAGCTGAGGGGAACCTCGCATCTTCGATAGATGGCTATTCGATCACTTGTGCGCTACAAATCGTTAGCAGCTGCTTGGAATGTGGGGAGTGGTTCGTTGCTTACTGATTCCTTCCACTGGCACAGGCTCGACGTCCACCACCTCAGCCGCCTTAGGCTTTGGAGCCTGAATTTCATCCTTCTGTAATACGAGTCAGTCAATGCAACGGAGAACTCCGAAGGTCACATAATAATCATACCATGAATGGGAAGGTGAGCACCTCCTTGATGCTGTAATTGTTCGTCAAGAACATGACCATACGATCAATTCCCATACCCCATCCACCGGTAGGTGGCAAACCATACTCGAGTGCGTTCAAGAAGCCTTCATCCAGTGGCTGTGCCTCATCATCTCCTTGAGCCTTTTGGTTGGCCTGCTCCTCGAAACGCAATCGCTGATCGAATGGGTCGTTCAACTCGGTGTATGCATTCACAATTTCCTTCTTGCAGACAAATGCTTCGAAACGTTCGCAAAGTCCGGCATTCGCGCGATGGTACTTGGCCAGAGGACTCATGACTTGTGGATGCCCAGTAATGAAGGTAGGATTGATGCACTTCTCTTCGATGAATTCGCCCACCATCTTGTCGATCATGCGCGCGTTGGTCAATGGAGGCGTGCATTCGAGGCCAGTCTTCTTGAGCATGCGTCGCAGGAATTCGTTGGTCTCTGCTGTATGCAATTGGTCTCCTGGAGGGAACTTCTCCCCGCACGCCTCCTCAAGTGCGGGAATCATCTCTATCCGCTTCCAAGGCTTGGCCCAGTTGACATCGTACACCTCACCGTCGACTGTGGTGAACTTGGTTTGAAGTCCGCCTGTTACGAACTTGACCATTCCTTCGACCAGCTCCTCGGTGCGTTCCATGACATCGTAAACATCAGCGAAGGCTTCGTAGTACTCACAGGTGGTGAACTCTGGGTTGTGAGTCAGGTCAATGCCCTCATTTCTGAATTGGCGACCGAGCTCATAGACTCTGTGAATACCACCTATCACGAGCTGCTTGAGTGGCAGTTCTGTGGCAATACGCAAAGCGAGAGTCATGTTCAGGTCGTTGTGATGTGTGAAGAAAGGCTTGGCTGTGGCGCCACCAGCAGACTTGAGAAGGATGGGAGTTTCAAGCTCATAGAATCCATTGTTGTCAAAGTAATTCCTCACATATCGCACAATCTTGGATCGTGCGATGAATGTGTCAACCGTGCTCTTGTTCATGATCATGTCAAGGTGGCGGTTGCGGTACCGCGATTCCTGGTCTCGGAAGCCATAGTGCTCAGAAGGAATTTGGTGCAGACACGGTGCCAACAATGTGACCTCTTGAGCGAAGATAGAGAGCTCGCCCGGGTTGTCCTCACGCTTGGGGCTGGTTCGCCCTGGGTATCCTGTCACACCAATAATGTCGCCACGACGCAGGATATCGTGCTGCTCGGCGAAGGGTGTAGCGCTCGTGCTCTCCAGATTCTGAGCCATGATTTGAATCTCGGCGCCATTGACAGCCACCTCGTAGAAACGCAAGTTCTCCCCAGATGTACGAATATTGTAAATGCGCACGCCCACGCTAATAGCCTTATCCTTGAGCACATCGCCCTTCTTGAGGTGTCCGAAGTCCTTCTCAAAGTCGCGCAGATCGTAGGTGACGTGGAATTTGTGCGGGTATGGGTTGGGGCTGCTCGTCTCCTTCATACGCTTAACAGCACGGGATCGAATCTCGAAGTACTGGTTTGGGTTGAGCTGTGCCTCGTCGTCCTGTGCACCGCCGACCTTCTTCTTGCTGCTCGCTGGCGCTTGCTTGGGCGGTGCGGCAGCCTTCTTAGCCTCCTTCTCTCTCGCCTTGATTCGCTTCTTCAACTCCGACTTGGACACCTTCTCGCCAGTGACCTCGTCCAAGACCAAGTTCGGTGTGGTGCCTCCGGTGTTGGCATTGTCCGTGCCATTGTCGTTGCTGCCAGCGCCCGTCGTGAGCGACGACACCTTCTCGGTCACGGTGTTGACGGCATCCTTCACCGCGTCTGCTGCTTGCTGGGCTGCCATGTTGTGGTTGTGATGGAGTGGTGCAGACACAAAGTCACTGCTCCCACAATTTCACATGTCTGCCCGCATGGGTGACTCAGCCGACGCAGACCCCACATTTTGCACAGTGGACAACCCCTCTGCAACATGCACAGTCATTCACGTTGCAAGACACAATAGAGATACTTTGATGCTTGCATTTGGCTACATTGCTACGTGGCGCGAGCCATTCATGCTGTTCTCATTCATGCTTCCTTCGAGGACAATTTTATGTACAGTTCATGCCTATCTCATCCTAGCTTCTTCCCTCACATTGCAGCCTCCGATGGCCGCAGGGAACTACAGTGCAACTACTCGACATTGCCAAACTGAGTCATACCATGGGTAATAATTGCAGAAACTATCTTCCGCCAGCATACAGCCTTCGAGTTAGTGCTTCGAAATCTGTTCGGGCATTCACATCTTCTTCCAGAATGGCACGCAGGTTTTGCAACTGATCAGTGCTGATATTGGGGGCCGAATTGAAGATGAGCTGCGCTGTCGGCGCGTACTGAAGGTCGCCTAGGATTTGGCTGACGAGTGGGTTTGCGTGCGGCTGTTGCTGAACGGGCTGCGCGGGAGGCGAGTGGTGCTGCGCCTGTGGTCCGTACGGATTTGGAGGGAAAGCCGGTGGGCCGCCATACGCAGGTTGCGCTTGAACAGCATTGGATGGCGAAAAGTTTGGGTGCTGTGCATTCAACGGGGATCCTGCCGGTCCACCGATGCTCTGTCGCACGTGTGGTGGGAGATGTCCGTTCGCCGAAGCCTGCTGAGGTCCGGCGTCTTTGATAGGACTGTCGGGTGCACGCGCTATGATGAGCGTGGCGAGCATGGTGCGCTCCTGGACCGGCTTGCGCAAGGTACAGTGCTCGAGCATATTAATGTGACCCGGAAGAGCCTCGCCAGCTTCCACGGGTATGATGTATAGGTCTTTGACCATCGCCGGCTTGTCCTTCTCCACGACCGCATAGCGTTGGCGGCTGTGGAAGTAGTCAAAGACGCTGTTGAAGGCTTCGATATTCTCGCCCGGCGTGAGCTGCAACACTGAGACGTCGCTGCTGGAGCTCCATCGCAGCCCGCACAAATACTCTTCGGCTTTCGGTATTTGAAGCCTGCCATCGATAGAAAGCGTTTGAGGGAGTAGATTCTGCCACAGCGTGACCGGCTGCAAATCACGTCCTGCCACGAACCGTGCGTTGACAACAGGAGCGCTTTCTTCACTGGTCTGCACTACCTTTCCCCTCCACACGACCGTGCTCCCCTCGCCTTCTGCTTGGGGATACGTATCATCGTTATCTTGCAGCATCCGATCGACATCAGGATCATCCTTAGCACCATTCTGTGGTGCTTGCGGGCGATGTACAGAGCTGCGACGGCGTGTCGACGCCTGCGCGGGACGTGCAGGTCCGCCTTGTCCGGTTGGCAGCGTCGGCGAGTTTGCAGTCTTGGCCCAAATGTTGTTCATGTCAAATTGTTGACTGGAAGAACGACGATTGCTTGCTGTTTGTTTGCTAGTATCGACGGCCAAAGGGGCTTTGGCCGGCTGTGGTGGTGATGCGCTTTGCGCAACTGGGTTCGAATCCGCAGCTTGCACAGGCGGAGCAGTCTGACCTTCACCCTCGATGAGATGGTAGCCCTTGTGGTCTTGTGCATATCTTGGTCCTTCCGGTTGATCGACCGTCGCTTGGCGATCAAGCATTTCCTTCATCTCAGCTCGCTCACGCTGAAGGTCCTCACTGGCCATGTCGCTGCTACTCATCGTTGCTATCTCGTCCGCGGACAGCGAGCCTTTCAGGATACGCTGCACCAAGACATGGTTCTTCTTGAGATTCGCGAACAAAGCTCTACATTGAACACCATATGCTTGCGAGTTGCCCTCATAGTTCATGTGCACGGCATATTCGATACGTGCGCCATGCAAAGCACCCAGACTCTCCGCGGTTTCACCTTTTGGTATCTTGAAGTCGGACTTGACACGATCTCGCACAGCCGTAGTGATGATATCTGCCAATGCCTTTGCAGGCTTCTGACGATTCGGGGGCAGCTCGTTAATGTTCACCAAAGCGGTATCCGCATCGGCAGGCGTCGCAGTGGTTGCTGTGGCAGCTTTTCCTGGCGCAGCGGACGACTTGCGACGTTTCTCCTGTCGGCTAGGGCGAGTCGGAGCGTCGTCTGGAGTTGTTTCGTCGTGCTTTGCCACAGCTCTCTTGCGCTTGTTTCCCACCTCAGGAGAGCTCTCCTTCCCGTTACCATGCTGCGGAGCACTGTCTGCTGTGTCCTCTACAGAAGGCTTGACCTCTTGTGTCTCCTGTGTCTGCTTCGCTTCTTGTGTGTCTTGTACTTCTTTGGCCTCCTTCGTCTCCTTCGTCTCCGGCTCGGCCTCGGGCTCATGGTCTCCTTCTAGATCAGCTGGCTCTGGCGGTACGTCCTTTTTGAGCCAACCGGGCCTGAAGTCTTCGCCATTCTTGGCTTTGCTCTTGCGGCTCTTGCTCATTTTCTTCTCGTTGTTGAAGATTTTGTTACGAGTTTCCCAAATCTTCTCTCCACGACGAATGGCCTGCACGGTCTCGAGATGCTCTTGCGGCCGACATTCTTCGCAGAAATAGTGCTCAGGCACATCATCCTCGTCGTCGTGCACACCCATGCAGACGTTGTGCTGCCATACAGTGCATGCATCACACCCGATGAAGGCGCGTTTGTCCTTGGGATTGTCATTGCCGCAAATACAGCGAATCAACTCCTCCTCCTCTTCATCGTCCGCTCCCTCATGATTTTGCTGCGTGGCTGGCTCCCGCTCCGACTTCTTACTGCCCTTGGGCTTGCTTCCTTTGGCCGGCTTTGCACTTGGTGCAGGAGAGGAAGAAGCATTCTTGTGCTGCCCTTTGGTGGCCCGACCGGATCGACGTGGTTCGTCTGCAATAGCGTCAGTAAGTGACCCACTGGACACATAGCGCCATAAGGCGCCGTCGGAGACTTCGAGGCTGACGGTCGCTGTCGCCGTGCAACAGGCGCCGAACAGCCTTGGGTCGTGTTTTGCTTACCTGACATGTTTCGTGGCATAGAGCGGCGACGCGCGCGCCGTGATGCGAGGTGACGGCAGAGAAATACGCAAGGACTTAGACGCTCTCAAAACTTCACAGGTATCTAGCTACAAGTACAGCAGTCCAGCCGACTGCTGCTGCTCGCCCAAACACGTCCTCTGCCAACAGTGCGCAATGCGCGTCCTCGCTCCAGATGATGCCGGCTGCCCGCCACTCGATTCAGACCAGGCGAGTTTGTGCACCACTCACCTGCGGGTTGCGATGCGCCGCTGTTGCGACAGCGGCACGCGACGTTCTGGTGAATGGTTTGGAAGTTTGCGCCGTCTGCGTGGTCCAGCTCCTTTGCGCCGGCGCCTCCGCGTGCGCGGTAAATACACGGCCAATAGTCCAGGAATGATCGCCAAATCGAGGCGACAGACGGCGCGCAGAGGTGCGCGTCGGTTTCAATGTGGTGTAAGTTGGTCGTTCAGTGTGATGATGCAGAAGGAAGCGAGGGTGATGGCGATGGAGGAGAGTTGCCAAGCTCAACACGGCTAACGTGTTTGATAAGCGAGTGAGCCAGATAGGCATGTGAGCCAAGCCAAAATCGATCGATTTTCGGACGTGCGGCACGACAACGCAAGCAGGTAAGATTTCTAGAGAAGTACTTTAGGAAGCAAATTAGGTACGCATAAGCAGAATCCGAAGTTGAAAGTTTCCCCTGCCTTCTGGTACTTCGTCTACGATAACTTTTGATAGTCCCACTACTTTTAAAGTAGCGATTTCCTATCCTATATATCATAGCGCCTCCAAACTTCGAAATATCATAGAGCCTCTAGAGCAGAAGGTATCTACGTATTCGCAAGTCGATAGCGCCTAGGGGTGTCGAGATTTGCATTTTCGCAGAATCTCAAATCACGTGGTATTTCGGCTGGCTCACATGCCTATCTGGCTCACTCGCTTATCAAACACGTTAACGGCATTACCCGGGCCGGCATACTTGCCGACGTTGGCTTGGTTGGCTCGACTGTCACGGAAACAACCACGTCCATCATGGCCGACGTACGACTGCTTCTTAAAGAGACAACAGCAGCAAGAAACCAAAAGGCCACTGCTGAGAGTAATGGCAAGAAACGCAAAGCGTCTGCAGGGCTGGACAGTCCTGGTGGCAAGAAGCCCAGACCTGCATCACCTAAACCTCAACCTCAAGCACTCGATCTGGAACAGGAGCCGTCCGAGCCCCCAAACAGGCACACGGCTGCAGACAGCACGGAAAAAGAAATCCAAGTGGACAGCGAGGAGCATGCTGCCGAATTAGCTGCTTTGGACCGCGAGCTCGCCTTGATGGAAGCAGAAACTATCAATCAAGCCACAGCCACCATCTCAGCTCCACCTATGACGGCGGATGAAATCGCCAAAACGGAGCAAAGTGCGCAACGTGCATCGCGAGATGCTGAACTGGAGGCCGAGCGCGAAGATGCTGCGAAAGCGCTCGAGGAAGAATTCGAGGCCATGGACGGACTCGAAGAGCGAGCGAAGAGACTGCGCGCTCGACGAGAAGCGTTGCGCCATGCAGATTCCACAACGTCTCTGCGACAGGCAGATACGTCTCAAAGCATCCCTGCACGACGGCCGCCTGGTCAAGCAATAGACTCATCTACGTCCTCGCTGCCCCGTGCTGCAGACGACGTGAATAGGCAGGAAGGGAGGGATGACGAGGACGATGAGGACGGTGATGAGGACGACGACGATGACCTAGGATGGAATTTTGGGCGGCATTCTCGGTAGGTCGAACTATATGCAAATTACGAGTGAAGCTGTGGTTGTAGTGTCCGAACACGACTGTGCAAGCCAGCAGACGTCACGTCGTCGGCACCAGCCCGCGACGATGTATGAGTATGTAGCGATGGACCAAGACCTTTGTGCTTGTAATAGCGTCACGGGTCGCTGTCGGGGACACACGTGAGCCGTCTTCTCCTGACTCCGTGACAGACGTTCGCGTTCGCGTCTGTGTGGCTTTACTCCGCCACGAGTGGCGCGTGTAGTGACGAATGACGATGAAAAGTGGGCGCGGGATGTTCTTCCCCGGCTGGCTCCTCTCACCTGTCTTTTACCACTGCGACGGCTGACCGCCTCTTCCCCAGGGCGGGTCGTTGGGCGCTCATATCGAGTGGGCACGCTGCCGCGGCCGTCGCAATGGCTGGGTTGCCGTGCTGTGGACAAGGTAAGGCGAGCCACACGAGGGAGAAACAATTGCTTGCTGCCAGCGCATGAGCGTGGGTGCTCTTCTTGCCGCTGCCGCCCAAAGCACTGCAGCGCCGATATAACGAGCGAATCGCAGGCAAACGCCGACATCGAGCTGGCTGGCTGGCTGGGCTGGGCACAGCGACGGCGCTTTGCTTTGTTGTCGTCCCCAAGCGCCATTTCTGGTCTTTGTCCAGCTCTTATCCAGACGCACTGCGCCGCCGCCCGCCCAGAGCGCCCGCGTGCCTAACCTAGATAGATGCACCTCTCCCGACCTCACTTCACGACACCAGAACGCAGACAACCCACTGCCACCCTCTTCTGTCTGCCGCACCCACAAAGGGACGTGGCTTCGTCATGCCCGCGGCCAACCAGACTATCACGATCGTGAACAAGGGCGGCAAGATCGTCAGCACATCGAAACACTTGGTCAACGTCTTCACCGAAGCCAAGAGCGCCTACAACGAGCGAAAGGCGGAAATCCAAGCGCAGCGGAGAGGTGAACGAGAAGCTCGCAGTAGAGAGCGCAAGGTCCGGCAGCAGCTGGATGCTTTGGCGCTTGAGGACGACAATCAGCCTTCTAGGCGGAGCTCGCGGAGAGGCAGTGATGATGGTCGTTCGGTGCGGCGGAAGCCCGTGCCGTCTCACCGGGATGGCCGTCCTCGTGTAACACGTGGTGCTACCGACAGCTTTGTCGTCAATGATCAGACGAATGGGACACAGAACAATCGAGCGTTGGTTGGTGGACAGAACTCTCTCGAAGATGATGAGCCTCGGGTGGGAGAGCTCGCACGCCGCCACACTGATGGCATGGAGCTACGTCGTAAACATCGCCCCAAGGTTCGGAGCACGAGTCTTGACGACATTGATATGGATTTGGCTTATGGAGAGCTGCCGCCTCCGCTGCCTGAGAAGAAAGCCGAGGACGAAGTGGTACTTCGAGACAAGATGACCTACCTGCAACGCCTGCTTGACGAAGGCAACTGCGTTCAACATTCGGCAACCGCAATGATCGACAATTTGCAAAAGAACCCCGATGCAATGGCTGCGGTAGCGTTGACGTTGGCCGAAATTTCCAACATCGCTGCAAAGATGGCCCCTGGCGCTTTGGCAGCCATGAAGACATCTTATCCGGCGATTCTGGCGCTGTTGGCGAGTCCTCAGTTTGCCATTGCTGCCGGCGTTGGCATCGGAGTAACGATAATAGCATTCGGCGGATACAAGATCATCAAGAAGATACAAGCGAGGAACGACGAGGAGCGTTTACTTGAGGGGCCTCTTCCGGCCGAGGCTGGAGCCAACGGACCTGAAGAAATGGAAGAACTCCGCGAGCTCGATCGCATCGAGAAGTGGCGACGAGGCATTGCGGATGTCGGTGCAGAATCTCTCGGCACCAGTGTCGAGGGCGAATTCATCACGCCCGTCGCTACACGGACTCTCATCGAGGAAGGCAGGCTGACTGAAGCTGACTTCAAACCACTGGAGACCAAGCAAGAAAAGAAGGAGCGTAAGAAGAAATCTAAGAGTGTTGTCAGCTCCACCAGTAGTCGACGGAGCAGAAGTGAGAAGGTGAAGAGCAAGCCCAAGAAAGAGTCAAGCTTGTTGCGGTCTTTGTTTAAAGGGCACTCATAAGGAGCAATCATATGATGTTCATGTTTGTATAGGTGATAGCGTTCTGTAGATCTCATGACAATTACTCGCTTCGGCAGCGAGACTGCGCGGATTCGAAACAAAACTTTTCGACTGAGATATCATTATCGTCAATGGAGTTTGATGTCAGGTCCTTGTTATAATGGTCCAGGCACGAACCACGGTCCTGGTTCTAGGCGTGTGTTTGGGCATAGGGGTTGGGGAAGTGGGAAAGAGCACTTTGGTAGGTACAGGAAATATGGAGATATAGCAAAGTCGACCAGAGCATCTCGAGCACACATTTAAATTAGCCTACAAATGATGGTCTCACGAAAACGGAAACAGGTATGCATTGCAGCTGCCACTCACGTGCAGTTGCAGTGGGGTCGGAATATATTGATGTGGTGTTGAAAGACGCTGTAACCCTAACCCTAACAATCGAGATCACCTTGGACAGATTCGCAGAGCTCCACGATCGCGAAATGTTAATCATGCCGGCTTGAACAATGTAAGCACGGCTCCGCATGCAGTAAAATGATGGCTTCTCGATTGGGCAACAGCTGGAGCCTTAGTCGTCAACCTCTTCGAATCTCCTTTCCACGGGATTCTTGACATCAACGACCCCGGTCGCTTTTAGCCTTTCGAATAATACGAACAACCTCTCCGCTTCTCTCTCCTTCTCCTCCTCCGTCATCGGCTCAGAGCCATGCTCCTCGCGGTCTTCAGCCGACAATCGCTGACCTGTAATGGGATTGAAGTCGTTCGCATCCGCGGAACTACTAGCATCTGCAGCATTCGCAGGAACTTGAATGTTTTGGCTCGCCAGGAAACCGGACGCGAATCCGTAGCCAATGTTCTGGACGAACTTGTTGGCATCTTTGTCGCTGAGCTCGAACAGCAACGCCGAAATGTTCCCTCGTAGAGTGGGCAGGTTTGGCGAGCACGAGAGCCGGAGTAATCGAGCGGACAAAGTATCTCCCTGGCCGAGGGGCTTCTCCCGATCCTTGGTATTTGGCAGAAGCAGCCAACGCATGTAAGCCTTCATCTGAGATGTCGCAAGCTCGTATAGTCTTCTCAGCAGTGTGCAGAGCGGAGCGGCGGCTTGGTCGAGATCCCGTTCTGGTTGTTTGCGAATCGCAGCGTCCAGAATGTCGATCAATCTATTGACGAAAGATTCGGTATCAGAGTAAGGAAACATCGGGCTCGACCGGGCTTCACGACCTAACGGAGTCCTTCTCTCGGCAGCTTGCAGATCAAGATTGAGCAAAGCATTTATGAGGTAGCTGGTCGGTGGCTGGAGTGGCGGATCGGGTAGGTCGTGAAGTCGAAGGATATTGATAATTGGCTCGATTGCTGGTGTGAATTTTGGTACCGAATCAGGATAGTAATGTGTGACATTGAACATCAACTTGCATGTCTCACTCATGGCTGCTTCGCGGCTGACAGCCGTCGCTGACTTCCGCTTCGCAGACTTCGAATAGGCATTAGCATGACGAGAGATGTGGCGATTGATGTTCTCCGCAAGGCTATGCTGGTCGAGCAGTATTTGGAAGTCGAGGGTCGTATTGTAGGTCATGTAGAACAGTATGCGTGCGATGAGGAACTCGTCATCGTGATCGTCGACAGTTAGGCGATCGGCGGCCTTGTGCGCATAGCCTAGGTCGACAAAGACCTGTCTCGAAGGTTCATGCAGCAAGAAGGCGTTTGCGAGGCAGCGAAGCGCTTCTCTCGAGGCTTCGTTTGATTTGTGCAGATCCAGAGCATATTGGGATAGTGTAGAGATCGCCTAGGGCCGTTGTGAGCATACTATCAGCCACGTGCAGCCACATTGTCCGTACCTGCCGTGTGAAGATAGGGGTCGCAGTTTGCGGGTTGCGTCCGGAAGTTTTCACCTTTGTCAGGGCGTCCTGTTGCTCTGCAGCGCACGTTGTCAGCGGTGAGCGAGTGCAGCTGAGCATTCGCTACGACGCACCTTGCAGAGACAGCTTGAGAGTCTCGAGGTTTCGTTCCAATTCTTGCAGCAGGCCTTCGAGTTCGCGGAGAGCAGCTGCGCCAGGCGTCAGCGAGTAGATCCGGGTGAACATGGATATTTGTTCACCTGATGGGGCGCTAGCGCCGGCTGTGCTTTGGACCTGCATGTTCCTAAAGTGTGTGCGTTCGTGGTGACGAGACGAGAGCGGACAAGAAGCTTTCCCCACAATCTCGAAGTGAACGAGAAGCACGGAGCACTTGCTGGCGTAGCGTCAATCACGTCGCGTCCCTTCGCTTCGCTTCGCGTCGCGACGCGGCGCTATAGACCCGCCACCGACTGCAGTTCATTGCAGCACTGGCAGCAGCGTGTTCGACGAGCACTCTGCACTCGCTTTCTACACAGCAATGCCGCCTGGCAGGAGCGGATGAGAAGGACTATGTCGTCTGTTCCGCCGCCCATCATGTCTCCATCACTGCTGGCTTCGCTGCCCGCCCGCTCGCCCACTCCACCACGAGATGCCTCTTCCGACGCGGTTGGCGATGCCCTGCGTTTCCTCGAGCAGGGACACGACGAACCCGTGGTGGAGAGCACCGACGCACAGCCCACGATTGTCACGAAGATAACGACACGAACGACCGATACGCCGCCATCGAAGAATACCATCGTCGCCGCAACCGTTTCCCCACAACCTCGAGGATCTGCCAAAAAGGTCGACTTCTCGCCATGGCCAATCTACCACAAAATACCGGCACTGGGCCAGTCCAGCTCGCCTGGGCTAATACAACGGCCACTGCCACCACACAATTCCTCGCCTCTCGCCCAAACTTCAGGCTCACGTCCACTGAAGTCGATCCTCAAGCAGTCGACATTGGCATCTCCAGAAGAGACGGGTAGCACGACAGCCGACGGCGCGTCCGAGATACAGCAGCCTGCCGACTTTCGGCAGATGCTGCAGTCTGCTCTGTTGCAGTTAGAAGGTCCATCAAGAGATGCCCGCCGTGATGCATATATGGCCCTCAACAACTCCATAAAGGCATACATGCGCGTGCCCGACCCTCAACCGCTGGCCGAGAAGATGGCACGTGTGACACAGTGTCTGTCGCGGGATCTTGCGTGGAAAGATGCCACTGGCCGTCTGGATGCCCAGATTGTGCAGCTGGCATTGAGCTTGACTTGTGCGATCCTGTTCGATCCAGAGACGCAAGGCTTACTCGATCCCGACTTCCAAGCCTTTGTCATTGATCGTTCGATATTCGTGCTGGAACAAGCAGACATGGCTAAAGCTTTAGTCAAAGGCCATCTGCATCTGCTCTGCGTACAGCGCTTCCCTCGGAGTGTGTTTGCAGCGGGACGCGCGGAACGACTCATTGCGGTCATGCAGAACATCGAGGCTCGGAACAGCATTATCGCCGCTCGGCTAGTTATCTACCAACGACTGATCGAGAGAGCTCCTACAGCGATGCTCAACAAGATCAGAGATTGGATCGAACATGTCTTCCATGCTCTGCTGAGCAACGTGAACGACGTCCAAAGACGCGCCATTGACGTCTGTATGCAGATGGGTATGTCCCTCGGTCAGTATCCTCAAACGGCCAAGGCAATATCAGAACTGTGCGACAAAGAGATTGAAGAGGGTCAAAGCTATGGCGACTACCTAAACATGCAATTGATCGCAATGACTTCAGATACCGCCAAAGCTCCTCTCGTACCTGAAATATGGGTAGCGGTTGTCCTTTGCTTCCGGAACAAGCGATATCCCATCGGCAAATGGCCCAAGTTCAGGGACTGGCTCCTGACCATTCAAAAGTGCCTCAATTCGAGCGATATGGCTGTGAAGCGACCTGCCAACGTGGCCTGGAACCGCCTCGTCTTCACCATCATGCCGGATTCGTCTACCTCGGAGCTACTGAGGTCGATGCTGAAGGTGCCTATCCTGGCCGGCCTGGAAAGGCGTGGTAACAGTGAGCTGTCCCATCAGCTACGACAGCTCGCCTTGGAGAGCTACTGCAACCTGCTACATTATGCTATGCGTCCTGAGCTTGATTACGAAGAATTGGATCTCGCTTGGGACATGTACGTGGGTCCAGTTCTCATGAAAATCTCGAAAGCGGGAAGCAAAGGTCGTAACATTGCCTTTCGGGTCCTGCACGGGCTGCTGAAGAAGACTGGCGGAACGTGGAACGCCAACGCTGCGAACGAAAATGAGCCCATTCACCCCCGTGACTTGCCGCGACTGGATGTGCGCTGGGTACGATCCCGATTGGCTCGCATCATGACTGTCATGGAGCCCATTGTCATTGCGGGCATGACACAGTCGACAGATGTACAGCCGGCAATCGATGAATGCTGGCGGACCTTGATGACAGCAATCGCGGAAGCTGGCAGCCAGGAAGTCAAGGCTTCCAACGAGCTCAAGGATGCCATCGCTGGATTGATCAACTTCTTCCGCCGACTGTGGGCATCTGCCTCACAACTTTCACTCGAGCAGGATGCGACAGCCTGGCTGAGTAGGTATCAGACTGTGCTGGAAGTCACCGTAGAAAGCTTGGGCTCTGGACATTTCGTGGACGATATCCTCAGCCGCACAAGCACAGACGAAGTCGAAGCTATACCGAATCATCGAACATCGAAGTCAACGCCAACCGCATGCTCACCCTTCGTGCTGCTCTTCGCTCTGTATTACGAGCCGCCTCAGCCTCTCCGCACGCCGATCGTTATTCAGAACTCCGCCCTCTGGTTCTTGCGACTACTCGCTGGTGCCAAAGTGTCGACATCGGGGCTTCTTGGTCTCTTGCAGCGGTCACTGCATGCCAGCAAGGCATCACGCTCCGAGCAGAACGAAGATATCCATGGACAGCTGTGGAGTGCGGTTGCCGATACAGCCACCCATACGCTGACCAAACAATCTACTCTTTCTCCACAAAAGGACACCTTCGTCATGGGCGTGGCACTCAAAAGCGCAGCCAGCATCATTCTTGAAGGTCTGAAATACATCGATGAGGATTGTAACGCCTCTATGATTCGGCTGTACAATGCCGCATGCCAATCTGCACGACATGTCGCTGGGAACGGTGGCATAGTCCTGGCTGTGATGGAACCGCTTGCCGGACTGGTCCACGAGCAGGTCTCACGCCTCTCGCTTGTAGCCATACTGCGATTGGCGAGCGCCATGGCGGAAGGTGGTGTCTGGCCCAGCACTCGTTCTGAACTTGATCAGAGTCGCAAGGCACTATGGACCGTAAGCCTTGAGCCTTACAAGATGCAAGCCTTCGACCCATTCGACCATGTGTACAAATTTTTCGGCCGCATTCTGGACCTTGCGTACGAGCGATTTGACAAATTACATGGTGATCATCGCAGTCTGACATCGACACTGATGTCGTCTGTAGCTGACTTCCTCCAACGATGCCCATCGCCGCTCTTCCAGGTCGCATTTCTCAAACTGCAGACTGGATACATTACTTGGGCCGAAGATTTGCAGATGTCGGTGTCCTCGCTATCCCGAGACCTACACCCTGCGGATAGAACAATGCTTGAGGACCTACAACACAATATCAACCTCGTTTGGCTCCAGCTACTATCCCAGATCTCTGAAAAGCTGCCACAGAAAGACAGCCAGGCTCTTGAGCTGCTCGAACCATTCTTGGTCGCTGGCTTCTCGAGTTCCAGCCAGGCAATCGTGAACACCACCATCGATTTCTGGAACTCTTCCTTCGCTTTAGCTCCCAGCCTGGACTATCCAGCTAAGTTGTTCCCAGTGCTTCGAGAGAGGCAAGTCCAAACTGAGCTAAAGCTACCCGGTTTCCCCAATCCAAAAGAACAAACCTCACCATCCAATCTGCGCGATTTGAGCTCGCCACAATCAATTTCGCTCATCGACCGACGTGCTGCTGCTACCGCTCATCGATCACGTACGCCACGTATTGACACTTCCGAGAACATTTACATCAACCAATTGCTTGAGAAAACCAAGAAGTCCATGGGCAAAACTACTCTCAACACCACGAGAAACAGCGCTTCCAAACCAAAACCGCGTCATGACGACTCGCAAGTCCATTTCGCCCCAATTGAATCAGCAGAGGAGGTCTTGACAGCTGACTCCCAGGCCCTGACCGAACATCAACGGGACGTGAAAGACCGACAACGCTTGCAAGCTCAGGCGTATCCTGGTATTGCCTCTAGCCCATTGACAACTTCCCCAATAGCGAACCCTCAAGGCAACGCGAAACTCAAATTCATCTCGGACCTGCGCCGCACTGCAGACGGCAAGATTGTCGTGAGTCCAAGAACCGAGACACACGACGCACTGCCTGGCGATGATCTTCCGTCCTCACCTACCCCAAGGCCCAAATCTAAAGCGGACAATGGTATGATAGCGCATGGCACCGATGCAAGCTTGTCACGTGGAACGCCAGCATCTGACCCTCCGTCCTCTCCTCCTCCGACGAGTGAGAACAGTGCCCTCCACCCTGGAGATGATACTCATGAAGACGCTGAGGACGACTTGCCACTTACGAGCGACGGTGATTTGCACCATCAACGTGTCAATAGCTCAACGTCAAGCGATCAGGATGTCGTAATGCACGACAGCGACTTGCCTTCTGACACTCAGCTGTCGAACGCGCAATTACAGTTGGAAGACGAGTTAGCATCGAAACAAATGACTGGCACCGATGCGACGAACGCTGCAGTGCGCGCCGCTGCTGAGCCTGAAACGCCTTCAAGAATTAAAGCGACTCTTCTGAGTGAGGGCTCCGGCGTTGCGAGTACACCAGAGCACAGCAATGCGGAGAACTCACAGATACCCCAATCGTCAACGAGGAAGCGCAAGCGAATGGCCGACACGGCACATGTAGCCCGAAAACGCAAGTCGCAACCGCCATACGCCAATTCGTTCCCTGGCTCCAGCAACGGGCAGGAAGAGGGCATCGAGGAGGAGATCGTGGTCGCTGCCCGCTCACAGTCGATCGCGTCAGATCTTGACTCCGCGCAAGAGGGATACATTGAGTCGGTGGAACATTCAGATGATGCCCTTGTCGAAGCAGTGACCGCATCTACAGGACCGTCAAGCACGCAGCCTGCGAAGAGGAAACCGGGACGACCGAGGAAGATCAAGCCTCAGGAGAAAATCGAACTTTCGCCCAGATCGGCTAGACGTTTGAAACGGTCTGCGTCAGCTTCAAGCCTTCGAGAATCAAAAGGCACGCCCACAGCGCAGCAATCACAAGACTCTACAAACGATCTGGACGAGCAGCACGATTCATCTCAAGATGGAAGCGCGGCACAGGATGGTGTACAGCGGAAGATAGCACAGCCTCAGAGCATTCTGTCACGCTTGCGTGGTATCTTGGCTGATTGCAAAAACATGATCATCGGGTCTCAGGAGGAGGAACGGGAATATGACGATGTCTTGTTCGGGATCAGACGAATAGTTCACGATGCTGCTAGTGGCGTACACGGCCGATGAAACCGCATGTAGATATAGCGCTGAAGAGGACGGAAAATGTGATATGAAATTCATTTTTGACTGCCTATAAAGCTCCCAAGTCCTCTCGTCCGAATATGCCTTGGCCTAGAGACGTCAAGTACCCGTAGCGTGTGATCATTGTGGGGTCGAACTTGGGCTCGACCACACCTGCCGCTGCATTGGCTAGGTCGTGCAGTCCATCGCCATACTGCAACATGGCTTCCCTCTTCTTGTTCACAAGTTCACGTACAGCACCGTCCCAGCCTTCACTTTCTAGCTTTCCTGCCAATCCGCGCCCGGTGGAGAGGCTCTCTGCCATTTGCTCAAGACCCTTTGCTGCTTCGGCCCGAGTCTTCGGAACGTCTGCGAGCTCGCAAAGTGTCATAGCAGCTAGGGCACCGAAATGGTGATTGAGCGGCGTCACTGGTGTCAGCCGACTGTTGAGCATAGTCGCCACTTTCACCGCATGACCAACCAATTCCGAGGGCTCAGTCGTTGGGTTCATGCGCTTGATGAGCAAGTGACAGTGATGGTAGCTGAGATGTACCAGATTCAGCGAACCCCAGACAGACTCCACGGACTCGCGGAAGCGATCAATTTCTCCAGCCAGAGTGAGACCAAGCAATGACGATGCAGGGTTAGAAGGCGCCATGACATCTGTTGAAGGTGTCTTGGTTGTTGTAAGGATTGCTGCCAAGTGTCCAATGATGAAGGAGAGACGAGCGAGGTTATACGTCGACTCTCCCAGCAAGATTTGATCCTCGGGCAAGAGCACTACACTGTTCTCGGGCAACTTGAGGAGATCGGCAGTCGAAGATGCGTGCCAACGATCCAGGATGAACAGTACCCACCATACTCTCCTCGCTAGACGCTCCTCGGAGTCCCTGTCACCTTCTACTAATGACTGGCTTGTAGTGCGAATGACGTTGATCTCCAGCTGGCCCGCCACACCCGCGGCACGACCGAGCCACTCTGCGCGGCTGGGTCCTGCCTGGCCTCTGATTGTTGCTGGGCCGTGGTTGTCGCTCTCTAAAGCCATCAAAATCAGAGTCTGCAGGTAAACCAGATTCGTGGCATTTGTATGTGTGCTTGGGTTGTCGAAAGGATACTTGGCTAACAGTTCCGCGGTACGCTTCAAAGCCTGCGCATAGTCGGAGGCTGGAGTCAGAGTTGTTGTCGGGAATGTCCGCATGAGACAATCGAGTGCAGCCAAAAAGGCCTCTCTGAGTGAAGCTGGGCATTCTGCCAGACGTTGTCGAAGTCTATTCTTATTATTGGCAAGAAGTGGAAAGGTCTGGTGTATAATCCGGTAGTATTCCTCAATAACGGCTTCATCCCAATCAAATTCTGGCATCGCGCTGTTTGGTGCCTCTTGTTCATAGGCTAGGCCTACTGTCTCGCGGCGGTTATCGTTTGGTGCACCATAGCGCCAGAAGGGTTGCATAGGTCCGGGGTTCACGGGAGGTTGCATCTGCGCGGGGTATTGTGTCTGTTGCATGTGTCCCATTGGAGCTGGTGGTATTGTCATCTGGCCATTTTGTAGTGATTCTGCCAAGTCGTGGGGCCTCTTGTCGCCCGCACGAGGATCACGCATGAGTCTTGGGTCTTGCGGATAGTGTTGCAAGCCATCTGACATAGCTTGCTGCACCTGTTGAATCTCATATCGGTGCTGTTGTTCTAGATGAGGAGGATGGACCTGCTGCTCAAGGGTGTTCAATCGTTCGGCCAGCTCTTTGATATATCCCTTGCTCGGACCACGTTTCATGGGCTGCCGGCTGAATGCGCAGCGCGCTCCGGTCCTACACATCGTCAGAATGGGTTCCCATGTTACAGCCGTGGCTACACAAAGGCCTACCGAGCACAATTGGTACATGGCACGCTGCCCGTCTCGTCTATAGCGTCGCAGCGGATCTTCTTACGGCGACACTCGTCGCAGGCGCGGCTGACCTTGGTTCGCTTCTCTTTGTGCTTGTCTTGCGCTGAATGTGCAGCGTCTGGAGAGCCACTGGCTTGCGCAAAAGCGATAGAGCCTGCAGGTACACCACCCACTGCGCCGTTCTGGCCCATCATGGGCGTACCCCAGGCGCTGAAGCTGGCCATGGCGGAAGAGTCGGTGGCATCGCCGGAGGGAAGCGGTGCGTGCGCAGGCGCTGGTGTAGCGACCGAAGCGCGCGCGTCTCTGATGTCTGCGCCGAGCGACGACGGTGTCGGCGCATGATGGTCGCCGGCGCTCAGGTCCGGCGGTGGTGGAGCAGCGCTCTCCGCTGCTTGGTGCTCATGCCGTGGCTGCTCGGGCGGCGGTCGGGCATCGTCGGCGCGCGGAGGCGGCTGGGTCGGGCTGTTGTGCTGATAGAACGGCAAACCGCTGGAGGGCTTCGGAGACGGGTATCTATCGGTAGAGTCGGCCATGTTCGCGCATATCGTCGTCGCCGAGGGATCTGGCGGTGTTGATCGCTGGACGTCGAGCTACGACGTGACGACAACGCCAAGCGTCGCTCAAATCCCACCCGGGCGACGAATGCAGCATCTTTGGCCACGACAAGGAGCAGACAAGTCGATCACGTCGCCTCTCGTGGGTGAATGCGACGACTACGGCGGGACATGATGTCCAGGACAGCATGTGAGGTTGCTCGGAGCCGGAGAAACCGTATCGCGATGATTGTGATGCACCGCTTCAGGCCACACGTGTTTCGCTCCCTCGAGGCGTTGCATGTCTAGACCATCACTACTTTTCCTTACGCGACAGTGCCATCGGGCATCAGATTGTGGCCACATTGAGACCTGCGTCACAGCACAATCGGAACTCGATCGAGAACAAGACCAGCTTCTCTCCAACGACATAGCGACACAGCGATCAACAGCATTCCCCAGCACAAGTGCAAATGGCATTCGATACTTCAGCTACTTTTCTAAGTCTGCATGGGATTACGAGAGTGTAGGCGGATACAGACACCTTCCCTCCATACCACCGTCTGAAGACACATTAGCACGAGCAGATTTGGCAGCGGTAGATCGTACTCACCAACTTGAACATTGACTCCAGTCATATGCCCACTCAGCACAGGCGAGGCGAGCACTGCAATCTGGCGTGCTACATCCTCGGGCGTGGCCACTTTCTGCAGAGGCGTTGTTGCAAGAGCTCTCTCGACGAAGCGCTTGTCCTTGAGCGTTTCAGCTGCCATGGGTGTTGCTACCCACCTGGAGCACTCGTCAGAAACGGTATCCAGCGAGCACGTGTCAATGCCCTTCCCCTCAGATTCGGGAAGAAGGACTCGCCTCCTCGATACGTACCCTGGACTAACAGTATTCACTCGTCCTCTCGGCGCAATAGTAACAATCTCGTTCTTCAGCGTAAGCATCAAGCCGTGCTGTAGAGCAGACTTTGTCGAAGCATAGTCGCCATGTCCAGCTTCGCCGAATTTGCCAGCAGTACTCGCAACAAAAACAATCGAAGCGGCATCCTTGACTGAATCTGGCGCTGAGCGAAGAGCGCGTAGAAACGCCCTGCAAATCAAAAACGGTCCGGTAAGATTTACATCAATCGTATTTTTCCACTGAGATAATTGCATATCTGCTATATGCGCATCATTCGTTGGCCAGATGCCGTCTGCTCATTCGATCAGCTCTCAGGAACAAATCCAACAGGAAGACTCATGCATACGATTGACCACGATCACAGAAACTGGTCCACCATTCTTCTCGGCTGCTTCTTCGAACAGCCTTTCCACGTCTTGTTCATTACGCACATCTGCCTTCACAGTGACCACATCTAGTTTGGTGAGCTCTCCAGGATTCGAATTATAGTGTGCTGTGACTCGCGCTCCGAGTGCGCGAAAGATGTTGACGGTTTCCAACCCTATGCCTCCGGCTGCGCCTGTAATAAGGCAATGCACGTCGCGGAGACCAAAGTCCAAAGACATGATGCGTGTTGTTCGGATCAATGATGTTGATGTCTTGATGCCAAGTCCAGCGGCTAGATCATGTCACGCACGTAGCTGTGCTCCACTATAGCTTTATAGCTCCTACACCTTGGTTCAATGCCTGGAAATGCTGTTCTCTCCGACTGCACTGGCAAAACTGGCCATTGAAAATGTGACGCAACTGGGACATTCATCATGCAAGGCGCAATACGAATGCTTTTTGTTCATGCAAATGACAATGTCACATCATGACCCTATAGAGGACTCTACTTGCTCAGCCCATGAACCTTTTGTCGCTTCGCCGGCCGCCGACGTTACATCCCCCTTCGATGCTGCTGTTTTCGTATCCTTTTGAGGCGCCAGAGCAGGGAACTCCTCCTTGGTCGGAACCGTTTGTGTCGCAGGTTGTGAACGATTTCCACCACGTCCGCCTCTATGTGAGCCCCGAGGTTCTCGGTACAAATATTCTCGCCCATCACTATAATCCTTCTGATCGCCAGCAAACGCACCGGGCTTATCGAATTTCGAGCCTTTAGCAAAGTCTTGCTCTTGCTTCTCTGCGTCCCATTCTCTACCCTCCATCGCTTTGAGCTTCCGCATTCGATTTTTCTCTCGCTCGCCCATCATTTGTTGACGATCTCGTTTTTCCTGACTTCTTCGCTCCTCGGCCACTTTCTTTGCTTGTTGTTCGCGCTCGGCGAACGATGCTGCGTCGGCCTCTGCTCGAGCATGTGCTGCAGTTAATGATGCATTCTTGATTTGGATGCGAGCCATCTTCTCTGCCAGTTCTTCCTCGGTCAATTTGGGTCTGCGGACACCACCTGTGTCCTGCCGGTCACCACGAACAGCGCGAGCGCCACCTCGCCGTGGTCCGGCAGGTGCGTTCTCTGGCGCTTGGTTTTGTGTTTGTGTCTGCGGCTGTGACGTGGTGCTGCTTGTACCCGCATCGTCGGTACGTCTCGCCCTGGGACCAGTATTGTCTCTCCCGCGTGTTTGTGGCGTATTCCTCGTCTGCCCATCTTTGCCCTCGCGAGAGCCTCGACCTCTTCCCCGTCCTCTGCCTCGCGTTGCTGGAGCTTCGGTAGGACGCGCATCAGGCGGCGATGGTTTCGCTGGCTCTACTTGAGCCTGTGGCACAGGTGTGAAGTCTTCGCTGAACAGGTCGTCGTCTGATCGCAATCGCATTGATTCCTGCTCGGGAACGGGAACGACATCGTCGAATAGGTCATCCTGCTGTGAACCAGTCTGCGCGAAAGCGCTTGTCGATTCCTGTGCGTCATTTTCTGCCACCTTCGAGTCTGCCCATACTGATTGTTCCATGTTGTTATGCTAGGAATGTTATGCTACCTCAAATGCATGGTCGAGTCAACAGCAATGCGAGTGGAGCAACTCGGCCGGACGAAAGCCGGACTTAAGACGCAACATCTCTGACGATTGCGACTTCACAGCTCGAGTTTCCTGCCATTTTCCTTCTGCTCCAACATTGACTGCAGGTGCTCGACATTCAATCCATTGCCGCGATACCTTGAAACGTTCAAGAAACGCTCCCTGTTCAAAATCCGGCAGAGCCGAGGACACGCCGTACGCAGGACATTGACAAGCCGCAAACATGAAATCAGGCGAGCCACGTCCCACTGTTGTGGGCAATGAGAACGGGCCCGAACCTCCATTTCCCCTCAAACTCGATGGCAAGGTCATCAAAGGTTTCGGCCGTGGGAGTAAAGACGTACGTGCAAGATCCTCTTCCCATCGCACCTGTAGTGAGCCGCCTGAGTCATGACAAATGGATCGTCGTTCCCAGTCTACCCATATCGTCGATATGCTATCACATGAACGACTCTGGGCCTTTCACGATTTTTCTCTATCGTATTTGGAGCAAAAATGTATCACAAACTGACAATCCCTCCCCCAGCTCGGCATCCCCACCGCCAACATCCCCATCGAAGGCCTCTCCGTCGGCGGAAACGAAAACCTCGAATCAGGAGTCTACTACGGCTGGGCCGGAATTTCCACCTGCAGTGCAACTCAACAAAACCCACCAAGCGACATCTCAAGTTACAAACTCATGACATCCGACGTCCACAAAAACCTCCAATCCATTCTCTCAAACGGCGAAACACCAAGCACATCATCAACCCAAGGAACAGTCTACCCAATGGTGATGTCAATAGGCTGGAACCCCTTCTACAAGAACACAGTCCGAAGTGTGGAAGTACATATCATGCAAGACTTCGATACAGATTTTTATGGCAGTCATATGAATTTGTTGATTTTGGGGTTCATTCGTCCGGAATTGGATTATGTCAGCAAAGAGAGCTTGATTGCAGATATCAAGACGGATATTGATGTTGCAGGACGAAGTCTGAGCCGACCGGCTTATGTAGCACTGGCACGAGACCCGTATCTGGTTGAGTTCGAAGGCAAAGACGAACTTGCTCGGTAGAGGTACAAATGCGAAGACCGCCGATTTGAGATAGAATTTTCGTATGACATTCCGCCACCATGTTATGTGGTGCAATAATCTACAGCAAGCACGACCGCCCCATATGCCTTGCTCGCGGAGTTGTATTCGTTGCTCGTGACCCTAGATGTGAACGTCGCTGTGTCAGCGTCCGAGCCGTGTAGCCCAGCTGACCGGTACTAATTGTGTAATTGACGTCTTTAGCATTAATGTCCTTCGTTTGCAGATTATCCGCCATCCGTTATGTTTCGTCAGGCCGTATCCCAAATGTACTGGTCATCATTGAGGCTAGGCCGCCGGGGCCCCCGCGTTGGTCTGCCAGCAATGCCACGCCTCATCATATTATGGGGAGGAACTGCCGCATCGTGTCAGTATGCTGGTCAAACGGTAGTAAAGCGCACAAGAGCAATCTTACATTCATCACAATGCACATGGGGATGTCGAAGACGTCCCTCTTCACGGTCCAGCACATTTGGCATGGGACTTTGCCATCTCGTTCGCCCAAAGCGTGCATGCCTGCTTCGCCTTTGATCAGAGCTTCTGTCTTGACGTCCCCGTGCTTTTTGATGCGCTTGCCGTCGTCAGCGAGATGATCATTGGGGCCCCACCCGGGGTCGTCCTTAGTCCGGTATTTGAGAAGCGCACATGGCGCTCCAATAATGGCAGTCTTCGACGCGCCGAACGCTAGCTCCGCGAAATCTTCGTAGAACTGCACCACGCTATCCTCGTCCATCAGCTCAGCAAGGAACACCGGCTGGGGTCTGCCAGAATCGATCTCAACATTAGTCATTCGTGGAGTTACCGCTCCCCGTGAACTGCTTCCGGTCTGCGTCCCTGAGGTCGCCACGCCGCCAGTGTTGACGTTAAGGTTGGGCTCTTTGCCCAGCAATACATCTCGGCGCCAACCGGTGACTAGGCAGAATTCCTTGCTAACGGCTGCGATCTCACCAGTTCTCCTGCATATCACAGTCGGAGTGCCGTATGCGTTGATGAAGTTTTCATACTCGCAGAGGGTGCGCTGAAAGCACTTCTCCATGAATATGAGGTCGTCATGATCGAGATGTTGGTTACAAGAGATGAATGAGGGCCGGATGGTTGCCAATGCTTTCGCAATGTGCAAAACTTTCTTGGGCACGAAACGTTTCTTGAGGAGTGCCGTCAATGCATGAAAGCCCTGAGTATATGGATACGGCGCCTGCACGGTTGAATAGACTTCCGACGTGTTCCTGCGTCGCTTGCGGTCCGTTTCTGGCTGTAGATCACCCGGGAACGGAGGTGGTTTGCGTTGTGATTGAGATAAACTCTGCCGTAGCAGATCAGGCTGAGCACTTTGGTCGGGCTGAGCAAAATGCGTTTCCGGTGACATCGTGGCAGATTGATATCCTGTGAGGTCTTGGTTCTGCGAGCGCGGACTTGCGCCTGTGATCGAGGACGCCTGTTCGCCAATCGCGTAGGCTTCCAGTCCATTATTTTGGCCATTCCAGATGTTATTCGTGCTGCTGTGCCTCGATGCAGAGCCTGCATTCTGCCATGATGGAAATCCCTGGTTGTAGTTGTATCCACTCTGATAGCCATTGTTAGCATCGTAGGATACGCTGCCTTGATTTGAGTGGCCCATCTGATTCACCGAGTCGACCTCTGGAGTGTCGACTGCACCGGAAGAAATGTGGCCAAGCATGCCAAATTCGAGAGCACCGTAGTGGTTGCCAAAGTTCAATTCCGAAATGTTAAAGTTGAACAGAGAAGTATCATTGGCATCGAAATAGGGAGTATCGAAATTCGCCGTAGTTCCAATGGACGGCGTATGTTCAAGCGCGTTTGTAAACTCCTGATTAGGAGACACTTGCTGACTGGAGGTCGATGGGTACTGGGCAGGTGTTTCTGCAGACTGCGTTGACGCAAAGTCTGCGACCATGTTGTTGCCATCCATGATTGGCGGGCCCATGTTTGGTTGTTGGCCAGGGTTGCTGAAGGACGAAAAGCTTGCCGACGCATTTGGAGGGAAGTAGTTGCCAGCTGTGGAGGTCCCAGAGATTGCGGCCAGGCTGGTCGTCCCGTTCATAGCATAATTGTTGGTTGCGTAGCCAGGCACCAGGGCCTCTGGAGGAGCATCGTGGAGGTACTTTGCCTTCTTGCGGACGCCATCATGGCATTGATCCTGAAGGCCACGCTTGATGCACCTGAGACATGGGCGTTCGTCACCTACAGCAGTCAGTACCAGTAGACTTGAGTATTGAACAAGCAGTGGCGCATTGGATCTTGACGAAACTCGAGCCACACTCACCGCATGTCAGGTGCGCTCGTTGACAAGCAAAGCAAGCTCGGCGAGCCTTCTTACGCCTCGGCCGCGAAGGATCCTTTGCATTGCTCTTGGAGGTCGAAGTGGTGGTCGTGGTCTGGGCAGGCGACTTCTCGTCGGTCGAGGCGCGCTGGGCAGTTTTGTCGTCGTCGCCCATTGTGGTGTGATCTTCCTGCTCGACGCCAGGTTCTGGAGAAGAGACATCGTCGGGATCCGGCGACATGCTGGGTATTAATTGCAGCGCGCGCTGCGCGAAGCTGCCAGCACGGCGTGCACGTCCCTGGAGCAGGTGCGAGCCACGTTGCTGCTGTGCCTGTCCGTCGGTGTCGGTGTCCTGCTTGCTCCAGTGCGTGCGCAGAAGTGCTGGATCACGCGTGCGCAGAGATTACGCTGTGCTGCCGTCTGTTGTGTCACCGTCCGCGAATAACCACCGCACCTCCACGGTCGCGCCCGAGACCAGGGCAGCAGCACGCAGTGCGATGGCCCTCCAATTCCCCCTCCTCTCCACTGCCCACGCCAATGTCCGCGGCCCACTCTCGCCCAGCGTTGTGCGACGGAGCGCGTTCCTGTGCCTGGGGCGCGGCCTGCAGCGCTGCGAGTGAGAGTGAGCGTGCGCGCGCGCGCGTCGCCGGTCGTCAGATCGATTCGAATCCTCTCGAGCCGTGTCGGTCGCCCCCTCGTTGCCGCCCCGACAGCGTCGCGTCACGTCTGCAGTCCTCGCGTGTCGTGGGTGGACGGGCGGTGCGACGAGCGGTCCCAACGAGCGAGCGGGACCAAGAGAGTGGGTGTGGGATCGCCTGGCCTGCTGCTGTGGTGCAAGTCCCGGTGCATTCTGTGCCACGCTCGCTACCACAGGGACTCGGCCGCCTGCCTCAGCGCTTCGTGTTCGACGGCGGTTCTATTATTCTATTCTGCCAGTGCGAGCCTCGCCTGCCACCACGAACTGCTCCCGGGTGCGCAGCTGTCGTCGGGCCCATGCTGTCTCCGTCCCCTCACGTTGCTGCGGGAAGGATCGCAGAGCTGTCCCTGCCGCGGCCGCGTCGTTTTCTGCCGGCGCTAGCATCGCAACATCTCGTCTTCAGTCCATCAACACCACCAATTGCTGCAACGACACCCCGATCTGGTGTTCGCGCAGCTGTGTCCTGACTGCCACGCTGCTGTCACCGCCTTTCCGGGGACGCTCATCTCCATGTCACGCCCCAGGACCCCTTGCCTCGGGGCCGTGCCTCGCTGTGCTGCGGTACTGCGTCGCTGTATCACGTGGCGAGCTCGTGGCTGCTGCGTGGGTCGAAGCAAACTGCTGCACGGGCGAGGCAGTCGAATGGCCCAATGCACCGATGGTCCTGGTGGCGACCACTCCGCTTCGGCCGCCTGAGATCCTGCGAGAGCACTGCAGTACCGATCCTCATTTCTCGAGGTTGCGCGAGCTCGCCTCCTGTGCTGCATCATCATACGAACCGCGTACTCTCCGTGGCCGTGAGCTGCCTGCAAGGCCGCGCTGCGTTGGGAGCGTGCATCCAAGCGTGGCCAGAGATATGGGACAGCACGCTGCATGTGCTACGCAGTGAACCACTATTTCCGGCAGCTTGCCGTCCCCAGCACGCATCTACGACTTCCTTTTTGAGAAATCTATGAGCCATCTCATCTGCCCACAGCAGGATAGCCCCCACTTTTAGTCCCATCGTATTGGCGGCATGTGGGAGCGTGCCACGTTCCGCGTGGCTCTGCAGTACCTGAACCTTACATATGCCTATGGAGAAGGATCGTTACCAGCCAGGTGGTACCAGCATCCTCCAAACGGCGGTCACGCACACTCTAGTCCTTACGCGATCAGGCTCTAGTTCGTTTCCAAATATGTGACCGCCTTCTTGAACGACTATAGTGTGATTATGAGGCTACAGACACGCCCGTCAAGGAGGCTCAATGAGGAAGAGTACAGGGGTTCACTTCACATTTTATGGGCGCTACCACGCCGCATCTCTTGCTTTGGGCGATGATCGATGGCGATGATGACGACATATCTCTACCCTTTCAAGTGTCACAAACTTGTCAAGCTGACAGTCGTTGAGCACCAGTCCCCTTCCCGTGATCAAGAATAGATCGGAATGCCATCAAGATGTAATCGATACTTCACCCTTCACATTCGTTCCTGCAGCGAAGCCGATCGGTGCTTCGATGGTCACTCGACGCTTCGTGATATTACCAAGTCGGCAAGGTCCACGCTGTAATGCAGATACACAAGGCTGCATGACGTGGTCCCAGGTAAAGATACTCACTGCAGGCCGCTCCGTCGACTAGATCGACGCTGCCCTTGCAGGCGGCTCGCACAGCTCGCAGCAATTACGTCTAGCGGTGACGGCTCGTGAAGGTAGCTAAGTATACCATTGCGATTGGCCAGCTGCCGTTCCTGTGGGCTTGAATTGTCATTGGTGTCCTCGCATCAAGGTGACCTCTGCCAGGCATTGAGTCTTCCAAAAGCAGGCAGTCCGAAGAACCGCCACGGCTACGACGGCTTAGCAGGCCCGTATAGCCGCTCTTCTGGTATTGCTGGATCTGTGGCATACTGTGCTTCAAGCGTCAGTGCAGTGGCTCGGAGGAGCCTTCGATTGTCCTGATCTGTGCTATCAGGCTGAATGCTCACGAGTGGACAGCACGACTACCACGAGCCATGGCGCGCTCCAGTTCGCGTTCTCCTTCACGCAAATCCCGTTTTGCTCTCTCTTCTACCATTGCCTGGCGCTTCCGCTCCTCTCTTACCTTGGCTTCACGATCAGCAAGGGCTTGCTCTCGTCTCTTTCGATCATCAGATTTCCTCCCGCTAGCCGTGGCATCTTGCGCTGTGGCTTCGCCATCTTCTGGTCCCAGGGGCAGATTCTTGATATGTTCTGCTATCACGGCATCGCGGACTTTCGGCGGAAGGCTGATGTAGTGGACATGGGAGAGAACCTGTTCCGGCAAAGAATCGAGAGTAGTCTGAGAGTTGAGCGAGCTCAGAGGGACACTTTGTAAGAGCAGTTTAAGATCTGCCTGGCGTGTTGACTCGGGCAATTTCAGCCTGGATATATGGTCCCGATAGAGCTTTTCACGATCCTTGTCGCTCAGCTTGCGGTCATTCATCACCGCCTCGCGTTTGTACTTCCGCTTGAACTCCGGCCAGTAAAGCTTGGGGCTCGCGTTTTCTTGCAGAAACACCAAGTATGGGACTTTCGGGTTGAGTTTATGCATAGTCGCTCGCTCAGCTTTCAGCTGTGCGGCTTTGTCTCTGGCCCAGGTATCGAAGACCTCGCGTCGCGCTTTCATATTCGGCAACACAGTATATCGATCGTCATTCAGGATACTGTTCTCTGACTCATCGGTGATAACTTTGTCCCATGGAATGAATGGACTGATGCGGTAATCGTCGAGCAGGTCACGAAACAGATTCGTGGCGTCTTCCTCGGTGAGGCCCAAACCCTCAGCACCATCCTCCCAGCCCGCTTCTGGCTCATCGCCATATTCACCTGCGTCCAGTTCGTAGTCCTCGCCCATTGCAGCCAGTTGATAGGCAATATCATCTTCTCCGAACTCAACAGGCGCATCCGGTGGGGTAGCACTGCCATCTGGCTGTTCTCGTGATGCACCAGCATCTTGTGTCGTGCCTTCGATCGCCGGATCGTCCTCGTCCTCTTCTGAATCTGTGACCTCAACCTCTTCATACGAACCGTCGCTGTCGTAACCATACGTGGTGGTGCGAGTGGGCAAACTCGTAGCAGTAGCAGAGGCTTTTGCTGCGTCCTCCTCTGCTTGTGCATTCAGCTCGGCCATAAGAGCGGCCTCATCTTCTCTCTGCAGACTGATGCTCCTTCGTCGTCGCTCCGAGGCAGTACCGGATCCCGGCGCGTTGGAAGCTTCATTTAGGCCCTGCTGCGGTCGCATTTGCTGGAGCTGCTGCTCAGCCCAAGCGGCGTTCTCGGCCTTCTCTTTTTGGTCCCGTTCATACTGCTCCAGGGCCAGCACAGCAGGCAAGACAGACTGCGGTATGCGCCATAGACTCTCGCCTGTGATGGGGTTATGCACGAAACGACGTCTCAGTTTTGTCTTGACTAGCAGCCATGGTTCACAATCTGGCAGGGCATGTTTGGATTTGGGACGGTCGCCATGATGTCGATGATGTGCGGATCGCGGTGCCGACGGAGGCGGATTTTGCGCGTATGTGGCATTGGCGGCGGAGTCGTGCTCGTCTTGGAGCGATACGAAGTCATCTTGTGTCGCAAAAGTCTTCTGCCGCTTGTTGGGCGACTGCGAGCGGATGTCGGCCATTGGTCGTGGTGGAAGTGGTGTGGTGTTGTGGAATTATTGAAGAAAGGCAGCAGCCGTGACGCGCATCGTCCAAGCTCCGCCTGCGAACGCGGTCTATCAGCAACAGCTCTCCACAAACACCACTTTCCAACACAACCCACCATTCAACTCCACACACCACACTCCAGGCATCACATCCATCAGAGTGACCGACAATGTCTAGGCGTTACGATAGGTAAGTTTGCTTGATCCCTCTGTTAGCTCTTGCTGATTGACGGCAACAGTCGAACTACGATCTTCTCGCCTGAGGGTCGTCTCTACCAGGTCGAATATGCACTCGAGGCCATCTCGCACGCCGGTACCGCCCTAGGAATCCTCGCCACCGATGGAATTGTGCTCGCCGCGGAACGCAAGGTCACCAGCAAGCTGCTGGAGCAAGACACTAGCGCCGAGAAGCTGTACATCTTGAACGACAACATGATTACCGCTGTGGCAGGCATGACTGCCGATGCCAACATCCTCATCAACTACGCGCGTCAAGCCGCCCAACGCTACCTCCTGACCTACAACGCCGACATCCCTTGCGAGCAACTCGTACGCCGACTATGCGATCTGAAGCAAGGTTACACGCAACATGGTGGCCTTCGGCCTTTTGGCGTGTCGTTCATCTACGCTGGCTGGGACAACCAGCGGCAATTCCAGCTGTACCAGTCCAACCCCAGCGGCAACTACACAGGATGGAAGGCGACGAGTGTAGGGTCGAACAGTGCCAGTGCGCAGTCGTTACTCAAGCAAGACTACAACGAGGAGTGCACTCTCAAGCAAGCCTGCGAGTTGGCCGTCAAGGTCCTATCCAAGACCATGGACAGCACGAAGTTGTCCAGCGAGAAGATCGAATTCGCGACAGTGGGACGTACGGAGAAGGGCACCATCTACCACAAGCTGTGGTCCGCCGAGGAGATCGACTCACTACTGAAAGAGCATGGGCTTGGGAAAAGCAGCGAAGATGCTGAGCCAACGGCATAGAATCATGACTTGACGAGGATACAATGAATGTACTATAGCAGCGAGGGTGCAACGCAGATGATGCACTACGCACACGGGGCAAGCTTCGAGGCTGCTCGAATAAACTGGCAGGCTCATGCTTCATTTGGACGCCGGAGTCTGACCGCGTGTGGATACAGTTCACGAGTGGATGCAAGGCATCCTGCATCAAGCTCACTCACCTTTGCGAGACCGCGCTTCAAAGTCCAGATCGGCCCAAGGTAGCCAAAGCTATGGAATGTGCCATTATGAACGGTAACGCGTACTGTGAGCCTTCGAAAAGTACAATGAGTTAGATGTCTCTCCTCACCTGGAACGCTTTGCTGCTGCGAACTAGGCCACATGCTGTGCATTGCGCAAATGTCCCCTCTCTATCATATTCGAATCGATGCACGGGCCAGATACATGTAGTTCGTGCAGCGTGATAACCAACCCTCGGTCACTCATGACCAGATCTCTCTCTCTCTGGGACATTCAGACTCAGAAGATGCAAGTGCAGGACGATGAAATGGTCCATTAAACTTGTATCCACTCTACACTGCTCTGAAGTGCTGCCGCCTGGTCAAGGCATTGTCCTTCGGAGATGTCGCATGCTCATCTCGTTTGTGAGTGGGAGTAGGAAGTCACGGTAACGCTTAGATTTAAGTCTCGTGGTCTGGGAATCACCAGCGCGGTTGCGAACCGGCCATTGGAGCACGCGGAAGGTTCGACTGGTTAGTGTAGCATGTGGAAGTGGAAGTCGGCTTTGTGAAGCTGCGACAACGGCCCGAACGTAGGAAGCTCATGACCACTGCCACAACCTCCTACCATCTCATTCGTACCTACCAACTTACTCCTAACTACCCGTTTGGCAAACAGTGATCGTGCCAGAGGATCTTGGAACGCATCGTAACACCTCCATCACGAACTACGACCACATCGTCTCATTTCCCGATCCGTACCACGACAAGACACAAGCCGAACTGGTCAAGTGACCGATCGCGCGCTTGTTTGACGTGACCAGTATCGACCGTCACCTCTTCGTCCCGGACTGCACTCGTGTACCGCAGAATACCACATTCACCACCCCCACTGCACACCAGTGAACGCCTCAAACGCCCGACTTTCACGACTTCCGGCCGCTCGATTGAGCCTCACATTACGAAACAGATAAGGGTGGGCCGAAGGCAGGCGGCAAGATGAGTAGTCCAAAGCGCAGGATAGAGACGGACGTTAGTGGAGTCTTTGCCGACAGAGAGAGGACATACGGGTTGACGGAGAACAGGTCATGAAGATGATGATGAGCGACTACGAAGTGACACTTGTTAATGACAATAGTGAGTCCGAAGCACTCTCGGTCCCCATGCTACCCCTACTGACGCAGCATGCTGACTGACCTGTCTCGACAGTGTCCGTTGACCTCATGCTGCTATGAAAATGCCACGAAAGTGTACAAACTAATCGGTTTCTAGGCAGGAATTCTATGTCCGCTTCAAGGGGCCAGAGGAGAGTACGTAGACATCCCTTTCTCACAGCTACAAAGGGACGAATGCTGACTTTGATATGTAGCACCGTTTGTGGGTGGTCATTGGAAGATTCACGTAGAACTTCCGGATCAGTACCCCTACAAATCACCAAGCATCGGCTTTGTCAATCGGATATTCCACCCGAATATTGATGAATTGTGAGCGCTGCGGCCTCAAGCTACTCCGGTTGCAATATGCTGACTACCAAAAGGTCAGGCAGCGTTTGTCTCGACGTCATCAACCAAACCTGGTCACCGATGTACGACATGGTCAACATCTTCGAAGTCTTTCTGCCGCAGCTCTTGCGGTACCCTAATCCTACGGATCCTCTGAACGGCGAAGCAGCCGCTCTTTTGATGAGAGACAGCAAAGGCTATGATGCCAAGGTCAAAGGTAGGGGTATAATCCTTGATCTCAGCCCTCGCTAATTCCCCCGCAGAATATGTCACGAAATACGCAACGAAAGAAAGCGTTGACGAGGCTGGAAACGACTCTGACGATAGTGACGAAATGAGTAGCGTCGGTAGTTTCGATGATGACGAAGACGATGAGCCAGCGGGGACCATGGAAGTGTGAGGATAGCCAACAGCATGCAGATGATTGATCGGTTCGGTAGCTACGGTGTTGGATTTACAGTGCAAAGGTCTGGGTGGCGGCGGCGTTTGGGATCAGAATGGGTTTATGCAATGTAATTTCAATCTTGTGCGGGTGACACGGATGTCCTCTGCAGATACAATCCGAGACAGTGGAACGCGATGCGTTTGTGTATGGATCAGTGTTACAGAGAACAGCTGCTATTGAAAAAATGGTAGGATCTTGTTTCGTCTCGACACGGTGTTTCGAAAGGCTCGCCATGTGCATACACCCATCGTGTTGCATGCCAAGAACATGTGGGCGCTGAGAGTAGACGTACGAAGAAACGAAAGTGGCCAAGGGACAGTCCCAGAGCGTAAGGGAGCTGTCGTCGTTAGCATGGATAACCTTGCTCGTCAGCCATGGACAGACATGTTGTCGACCGGGTACCAGGGCACAATTCTCCAGCAGGAGCCCTGTCCGTAGCCAAGCCTGGACGTGCTCTTCGATGTACTCTTTTTTGTTCAAACGATAACCGAGATATGACTCTGTGCTCACCGCCGTATCACGCGGCGAACACGTTGCTCGGCCGTGGAGTCACGAATGAAGAGGATCGACTGTGGCTTGCATGTGGTGCGATGCGAGCCAATTGGGAGGGGCTTCTGGAACAAAGTGGTCGAAGCAAGCTGAAATTGGTAGCTTCTTCTCATTCGCTGGACACGCAGGCAAGGCGGCCGCCGTGGACAATTGTGGCTTGCAGGCTGATGGGATTGCCACGTGCGAAAAGCACGCCGAAGGAGGAGCGTGCAGGCCGAATGGGGAGACGGTTTGCTAATTGTCTGCGCGATGGTTGGTAATGGATAGTGTCGCGGGCTGAGGAGGCTGTTGTTGGATGTGACAGGAGGAGGAGTGATGGCCAGAGGTAGATGAATACTCCGAGCAGGCGTGCTGGAGTGGCTGGCCGTGGTTCACATGTGAAGATGTGTCCAGCGCCCAGGCCCCCCGCGACGAGGCAGATATTGGCGATGGCAGCACATGGCATGCTGATGGCTTGCTGTGCGGTGGTGGCTCTGGAACGCCGGGCATGCAGGAGCTGCCGCCGACGAACACCAACATGGCGGCGGCGGCGGAGGAGCAGCGGCGGCAGCAACAGCACGAGGGCGTGGCGCGAGGCATCGTAACCGTTCGAACCGCCTAGGGAGCGTGACTCGGATTACTAGGGAACGTGACGATACACAACATAACGTAACAGCCTAGATGATTTCCAAGACAAGAGGCGACATCTTGACGCACAACGCGACGACAAGGCTATAATTTCCTATTCGGTGCGTTCGATAGGACTATATACCTAGAACTCGAAGCTCTTATCCTAGCGTATCGTAAGGTTCGTCGTTCTAGAGGTGCTGCCGGCTGTCCTATTGCTTTCGTGTCCTAGTACTAGTACTAGGAGCGAAGCAAGCATTCGGAGGTACGACCTTGCGAGTAGAATAACGACGTACGACACCCGAGCGCGTATAGGTCCCTAAGCAAGACTTCTTTCCGGTAACGACGAGCATAAGCTCCAGAGCGTGTAAGAAAGGTATAGTGTCGTTTGACGTTAGAGTGCTAGCACTCTATGTCCTCGTAGATTACGTAACTAACGCTCAATCACGCTCCCTAGCAGTCCGAGTCACGCTCCCTAGGCGCGTCGGTAACCGTTGTCCATGCTGGGTCAGATCATCGTCGCTAGCCCGGCAGCTAGCCCATCATCCACACGGCGCACGGCGGGCAACCTCGTGGTAATCACACTGCACTGGACATTACATAGTAGCGGGCTCTGGCAGCGCTGCTGCTGGTCACGCAGGCCCCCCGACACTTGCTTTGCCCGCCCCTCGCCTGCCCTCCGCCGCGAATAGCATCGTGCTCATCTAACCACCCCCGACCTGAACACTGCGCGCGCCCTGCACCCGTCCAAATGTGCTTGTGCGCAGAGCTCTGATCGCTGTCTCGGCGAGCTTGATCGGGTTAACTCTTTCGTTTGCACGCTCCGATAGCCTGGAACACAACGTCCACCTGCCGCTGCCACTGCCTCGACTGTTACTATTGCTACTGCTGCCGCCGCCGCCGCCATACACCGCCTCGTACCACCTCCCCCCGCTGTCCTTCTTTCGCGCCGTGGCGCCCAGGGCTGGCGGCGATTCGAGCTCCATCCCCCCACTGCACCACCCAGGCAGGCCGCTTCACGTCCTCCGCGAGCGATGACGCTGCGGACGTCGTAGCACTCCCGCTGGCTACTTGTCCAACGTCCGCAACACCGTTTTCCTTCAGCTCCCGCCGCCCACGCTGGATCGGTTGGCGGTCCAGTACAGATGGGCAACTCCAATGGCAAGCCCGTAGTCCTCACCGACGAGGTCAACCTCAATCACTTCCGTCTGCTGCGCGTGGTGGGCAAGGGCGCATTTGGCAAGGTCCGCATAGTGGAGCGAAAAGACACAGGCTTGACGTTCGCGCTCAAGTATATCAGGAAAGATGAGGTGGTTAGGTCGGAGAGTGTGCGGAATATCATTCGAGAGCGGCGTATGCTGGAGCACCTGAACCACCCGTTCCTGTGCAACCTGCGCTACAGTTTTCAGGACATGGAGTACCTGTACATCGCCCCGCGCCTTATAAGTTTGCTGCTTCGGCCCTCGACTGACGTCTGCGCAGGTACATTGTCGTTGATCTCATGAATGGAGGCGATTTGCGATTTCACATTTCACGAAAGACTTTCACGGAAGAGGCTGTACGTTTCTGGATTGCTGAGCTCGGCTGCGCCCTCAGATACATACACAAGCAAGGCATTGTGCATCGAGACGTCAAGCCCGATAATGTGCTCCTAGATTCGGAAGGTCATGTGCACTTGGCCGACTTCAATGTTGCTTCCGACATCACTCCCGGAAAACCGCTCACGAGCAAATCAGGAACGTTGGCATACTTGGCACCAGAGGTTTACTCTGGGAAAGGGTACTATTCCGAAGTCGATTGGTGGTCTTTGGGCGTGCTCTTCTACGAATGCATTTACAATCGGCGCCCGTTTGAGGCGAACCATCACGATGCACTAGCACAAGCGATCGTCAGAGCCGATCCTCCATTTCCAGTGACATCGCCACCCGTTTCCATGCCATGTCTGCATGCTATCAGTTCACTACTGGAGAAGAACAAGCATCTGCGGATTGGTGCTGCCGGGTGGGAGACATTCACGGATAACCCATTCTTCAGAGAGATTGATTTTGTTGCCTTGGAACACAAGGAGTACGAGCCCATCTTCTGCCCGTCGAGCGAAAAGACCAATTTTGACGCCACTTATGATCTCGAGGAGCTTCTCCTTGAGGAAGCACCACTGGAGGCTCGCGCACGCAAACAAAAGCCTCGGGCAGAGTTGCGAGAGGATGCAACGCAGCAAGAGATCCGCGCGGATGAGCTGCACCGAATGATCGAAACTATGTTTGAACCTTTCAACTACACTGCAGTGCCCCAGGACCGAAGTCCGGTAGCATCAGTGACTGGGTCTCCAAACACGACTAAATCATCGACGAGGTCTGCACGAGACAGAGACCTGGACCCCAACTATGCGCGACAGCAGGGGCTTGAGAAGACAAGATCGGTCCCGACACCACGCTCGAATACACCGGGAAGCGTGTCAAGGACGCGCTCCTCAACACATTCTCCCGACGGCTCACCTCCTCTGCCTGCCGCAGCACTGGAGATAGGCGTGGCTGTCAGCCACCCATCTGAATACCCAATACCGCCGACATCAGAACCCTCTCCATACGCGAACCCTGATCCTCGAGAGACGGGGAGATCACGCCCCATGAGATTCGAGAACCCAGCGAATGCAGCACCTCCACCACCGACCAATAGAGGCTACCAGCAACATCGACAGCGAGGGTCGACGAGGAGCACATCACAAGGTGGAGGCGTGCAAGTTGTGCTTAACGAGCAGGGGAGCTGGACCGACATGGCGAATCAAAGTCAAGCGATGGTGGCTGACGAAGCGCGAAGAGCAGAACGACCTTCGGGCATGCTGGGCTTTCTCAGCCGCAAAAAGGGAAGAGATCGAAGCCCGAAAGCGAAAGAAAAGGAGAGAGGAGTTTTGGGGAAAGAAGGGGCGAGAGTCATCATCAGCCATGGTTGAAAAGCATGGGTTCTTGCAGGATGTCCTGTCCAGTTGCGCTTTCTATCAGGCGAAATCCGTCTGGTATGCATGACTTCGCATCGTTGTGCTTGTTCTCATTCGCAAGCATGCATATGTAGTGGTATCCGGAAACAGGGCAGGCCGTCGAATGGCCCTGGGAGTGGGGAGGTGAGGATGAGATGGAGAGCGTGACGAGGCGAATAGTCGTCAGCGTCGATGCACATATATACCCGAGGTCATAGAGTGTACAATACTTGCGGTCGAGTTGTTAGCGGGCCTCCACTTGACGAATGCAGAAATGCGCCTGAGACAGTGTGTGGTTGTTGGTCACGGTCAAACCCATGTCATCATATCTCACGACCTCTCGGCAGCCGACGGTCTCGGCCTAACGAACCGAGGACAGAGTGTAGATATTCTCACAACTACGATGCAGCACGCTGCACAGTGGAAAGCCGTCTGGTAGCCGATTCCCCTTACAATGCAGCAAACGTCTTTGTTCCGCTTCGACCATAACTTTTTACTAGTCCAAACATCATCTCAAGCAGATCCGCCTTGAAGAAACCACGAACATGTCGCGTGCCTTCCGTCCTCACATACACGCGTTCACTACCGCAGCCAGAACATCACGCTTCTCACCACCACAACACGCGCATGCTGCTTTGATAGCCGCCATACAATCAAGATGGTCGTCACACTCAGCAGCTGGGACAGCATCCGGGCGCAAAAAAGTCACACTTCAAACATTGCAGAGCATGTACCGGAAGAAAGAACCCATCGCCATGATCACTGCCCACGACTTCCCCAGCGCACATGTCGCCGAGCACGCAGGCATGGACGTTGTGCTAGTGGGTGACAGTCTCGCCATGGTGGCATTGGGTCTAGAGGATACAAGCAGCGTAATACTAGACGAAATGATCCTACACTGTCGCAGTGTAGCCCGAGGAGCCACAGCCCTCTTTCGCATTGGCGATTTGCCTATGGGATCGTACGAGGTTTCGCCTGAGCAAGCACTACAATCCGCAATTCGACTTGTGAAAGAGGGGAATGTACATGCTGTGAAGCTAGAAGGAGGTTTGGACATGGCACCACAAATCAGCAAAATCACTTCGGCAGGAATTCCAGTCCTGGGACACATCGGCCTAACACCCCAGCGACAAAACGCCCTCGGCGGCTTTCGCGTACAAGGAAAATCAGTAGCCGGCGCACTGAAACTCCTCGAAGACGCAAAAGCCGTTCAACAAGCCGGTGCTTTCGGCATGGTAATCGAAGCAGTACCAGCAGAAATCGCAGGCATCGTGACCGAAAAGCTTTCCGTCCCGACAATCGGTATCGGTGCAGGAAATGCCTGCTCAGGTCAAGTACTGGTCCAAGTCGACATGGCAGGCTACTTCCCCGAAGGCAGATTCCTGCCCAAATTCGTGAAGAAGTACGGGGATGTTTGGGGCGAAGCTAGTCGAGCTGTTCGCGAGTATGGGAAAGAGGTAAAGGAGAGGGCGTATCCAGCGAAAGAACATACATACCCAATTGCAGAGAAAGAGGTAGAAGAATTTCGTAGAATAGTCAATGCACCTCAGTAGTTTCGCTCGCGTCACCTCACCTCATCCGAAAGCCTGTGTAATGCTGTATGAGACGACCAGTTCATCGCCCGTTTTGAAGCACTGATCAAGTCAGCACAAGCGTGGAAGACTTGTTATGAGCAACTCACCCGCCACAAATTCCCCACTCCCTCATCCAGCCCAGGCGCAAAGACAGAGTTGACATAACAGAACACAGACTCATGATCTTTCAACCCCAATTTCCGCCGCAGAAACCTCACAATATGCTCAAAGCGCTGATTGCTGCTGCATCTGAAGCGAGGTTGCCGTAGTTGTGGCGTGTTCGGTAGAGGTGATAATCGAATTGTGACTGCAATTTTCGTCAATTCCATGCAGAGCAAGTTACTGCAACAGGTCAGACGGCACCTTTAGGTTGTTCAAGCTCGCCTGCAGTATCGAGTGCTCTTGCGGCGTCTCGTGGCAGATGCTCCAGCACTACCGAAGCGGCCATTGTCATTTGGAGATCTGCCCCATCGCTTTCGTGCGCCTCGTCGTCCATTACGCCGGACATGGTGGTCAGCTGCAGAAACAGAAAGACAAGTGCACTGTAATGTTGGAGGAAGACGATAAATAGTTGACCACCTATCTTCCGCTTGGCACGGCAGGAGCCTGAGGTGTTGTTGTCATGTGCAAATTGCAGTTGCGAGCTCACAGCATGCGCACATCCTATGGATGTACATCTCAGGTCTCAAACGAGTCAAGTTTGAAGCTACTACATTGATATTACTTTGCAACATACATGCTCTTCATGCCAAGCTCGTGAGCCTCATCCGACCTGGTCGATGCCGCGCCCTCGCTATGCGTTCTCTGAAACAAAAGCCGTACTACTGGTCTTCACGGATGCGCTCAACGCGACTCCCTCAAAAATGCATCAATGCTGACCCTCAAGATACCGAAACTGTGCATGCTGTGCCTCTCGTGACTGCCGGCCCATTACCTCGAGACTCTCTCGCGTGTGCAAGACTGTTCAACGCTTCTTATGTGGACGCTTAAGGAGCGCAAGGAGCTCATCAAGTTCCTGCCAGTTCTCTGCAGTCAGGGCGAACTTTCGGTGTTTTCGAGATGCGATATGCTGAAGAACTTGTTAGCGTCAGGCGGCAATGATGTGGAAACATGAAACTTACGTCGTCAAAGTCATCGAACTTGTCACGGCAGTTTTCGCAGTATCCTGGCTTCGCCTCCTTTTCCACGACCTTCTTGCGCTTGGCAGTGTGAGCGCCAGCCTCGGCGCCATTGTGTTCAGTCTCGTACACTACCCCGAGCGTCTCTTGCGCTTTCCGCTTGGCAGCACGCGGTGGACGCACGGCATCCTCATTGATGGCGGCCCGCACATCGTTGGCGTGAGACGTAGGGATACTGTTGGAGCCCAGGACTTTGCGCTTGAGCATGGACATCTCTCTGCTATCTCCAACACGGCGATGAAGGCCCGTCGTAGATGAGATTGCAGCTGAAGAGATGGCTTGCGAGCGTATGGCAGATGTGACGTTGGATGGCTGTACGCCAGATGCGACGGGCTCCCCACGGACCATCCTGGGCAGGCCGCGCGCGTTCAGCTGCGTGCTGTTGAAAAAGGGCGCGAAGCCATCTGTAGGCGGCTGTTGTCTCGGTGCTCCCTGATATGGTGGTGGCAATGGCTGGGTCATTGCACCCATGTTACTCTGCGCCAGCTTGCGAGGCGAGCGCCGAAGTGCTGTCTCACGACCACCACCCTGCTGAGGGAACCCTGGCAGGGACACATTGGCTCGTGTCTTGCGCTGCAGGTCATCCCGTGCTTCCTGCGCATCTCGGTCTTGCTGTGCCACCTTCCTCGCGTGTGCCAGGTCCTCTACGAACGGACAGCGGCCTGGAGCGGAGAGTCGGAACTGTGGCCACTTGCCTTGCTCCTTGGATTGTGGTTTGGAGTAGTCGCGCACCATGACTGGCTTGGTCTTCTCATCCATGTCATGGACATAGAGGTAGCAACCGCGTAACGTGATGGTATCTTGAGCAGCGACAGTCATGTCGCGATCGGCTGGGCCTTTCACTTTCTCGTGGCGCAGCAGCTGTTCTAAGTCGGCATCACGAGCGTGCCTGCCCGTGATTCTCGTGGCGGTACCACGCTGTTCAGCAGCATCCCCCGGGTCAGCATCAAGGATGGTGTCGAGGACGCGATGAAGCTTCTCGAGGGCCCAAATCTTGGTGCCAAGGGCGCGAGCCTTGAACAGTATGTCGGTCCCGTGCTGCTGCGTCCGGCGTGTGTCCACAGTTGGCTGTGCAGCTGCAAGAGGAAGTTGAGTGCGACGCACGAGACTGGCAACAAGTACGCTGGTCGTGCGTCGCTGATCGGTTGCTGCCAGTGTATGCTGTGCACCGCGAAGCTGAGCGGCGTCATTAGGCTCTTCATTGAGACTTGTCGTGGCGGTCTCTGAAGGTATGGCACGTGTTGTGACTACGTGCGTGACGGCCTTGGAAAAGAACTTGTCCTCACGGGCACCCAAGCTGGTGATCTTACGCACCGCCTTGTGCCGAATGTCCTCGGTGACATTGTCGAAGTAGAAGACGAAGTTGGGGAATTGGCGACGGTAGTGCTTCTGCCACTGGCGTATGGACTCGATGTTATCGGCGTGCTGTTTCTGTACACGGCTCTCGTGTCGTGGCTGCTGCTGCGGTGTCGTCTTCTTCTCTCGCGCTGCTACGAGCTTCTTCTCGAAGGCAGTCTGGGGAGCGAGGCTCTGGCGCTTCAGAAAGGGCTCCTCGAGCTTATCCACGGCGATGATTGTCACTCCAGCTCTCCTGCGCGGGTCCACGTTCTCGTCCTGCTCGACAATCTGTTTCTTGCTCGGCGGCTGGCCCAGAATGGCATCGCGCTGCTCTGAACGCGTTCGTTTTCCACCCAGTCCACCGAATGCAGGCGAGTTGGCGGCGTGTGGCACGTTGGCCAGAGGCACCCTCCTGCCTGCCATGTCTGCGCGCGTCCCCGAAGCCGCCGCGTCTCCAGAGAGCGTTGTTAGTGCGTGCGTAGTTGTCGGAACGCTGGCTACCGTCTAGAGGTTCGCGTCAGTGGGGTTGTTGACAAACGTTGCGGCCTCAGGCACTTACAGCCGAACCCACTTAGCAACGGCGGCCGTTCACACGGACGCGCTGACGACACGATAGCAACGGTCGTGATCTGTCGCGTGCGCTGCTTTGCTCTGCTCGGGAATGCTGGCGTGGTCAAGACATGGTGACCATGGAAGATATTTGTAAATGGCGAGGCTGCAACAGCCGCCGTTCACCAATGTCACTTGGCTTGAAGGTGGCAGGCACGGGGGCTGGCAGCTACTGCGACTTCACTCATAGCACGAGACTAGTCGCAGAACAACGAAAGTGGGCTGGCACGAGGTTTGCGCCGAATTCTACAGTAATGTTACATCATGCTCGGCTGCCTTCTATCTCGTCAATCTCTTTATACGCGCTTTTGGTGAGGACTTCTGGTGTGTCCAGCCCCACCACCACCGAGTCTTCTATTCGAATGCCCATGCCCCGAAAGTGAGACGGCCATTCGTCAGTGTCCGGCACATAGACACCCGGCTCAATCGTGATACACTGCTTCGCGCGGAGACGATCATCGCGTGGATAGCCTGGCGCATCATGCACATCCAGGCCAATGTAGTGCCCTACATGGTGCGGAAAGAGCTTGTTAAAAGCCTTCCCGGACAGGTCGAAGCCTAAACTTTTCAGTCCATCGCGCAAGCCGTACTCGCAAACGCTGTGCAGCTTGTCCAGTGAGACTCGTGCGTCCTCGTGACACAGTGCGATACACGATTTTTGCACGTTCAGAATCATGCTGTACATGTCGCGTTGTGCATCTGTAAATCGCCCGTTGATGGGCCAGCTGCGTGTGATATCCGTAATGTATCCGCCATACTCACCACCAGCATCGACCAAGACGATATCGCCGTCGTAAAGAAGGGCGTCGTTGCGCACGTAGTGGATACTCAGAGCGTTCTTGCCGCCTCCAATTACTGGGACGTAAGCTTCTCCATCCAGTCCAGAACTGCGGAAGCCGTAATTCAGGTCAGCCCACAGCTGCTTCTCGCTTCCAGGCGTGTTTGCTATTGCCTGACTGATGACTTCGCCCGAGACATGTCCCGCTTTGCGCATACAATCAAGCTCAGCATCAGACTTGGTCAATCTGAGCTCATTCATGATATTCCGAAGCGGCTTCACGCTCGTTTGCTGCAATAGCTTAGCAAGGCCCTCCACCTTCAGCTGTCCAGAAATAAGACGACTCAAAGCGCTTTGGCGATTCGAGAAGCCTATGTCCGTATACACCGTCTTACTACCCTCCACGAGTTGTGATATAGCGGCGCCCACGCTCTCGATATCGGCCGCTTCATCGGCATTGAACACATCTTGAGCTGCCTGCACACCAGACCTGGCACCATCCCACATCTCGGCGCGCTCATCTTTCGGTCTCACGAAGAGATGAAACGTATATTCCACATCAGACTGTCCTCTCTCGATGATCGCGACGGCATCGGGTTCATTGAAGCCGGTGAGGTAGTAGAAGTTGGGATCCTGATCGAAATTGTAGAAAACTGCTCCGGAACGATATTTGAGATCAGCTGCAGCCAGTACAGCTACGCTGTTCTGCGGTAACTTGCTTGCCAGCGCTGCGCGTCGGTGGTGGTACTCAAGAGCCGATATGCCAGGTGTGAGGTCGCCCGCTCGGATGAGATGCGGGTGTGTCTCGTGAATCGGCTGGCCGAACTGGACATCGGCGGCTGAAATGAGATTCCATGGTGCCGCTGTCGTGCTCAGAGGCCTGCTCCGAAATGAGGGCACAGGACGGGCTAGGGCGCGTAGAGGTATGCGCCGCAAGCTTTTCATGTTGTGAAGGTTGTCGTAGAACAGGACTGGAGAGCGGAAGTGCTTCCGCCGAATAAGTACGTTTCAGATCACTCCACTTAAGACTTCCTATTCATCTACTGTCATGTTTACACATCTCCGCCACATCAAATGTTCATTGTGGAATCACGCTATCTTCCGTGCTTATATGGAATCGCGAACCCCGTTATCATGTTGGCGTCGCTGGAGGCAGCGTTCCGATCACCGACTTCAGCAGGAGCGGCACAAATTGTGCAGCATCACCTAGCCCAGTGGTCAGCGAAGCAAGCAACTTGTCAGCTTAGTACGAACCTTGGAAGAACCAATCTCCCTCCTGCCAGCAGTCTGGCGGCGAGTCGTTCGGGTCTGTGTTGACCACGCACACTCGAGCACCCCTAAGAGAATGCCAGTCAGCACGAGGTCGTGAACTTTGGACTACAAGTGCTCCCCAGTTTCCTCCACTTACTTTTCTCGAGCGAGTGGGATGTAGCCGGCCGCAGGGTATACCACTGCCGCGGTGCCAATTACCATGATCAAATCGACTTTCTGCCCATCTTCAAGGTATTGATCGATAGCATTCAACACCTGGCCTGGAAGTGGCTCGCCGAACCACACCACGTTGGGCCGTAACAGATGCTTTCTGCACTTGGGGCAATGAGGTAAATCTTCCAAAGCAATTTCGGGCAGTGGTACTGCTGCATCACTGATATCTCGTGCTCGCGCCTCCGTCGATGTAGGATCTTGGCCATCGGGAATATACAGCGCCGGAGAGATGGGCTCATCGAAGTTTTCTGCAACATAACCACATCTATAGTCGTTACACTTTACCTCGAACAATGTCCCATGGAGGAGATGCAAATTCTCTCGAGGGTGGCCTGCTCTTGGGCTCAAATGATCGACGTTTTGCGAGAGAGCGATGAAGCCTGGCATGCGGCGAGCCAGTTCTGCTAGAGCAAAGTGGGCTGCATTTGGCTGGACGCTCAGTGCCATTTTGCGTCGGTCTGTGATTGTTGAGCGGATGAAGCAGCATTTTGATCAGAGGGACCAAACGTACAACAGTAGAATCGCCACACCTGTTGCGAGCCGAAGAAGTCTCGATTAGGTTGTCACCAAATATAAGCATTTGCACGAACGGACTTACCAGAGCAGGATCTAGAGCGAATGCTTCAGGCGTAGCCAGAGAGACCGCGTCATGCGATCTCCAGAGACCACCTGCTCCACGGAACGTCGCTGTGAGAGAAAGCTCAAAATCAGCTCCTCTGTTCGAGCCTTGATTGCGTGAAGACAGTACGATGTGGAACTCACGTAATCCAGAGGCGGCAGATAGACCAGCACCTAACAAGCACATTACTCTGTTAGATTTCTGGAGGTAGTTCTGGAAGTCTACGACTGCATCAGGGCCTGTCATAGCCATTGTGTAGCGTCTTTTGGAGCAAAGCCGAGGAGTTGTTGACTTGTGTGCAACAAAAAAGGATAGATGATTGAGGGGCGGACGTCTACGCATGAACATCAGCGGCGCAAGTGATCAGATGCTTAGATACGATTTCGAGTCTGTAGTACGACTGCCTGCTCAATTTTATGCTGTGATTCCATGTGTTGTGTTGTCAACTGCAAGCACAGCGCAGCTCCGACAGTAGTGAGGAAGGCATCAGTGGCTCGGCGCTCGGCTCCACTTTCCCTTCCGTCTTCTTGTCCTCGACCACTTGTTTACCGTCAATGCCACAACCACTTGCTAGAATCGAAGATCATCACAGACCTTACAGCTTCCAGCATCAGGCATGTTAGGCAAACCTACCAGACAAAAGCTATGGAGGCCGACTGGACCGAAACCATCCGCCTGTCGTATCCCGGCGCGTTGGCATCAGCTCGATCTTCACGTGTAACCGCCTTCTGCTTCGATCCGACAGAGGAGCTGTTCTGGGTCGGCAACGACGCGGTAAGTGCCCGCGATCACGACAACCTGTTGTGTCAATATGTGTTCTGTTGGGGTTTCTCTTGAAGCGGCACACGCTTCTTCTCTTTTCCTTCGTCCTGATCACGTAAACAGGGCATAATAACTTCTTTCTACGGCCCTGATCTGCAAAGATACACTTCATACCGCGCCCATTCCAGCAATGCGTCACGCACAGCTCCGGCAAGCGCGCCAGTCAAACAGATACTGTTCTGCAGCCGAGGTGTGGTTTCCGTCTCGAGCAAGAGCGTACATCTCTCGTCGCGGCGAGGAATCGCGCAATGGCACATATCACTGCCAGAAATGGTTGACCTACGTTGTATGACTTTCGCCAATCGCGATGCTACAGACTTGGTTGTGGCTGGTTGTCAAACACAGCTATTTCGAATCGACATCGACAAGGGCATTGTGACCGAGACCATCGCTCCCAAAACCTCGATCCCGTTCACGTCGATGCGCACTGCCAGTCAGACTATTTGCGCCGCAGCACATGACGGGACTATTCATCTGCTTGACCCGAAATCGCTTACAGTCATCCACAGCTGGAAAGCATACGCAGGGACTGTCAATGACATGGATGCTAGAGGCGACTATCTGCTAACCTGCGGTTGGGCACAATCCCAACATCAAGGACTGGCGCTGGAACGCTTAGTTCGCGTATTTGATCTCAAGACTCGAAAGCCTGCTCGGCCGCTACCATTTCAAGGGGGTGCCGCAAACGTGCGGCTCCATCCCAAGCTATCCTCTACATGCATCGTGCTTTCCCAGAATGGTGCACTTCATTCCATTGACATACAGAACCCCGAAATGCCCAGTATGAAATTTGCTAGTGTGCAAGACGGTCACTTCGTTGGCCTGGAACTCATGCCCTCTGGTAAGGGCTTTGCTCTCGCTGATAGCAACAATAACTTGGTTCTATGGGGCTCGCCTTCCAAACTCCAATTCACCGAGTATGCAAAGGTTACTGACTTTCCCGACTCCGTCATCGGCAACAAGCAAGTGGATTGGACTACTGGACCTATCAACCTGATTGGAATGCCTCACTACCGTGAGCCATTGCTCTCTAGCTGGCCAAATAATCTGGTTCATCAAGTAGGGGTTCAAACACCTCGTCTCGACAATCTCGATGCATCGTTTCGAAATTGTGATTTCGGAAAGGTTGGAAACAATCCTCGAACTAGACTGCGTCACCAAGCAACGGAACCTGCACAGCAGATGCTGCCTGATCCGCTGTCAGCACCGAAATTCTTAAGTGAAAAGTCCAGGCAGGAGAATGCAGGTCCAGACACTCACCGGCGCATGAGTGAGGATCTACTGAACGCGCTGGATAAAATGAAAGTGGATGGGAAGGCATCGAAAGATGCTCGTTTCCTGTATCGCAATGTCGAAATCAAATACAGCAGGTTCGGAGTCGAGGATTTCGATTTCCGATATTTCAACAAGACGACCTACGCCGGATTGGAGACTCATATTGCCAACTCCTATGCTAATCCTCTGTTGCAACTTCTTCGATTCACAGTAACAGCCCGCAACGTGAGTCTGCATCACACAGCTCGCGATTGCAAACTGGAAACGTGTTTGATGTGCGAGATGGGATTCTTGGTCGATATGCTTGAGAAGGCCACCGCGCCCAACTGCCAGGCGACTAATTTCCTACGAGCTCTGAGTAAGCAACCAGACGCACTTGCACAGAACATCATCGAGACCCAGGCGACCAGCGTCTCTCTCACCACGATGATGCAAAACCTCACTCGTTTCCTGTTCCTGCGGCTCGAGGACAATTTCAAACAGGTCGCGCCATCACTGGATCAATTCCACCTAGCTTTCGGAACTATCGGTTTGGAGAGCACTCAATGCGCCCAATGCCACTATGAGAGCAGAGTGGACAAAGTCTGGTACGCCCATGATCTCGTCTATCCATCACGTCCACCAAAGGCAAGGTCGACTCGACAATACTTCTCCCAGATACTGAAGGCCTCGATCGAACGTCACAGCCAACACCGAGGGTGGTGTCTCCGATGTAATTCGTATAAGAATATGGTCTCACATCGAGCTGTACATTGCTTGCCCGCGGTACTTACGCTGAATGCAGCGATCACTACTGGAGAATCTCGACAACTATGGGCGACACCAGACTTCTTGCCGAGAGAAATTGGAGTCATTGTCAACAACGGCCGGTTCTTCTGCTATGAGGGGGAGGATTTGCAGCTACACTTGCAAAGGGCTCAATATAACATTACGGTCTACGAACTTGTGGGCGTTGTGGCAGACGTGCTGCCGAGCGAGAACGAAAAGTCTCACCTTGTCGCGACTATCGATGTCGGTCTCGCCTCCACGGATACGACCCGAGAGCGCGACTGGCATCTCTTCAACGACTTTCTGGTGCATCCGGTCTCTCAAGAAGATGCTTTGCACTTCAACCCGCAGTGGAAGCTACCATCAGTCATCACATATCAAGCCAAGACCATGTCTCACGTTGTGGACCAAACGTGGAAGACTGCAATCGACACTAGTATACTGTTCCGCAGCCCTGCTCAGCCAGGTATTGGCGAATCGTATCACTTCCGAGCTCTCTCAGCCGATGAAGCATTGCCAACGACAGGAATTCACGTCGCCATCGATGCAGAATTCGTGCGATTACTCAGAGAGGAAATCGACGTTGGTCCAACTGGCAAACGTACAATGACACGTCCAGCACGCTCAGGCCTGGCACGAGTCTCTGTGCTTCGAGCAGACGGACACGATCGAGAACTACCATTCATTGACGACTACATTGCAATCGAGGACCCGATTGATGACTACCTGACACAATTCTCTGGCCTCCACGATGGAGACCTGACGCCTGGCAGGAGTCGTTACAAACTCTCTGTTCTCAAAGACGTCTACAAAAAATTATGGGTACTGGTAAATCTCGGCTGTTCATTCATCGGTCATGGCCTCTCAAGCGACCTACGCATCATCAACATCCACGTCCCCGAAGCACAACTCGTCGATACGCAAGAGCTTTTCTCGCTAGGAAGTCGAACCCAACGCAAATTATCACTTCGATTCCTCGCATGGGCTGTTCTGCAAGAGGATATCCAACAAGATGTGCACGACAGTATAGAAGATGCTCGAACGGCTTTGAGATTATGGTTGAAGTATCTGGAATTTTCGGACGCTGGAATTCTGGAGATTTGGAAGGATAAGATCATGGCGGCTGGTAGGGTGAATAATTTCCGACCTCCTGCTGCTGCTGAGAATCCTAGTGCTCCGAGTACTCCAAGTCGACAGCCTGTGCAGACAGTGTTGCCTGGATCAGCTTTGGGCACTCCGGCGGGGTGAAGAGGACTGTTAGCTGATGGGAGTGTTGAGCAAGGGAAAATGGCAAATCGTCGGCCGGCAGTTTCGATCAGTGAACAGACGATAGATGTCAAGGGCAATGAGACACTGACGCGACAGTAGACTAGGATAGGGCGTGAATGAACACTGAAACTGAATGGGTATTGTTTCTGATTTTTCAATTGGGCGAGCGTCTAAACAATCAGCTGGTAGTCAGTCCTGGTGAACGCCCTGTGCTCTGCGCCAAAAGTTATCTCATCATCATGTCAAAAAGCGCTGCAATCTAGTTGTACAGCAGAAACACGTCTAAATCGTTGGTCCGGCCTTTTGCACCTCCTCAGTAGCCTCATCAGAGTATTTCTTGAAGTTCTCCTGGAACAGTTCTGCAAGTTTTGTGACTTCGTCCTTGAGCGATGCTGTGCCGGTCCAACCCTTGGCAGGGTTCAACAGCTCATCTGGGACACCAGTGCATGTCTTTGGTACTTGGAGGTTGAAGGTCTCGTAGGTCTCGTATTCTGCCTTGGCGAGTTCGCCGTTGTGGATGGCGTCGAGGATGGCGCGAGTGTACTTCAGTGGGCAACGCTTGCCGCCAGTGGTGGCGCCAGCACCGGTCCAGCCGGTGTTGAGGAGCCAAGCGTTGGTGTTGTGTTGCGAGATCTTGTCTGCCAACATCTTGGCATAGCGCATTGGGTGGAGGGCCAGGAAGGGTTGGGCGAAGCAAGAGGAGAAAGTGGCTTGAGGCTCGGTCACACCCTGCTCGGTACCAGCCATCTTCGAGGTGTAACCGGAGATGAAGTGGTACATAGTTTGTGCGCTGCTCAACTTGGAGATCGGAGGAAGGACACCACGAGCATCGCAGGTCAGGAGGATGATGTTCGATGGGTGGTGGTCTGAGATGCATGGAATCTTGGTGTTCTCGATGTATTCGATTGGGTATGCGCAACGGGTGTTTTCCGTCAATGTGGTGTCGTCGTAGTCCACAACACGAGTCTCTGGGTCGAACACGACGTTTTCGAGGATGGATCCGAACTTGATGGCGTTGAAGATATCTGGTTCCTTCTCGGCGGAGAGGCCAATGCACTTGGCGTAGCAACCACCTTCGATGTTGAAGACACCACGATCGCTCCAGCAGTGCTCGTCGTCACCAATCAAGGCACGCTTGGGGTCGGCGGAGAGAGTGGTCTTGCCGGTACCTGACAGACCGAAGAAGACGGTGACATCGCCGTCCTTGCCCTCGTTGGCGGAGGAGTGAAGTGTGAGCACGTTGTGCTTGACGGGCATCTCGTAGAAGAGAACAGTGAAGATACTGATATCGTTAGCTGTGTTCCCTCTCACAAACAGATATCATTGGAGAGCCATACCCCTTCTTCATTTCTCCAGCGTACTCAGTTCCAAGAATAACCATCTCCTTTTCTTGGAAGTTGATAGAGACGGATGTGTTGGAGGTCATACTCGTGGTATATCTGTTTGCAGGGAAAGCACCGGCATTGTAGATCACGTAGTCGGGGTGGAAGTGCTCGAGCTCTTTCCGCGAAGGACGGATGAGCATGTTGTACATGAACAAAGCATGGTAGGCACGCGCGCAGACGACACGCACGTTGATGCGGTAGCGTTCGTCCCAGCCGGCGTAGCCATCGATCACGTAGATGCGGTTGCGGGTGTTGAGGTAGTCGACGGCACGTTCGCGGTTGATACGCCAGACCTGTCGCCGACACAAATTAGCATGTGAAGATGCACGTGAAGTCGCGCGCGAGTCGTGTGAAGTGTGGTGTCCGGTCATGCCCGAGAGAGCGGCAGCGGGCAAGCGGGCGTCTGGGGTCTAGCGCGGCTGATTGTCGGCTATGCGAGGTTGGGGATGACGTTTGGCGGGACATGGCAACCACAGCTTCGGCCAAGCCGCTGCCCCGCCAAACGCGTCTAGTCCGTCCAGTACGCTGCCGAGCGATGATGGTGCATGATGGGGGATGAAGAGGCAGAAGGAATAGCAGCAGCAGAGCACACTCACCTCTGGCGTCATGGGCTTGTTGACTGGTCCCCACCACACATCGCTCTCACTGCCCTCCTCCTTGACAATGCGCTTATCCGATGGCGAGCGGCCGGTCTTCGCGCCTGAGTATGCCGACAGAGCGCCTGTCGATGTGATGGCCGAGCCGGTCTCGTATACCAATGCATCTTCGTACAACGCCGCTACCGAGGGATTGGCAATCTGCAGCCACGGTTAGCTCTTGCAACGTCTGGGGGCAGCGGGGGCTTGGCCTACAATGGCCACACGGTCGTAGTCGATGTGTGCGCGGTCATGGAGCTCCTCCTCGATTTCTGTGTGCTCGTGCTTGGGCCTGTGATGCGTTTCTCGTCAGCGGGGCAAGCTCCATGGCAGTGGGCGGACAGGACAGCACTCACTCGACACCGGTAGGGTGCAGCGCCGTCTTGTTAACGCGAGCCGCCATGGTGATTGCAGGTGATGTGTTATGGCCTCGTTGTTGTCTGTACTTGGACACGAGTTGCCGGAAGTTTGAGAGTGGAGATGGAAGCAAACGCTGCTGGAGGAAGAAATAAAGTGACCCTCTCCAGGAAGTGCGGCGGCACGAGAGTTTTGTACTTTCGCTCGACCTTCACTCGACATGCCCTCGGGACACGATCCCTTGTGTGTATGATCTAAGCCCCACGACCGCAAACCACTCCGACGAGCTATTTGACAAGCCGTTATTGGTGATTGGCCTGTCTGCGAAGCAACGAGAATTCTACGGACCACGAAATGCCGTCACGTGATCGTCAAATCTCCCAAAACACGTCTTTGCGGTGCGGGTAGTATCGGGATCGGTTGGGCACTGCGGTATATCTGAAATATGTGTCTGCCGCTGCCACGATGCGGAAGCGCTGGCGGATGAAGTCTAGACACGCTGCTTATTACCGACATGAAAGGTGCAAGAACAGTCTGTTGTGGCCAGCCAAGAAGGCGCTGCCGCCTCCGCAAACTCGGGAGTGAGGAGGTGGAGAAAAGCATCTATCGTGCAAACGATGTCATAAAAACATCTCGATCCAAGACAAAACGGCAGTACACGGCTTTGTGGCCTCGCTAGGCTTAAAACGCGCAACCAGGCCGGAAGACTGCAGCCAAGCGCATGTCGCCCAGAGGGCTGGACGTGGGTGCTCACGAACGGCGTGTGCGCAGGAATACATAGCACGGCGACCCAAGCTGCGCTCCTCAAACAATGGCGAAAAAAATATCAGATTTCGAATCGCTTGAGACTCTTCGTGTTCCTCCTAGTGTCTTTCACGCCCGAACGCCTCTTCAGGTCAAAGCTAGTTGCTCGCAGGTATGTCCCATAGAGATAACAATAGCGAAGATCTGATCGCATGCAGCATGTCTGTAGCAGCATTAATAAACAATTGCCCCAAAGCCCGCCAATGTGAACGCTCAACGCTCCGCAACAAAGTTACTGTCTCATAGGTTCGCAGCGATTGCGCAACTGCATGCCAGTTGCATGTAAGGTTTCTTGTCTTCGTGTATTTGCGTACCGTCGTCGTGTATAACCCGTCCCCTGTGGCAATCCAAGCAAAAGTTGTCAGATGAGCCCCATTCCTGTCAGCCATCGCCTGTGTCAATATCCCGTCTGGCCCTGAACATCGCAGTCCTCACTCCTGTTTCATCGTACTGTTGTATCCGGTTCCATTAACCATCGTCGTCCTGTTCTGACGCGCCTTCTTGAATGCCCGCGAGTCGATGCTGTTCGCGCGTCTGCACGCTGTCACCTTCTTCCTTGACTTGAGGGTCATCGATCGCGGCTGCAATCTTGACACCTTCTCTGGGTCCGCTCTGGGGTGGTTCCTGATTGGGAGTGGTATCGGCTGCGAAAGTATCCTTCTGCGCCACATCAAACCATCCTCCACGTTCCCACGATCCTGGCTGGTAGAGGTTCTCTTTCCGCACTTGCTGATCCACTATGCCCTCCATGATCTCTGACAAGCGAACAAATGATATTGGTTTGAGTATCCAGCCGTCGAACCCACCATTGATGTATTTTTGCCTTTCTTTCTCGATGAGTGATGCCGAAACGGCGATGATTGGCACACGGCCGTTCATAGCAGCTCGTGTCGACAATAGTTGGGTAGGATGTGACTTCTCAAAAGAGCGGATCATCTTGGCCGAAGTGAGTCCATCAACAATGGGCATCTACCTGATTGTCAGTCTCTCAATGCTCGCCACCTAATGAGGGGTTGGACAACTCACCTGCATATCCATCAAGACAATGTCGAAGAAGCCCGTACGGTCACAATATATGCTGGCACATTCTTCTCCATTAACAGTGAGAACAACTTCATGACCAAGCTTCTCCAATCTCTTCTTGATGATGCGACTGTTAACCGGGTCGTCCTCGGCGACAAGCACCTTCATGTGCCCTGCATCGATTCTAGGTCCAGGAGAGCTGATGGACTCTGCTTTAACTAATCGGGATCTGGTGGTTGGGGACTGATCTGCTGTCGGCGATGCGAATTCATCCGGCACTCGGATAGGACGAATGGGCGTCCCGGAATCGGTTACTTCACTTTCCCCAGGCCGACCAAGCCTTGCTTTTCGCAATTGCTGTTGCTCAGGACCTGCGGTCGCTTCGATACTGCTGCGACGCGTCCTGAATGTCGAGTCACTATGCTCAGCCCCTGTTGAATGGCGAGTCTGAATCAGCGGTCTTGAGGGCCCGCTACTAGCCCGGCTACTGCTGCGCTGCACGCTGTTCTCGTGCCATCCTTCGACTCGATGCGGCTCCTGGATAGCTTCGATCAACCTGTCGGCCTCGCTTTTGCTGCTACGATTGGAGGATTTGCTGAAGTTGCTCCTACCGGACCGATAGCTGTTCTTACTGCCGAAGCTTTCGGAGCTGTTCTTGCGTACCATATCAGGAGGACTGCGCGCCTCGCCTGAGCTGCTACTCCGCTCAATGAGCGTCACCATGCCCTCGGTCGTTTGCTCCGCGGTATCGAGCGACAGCTCGGCATGCGGTGTGACTGATCCTTGCGAGCCGTCTGCTTCCAGTGCTTTCTGCTTGGATTCACTCTCGGGTATTTCGAATGGGAACTGTATAACGAAGCGCGACCCTTTCCCCTCTTCAGATTTCAGGCGGAGTTGACCGTTCATGTTGCGAATTATTCGCGCGACAACGGCTAGGCCAAGGCCAAGCGTTTTGCCCTCTGCCGGCTTTGTTGAATCGGGCAGCGTTTGCTCAGGGACGATGGCCTCTCCCAGCATATCTTCTGTCTCAGTGTGAACCTGCTCGAGCTCACGGAAGAGAGCATCTAGCTTCTTGGCATTCATACCGACGCCAGAATCTGCGATGCTGATTTCTACCTCGACATGGGTTTCCCCGCGAGAAGCCACGTACATTTCGACTTTGACGCCTCCTTCTCGCGTATTCTGGATCGCATTTGCGGTCACGTTGCTGATGGCTTGCCGTATTCTGCGTTGGTCGCCGATGACTTGACGTGGAATTCCTGGCCGGTTGAATACTTCGTAAGAGATGTTTTTCCTCCTCGCATCCCCTTTGAACATGTCTGTTGCTTCATAGAGCGTGGCAGTCAGGTCGAAAACTTCATCCTTAACGAGCTCGCCGCCTTCTTCTGTCTTCGTGAGGTCCAACAAATCGTTGATAACATATATCAACGATTTGGAAGCTGAATGAGATTTTGCTAGATTATCCCGCGTTTCTTGATCGAGTGTGCCTTCCAATGCGATCTCCAGATAATTTATGATGGCGTTCAACGGTGTGCGGACTTCGTGGGCCGAGTTGGCCAGCAGTAGGCGTGTGAGTTGACTGTTCTGCAGAGCAGCTTCCTTCTGTCGCCATACTTCGATGAACTTGCCATAAACCAAACAGAGTACCGCTGCAGTCTCAATTTCCTCCTCTGACCACTCGCGGCACTTTCCAACGACCATCTCGCTCCACGTGCGGAAGCTCTTTCGAGGCTCAAGGTAGCCCTCCGTTCCTTCTTTGATGTATTTCTCGTACGGATTTCCGGCCCACTTCACTTCTTTCAATTGTCCTTTTCGGAAAAATACAATAAAGTCCTGACCTCCAACAGATAGGGGCACAAGCAGAAGGCCAGCAATTTCCTTGAAGCCGGGGGCGTAACGGAGGTCGGGAAAGTCCTCACGTATGTCCTGGGAGGTCATCACGTTCGTTACACATCGCATGCGGAGGTATTCTAGCATCGCCAAGGCTTCTTGTGAGTGCTCAAGGTGTCCCAGGATTTTGGTCTCGCCGCGGATGGAGAGCATGCCAAAGTCAGCATCGAAGAGTTTCAATAAGTCCTCGGAAGATGCGATAATGTAGCCGGACGGATTACTCTGGGTGGGTACAGTGTTGATCAGCTTGCGCGCTTGCAGCCGCGAGGCATATGAAAGCCTCTCGATGTTGCGAGAAGCAGAATCTCCGACGAGACGGCACATCTTGCGGATGGGGAAGGAAACCCTCATGCCTTTTGAGCCGTATGAATGGCAAGCTATTAATCCCCACAGTTCCTCGAACGCGTTAATTGAAATGGACATGGAAGAGCGAACCGCCATGTTTCCAAGATATTTGATATGGATAGGTGACATGGCGCGCAGGTATGAGTACGTAAGATCCAATGGTGATTCGAGGTCGTCCATTGTCCGGCACACTAGGCGAGCAGTCTCCTGATCACGATCGTACAGCATCCGCACCTTGTTGATCTTGTAAAGATCTCGCGCTTGCTTGGGAATATCTGACGCCGGAAAGTTGAGTCCTTTGTAGAGATCCTTTGTGGCACGGGGATCGACGAGTTCTGTCACCACCCTGCCATTCCAGTGTTGATCGAATTGATACACCATGACACGGTGGAAACCTGTCAGTTCTTTGACAACTCCGACCAGAATCTTCAAGAATTTTCCGAGATTTGGGGCCGCTGCCAGTTGCTCTTGAACTTGGCTCATAATGTTGAACACCTCCATCGCCGCAGCCTCGCCTTTTCGCTTACGGGCACTCCGCAAGACACGGAGAGGCTTGCTACTGTTCTGCGTACTTTCAAGATACTCCTCTGCCGTAGGACGGCTGTCAAGAGTGTCCTCCGGCGGCTCCGGGGTCATGTCGTTGGGAGGCACCAGCGGATTCACAGGATCGTCTTCGAGCTCAAATTCGCAAATGACCAGGTTAGGATTTCTCTCGTTGATATGCATCGCACACCAGAACTTTTGGCTTTTCCTTTGGGGGTTACGGATGGACATGGTGAAAACTTCTGGCCCATTAGTCACAACATCTGCGTCCTCATCTCGAATGAAATCCACGTGGTCCAATAAATTGTCGGCCTGCTCTTCCGACAGAATGTCCGTGAAGCTATCTAAGGCGAAAAGCTGTTGTGGTGTATATCCTATAAGGCGCCTGGAATTTTCGCTCACGATCCGTACGACCAATTTGCCTTCTTGTTGCTCCTCCAACGCAATGAGAAGGCCGAACCCCTGAACCGCGCCTGGGATGTGGATTGGTTCATCTTCACAGCGTTGGAGAGTGTCACCATCTCGGCCAGTTATGATGGCGTGGCCACCGTCCGTAACCACATGTTTGAAGCGGGCCGTGACGAGCGGTCCAGTTTCGTCCAGCCCACTCTTCGCACTGCTCTTAACAGATGCGGCGCGCACAGAAGAAACTGGCTCGCTCGGCGAGGTAGACCTCACGTCATGTCCACTGCCCACGCTCTCCGTCTCGGCAATGATCTCGTTCAACACATGCTGCGGCTGTGCTCGGTTCCGTGAGCTGCTCACTTGCGAAGTGCCGGTGGTGGATGTCGACGCCTTTCGACTTGAGGACTCGGGCTCTTCGCTGTCTCGACGCACTGGTTTGCGTTCCTTGCTATTCGGCCTGCCCCGTGCAGGAGTACCTGTCGGTGGCACTGGCTCAGCTGTGCTGATGGCATTCAGGGACATGCGGCGGGCATGAGCCGAATTCTGGAAGTAGCCATCGGGTCGCTCACTCCTGGTCAATGGCGTTGGTGTAGGGTCGACCGACACGACAGAGCGGATTGGGAAAACACGATCTGCTGCCGCCGGGCTCAGCTGGCCGTCAGCGCTGTCCGAAGGCGACTGCGGCCGATCACTTGGGCCTAAGCTGGGGCGAGGTGGTAGATCGTCAACGGACAAGTTCGGATACTTGTTTGTGCGTGGCGTAGCATCGTCGTAATCTGTAGGCGCGTTGGTCGCTGAGCTGGCAGCAGTTGTAGACACTTCGTCGGGCGTCTCGCTGGACGGCGTCTCGTGCTCCGATCCGGTGGACATGGTGCTGGCGACCAGGGCCAGTGGCCGCAGTCCTTACTGCAGCGCCCCGGCGGATTGCCTGCTCTCCTCGTGCGTGGCACGACCTAAAAGTCGTGGCCGAAGCCGGTTCGCCACCACCGAGTGGAAGGGTGCAGTGCCAACATGCGTCCTCTCTGCATGGGCTGCTCGCTGCGAGACGGCCAGTCGAAGGGCAGGCACAGAGGAGGGAGGATGAGTGGGATTCGGGCGTGCGTGGGAGCGTGTGCGCGGACTGGCGGACGAGGCGAGGTGGTGGTGACGGGTAGATCGAGGGACGCGGGGAGAGGCGAGATCGCGTCGCCGTCGTGGTCAATAATGTCGGCGCGACACCAGGCGTCGGCGGCGAGGGGCAAGGGCGGTGGTGGAAGTGGTGCCTCGCGGAAAGATCGATGCAGCGACATGCAAGTGGAGCACAGACAAGCCACCCCGTCTTTTTGCGTTTTCGAGCCAGTGGCAACGACTTCAATGATCGGGAGATGATGCGCCTCGCGCTTCTGGCGTGCAGCGGCCACGATGTTCATGCGTCCGCCGAGCGGCAGCACATGCAAAGGACGACTGGGCCACCGCAACGACTGACGATGTCTTTGTTCCCGCAGCGTTCGAGGCGCCGCCAGCAATAATCGGACGACAACAACAACGAGCGTGCACCAAGCACACGCGAAGATGCGCGGATGGAGGTGCATGCGGCGATACTCGGCCGTCCGGCGACCGGTATTCAGCCGCAAGTCTTCCACCTGCACCATGCTGCTGGCATTGTCCTCCGCCCATTGCGGCCGTCATGTCGACCGTTGCACGTTCCGACGGCACGCGGAGAGACGGTGCTTGGCGAGTGCTTGAGCTAGGTTCGATGCTGCGTTGCGATGGTACAGCCAAACAGCACACCGATCCGCTGGCTATTGTCTGCTAAGTTACTGCGGACCCATAGAACTAACTTGAGCCTCATCTTCTGCACCAGGGCAAGGGCGCTCCATCAGCCCTGCGGCTCTGCTCTGGTCTCAGAAGCATCCCGCACGAGCTGCACACAGCACAGCTCTTCGCACGTGTGTACGGCACGGGCGCGGTGCAGCATGCAAGCCACCTGTCACCACACGCCATCACGCTGTGGTCGTTTACCTCATAGCTGTATCGCGAATCAGGTCAGGCTCTTGACACACTGCAGATGCTGAGGTAGCTACATATGTACTATAGCTTGGGCGGCCGACGCCCCTGCTCATGCCTACGCGATGGACATGCTGGAATGCAAGTGCTCGTGTGGTCTATGGAGCGCTGCAGTGCTGCATGGCAGCAGAGCAGAGCGTCAGAGCGTTGTCCGCGAACGGCGTGCACCTGCCCAAAGCTCGCCATGTGGTGACGGGTGCATGCGGCACAAATTATAAGGTCGCGGTTGAAAGTGCAGTCTAGTAGTCGGGGGAATCGGCTCGCCGTGGCGGTTTGTAAAAGAAGCTACTGTGACTCGCTAATGTACATGCAAGCGCATACCCGCTCCTGCAGAAGTTGCCACCGCCAGCGTCACCTCTCGAGGTGGGAAGGGTGCTGGCGGAAGGGCCAAGACAAAGACCGCTGCACTGCACCCCTCCATCTCTTCTCACCTCCCCGTGAGACCTTTCGCGCCGGCGCCGCCCACGTGGAGCGCTGATTTGCCCCGACTGCATCTCGTCCTCCCAACCTCGCTTCTCCACGTCCCAAAGGACGACGACACGCTCCCCTTCAACTCCTCTCCCTTCACGACTCTGACCTTACCACCATCCTTGCCAACAGACGATGCCCAACGAACCTGACGAACATGCACGCCTCAATCGCACCGTCCTGAATAGCACGCGCCCGCTGAACGTCATCTTTGCTTCCGTTGGCGTGGCCGACCGCAAGATCGTGCAGGACCTGATACCTCTTCTCGCAGATCTCTCCGATGTCTCGCTCCGAGCCATCCTCGACCCTGCGTTCTCCAGTGAGGACTTCTTCCATGCCTCGACATCATGTCTGACCATGTCGAACCTCGCTCGGCAGACCGCCGCGCGCGGTGCAGCGGAGATTGAGCAAGAAGCTCCCGAGCTGTGCCAGTGGGCGGATTTATTAGTGCTCGCTCCACTTGATGCCAACAACCTAGCCAAGATGCTGCATGGGCATACAGACAACCTGGTGTTAGAGGTTCTGAGGAGTTGGGACGTGTCCAAGAAGATCTTGCTGCTGCCGGGCATGACTTCACCTATGTGGGAAAATCCCATGACCAAGAAGCAGCTCACCAAGATTCGCAAGAAGTGGAATTGGGTGCAGGTGCTACAACCCATGTTGTGGGCCTTCGTCGACGAGCAAAAGCGTCTGATTTCGTGGGATGCTGCAGATGAGTTGGTCGAAGCCGTTCGCAACCAGGTGGACTTGATGAACATTGGCGCTGGGCTCGATGTGTCGCCACACCATAAGTCATGCTTCACTCCGGCGTCAAAGCAGGCTGGCAGCATGCTGCCTCCCGAATTGTGGACCATGATCATCGATTATACAGGCGATTGGGAGCTAGCTCAGACATTGCACATCTACACAAATTTGAAACCGCCCGCAGAATGGACGTCTCATACCAGCCCGCAGGGACCGCGCAACTATATGGAGGCCCTTGAGTTAACCCTTCTGCGAGGCAATCTCGCCGATGTCAAGCACTTCGTAGCGACGCACAGTGTTCCACGCTGGCTTTCGAAACTTTGTATCAAGCTCATTATGCGATTCGCCATGACTGATTTGCTGGTACATCTCGAGACCAATCACACCGACCTCTTCTGGGCAACCTTCGGCCATACTTTCTTGCCTGACAAAGCCTCTTCCGTTTTCGGCAGGACAGAGATACTCGAGTTTTGGAGGACATCGCCTTCGTTCCTCACCAAAGAATACAATTGCGAAGCCTTGGATGGAGCATCTCGAGCAGGATTCGTCAATATTTTGGAGTGGTGGCAGCATTCCGGCTTGCCCCTGAAGTTCACCGAGGCAGCACTTGAGCAAGCGAGCAGCCAGGGCCACATCTCTGTGCTGGACTGGTGGAAGGCACAGTCGACAGCAGTGGACGACTCAAGTGTCAGTGTTGATTCCTCCAAGGTCCGGCTGAAGCCTGGCAAAAGCATCTGCTATGCTACACAGAATGGTCATACGGAGGTGGTGCGTTGGTGGCTATACAGTGGGATCGCATTTCCCCATGAGGACACTGTGTCGAAGTTAGCGTCCACTCACGGCCATGTGGAAATTCTCCAGCTTTGGCATGAAGTCAAAGGTTCTAAAATGATTTTTGACAACCAGGTCCTGGTTGGTGCAACGAAGAGTGGGAATGTGGATGTTCTTGAGTGGTGGAAAACGTCCGGTCTCAAGGTAGAGTACAAGACTTGCGATGTCGAAGAAGCGCTCGAAGACGGCTACGAAGGAGAACGTGGCATGGAAGTGCGAAGATGGTGGGCGAGAAACGGTCTCAACTTGGGTGTCGGAACGAGCGAGTGGATGAAGACCAAAGTACTGAATTCTTGAAAAGCGTTAAAGCATTGGAAAGGATCTAAGCATAGCATGGCGGCGGCGTTATAGGCTAAAACATAGAATGTTACACCGAGACCTAGTCTGTTGCGAAAGCACTCAGTACCTCAGACTGGTCAGCTTCATCATTTCGAGCGATATCAAATTGAAGTATGTGAGCTTCGCGGCCAAAAGTCGCGGCGCCTTCCACTTCCTTGCGAGCAACCTTGATGTCTTGAATTCAACCTCACCTCAACTTCGTCCAACGATCTGAAGCTTGCAATATGGCGCAGACTGTACTACTGGAGACCTCGTTGGGTTCTGTGACCCTCGAGTTGTACACACAACATGCGCCACGCACCTGCGAAAATTTCGCAACGCTCTGCTCCAGACATTACTACGACAATACCATTTTCCATCGTGTCATTCCCGATTTCATGGTACGTGTCCCGTATACACTTCTTACCAGATACGAAAACTAACCTCAGTACACAGATCCAAGGTGGCGACCCCACAGGCACAGGACGAGGGGGAAGCTCCATCTGGGGCGAGAAATTCGAAGATGAGATTCGTTCTGACCTAAAGCACACTGGTGCTGGCGTACTGTCTATGGCAAACTCCGGACCAAATACCAATGGCTCTCAGTTCTTTATCACTTTGGCTCCGACTCCGTGGCTGGATGGCAAGCACACGATTTTCGGGCGCGTCAAGAATGGGATGCGCACGGTGCAGAAGTTGGGCCTCGTTAAGACTGGTGCTGAAGACAGACCTGAAGAGGAGATCAAGATTATTTCGACGCGTGTCCTTACGAACGAGGACGACTGAGGTTGTATGAGACGTTTCCGTGACGAACTCTGCATGCAAGGCACCGCGAGGATGTCAACAAGAAGAGCTGAAAGCTCTGACTTGAGAAGAAACGGTCGCCATTAAGCATGCTTATCTTGCTACCGATCACTCGACGCTCACTGAAGAGGCCCATTTGGATGCAAGAGCACCTTCGAGTACCCCTCGATGCGCTTGTCAAATTTCTCGTACGCCATAGGGGCGTCCTCCAAAGACAGCTCGTGAGACACAACGAACGACGGCTTCGCACGTCCGCTGATGATCAGATCACGCAGATAGCGATTGTAAGCCTTGACTATACGTCTGTCAGCAATGGAAACTCACTGTTGTTAAGATTTGCACTTACCATTACATTGTCCGGTGCCGAGCTTCAGACCCTTTTCGAAGAGCTTGCCGAAGGATAGCCTTAAGGATCGAGAAGTCAGTAGCTATCTTCAAGAGTGCACGTTACAGCTTGAGCTCACAAGATCTGGCCCTTTCCGGACTTTTCATCTGGAGCACCAGGATCGCTGGGCACATAAAGTCCCGGAATGCCCTTCACAACGCGTCAGAACCCAAACAGGGCTTTCGTTTCGCACTTCGATACTCACGAGACCGCCGGTTGGCCTAGTGACCATGATCAGTTGGTCCAGTACAATGTTCGGCTGTTCCTTGCTGCCATCTTTATCGACCGCCTGGTAACCAACAGCATCCACAGCTCTGTCCACCATTCCGCCATTTTTCTCGATGACTGTCTCTGGTCAGCGGAAGTCTACGCACAAACAAAGAGGGGAAAACTCACTTTGCTCTACTGGATCGCCATCTCTGAAGTTGATGGGAATGCAGCCAATCTTCTCGGCTTGATCAAGACGCTCCTTGACTTGGTCGACAACGAACACACGGGAGGCACCACGAATGACGCCCGAGTATGCGGCCATGAGACCCACGGGACCGGCTCCGAAGACAGCTACAGACTCGCCACTTTGGAAGCCAGCCAGGACGAGACCATGCCAGCCAGTCTAAAGAAGTGTCAGAATTGTGTATTGCTGGAAATATGATTCGCTCTTACTGGAAAGATATCTGTATGCACACCATGTCAGCTCTGAATGAGTGTGCTATCAACTTTAAGTGTCATACCGGCAAGAAGTGCGAAATCTGCTTCATGCTCTGTGCCCTGGGGGAGCACCAAAGCATTGAAATCTGCAAATGGGACACGAAGGTACTGCGCTTGACCACCTTGGTATGGACCCATGGCAACATATCCATAAGCGCCACTTCAGAATCGTCAGCATCCGTTCGAAGTCTCTCTCGTTGGACTTCTCGGAGCTCACCCAGCAAATCCAGGATTGACACCAGTGCAGAAGGCTAATCGAAGAAGTCAGTGAAGCTCCCACACCCGTTCACTGGGGCTGAGTACCTGTCTTGCCCTCCTCACAATTTCGGCAACGACCATCTGCAACATTGAAGGGCAGCACGATACGATCGCCCTTCTTTAGCAAAGTCACGCCAGAGCCGACTTCAGTGATTACTCCCATATTCTCGTGGCCAAAGACTAGACCTTGCTCGGCTGCAGTACGGCCTTCGTACCTGAAAAAGAATGTCAGACGCTGTACAAGTCGCGCCGACGACATTGTTTCTCCGCACAAGTCGAGGACAATATGAGCTATTCGAAGCTGGACTGGACTAACATATGCAAATCCGAACCGCAGATACAAGTCGTCGTAACTTTGATGATCACATCGTCCTACAACATGGCCGTTAGCGCTTGCAAAAAGTCAACACGTTATCGCTCATCATACCGGATGCTGGATCTTGGGTAGATCGATCCTGTATCATATCAGCTTGCTGCTCATGATGGCTAATAGGAAAAGCTCACTCTCGAACGGCGACCTTGAACGGACCATCGTAATGGAGCGCCTTCATCTTCGTTTCCGACATTGTGTGGTTAATAGTAGATCTTCGCGTGCAGTACGATTAATGGAGGAAATGAGTTTCAATGGTCAGAGGATATCGAGCAGCACGACACGAACGTATGAAAAGAGAAGTGAATGCTCTATTTATTATCCTACGTTGTAAGACGGCTCAATGCTTGATTGACCTCATAAGAGGCGGGCAAGCGGGGTCAGCTTCGCGTAGGAAGCTAAGAGACTTGACGCGTTGCCAACTTGTCGCGGGGTTGCAACTGCAAGAGAGCTTGTCGATTTGATTCTCTACTGGATCCGGAGCCTGGTGGATTACTAGCAAGGGAAGGAAACAGCACCTTGTTGCGGCGAGCAGACCGACGCCCGGGCCAGCCGTTCAAAGTGATCGGCAGACGTCGGACGAGTTGCAGGGAGACAGTCCTCGGTTCTCGGCGTTCTAATAGCAAGCAACGCTGCTGCATTCAAGTATGACAGTCGCAGAATCTTGAACACACGACAACTACAACATGTACAGAAATTCGCAGCTGTTGCGGCTAGCCAGAACTCATCGCGTGCTTGGTTGCGATGCTGGGCTTTGGCAACCATTTCACAACACACGCCGAAGATGTCGTAACCTGTATTCGACCTCATCTGATATCAGCAATGGAATACAGTGCCAATTTGAAAAAGACAGACGCGTGGCAACACTGTCCATCAACAATCCGAAGAAGATGAACATTGTTAACAGCTCCATTCTCTCACAACTAACCACAACCTGCGAAGAACTGAGCAAAGACCAAGATTTACGCGCTGTGGTTCTCACTGGGGGTCCCACTGCAGAAGGCAAAAGTCCATCCTTCATTGGAGGAGCAGATATCAAGGAGATGTGTTCTTTATCCAGTCCAGAAGACGCCCGAACCTTCATCACCGGAGTGCACAAGGCGTGCCAAGCACTGCGAGATCTCCCAGTCCCTGTCATCGCCCGTGTGGACGGCTTCTCGCTCGGCGCGGGCCTCGAAATCATGGTATCCTGCGATCTGCGGGTCGCGACACAAGAATCGCACTTCGGAATGCCAGAAGTTCGGGTGGGAATCCCCAGCGTTGTCGAGGCAGCATTGCTGCCACAGTTGATTGGATTTGGGCGGACACGCCGGCTGCTCTATTTGGCTGAGATTATCAATGGCCTTCAGGCAAAAGAGTGGGGACTCGTTGAAGAGGTCGTGCAGGACGCGGATGGTCTTGACCAGACCGTCGACGAGTGGGTATCCAGGCTGTGCGAAATGGGCCCGATAGCAATCCGACAACAGAAAAGGCTGATGATGCGATGGGAAGATTGCAGTGTAGCAGAGGGCATACAAGCGGGAATCGATGAATTCGCTCTCGCCTTCGAAGCCAACGGCGGCCAGGAGCCGAGGGAGTATATGGTCAGACCGTTCATTCAAAACAGTCCAGGCTCCGTGCTAATGCTTCCCAGAGACGCTTCCTCAATCGTGCGAGAGGGCAGTGAGGCGCTAGAGATGCGAGCACCGACCTCAGATTGCTATCTCTATAGCTTATCGCTGTGAGTGCTGCCAACAGAGCTGCGGAGCCATAACATGGAGGCGTCGAAGGCTGCTCTCCGTCACAAACTATCGGCGGAAGACTCTGAGTTCGAGATCTGGACTTCAGCCGAAAGGGTTCACACTCGCCCTTGTGCTTGACACAAGTCTGCGCCTGAGCAAGTCCTTAGCATTCTCTTTGCTCGGTGCGGCAGATCGCTTGTTGACTCCGCTAGTTGTTCTAGTGAACATAGGCTTCGCGTCTGCTTTTCGCAGCTCTGAGCTCGCACTGGATTCGCCAAAGGAGACGGTCTTCGCGCGCAGTTCGTCTTCCTGCGTTTCGGGTAGCAGCTCCATTTCAGTACCGATTCGATCCTTAATCTGCTGGTCGGCCAGTTCTTTGCGTTTTATGGTCTTCCTCTCGCGTCGAAAAGTGTCACGCACTCGTCTGTTGGCGGTCCAGGGATCGTCCCAGGCGCGCTCGCCAGCTTGGTACAGCTCTCGAATACGTTTCGCATTGCTCTCAGTGCTCTGCTTCTCCTCGGCTTTGCCTTCCAGCTGTGCAAAAGCGTCTTCACGCCTCTGCTCTCGTTCCTCTGCAGTCAAGAGGGGAATATCACCCTCACCTTCACGGATTCGGTCATTTGGATCTCCGTAGTCTCTAGCCTTACCTCCTTCAACAACCACGTAGGCAGTATTTTTGGGGTCGGTCTTGATCTCAATAACACCGTTGCATGCTGGGTGCCGCATGCGGAAACTCCATATTGGAGTACTATAATAGTTGCCACTTTTGCGCTTCTCAGCATTGAATCGAACACCTTGCCCGATGATGGCGTGTGGTTGACAAGTGTGACACCAGACGGCGAAAGGCATCTCGAAGCGCACCGTCTGCGAGCCATCCTTTTTCAGCACGCCCGGAGCGCGACGCTTCTGGAGACGATTCGCGCTCGTGGTACCCTCCACCTCGGGCGGAAGGTATCTGTTGTAGTGCTGTGACATGTCGGATGAAATGCACTGCGCGGCGCGGCAGTGGCGAAGACGACCTTTAGGCGACGCGGGTTGTTGTGGCTTCCAGGAGATGGCCCACTGGAACAGAGGTCACGGGAACCCGGATTCCTTGATCGAAAATCCGGTCATTCATGGTAGCGAGACACGTTGTGCTGAGGTTTTCGTCTGGTTGTCAGTGGAATTTGCCCCTCGAGGATTGGACGGGAGCCCGCTTGCCCGCTGAATCAGCAACTAACGTCATATTAATTTTCCATTTCGCTTGCAACATCTCTGACTGACCTAACCTAACCCGACACTCGACACTCGACACACATCGAGCATGGCCTCTACAGCGTCTGCTCAGAATGGCTCCGCCCACCCCTTCACTTGCAATACATGTCAAGTGGCCTTCCGGACGAGCGACCTTCAACGCACGCACATGCAATCTGACTGGCACCGCTACAATCTCAAGCGTCGAGTCGCGTCATTGCCACCCCTCTCCTCTGAGATCTTCGCCGAAAAGGTCCTTGCGAACAAGGCCACCGCAGCTGCCACGGCAGCTCGAGCAAGCTTCGAAAAGCGATGTGAGCCTTGCGATAAGACATACTTCAGCGAAGGCGCCTTCGTGAACCACCTGGGGAGTCAGAAGCACCGCCTTCATGTTGCACGATTCAACGCTCGTGGCGGCGGCGCAGATGGGGCAGATACGGACAGCATGGCAGACTCGACCTTCACACTCGGTGACTCTATTGACACGGCAAGCACGACAGCGAGTACAGTGAACGGCGAAGAGGCGACAGAGGACGTTCTGGACGAGGTCGTCGGTGGCATCAGTAGGACAACTCTCAACGGAAATGTGGCTCAGCCAGACGGAGCGTCACAGCCTGCACCCTCCACGTCAGCAGAAACCGAAGACGATGACTACGAACACAAGGCCGATCTGAATCAATGCCTGTTCTGCAACTACATCTCGCCCACCATGGACCTCAACATCAATCACATGTCTCGACAACACGGCTTCTTCATTCCCGAGCGGGACTACCTAGTCGATCTTCCTGGCCTCGTCAACTACCTCAGCGAGACCGTGGCCGTGCTGCACCAGTGTCTGCTATGTCACAAACAGCTACACACAACCTCCGGTATCCAGACTCACATGCGCGATAGAGGCCACTGTATGATTGCATATAGCACCGAAGAGGAGCAAATGGATGTCGGCGAATTCTACGATTTCCGATCGACGTATTCCGACGAAGAGAGTGAGACAGAAGACGAGGGGACCAGCGGGGGTGTCAAGCTGGGCGCCAAGCGTGCCGCAAAGACTACGATTCAGAACGAGGCAGGTGAAGATGTGGACATGGAGGATGACGAGGGATGGGAAAGTGACGGCTCACTGTCGTCTGTACCCACTGACGAGATTGGTTCTGTTCCTGTTGACAAGTCGCACATGCACGAGCGGCTAGGCCTGCATCGCCATCACTCTCACAAAGACCCCAGACCGCATAAGAGCAGCGACGGATTCCACTCTCATGCGCACGGAGGGTCGCACGCGGTTTACCACGACGACTACGAACTTCATCTACCATCAGGACGAACGGCAGGCCACCGGAGCCTACGGGCTTACTACAGGCAAAACTTGCGCAACTACCCATCTGCTGACGAGCGGGCCCAGCAGCGCCTGATCGCTGACGGTCGTCATGACTCTGATGCTGATGATGAAGACGCCGACGTAGACCAGGAAGATGGCGATCAGAGGCGTGGTAGACAAATAGTGAGTCGAGCCGACGGCGGCTTGGGTATGGTTGGAGTGAGCGAGGCCAAGAAGCGCGAGGTCAAGGCAGTAGAGAAGCGGGCTACAAAGCGAGCTCAGCGAGCTGAGGCACGGTATCAATGGGGCAACAACAAGCAAGCGAACTTGCAAAAGTATTTCCGCGATCCATTGCTCCAGTAGTGAAATTAGAGCAAGGCGTAGAAGTACTTCGAAGCACGGAGATCAGGTACGCAAAACCAATTGGCAAGCAAACCTCAAACTTTGGTAAAGAAAAACCATACTTGGCGGTCTTTAAGGATATTTTTGTAGTCTCTTGTACGAACATTTACTTCGTCCACTACTGGCGCAACCTGAAATCGCGGCCCCCAAAGCGTGACGGCATTAATGCCAAGCCTCGCTAGTCTGACTCGCTACTTCTCTTCTGTCCACTTCAACTTCACCTCACACCTCGCAACCAGACATGGACCTCCTCGAGGTCGAACGACAGCGGGTGCTGCTGGAGCAGAATCTGGCGAAGCTCAAAGCGAGCCTGAAGCACTTCCAGACGCTGACAGCAGAGTACGAAGGCTTGTCCGAAGAGATCCAAGCGGGCGCGGACGACCTGGACCTGCAACAAATTAGCAAAACCTACCCGGGCGACATCGTGAAAGAAGAGGAGATCTGCGAGTTGGCCGGCATCCCTAAATCACCACGTCCGCCGTCACAAGTTCTTGACCTCATTTCTAAGCGACAGGAATATGTGCAAAAGAACATCGAGACCTTGCAACGGCAATTTTGGGACGCAGAAGCGAAACTCGAAGAACTTGACTTTGCTGCATTTTCCAACCGGGAGAATAGAGAGTCGAGTTTGCCGCTGACAGAGATCCACGAGGAGCTGGACGATGATGGCAATGTTGTGTCAAGTAGCTTGTCACAACCAGAAGCTACCACAGCAACACTAGTCGACACGCTTCGCAAGGCTGGACTATCCAACAAAGACCTTGAGGCCAGCAATGCAGCGACCGAAGGTGCTGCTGAGCGTGGAAGCGATGAATCGGCACCATCGACAACTTTCACAAAACCGCCACCTGCTCTTGTCCACATGAAATCTGCTGCAGATGTGAACCCGCGTCAACGTACGGAAAGCGATGACGAGACCACGTCAGAGCGACCCTCGGTTCGCAAGAAATCGGTTTCCTTCACGGCAGATACGAAACCACCCCCAACGCCGCTTCGTCAGGAATCTCAGGATGGGAAGAGATCGGTATCGTTTAATGACAAGGTGGCAGTCATGCCAGCTGCACCCGCCCCCGACACCAGGTCTGTGTCATTTGCACCACAAGTGGAGGAGATACCCGCGGAGCCAGCGAATGGTGCAGTGTCGGCAGTCGGGGGCGAACAACAAAAGGCGAGCGAAACGCGCCCAGCGACCGATATGCAGAAAACCCTCCGCGAGTTCATGTTCAAGCCTGGCGAAAAAGTGCGTGAATTTGATTCGGATGACAATTTGGCAAGAGAACACATCGTGCTCCCTGAGAACGAGTCAGAAGAAGACGCCGCTACCCGCCGAGAAATGCTTGAATATCACCTGAACGAAGTTGGGCATGTTGTGGCGCAAATGGATCTGGACGAGGACGACTTTGATATGGACGAGAATGGATCGCTGTCCGACTTTCCGTCTTCGGAATATCCAGAGGAAGATACGCCATACACAAGCGGTTTGTCAGATTCTGACAGAGAAAGCGAGGATGAATATGGTCGCAGTAAACGCCCCGTGATCAGCGACGATTATCACAAAGAGATGAAAGCACTACAACAGAGATTGATTGGAAACTTGGGACCGGCACCATCAGCTGCAGAAGCCTCCGAGCTTGGCGCGGACATCGATCCTGAGCATGTCCACAGGCTGGTGATCAAAGACGATAGCACACCAGCTTCGGCATCAGCCTCGACGGCTGCGGGTGACAAAGATGGCAAGAAGCGTGTCAGTTTCGCTGAAGCTCCAACCTTCGCACAGGAGCAGAACGTTGCCCAAAAAGTGGCCACCATGTTGCGAGATGAGAATGAGACCCCGCTAGCAGACGTGGTATCGGAACGAACCAAGAGCGCCGGCGAAGCCTCCTCTTCTCCTCTTCCTCCAACAGCAAGCTCTGGACTTCCATCTCGTTCCAAGGCTGCCCAGAAGCGAGAGGACCAGTCTCCAGCTGCGGATGCGACTCCCACAGGCCCAAGCGGGCAAATCATTGCCGACGAGCTTATCGAGCGTCCCACTCGTGCGACAGGCGTCAATGCCCCTTCAGTGGACGAGCCAGATGCCATTATGCAGCGTCGCGAGCTGGCAGAAGAGTACTACCGACGTCGCAATGATATGATTCGTCAGCAAGGAGGCTTCAAAGCGAGCGGCGACGAGGATGATGACTTGATGGAAGAGCGTGATGGGAAGGTCAAGAAGGTCAGCAGATTCAGAGCTGCGAGGATCAAATAAAGGTTGCGTAGAAAGCAACGTGATGCTATCTAGCGGCTTCGCAACGAGGCTATTGGTAGACAGCCTGCTCTGCCCCGTAGATAACCTATGGCCATCTTACCACTCCCACATTGTTGCGAGTCCGTGCTTTAGAATGCTCTCGTCTGATGTGACTGCCGTGAAGAGTACATATCTGCGGGAACTACCCCGTGAAAGCGGTGCGGATATTTACATATATTGTACATGCGCGAACATGTCGCAACCAGCATGTTCATCAGTGGCCATTCGGCCGACGCGGTGTTCTATTGTATAGTCGAGAGTGAAGAGTGAGCAGAAGACCATTCTGCCCGTCCTTAGGGTGTGATGCAAGTCCCGATCGTGCATCAATCATAGCCAAACTCCAGTGCTATGCGCCCATATGACCCAGAAATTTTTCATCATCGCAACGCCGTGTATGTCCTCGTCTCTTGAATATCAGGCACAAATCAATCCCATTTCGGCCATCGTGAGTGCAGACACGGCTAGACGCGGTAGTCAAGCCGGTGCTAATCGGCCTTCACTGCCTGAGCCCGTACTGCTCGGGGGCGGAGGAGGAAGTTCCAATTTGGTGTTCTCGGCCATCATTCTTTGGAATCCAATGCCGACTCCTTCGATGACTGCTAATAAAATGGCACATCCAATCGCGCCGTTTCGTATCGCGCGAGGGCCTCCTCGTACTGCCAGCGAGCCACCTGTGAAGAAACCTGCGATGATTGCGTTCCATGGATCCTCCTTCTTTCGTACGCCTTTTACTGCGCAGTCGAATGTGCTGAACAGGCCTCCCCAGACTCCAAAGTTGCCTCCAAGTACCGGCGCTCGTGCTTTGATGGCAGTGATTGCTGAGCATCAACGTCAGTACGTCTTCGGTTCGTAACTTGATCGTGCCTGTGCTATCATACCTCCGATTCGTCGTTCGCCATAGGGGCTGTTTCTGAAACCTTTAACGCCGTGCCATACTGCACCGCCGATGGCCTGATATTGAAGTCAGCTTGATGACGATCGCAAAGAGAGCGCCTGAGAAACATACTCCCATGCAGAAGGCGCCGCCAAAATCTGAGAGAGCCACCCAGGGACATGGGTCTCTGGAGTGGTCAAGGCCGTGTCCTTTCTCCGCCATGTCGTCGCAAACGGTTTATCGAGATCTAGCGACAGCGGAATTCGGGTCGTCGATTCGATCGGTGTAAGTGATGCGATGGGGTCGGAGATGGAGGAATGATGCGAGCGATGTGAGAAAGCGGGTAGCAAAAGTTGAACTTGTTCGGGATCGGCAAAGCATCTATCACGGATTCTACGCCTCGCCACGAACACCACCTCCGCCTCTTCTTACCATCACGCACCTCCGACTCCGTGCGCGTTCCGCCAGCCCCCGCGACGGCCATGTCGCGGCTGGTGCACAACAGCAAGCCGTCGCCCATGGGCAAGGCAGACGACGGCGAGATCTGCCCCGTGTGCAAGAGCAGTCGTTACCTTAATGCCAGCCTGCGATTTCTCGTCAACCCATCATGCTACCACCGCATGTGCGAGTCGTGTGTCGACCGGCTCTTCTCCCATGGACCACAGCCGTGCCCGATTCCAGGATGCCGCGAGACATTGCGCAAGAATCGCTTCCGTCAGCAGACCTTCGAGGACATCCAGGTCGAGCGCGAAGTCGACATTCGGCGCAAGGTGGCGGCAGTCTTCAACCGCCGTGAGGACGAATTCGAGAGCTTGCGCGACTACAATGACTACCTGAACGACGTGGAAGACATCACCTTCAACCTCATCAACCGCATCGACGTCGAGGAAACGGAGCGGCGATTCCGAGAGTACGAAATGGCAAATCAGAGGGAGATTGCAGAGAATGCGTCTCTGGCAGAGCAGGAAAGCATGTCATATTCTTCACTGCAGAAAGCCGAGCGCGAGGTCGCGCGCCAGCGGAGAGAGACTGCCCGGCGAGAAGAGGCAGACGAGCGGAGGGAAGCACAGGCGAACAAGCGCGACGTATTGCGACGATTGGAGAACGGGCAGGACCCAGACTCGGTCGCGAAAGAAGCTCAAGGTGCGACACTGAAGAAACGATTGAACCGGCAAGACGCAGCAGCGAGACAACAGCAGCTGCAGGCCACTTCAGAAGTGAAGACAGGACGCGGCGCTGGTGGTAATGGTAACACCCTGATCAAAGGACTCAAAGCAAAAGTCAAGACAGAACCCGACGCTCCGATCGATCCATTCGGTGGCTACAATTTCGGGGTCAAGAGGTATTATTCCACACAGAGCAAGTACGTCTGGGACGTCTTGCAAAGTACTGCGAATGATGGCAAGCATGGGCCTGGTGGATACGAAGTTTCTGTATTCACTGATCGTGCTCTATGCGAAGCCTTCAGTGGACTTGGCTGCTTCATCGCGGACGAATGCACTGAGGCTAGCAAGCAGGATCAGAATGAGCAATTCGCTGGCACGGCTAGGGCAGCGGCGGGAGCTGCGGACATCACAATGAGCGATTCTATATGATGGCATGTTGCGCCGGTCATTACTCTGAGCTCATGACGACAATGAGAATAATGATTGAATTAGCGAGGCGTTGGTGGAACTCTTGACAATTCATAGAAGAGCGTAAGAGCTCGCGACAAATGTCACATTTCGGACAGGATGATCTACATTCTCCTGAACACATTACCACTGGCACTTCTCCGTTCTTTCCCTCTGCCAACACTTCTCCCATTGTCGTCGTTGCTCTGCTGCTGTGGCCGCTTCTTTGACTTCGATGCAGGCGTGAAACTGATCTGCTTCTCACCAAACGGCTTGTCGTCGTCTCCGCCATGTCCTTGATGTCGCGTCCGAGCTGGCAAAGAACTAGCGAGATCGCCGAATGATTTGTCTCGCTGTGGTTTGCGAACCTTTTGTGTTGATGATGATACTCGCATCGCCGGCCCATCGTTTCTTTGATTTTGCGGCCTTTTCCTGGACTTCTTGTACGAGGTCGACCCGATACGATCTGCTGACTCGGCCCCGTCCGACTTTCGCTGGCGTTGTCGTTGACGAGCAGCCACCTCTGCCTCATCCTCTTCATCTTCATCGTCTTCGTCGTTACTGCTTGCGTGGTTACCATCCTCCAGCGCCTCTTCCTCGACCGCAGTAAGGCCGCGTGGTTTTGACGTTGTGGTTGGAACTGTGGATGGGTTATGCATAGCGAATTCTCGACTGGTCTCATCGATCTCGAAATCCTCATTCTCAAACATGCTCCTGAAACGATCGTCAATAGCAGGTTTGGCGTCCGCTGCAGCCTCTGTCGGCTTCGCGAGAGGCTGATCGCCACCTTGTTTGAGGACGCGCTGGGCCTTACGACGCTCGTTGGCTTCTTCTCTAGCAAGCAGAGTCTCCGCAAATTTGCGGTTGACCTTGACCGCAATCTTCTTCGAGCCACGGATGCGGCTTTCCCTCTCCTTGTCGATCTTCTCCTGAATACTCTTCTGCCTCTGTTGCTCCGCCAGGTCGGGATTTGTGAGTAATCGCGCCTGTTCATACAGCTTTTGTGCCACAAAGTAACCATGCATATAAGGTCGAAGCAAATTCGTCGTCCCGACCAAATGGTCCAAACTCAATTCCCTGAGCTGCTTCATGTCCAGGAACTTGTAATTATCATAGACTTCTCCTGCCCCGGAGTTGGTGGAACGGAAAGCCTGTGGATCTTCGGCGTCTTCGGCCATCTCCTCTACGATATTGTCCAAAAAGGCACACCATCTCGGAGCCGGTCCAAGTTGAGGAATGAAGAAAGAGTGCTGCTGTCGTCCCTCGTTGGCCGTCAAGAACATGCCACTGGATGGCACCCATTCGACGTGATTGAGGTCTACGGCAGGTTCGATTCCTGTCCAGTAGTCGCCTGACTTCGCGTCCCACAGTTTGATGCCTTTGCGATCCGCACTGAGGATTTTATCGGAGGCCAGTGGCGATTGAATATATTTCAGGGTTCGAATAGGATAATCGTAACCTTGCTGTTTCTCCAAAAGTGGCACGGGCGATCGTAGGTCATACGTGCGAACGATGCCAGTGCTGCTGCCAGTGGCAAGCTCGAGACCAGAACGGTGGAACGAAAGTGCCGTGATCTCTGGCCTCTCATCCAGATCCTGATCTAGCGTCGACCTGGGTGCTCCGAGTGCGCTAACCCGATTTCGTGAGCGAGAATCCCAGAACTCGACCGTTCCTAGCGATGTTCCAAATGCCAGTAATCCATGACTCTGGTCTGCGATGGCAGCGCAATTGACCGCACCAGTGTTGATTCCTCCCTGAAGAGCGCCGGCACCCACTGTATTAACATCGTCCCCTCCAACATCTACTTCATACCCCTTCATGAATCGACCCAGCTCCAGGTTGAGACGGAAAACTTCACCCATGCCGTCCGCATTGACTCCAACGGCGGGCACAAGTGCTTCGGCATTGCGTGCATTGTACTTGAGATCTCGTCCGTATCGCGGGATGCGTGTGCTGTAGTGTAGACCACCAGGGCTGTGGAACTCGAGGAAGCGGTCTGTCTGCAAATGCAGCGATTTGGTGTAGTCTTGAGAAAGGAGAACAAAAGTGTTGTTGACGGTATTGGTATGGCGGGCGAAGGACAGCGAGAGATGGGGCAGGTAGTGGACATGGATTTGCGGCTTGTAGGTGCCTGTCGCGCGCTCACACTGTCAGTCGGCAATCGTCGTCAGCGCTGAGAACACCCCGTCGACGGCGGCGCAGTATGCACATACCTGTACTCATGACCCATTCGCCATCTTCGCTGACGCGCACGCATTGGCTGGCCTCGTCGAATTCAAAGTCCTGCAGCAGCTCCACACGGTTGGCGTATTCGGCGTCCTTTTTGAGGCTGCGCTTTCGCCGCCGCGCGAGCCATTCGGGCAGTGGACGAGCTGTAGACGCCCCTGCGACGGTGTACACGGGCACCGCACCGCTGTTAGTGAGCTTCATCGCAGGTCGCGGATGCAGAGGAAAGCAAGTGCGGCGAGAAGAAATTCCACTACATGTAGGTTAGCGCTATCTATGCGGCTCTGCTTTGCTGCGGCGCAGATCACCGGCTCGTGCCGCAAAGCGTGGCTGTGGGGGCTTCCGGCGCGGATAGTCTGCTCGACATACATGGTATCGCCCTTGTGTATGCCGGTCGAAACGTGCTGTGTCCCTGCACACACCACCCCGATCCCCAACTACTTGCTGGCCTGCTGCTCTATACGATCTGGAGAAGAGCTGATGAAGACGCGGCGCACCACCGATTCCGCCTCACCGCCCGTCTCCATGTTTCTTCCGTCTAGATCGCGCCGCGGACGGACACAACGAGCATGGACTTCTTGAAAGCGTGCACAACCAACATACATGCCATCGAGAGCGTGAGCCAAGTACGCTTCGCGCTCTTCCAGTTTCGTCACAACACCGCGCCTTCCCACACGCAATGGTCGAAACTGCAACGGGCAATCGCACGACTACGCGCCGACAATGTGCTATGCGCTGCCGTGGGCTCACAAGTGTATGTCTTCGGGGACTCGACTGGGGATGGCAATGCTGCGTACCAAGAGCTGGAAGCGGATTTGGAAGTCATCGCGCAAGGAACAGTCGCCGAGCGCGCAGCAGAATCCGCGACCAGCAGCCCTCGAGACGCCTTGTTGGCTGCGGTGGAGCTGTCAGTCGCGCACAACCTGTCCAAAGACCCGGCAATCACGCATGTCGCGCCCTGGACTTGGCTTTATGGCAATCGTCGCAGTGACGAGGTCGATGAAGGGGAGAGCATGATGATCAAGCTTCGCGCCAGGACGACCCCGACAGATGGCCTCTACCTAGTCTCGGATGTCCTTCCTGCCACGCTTCAAACAGTAGGCTCTGCACGGTGCAGTACCGACGATCCAGTAGTCCTAGCTCCGTTCGGCCAGTCTGCGCGACCCCTTGTTCTCGAATCCGGTAAGAATCTCCTCGACGGTGAGAACTGGAGGACGATCGTAACAGAAATGCTGCCAACACAAGGTCTTGAATTGCCACGCGATACCCAATGGATACCGGTTGAGCTTCTAGATGGTACTGAAACTGCTTGGGCATGGCCTGCACACCTGTGTTTCACCACTTCAGTTGCCAACAATCAAGTCGATGCTACCTTTGCAGAGGGCCGGGACTGGCGACGATGGTTCATTAGCACGGAGGAAGGCGCCATCTTCCGAAACCCGCTGGCGGCCACGGAGGATTGGTACAAAGGCTTTGCAGAAAGAGAACGCGCTAAGGCTGCTGCAGACGTTTTTGTACCAACAGAAGCTCCCACGACTGGACAGGCTCCGCCTACGATGACTGCTGAAGTGACACCACTTGAGGCAGATACGGCTGTTTCGCCGTCATTCACGCAGCGAGGAGCTGAACATCTGTCTGCCATGGTGGGCATCTATCCAACACCCCCTGATGGCTTCGCCCCAGCACAGCCAGGCCTGCTGAGTGCTGCGACCCCTTCAGTGACACAGCCAGACCCGAGCAGTTCCGTGCTGGGCACTTCGCCGAATGATTCCATGCAACCAAAGCCTTCAGCACAGCAGCCTCCTCCACCGCACGATCCAAGCGAGCTGAATGCGGCGCAAGACGATTTATTTGGTGATGTCGGTGAGATGGGATTTGGCGACGCTGAAATAGAGGATGCGGATTTCAATTTCTTCGACGAGCCCGACGATGAGTTCACGGAGCAGCCGCCGATGGAGACTCGTGATGTGCTTGACGAGTCCAATGCTGATGCAGAAACGATCAGTGCAGCGCAACCTACGGAATTGGCACTCGAAGGTGATGCTTCGGTGCTGCCGGACGCCTCAAATGACGACAATTTGCTACAATACGAACTTGCTGATACCACAAATGCAAACATTGCAGAGAAGATCGACACTGAGGAGAGCTCCATTGGGGCCAGGGCTTTGAGTGAACCTTCTATTAAGCCAAAGCGGCCCTTGAGCCCTTTCGGCATTCGCGAACAACTTCTACCACCTCCCGTCCCAGCGAGCCACTTACAACTACATGCGGATGCGCAGTCTCGCCACACGGGCCGCAGGGACAGCAGCTTTGCCTCGATCAATTTCCGCAATTCCATCCGCATGGCATCGATGTATGAACCCGCCCTGGTGGCCAAAGATGCAGCACGCACCAAGCCGCCTCCTGACTCTGTATGTATCGCGCTTCCGCCTGCTCGCACCGGACCGGGCGTGAAACAGGAGGTCCACGACACCGACGGGTACGATGTCGACAGCAGCGATAGCGAAGAAGAGTCCTATGATTCTTCTTCGAGTGAGGCCGACGATACGGATTTGCCACCCAGGTTGCCTTGGGAGACCAGGAAACGAAAGCGACAGCTTGATGACGACGTTGCAACCTATACTTTGAACAACCATATGAATTCTCATGCGGAAGAAGATGAGGTCGGCAACGTGTCCGACGCCGCTGCTAAGAACACCATGGTAGAGGTGTTGCAACAGTATTCGTCGAGTATCTTGCTTGCCGACTTCGGGTCAAGTCTACGTCCATCAAAGCCGACCCAACATCCGCCTGCACTACTCCACGCTTTACAGCCAGAATCAATGGAGACAGTGGCAGGTCCGCTACTGTCGCTCGAGAGTGCATATAGTCTGACCAAGTCAGACCTCATTTGTGTCGCGCAACTCGTAGCCGATCAGTCTATCACTGCGAACATACGCTCTTCGATAGGTGTACACGATCTTTCCGGTGATTCAGAACTGGTTGTGCCTGTCGTGACAAAGTATTTGCGAGACCAACTCAAACGAGCTGTTCGTATAGCAGTACCAGAAGCGCTGGAGTGCGATCTTTCAGAGCTTGCACTGTCGAAAGAGTCAGTCTTGCGCCAGACAAACAATGCTGGAAAGACGCCACAAGGTCAGCCTCGGCCACCGCAGCGGCTCGACAGTGCGCATATCGGTCCCGATTGTTTTACATTACCGTCGCCCTTCTTGAGGTTGCGCCGTGGTCGTGATGCTTGGGAAATGCTGCCCGCCTGCATACCATTTTGGGAGACGCTAGGGCTCAGCCCAGCAGCTGGTCCCAAGCATCTCCGTGCGTTCTGCGTCTTTCCATTCAACGAGGATCTCCAGCGCCTGGCCGATCACTTCCTGGGTGACCTGGGCACCGCCTACGAGAATTGCAAATTGGGCACCCACGTTCACTTGCGCAATGCCAGCGAAGTGGACGTGCACGATACTTTCGAGGACGGCATGGCCCCTGTTGATCTAGGAGAAGAAGCGTCGCTGGAGGCTGCTCTCAAGTCGTATGCTACCACCTGTTCAGACTTAGGCAAAGCTTTGTCGACCATTGCTCACCAGGAGTCTGAGGATCGTGCCATCGTCGTGTACATCCTCAATCCTTTCAGCGGAGAGCAGGCACGCCAACATCTTTGTGCTTGTTTCTGGACGCTTTTTCAGACCTACCGAGACAACATGCCCAGAGCATCCGGCGAACGAGGAGGAAGCGACATCTTCTTACAGCTTCTGCCAATCTCACTAGTAGCCGCCTACGATGCTTTTGTGCCACTGGATGCCAGACGGATGTCAATACTAGCTCGTGAGATCTATGACCGGTGTCCGCCCACCTCTGCTCTGCAACTGTCTGACATATCCGCCCCACTGCCAAATCTTGCTGCTCCGACTGTGGAATTGGCCAGTATGGCGCCTAAGCGGCTCGGCTTTCAACTGATACCTGAAGCTGCTGCGGATCTCCTATACGAAGGGTCCATTCTTCATCTAGCATACGCTTGCAGCTCAGATGGTAAGTGGCTGACGGCATCCTGGATAGACAGCACAGGAAAGTATCAGTCCAGTTCTTCATTCTGCATGGCTGGCAGAACATTTGCAGAAACTGCGGAGGATGTATGGGAACACACCAAAACCATCATGGCAGCGCGCCAAGTTTCATGGCGAATATTCGTCGTCACTCAAGACAGCGCAATCGAGGCCTCAATTATGCACTGCTGGCGAATGCTCGCGGCCAAGCCTCGCGCTCAGCCTGTTTGCGTGACGATGCTGTCTATCCAGACCGAGCCACTGTTGCAGTTGCTGCCACCATATGCGGGCCTCGAGCACGCTGCAATTGGGAGCGCAGAGAACGGTGTCCTTACACCAGCGTCCACCCCACAAGGAGCCACCTTCACTTCCTCGCCAGATGTTGCGGGACATGGAGGCAATGCCCCGTTAACTCCCGCGCCCAGCGACACAGCCACTTCGCTCCCGGCGGACAGCGCAGCTGATGCCGATGCGCAACTAACTGATATGACTGATGAGACATGGGGCGTCCTTTTGACTTCGAAGCTGAGCGGCACTACACAGAATAGCAGCATGGCGCATGGGGTCTTGTTGCAGCGCGGCAAGGTGGCCTTACACGATACTGATCAGATCGAGATGATCGACAAACTGCCTTCGCTTGGTGTGAACATACACTGGACAATACAAGTCAAGCCGCAAGGAACTGTCGACGAAGGAAGCATTAAGCAGGCTGAATTGACCTTGCGAGAGGTGTTGCGAATGTTCCGCGGACTGTCCTTATTAACGAAGGCGAGAGGCCTGGAATGTAGTGTTGGCGCGTTTGCACCATTACATGTTGCGACAGCCGTCATGGGAGCAGCAGGGTTGGATGGCCTGTTGGCAGATCCAGAAGGAGGAAGCGGGTGACAAAACTGCTCATTCGCGTGCATTGAGCAAATATTTAGCGATATGCTCAAACAGCGTGGACCCGCGTCAGCGGTCAGCGTCCACGAAGAACCTCTGCAAAGTTTTGCGTCCCACCCAGATCGTAAATGTTTTCGATGTCGTCCAGACTCCAGACGCGAGCCCATAATCTCTCTTGACCCTGAGGAGGTCTGCCGTTATTCGTTCTGACGATAACATCGTCGGCTTTTGCCACGTGCGGCTCCAGATCATCCACCTCGTCGTTGTAAGCGTTCAAGGCAGGGTTAAGAGAATCGTTGAGGTCAGGGCGTTCCTGTGCTCTTGCACTGTTGTGAGCTCTCAGGTCCTGCCTCCGAGCTCTGAACACATAGCCATCTGCCATGTCTTCTTTGAGATCTGACCACTTCTGCGACTCGTTGGTCGTCATACCGGCCCAGATCAGATACAAGTGGTAAGCCAGTAGCCCAAGGGGCAAGCAGGCTGTTGAGACAGCCAGTAAGCCGACGCCAGCAATCGATATACCGCCACGATTAAGAGCGGCGATAATCGCATTTCCGATGCTCTCTAGTCGGGCCCAGCTAAAAAGTGGCGTGGCTCGGTCGACCGTCAAATAAAGTCGTAGGAGGTACCAGCTGAGATAGCTGCCATAGATTTGGACGAGGCCGATTGAAAGAAGCAGAGCAAGAAAGTAGTGATAGTTGCCCCGTCCTAGACAGTTATTGACCCAGGGGCAGTGATGATCGCACTTCGCTACACAGTGGCCGCAAAAGCTGCAATGCTTCGATCGCGCAGGCTTGACGAGGTTGCATGTTTTGCAAGTTACGCCGGGCTGGAACAGAATATGATCGTAGGGATAATCGGACATGCGTTTTGCATGGTTTTCAGGCGTGACGTAGTGGCTGGTGCATTTTACGGTAAGGTAGGTGAAGAGATAAGGAAGAACGACCAGCAACGGCACAGGAAGCAGTTGCTCCCTGGGAAGCCGGTGGACAGTGTTCCACAGAAAGAGGAAGATGGCGCCCGTCAGTATGAACAGGAAAATGATCTAGCCTCACCTTTAGCGACGATGGACGGAATTTCTTGGCGAAGGCAGCTGCAGCCTGGGGTATGGTGCATACCAGGACGACGGGATTCTGCTCGTAGAACAAATAAGTGCCCAGTTTCTTGCTCTTGCGCGTCACTCGCCCGCCCGTCGCTGCCCGGTCGAGTCGTCGGAGCGCGTTGGGCGTGTGGATGCAGAGGACGCGTTGAAGCCAGCCGATCGGCGTCCTGCGTAAAGACGGCAGTTGTCCGAAGAGCGCGACGAAGGTCAAGAAGGAGACGAGCAGAATGCCGATGAGGAGTTTCCGGAGCAGAGCCATGCCGTTGGCCCTGGCTAACCTTCCTGGCTCGATGGCAACGGCGGCGGTGAATCAGGCGGAAGCGTTGCAGTGGGAGTGACGACGAATTTCGGACCGGGAGTTGGACGCGTCAAGCAGGCGCGTTCTGGCCCCACTACGACTGCACGTACATCGCATACCATCGACCTTCGATGGACACACTCCCATGGCCGGCGCATCCATCGTCGTGAGCGATGCATCGGCAGAACACCGTCGCACTGGCGCAGCGACCCTCTTCGCCAATCTCAGCTTCTTCTGCCTCCAGAAGTTGCCCGCACGCTCCCAGCTTATCCGCGACATCGAAGCCAATGGCGGCCGCGTAGTGAAGAACGAGAAACTGGCCGACTATGTCATTGCAGACCACGTGCGGAAAGACGTGCCTGCCGGCAGCTATTCCTGGACGCTCATCACCACCGCCATTGCCAATGGAGCGCTACCAGATCCCGCCGATCATTACGCTGGTCCGAGGCCAGGCACCATTCGAGATGTGGGCTCTGCAGCTCCGGGCAAAGCCACGCGTACGCCCTTCACTCACGAGGAAGACAAGCAGCTATGGCAGTGGGTCGAGCAGGAGAAGACTCGTGGAGGCCAGTTCAAAGGCAACGATATCTACAAGCGCCTAGAACAGATCAATCCTCGTCACACTTTTCAGTCATGGCGCGATCGCTACCTAAAAAAGCTCATGAATAACCCACCCGCTGGGGTACAGCCCACTGTACCCGCAAATGCTCCTCCAAGTCCTTCGACTGCACTAGACGGGGAGATGGAGGAGGAGCAAGCGTCCACGCCTCCGGCGAAACGTCGCAGAGTTGAGATCGTGGACGAGAAGGATCAAGGGCCTGAGCATTCTGAGGATCAGTCGGCGGACACAGTGCATGCTGAAGACCACGGGAAAAAAGAGACTGATGTAGATCTGCTCATGCCTCATGCTGCAGACATTGACAATGTTTTGGAAGACCAATGGCTACCCGCGTGGGAGCTTTGGGCTGAGGCATATCCGCATCGTTCGGCTCAAGAGTGGGCCAAGTTTTGGCAAGAAGATGTTCGTCCTATATATCAAGCACAACTTCGAGACAAGGGCAATACGGAACGGCCTAGCGTGAGACCTTCGGACGCTGGAGAAAATCGGAGAAAACGCAAAAGACACTTCGATGTTGTGCCGACTAATGGCGAGAGCCATTTTGAGCCTGGGTCACCTCAGCCGCGATCTCAGAATCACTCGCCATCCCGCTCGTCCGATGTGCACCGCATTGATCATACCACTAAAGCTGCCACTGCCACAGCTTCAGAAAGCCTAGGCCCCTTCGCCGAACTCTTGACGTCCGACGAGAATCGTGCGGCTGCCCAGCAAATCACAAACGAATCGCTGGTCGCCTTCGACGAGAGTGCGAGTCGTGCAGGGTTGGTGGAAGCCAGCGGCGAGGGCGAGGACCTCATCAAACTTCTTACACACGAGAACAATCAACTAGAGCACAGACCCTACATAAGTGATGGGCCCGAGATCGAAGACCTGCGGAGCTCAGAGGTACAGCAGCGTCCCACAGAGGATGACATTGGAGCGATAATGCCGGAGGACGACCTTGCGTCCGATTTCGAGTCACAGCTATCTGGAGGCACTGCCCTCACGGAAGCTAATCTCGCTGCGCAGGAAGCCCGACACAAAGCACCCTTACTAAGAGGCGCAGACCTGCCCGAGGACGATGCGAACAATGACCAGTCCGATTTCGTCAAGTATTTGCAGCAAAGTCTGATGCCGAGCCACAATCAGCCCGAACTTTCACAGGAACGGAATGTCTCAGGAAGCCATTCGAATGCTGGGAAGGCGCGATCAATAGAGGACGAGTCCGATCATGATGTTGACGAGGTGATACTATCTAATTTAGAATGGCCGTCATCGCCTCATCGGCCGCAAGTCACGGCAATGCCTTCGAACACGCAGGCGGAAGACATAGAAAATGTTCCTCTCGCAGAGGCGAAAGGGCTCACAGCTGGCAGCCCTCTTGCAGCATCCAGTACCGCCAGACCTGATGCCATTGCCCGTTCGGGCGGACTTGAGGCAAGGAACATGGAGCCAAGCGACGACTTGGACCAAGAGGTTGACCTCTCTGTGGCGTTCCCGGAAGTTGGAGGCGGCTTTGATCCCAGCTCAGACCGTGACAGCACACCAGCCATGGCAGAAGAGGAGGCCTTAGACCTTGGAGACTATTATGACGAAGTCGACGGCCCGAACCCCCATGAATATGAGACCCCTCGGAAGGCATCGCAACTTATCGAGATCTCCTCAACCTCTATTCCTAGTTCCCCTCTGCCAGATTCTCCGGGCTCTCAAGATGGAACACGTGGCCGGCAGATACCTAGGCCACTTGAAACACAAGACTTCTATAACGCAGAAACACAACAAGCGGATCTGACTATGCCCCTGCCACTTGACACTGATGACGAGGACGGGGACGGAGAGCAGAATGACGAACATGACCAAACCGCACACGACTTGACCGAGACGATCGAGCAGTACGCTAGCAGCCAAGCGATGCGTGCAGAATCGCCATCAGCAGATCTTAATTCAGAGGACGAATCAGAACGGCTGGAGAGCTGGATGGCAACCATGAAAGTCCGAGGCCACGATGAGAGCGCAATCATCGAAGCGGTCAAGTGTACTTCATTGCGACTGGACCTCGCGGAATTTGTGTTGATGCACGTGAGGGCTGGCAAAGGGATCCCTACTGATGTTCCAGGCGTATGGAACGAAGACGAAGATGAGCAGCTGGAAGGAGGCAATGCCAGGGCAATTCGGTTGCTAGAGAAGAAGCACGGCTGGGACGCGTGTCGAGCGAGGTTGAATTATCTCGAACAGTACCGCGATACTGAATGATGGATGAATTGGAACTGGGTAGCAGCGTCTATATTTTTGCTTATGAGATACCCCCTTTATGCGTCTGCAATTCGTGTCCGTAACTCTCATATGGACGAGCATCAACAGCTCAAGAATGGTAATTGTCGAGCGGTGCTTCGTGTTTGATCTCATCCCAGATGGCATCGATCCTCTTGACGGCTTTGTCGCTGAGCGGCCCGCCTCCGATCGAGTCCAACGTCTCTTGCAGCTGTTCGACACTGCTGGCGCCGATAATGAGGGCGTCGCCGTTCTCATTCTTTAGTGGCGAATTGTAAGCAACCCATCGATAAGCCAAATCGGCTCTCGTGATCTGTGCGATGAGTGTCAGTAAGGCGCGTGTTTTGAGAACCGAGGCAGCTCACTCCTTCATCTTTCGCAATGCTCGCCCATTGCTCCAGTGCGTTGAGCAGTGCTGGCTTTCCGTACTGCAGAGTGTTAGCAGTGTCATAGTCCTACTTCAGCACAAATCAGGAACAGGAGAGGGCGCCTCACCAATTTCTTGTACATGCTTGCACCGCTCTCAGTATTATTGAATCGACCAGAGCCCTTCTCAATATCCTCCTTCGACTTGGACAAGAATCCTCCCGCCAGAGGACTATACGCATAGAACGAAATCCCCAGCTTGCGGAGCGTCGGAAACAAAAGCTCCTCTTGCTTCCTCGCTACGGCACTATAATTCCCTTGATAGACTTGAGGCAATGGATATCCTTTTTCCTTGCAGTGATTGTAGACCTTTTCGACATCTTCGGCTTTGTAATTCGACAGACCGAAACGTTTGAAGAAACCGGTCTTGTGGACTTCATTGATGGCTGAGAGAGTTTCTTCTATTGGCGTGTTTGGGTCTGGAGCGTGAATGTAGAAGATATCGACTTGGCCGAGTTTGTCTTTACTGTTTTGGGCTTCTTTGAGGATGTTCTCTCGTGAGGCTCCGTTTTCCTTGTTGAAGCCACCGCGGGTTTTGGTGTCGAGAGTGAAGCGGCTTGGGGCGCCTGTTTCGCTCAGGATGGTTTCACTGTCGCCGTAGAGGTTGGCTGTGTCGATGGTTTTGACACCTGCTGCGAGGAGGACATCGTAGGCACGTTTCAGTGTGGCGGTTTCTGCCAATGGTCTGCCGTTGTTGAGGCCAGCGCCGCCGAATACGATCTTGAGTCCAGACATGATTGTTGATTATGGACAGAATGGGGAATCTATTCGTGCAATGGTTCTACTGAGGTTGCCCCTCGACTCTCTTGCCCTGCTTACCAACCATATGCTGCAGCTGCGATGAGCTCATGGAAGACCCCACCTCGCGACATCTAGTCGTCTTCTGCAGCATCGTCCCTGTCGCTGCAACAAAGCAGAACAAACACTAGGAACGACGATGCCTACTTCGCCTGAAAGATTTGAATATTCCTTCATTCCTCATATCTCTCCCTTGCGTAGCACATCTGAGGCACTCTGTCTCAAGAAACGATGCAAGAGTGGAAGGAAGTTCACGACGAGTGATCAGATGTTTCCCGAAGATGTGGCCCGCTGTTTGCTGTCTGCAAGTAGCGTCCGTTTCGTAGTCGTCAACGATCATGGCACTTGCACCTGCCATAAACAGACCTGCATTGACCTGATGAGGCAGTGCTGGACGGCAAGACTGGTGGGCCGGGGGGAAGGCGGCGCGGCGAGTAAGTGAAGAGTGACCGAGACTTTGGCAGTGTCTTGGCATCACGCAGAGCCCCAAAAGACATGCCAAATGCGATGCTCTCGCCTGTGGCTTTTTATAGCTCCGCGCCCGCTAGACCACACGTCGCTCTTCACACACGAGCGCGTCGACGTAACCTCCGTGTTCCTTCGCTTCTCACGGTCAACAGGATCAACGACCATCGCATCGACGCCACCCGCCAGTCAAGTCGGTCTGCAACATCGTACAATCGTAGCGGTGGGGCCGCCGGCATTTTCACTTTCCACCTGCTTCGCCATGCAGCTGTCACTCTGCCTGCCGCGCCGTGATCTGCAGCGCAGCCTTCTCGTGGCGTTCTTGTCGTCCTGTCTGGGCTCTCACTCCTCAGACCGACTGCTGTATTGGGCAGCCGTGTGCTGTAGGTGAGGAGGAGGCTGAGAAGCAGCTGACTGACCGACCGACCATCGGCCCACCGGACGGACGCGTATGACCCGCTAGGCTCAAGTTTCGAATGCGACCCCGGTTCCTGATCTCGCGCGATGCGTGTAGCAGAACGATGGTCAAGTCGCGAATAGCAACACACAAACGAGTCGTATACCGATGCGGCCATCACTGTGCCGCCATCCGTGCTGTTTCGGCCGCATCCGGTCACGAGGAAACGTGCAAGTGAAAGCGCTCATGCGATCGACACGAGGCCAAAACGGGCCAATGCGTGGCTTGCGTGGCCACGGTGACTACGCGCGCTTCGATTTGAATGTGACGTGGAGTGCGATTGCATGTGCGCCTCAAACATACAAAGCCTCTTGTCCCTTGTCCGATGTTTGCTCGCCGAACAATCACCTCCTCTCGCTCATATCGACCTTCGTTTTGAGCCATCTTAAGCAACATCAAAACACTCTCTACCCACAAGGATCACTTCATTGCGCCGAGAAATCCAAGAGTGATTAGAAGTCGCCACAATGCGCTTCACCTCTCTTTCTGCCGCCGCCAGTCTGGCGGCCATCGCAACAGCGCAGACTTTTACTGACTGCAACCCACTCGAAAAGACTTGCCCCAGCGAACCTGGCTTGCCATCCGCCTCCTACTCTGCCGACTTCACCCAAGGCGAAGGAGCTGCTGCTTCGTGGACCTCTGCGACTGGTACCAATCTCCAATATGGCGCTGATGGTGCTATTTTCACCATTGCTGGGCAAGGCCAAGCCCCAACCATTGCATCTGACTTCAACATCTTCTTCGGTCGCTTCGAGGTCACCATGAAAGCGGCTTCCGGAACGGGCATCGTGTCGAGTATCGTGATGGAATCAGCCGTAAGCTCACATTAAGCGTTTTACTTGACTATCAACTGACTTTTATTTAGGACCTCGACGAAATCGACTGGGAGTTCGTTGGCGGCCGGAGTGGTGAAGTTCAGTCCAATTTCTATGGCAAAGGCAACACTACGACGTACGACAGGGCCGTCTATCATCCTGTTGCCGATGCCCAGAACATCTGGCACACGTACGGCATCGATTGGACGAGTGAGCGAATCGAGTTCTCCATTGACGGCACCGTCATTCGCACCGTACCATACTCCAGCGCCCAGACCGTCAATGGTCAGAACTACCCGCAGACCCCGATGCAATTGAAACTGGGTAGCTGGGCCGGTGGTGCAAGCCCAGACGAGGGGACTGTTGAATGGGCTGGAGGCAAGACGGACTTTGCTCAGGGACCATTCACGATGCTCGTCAAATCGGTCAACGTCATGAACTACAACCCGGCTTGCCAGTACACATACTCGGACAACACAGGCTCCTGGCAGAGCATCGATGTGATCAAGAGCGGCGACTCGTGCAATGCTGAGGGCGCTGCTTCATCTGCCCCTGCCACTCAATCTGCAGTTGGCACTGCGACAGCCACTGCTCAAACGACAGTGACCTCTGCCCCTACTGTCAGCCAAAGCGTGGCGCCAATCGAAAACACCATTCCGACCCTCCGCACCACCGTTACTGGATCGAGCTACAGCGTTAACACCGCCAGTCTTTCCGTCCTGAACTCTGGAATTCCGACCGCCGCCACTTCCACGGCACCATCCAGCCAGCAGACTGGTAGCGCGACCACCACCCGTGCTTCGGCATCAACAAGTGCAGACACTGAGCAGTCTACCGGTGCTGCTTCCGTCAACACCGTCTCGGCTGGCATCTCTCTGCTCGGCCTCATCTTTGCGACTCTGCTTGTTTAATCCTCATTAACGATAGAGTTCGGAACCACGAAGCCACGATGTACGATTGGATGAAGGAACTTTGCATTAAAAATGTCACGATTGGGTATCATTGTGGTTGGGAATAGATCCCAACAATAATAAAAGGCGTGACGAAGAGTAGCTCCAGACTACTTACATAGAGACAGCTGTACGATAAATGAATACGGTCGCGAGACTGATTGCACTTATTCGCCTGTATACCACCTCTCCTCTGCAGTCCTCACCATCACATACATGTAGCTTTGTGCAAAACTTTGTATGATGTCGCCACTAAAATTGATTGAAAGACGCTCTGGATCAATGACAGAAGCATTATGGTACTTGGCGAAGTGTACGTGGAGGATCTAATGATAGTCAATGACACCGTGAGGCAATAGGAACACCCAGACTTGAAGTTGACGCGGGAAAGTGATTGTTCTCCTTCGTATGGCCTGCCTGGCGTGAGCGTCACGACGTTGAAGGCAAGACACTTTCCCCACAGCACTTTCATGACACGAGTTCCGTTGGTGATACCGCAGTCTTATATCAGACTTGAACCAATGATGGCGATCGCGGTACAATGTATTCTGAATAAGAGATGGCCCTCAAGCAAGTCTAATACGATCATAGAGTGTATTCCACCGATACAAGCGTAGATTTGAGAGCCGTTCGTGTGAGCGAGGAATGGTATGCGGCATGTACTCTCCCGGACTTGCTCTATACTGTACAAACAGCGATCGTACGGCTGACACATCATTGCATGGTACGAAGCAACATATCGCAGCCGCAGCGTTGCTGCATATGTATCGCACTGTCCTCTGAGACCAGTCCAGTCCATAGACCACAAACATATTCCCTCCCCTCACGATCACGACATCTCCCGCAAAAAGTTATCCTCCTTAATCTTACTCCTCCTCTTCTCCCTCATAGCCTTCGTCAACTCCTCCTGCGCCCTATAAGCCTCCTTATTCCCCTCCAAAGTCCCATCCGCCCCGGGAAGATCAATACTCTGCTCATACAATGGCACTTTAGGCGCCAAAGCTTCCGGATCAAGTAATTGCTGTTTCCTCAATGCCTTTGCGGCTATTCGTCGTTGCTTTTTGGATTTCGCTAGAAGAGAACAGTTAGTGAGTATTGCACATATGAATCAGTTTGCGAGGGATGGTGTTGGTGGTGATATGACATACAGAATAAATCCCCCTCTGCATCTTTCGGTTGCCCGCCGGGTGTATCTCCTTTGTCGTGTAATGCGGTCCATAGCCATGATGGATATTCGTGGTCTTCCAACGCTACTGGATCTTGCTTGTTTTTCATGAAATTGAGGCCTTTGAGTACGGTTCCCGCTGGAACGCTCGAGACAACTTTAGCCGCCTGCTTGCTCTGCTTGGTCTCGATGGGGAGATCCAGTTTTTCGCTGTTCGGAGATGGGGTCAAAGGTGTGCTGAAGGGCTGTGCGGCTGATGTCGATGTTGCTGCCGGTTTATCGTTCGGTCGGCCATGGGATGCGGTTGTCTCTTGGGCTGAGACGGCTTGCGCGCGCATGGCTGCATTGTTGGTAAAGTTCCGTCTGCTCACAGCTTGTGAGCCTCGCCCAGCGAGCCGGCGCATGCATTGGCGACAGATCATTGTGGTGGGTATGTTGGATGTGTTGGTGCGTGGATGCGTGGATGGGTGACACGGAGGTGCTGCGGAGTTCGCAGCTTCACGCGACAAATGCCAAGATACGAGAGCTTTCCTCGTGAGATTCATGTGAGCAAGTGAAGTAATTCGAACATCTGCAAGCTACAATATGAATAGTCTTTCATTCTGTGCTATGTCTTCGCAATACATCCATACAGGTGCCATCTATTCCTGAGCGCATTGCGCGTGGGTATAAGGGTTTTCGTATGCGCAATTCATCATGTCCTCAAGACGCCATTCCCCCAATTCTGTACTGCTCGAAAGAAACATCTTCTCACGCTGCGTTAATCGTAGCCATCCAGTAAGAATGATGGTATCTCAAGACCAAAAACTCCGTGCGCCAAGTACCGTGCTCCCTTCTCACACCATGAAAGAGATGCCAGACATCCTGCTTGACAGGGAGCATGCACAAATGTCGTCCACAAGGTATCAAATTGAAGCCGAGCTGTTGCGCCGGTCTATTGGCCATCCTCTTGACCATCGCCATCTTCGTCATCACTCTTCGCCTTCTTTGTTGGCGTATTACTTTTCGCGTCGCCATTCATCTCACCTGCTTTCCGCTTAGCACTGTCCGTGCTATGAACAGAATCATCTTCACCTTTTGGGTCTTTACTGTCCGTAGGGAGGGTGCCGTTAGCTTCCATCTGTGCCACCTCGTCTGCGGTCAGGAAACGGCCGCCCGGTCCTCTGGGTCTACGCATAGCATGATTGTGTCGCGACTCGTGTAGGTACGGCTTCCTGCCCTTCGATGTGAGTCGCAGTGCCTCCTCCAGCTTCTGTCGTGCCATTCGCCTCTTGAGAATTCGATGGAATTGTTTCGCATTGACATAGAGGGGTGACTCTTCGTTCGCGCCAGCTACTGGGACTTCAGGTGATTGTTGTTGCGGAGGCGGCGGAGCTTGCGTCTGTTGTGGTTGCGTTGGTGGTCGAGGTGCGCCCAGAGGTGGTGCTCCCTGCGGGTTCTGCACCGCTGGGGCGTTGACGGAATGCGACATGCGGCGTGGCTGTGACATTTGCCCCGGCTGCATCTGTGCCATGTTATTGGGCATTGGCTGTGCGGAGGAGGACATGTTCAGCTGATGTGCCATGCTGCTCGGTACGTTCATCGCGTTCTGTTGCGGCGACTGTGGATTCGGCCGTCCATCGGTCTTCACCTGATTTAGTCGAGGTGAGGTTTGTGGCAGTTGGCCTGGCAGCGACGAATCTTGGATCGAATAGGAAGGCGCGTAGCCTGAAGCAGCGGCCGTGGCCATGGCGGCCGCTTGTGAGGGCGAAACGCCGTATTGTGGTTGCACTCCATAGCCGTTGTACCCAATCTGCGGCATCATTTGTTGCGCGTAGTTCGGCTGCTGTTGGTTCTGGTTGTTCGGATGGTGGTATTGAGGATAGGAATCCATGATGAAGGCGGCGACTGCAGCGCAGCCAACGTCAGGGCTTCAGATAGGTCGCGTACTGAGGTCCCTGGGCGCGACTGGAGCTCGAGGTGAAGGCGCAACGGACAGCGTAATCGTTGCGCGCAGGTACGATGGGAGTGACACGACGCGACGTTGTTGCAGCCAATGCGCAGCGTCGGACAGGTCGATAGTAGTGGTTCGCGCCGGGGTGGTTCCTGCTGGTCGTGTAGTCTGCGGCCAGGCGGCGCAGCTAAAATCAACTGAGGGCGCAGCGAATGGCTCTCAGTGGCTGCAGTGCGGGAACAGGAAGGGCGAAGGCGGAGTCTAAACTGTCGGCCAAACATCAGCGACGACTCTTGAGCTGGGATGTGATGCGCTGGAGCGCGCGGGCGGGAAGGAGCTGAATGCTGCGCTGCGGGTGTGCCGCGCCATGCCATGCTGGCAGCTCGCCAGCGCATCACACCGCGCTACGACCGAAGCGCTTTACGACGCGACCGCACCGCCACACGCGCGCAGCAGAACCTCGCAAGGCAATGGCGCGCATGAGCGAGTGAGGGAGCGCGGTGAACGCGACACCCGCCAGCGAGGGCGGATGCGTCGAGGGCGGGCGGCGATGCGAAGAGCGCATGGACGATACGCTGCGCATGCGTGTGCGAGGCTGCTCGCTTCAAGCTCGACCGCGGTCGTTGTCGCAACAGCGCAGGCGAGCGCGTGTGCGGCAGCGCGTAGATGCACTCACCTGGATGTGGTCTCGGAAGCCTGCGAGCGCTCGTGATGGCGTGTCTGCGTGGTGTCAGCGTGTCGGGCGTGGATGGCGACTCGATGGCCATGCTTGTTGCTTGCTTGCGCCGCCACGTCAGAAGCTGGCAGCAGCAACAACAGCAGCGAGCGCAAATGGCACGTCGGGCGCGCTACGGCGGCGTCGCGTGGTGTCGGCCGCCGTGCTGGCACGAGAGCACATGGAGGTTATAGTGCGCATACCTTCTGTGAATGGCTCACGGTCTCTGTAGGCCCCGCCGCAGGGCAGGCCAATCGACTCGGGTTTGGGGGAGGTGGATGGTTTTATTGGTCAAAGGATGAGAGTGAAGAAAGGAAGGGTGGCCACGGCCGCTGTTCGGGCTGCCAAGACTCTCACGCTTAGCCGCGGCGGCTCCATCTACGGCTGCCAGCACCTCAGCTCGTTGCCGGACTATGGACACTCTGCCTGCTGCGAGCAATCATCACTCGACTGTGCTGTATATCCGTCTAGATGAGGCATGTCTTGCTGGCCGTGCCGTCTCCAGAATCGCAGAACTTTGGCACGCCACATGGTTGGACAGGCATCTCGTCCCGCGCCTGGTCCGTTTCATTCGCTGACGGCCGCTTGGCATCCGCCCATCTCCGGCACACGACTCGTCTGACACTTCTTTCCCTTCGTCAACAGAGGACAGTCAATGAACATCAAGTCGGGTGTATGGAGTGATGAGCAATCGCTCGTACTCGGAACAAGCAGAAATGCTCCCCTCGAAGCGTGAACCACACCTAGCCCAGCGACGCAAGCCTGCCAAAGCGCACATCGTACTTGCTCTGAAGCATCCCTGGAAAACACCGGCGTGATTGTCCAGACTTGACGATGCTAGCACTTGTCCATTCTCACAACGGGACACTCGGCGTCAATGGGCTAGTCCACGGGATAATCTCCCTCCGAGAAGCAGACCATTTGTAGGGGCCTCCGTCTCCGACATTGTATCTGGAGTCGACGTCAACAAGAACCCAAGTGCCGCTACTCTACATGCAAGGCCGTCGACGCAACGGAACGACGTATCCTCTGACCAATGTTTCAACTCACCTGTAGTAATTCTCGGTCCCTCCTCGCACCATTGCTCTGCGAAACGTAATGCTGGAGCGAAGTCAGGAAAGCCAGGTTCTCTGGTCAGACACATGTACTGACTTGATCCTTCCAATCTGCCCTTGTGGGCCTTTCCGCTTCGGTATGCTATGCAGCCAACGACTTTGTGTCTTTCCGCGCATCTAGAGGTACACTTAAGGTCAATTAAATCATAAACCGGGCCTCAGCAATGCACGCACAAGCACCATGTCACCGCTGGTCAATGGCAGTTTTGTGGGTTTGGTCTCAGATATGTGGTTCTGCGGCGTTGGCTTATGCTTGAGCAAGAAGTCCCGCGTGCCTCCAAGTGTGAACGCTAACGCAGATCTAGATTTCAGCATCGACATGCAGTCTCGAAAGGTCGTGAATGTACTTACATGCTATCGACGGCCTGCAGGCGTCACACAGAGGTTAGTGCCTATCAAAGCCAGAAGGATTCTTTCTCAAGCACTCACTCATTTCCCAGAAACCTCTCATCATCACTATGATAGCTTATACTGTCATTCCCATCGGCATAGTAATTGACCAAGGCGAAATTGAATCTACAACCAGTGGCATTCTCCGTTAGTTCTCGCAGAACATCAAGGCATTGCGGCAGTGGCCGAGGGCTGCACTTGTATGTATCCTTTGGGACCGGTGCGCCTGAGACTGTGTGGCAGACTTCGTCGCCTTTGAAGCGAGCAGTTTCGTCGACTCCGAAAACAGTGGTAAATCTTGGAGTATTGATCGCAGTCTCTACTGGTCCGCGCTTGATATTGTATTTCACTCTCTTCACTGAAGTCATTACTTTGCAAGCCAGCGTAAGGTAAGGTCCAACATACGTAAAAGAACAGTTCCTGTCGAAGGAATTCGAAGAGATCCTTTTGAGCTTCCTTTGGTATGAACGGAGTATAATAAATCAAATCCAAATCGGGTTGGTCCTGAATCAATTTGCCCTCGGATGCGGGTACGAAATTCAGTAGCTCTCGTAGTGGTTGTGGCAGCAAAGGCAGCGAGAATGGGTAGGTCGCGTGTTCCGAGCGGCTTTCGACATCAGACGCGTCCTTCGTGGCGTCACTCTCCTCGCGTGGGTTGTCTTCGATTGCATGTTGTGCTTTCGTTCGCTTCGTCGGAGGCGGACTGAAAAAGCTATCTAGCGTGCGAATCCTTTTCGACATTTCTGTTTGATCTGCTCTATTGTCGTCGCTCACGATCGATAATGTGGTGGTTGCTCTTGCTCTTGCTATGACGCAGTACAAACGACCAAGTCGCTGACTCATCAGGGTCGTCAACGCGACTTCACCTGACATCGCTTGCGGCATCTCGACTTCACGATCCTCGTCGCGGAATACTGACATGTCAGCAAGCAGTCTTCTTGTGGAGAAGCTGCTGTGTGATGGCGCCTCGTGGCGGCCAAAAGACCAGCTCATGGACTGAGCCGGACCGTTCCATCAAGAGAATCTCGGATGAAGGAGGCGAGAGGCGCGTTAGACCTTTGAGCACAGCACTGAGCAAGCCGAGACGAGGAACGGTCCAGGACGAACCACCTGCATCACCGGCTTCGCAGAAGAGAACAGAATCGCCCTCGCCTCGAAAGACGCGACGTCAACCCATTAAGCCAACTGACAAAGATAAACCGAAATCCGGCGGTAGACCCATCACTTCTTTCTTCAACGCTGCTACTCAGAAGCAGCAAGGATCGCAATACCTAGCGAGCCCAGACAAACTTGCGGCGTTCCATGATGAGATTGAAGTAATCGAAGATGACATTGATGAAGACGAGGTCAATGGAGAGTCATCCCAAACTACTCTTTCTCGAGGGTCGAGTACTGCGCTTGCTGCGCGGAAGCGCAAATTTGGGGGAGTCGCTACCCTTGAGAAACCGCCACCGCTCTCTCAACACGCTTCTCAGAAATTCCGAAAGGCCTTGAATGGAGACAGAGCTCCTTCCTTGATTAAGGCTCCAAGTGACCAGCTTCCATGGACCGAACGCTTCGCACCCAGCGATCTATCAGAGTTGGCCGTGCACAAGCGCAAAGTAGCTGATGTACGAGCATGGCTAGACTCGTTCTACCAAGGAAGACGCCAGAGCGTTCTTGTATTGAAAGGTGCTGCTGGTACTGGGAAGACCACAACTGTACGCTTGTTGTGCAAAGACATTGGCGTAGAACTTATCGAATGGAAACCCCGCGCGGCATTCGAGACTGGAGCTGACAGCTTTGCCAGTTCTGCGACAGAGTTCGCGGAGTTCGTAGCTCGAGCAGGCAAGGTGCGAGGACTTGCTTTGAGCAATGGCACCTCCACAGACACAGAAGCAGGCGTGGAACCACTACAACCGCAAGACAGCACTTCGAACACACATCGGCAAGCTCTCCTGGTTGAAGAATTTCCGAATACATTCTCAAAGACCTCCAGCACACTGCAGTCATTTCGAACGGCACTCGCCCAATATGTAATGTCGACAGTACCAGCAGATACTCTCCCAATTCCGATCATCATGGTCATATCTGAGACTCTTTTGTCAACAACCACGGCGAGCGCGGACAGCTTTACAGCGCATAGGTTGATGGGACCAGAGCTTGTCACAAATTCGCACATCAACACGATTGAATTCAATGCCATTGCGCCTACATTCATGACCAAGGCGCTAGAGCTCATCGTTGTCAAAGAGGCTCGCAAGTCTGGAAGAAGGAAAACGCCAGGTGTTGAGATCCTCAAACGCCTATCTGAATCTGGTGACATTCGCAGTGCAGTAACGTCTTTGGAGTTCCTCTGCGTTCGCGGCGATGAAGGAGATTGGTCGTCGAAGGTGGCTTTCACGAAACCCAAGAAGTCCAAAGCGGTGCTTCCTGCTACGGCAGCCGAGCAAGAAGCGTTGAAGCTCATCAGCAACAGAGAGAGCAGCCTGGGCTTGTTTCACTCAGTAGGCAAGGTCGTCTACAACAAGCGCATTGAATCCTTGCAACCATCATCTATTCCTCAACCGCCGCCCTGGCTTTCCCAATTCAATCGACTGAAAGTCACCGAGACCGACCCGAATGCTCTCATCGACGAGCTCGGCACCGACACGTCCACTTTTCTTGCCGCACTGCATGAGAACTACGCCTTGTCGTGCGCCGGACCTACCGCGGAACAGAGATTGGATAGCTTGCTTGGTTGCATGGAGAATCTATCGGATTCTGATTTGCTTTCACTGGATCGGTTCTCGATGGGCACGCGAGCCTTCTCTGGCTCATCGATAGACACATTGCGACAGGATGAGATGTGCTTCCAAGTTGCTGTACGAGGCTTACTGTTTAGTCTCCCATACCCGGTACACCGCAGTGAGGCTGGAGCCGGGAAACGCGGCGATGCGCATCGAATGTTCTATCCTGCATCTTTGAGACTGTGGCGAAAAAGAGAAGAAATCGAGACAGCGCTCGATGCGGTGATCGACAAGGTCATTCAGGGAACTACCATTTCCGGCGTCAATCCAGACTCTGGTACCGGCGTGGAGAAATGGAAACGGGGCAACAGTCTTGAGCAATCTTCGAAACAAGGCGACATGTCGGGCACTCACGAAGAAGCTCCCAAACTGAGTGCTCAAGCAAAAGTTGAAGTACTGCTGGAACGTCTTCCCTACATGACACACATTCTGGATTCTGCAAAGAGCTCTAGTCGCCAGCACGAACTTCAAGATCAAATCAGAACCATCACCAGAATGGATGGTGTTCATCTTCCTGATGATGAGGAAGAAGCAGATCTGGACTCAGGCGAGGCAGACATAGGTGCGGAACAATGGTCGACAGATCGACCAGATACCGAAGTCAAAGCATCTACCACTTCCACGCCTAGGAAAGCTCGCACGGCACGGCAACCGTCCATGATGTTTCAAGGAATGAACTCGCCAGTGGAAAAGCGTGTGCAAAGCTTGATCCTGGAGGAGGATGATATCGAAGATTGAGGAGTGTACTCTTGTCGACAACATGCTGTTTTCTGTACAACTCGTGGGCACTGAAATATGTAATATTATTCCTGTATAGCACTAGCGAGAAGGCGTTCCTGGGCAAGTGGAGCAATGTTAAGTGCAGAGCAAATAGACTCAATCGAAATGAGGCGACAAGTCTTCCAAACTCAATCGTAAAAGTGTCATGAAATTGGGTGCATACTCTCCGAGGATCTGATGCCATCAGAGTCAACCTATGATACATAGCTCCCAGTTGGAGCTTCTTCTAATCTAGACAGAACCCCATGCCGTAAATGAATGCACGAATGTGCGACGCAGTCCTCTTAGTTGTACTGCGCGTAAGCGGCAGTTGAGTTGAACTTCAATCCTCCTCTGATGACCTTCTCCACTGCACTCAAGAAGTCCTTCTCGCTGGCAACCTTTCTCCGAGCGCGGATGGCGAACATGCCAGCTTCTGTTGCTACCGAGCGCAACTCAGCACCGGTTGAGTTGGGGCATAGACGCGAGATGAGCTCCCAACGAATATCGCGCTCCACCGACATGGACTTGGCATGAATGCGGAGGATGTTGGCTCTGCCCTCCATATCTGGTAGAGAGAACTCAATCTTTCGGTCTATTCGTCCTGGTCTCATGAGGGCGGGGTCGAGTGTGCTTGGTCTGTTGGTCGCGAACATGACTTTGATGTTCCCTCTGCTGTCGAAGCCGTCCAGCTGTGTGATCAGTTCCAGCATAGTTCGCTGCACCTCGTTGTCACCACCGGCACCATCATCGAAACGTGCTCCACCAACGGCATCAATTTCATCGAAGAAGATGATGCAAGCCTTCTTTGTCCTCGCCATCTCGAACAGCTCTCGGACCATACGGGCACCCTCACCGACGTACTTCTGCACCAGCTCGGAACCGATAACACGGATGAAGGTGGCATCTGTCCTGTTTGCGACAGCTCTTGCGCAAAGCGTCTTACCAGTTCCTGGAGGTCCGTATAGCAGTGCGCCCTTCGGTGGGTCGATTCCGAGATTGACGAAACGCTCGGGTGAGAGTAAAGGCATCTCGACCACTTCTCTCAGCTTCTCGATCTGCTCCTTGCAGCCTCCGACATCGCCGTATGTCACGTCTGGCTTGTCCTCGACAGTCATCATAGTAACACTCGGATCGATCTTGGGCGGGAGAGGCAGCATGATCTGATACTTGTTGCGGTCCACGCCCACTCGCATGCCTTCCTCGATATCCGTGGGACTCACTCGCTCGCCCAAGTTGACGACGAACTTGGCGATTTGCTTAACGTTGATGACATATTTGCTCTTCTCGCTGTCCTTCTCATCCGGAATGATCTTGGTACATCGTGCCACTTGCAGCGGCTGCTCCTCGCTCATGCGCTGTCGGTCTGCGGCGATATCCCATAGATGCGGTGGTGCAAGACCTGTGTCGGATTCCTTGACGCCGATCTTCTCGTTGACGGACGTCTGTTTGTCCTTGATGAACTTCTCGAGCTGCTTTAAAGCGGTTGCGTACGGAGCCGAGTTGTAGGTTTTGAGTACTTGAATGTCCTCATCAGACAGTGGCGTAATCTTCTTCTCCTCCTTCTCGTCGTCAGCGAACTCCTTTTTGTATGACTCCCAGTTCGATCCACGCGCGCTGGGCATTTTGAAGGAAGGCGGTGGTAAGTAATGGTCTGGGTTGGCGCAGAGAGACGATGGGTTGCAGCTATCGGGGCGTTATCAAGACCACCGCCAGATGCAAGCGGCGTGATATCCGCGTTTCGATGACCAGATTCAGCGCGCGATGAAGCACGTTTCGGTCGAGAAGCACGAGGTGTGATGGTGTTGTGTCGGTGATATGTTGTTGTTGATGAGCAGGTGAGTGTTTGGGAGGAGGTGGTCTACGCAGCTAGGCGGGAAGCTGTGACGAAGGCACGTGCGAAGCTGCTCGCGTCCTCCAAAGAATATTTGAAACGTCCGCCCCTCCATACAACACCGCCATACCACCCACAACACGCCGGCGCAGGACTGCAGCGTGTCACGAAAAGTTCCCACGCCGTCGCCGAATCCAGAGATTTTCGCAGTACCCTCCGCGCCGAATAAAACGTTGCTTTCCACCGACTGGGTGGCCTAGAAACAAATATGGCTCAAGGTGCGCCATCAAATGCCGGCAACAATGCTTTCAAGGACAAGGCGAAGCCACAGGCAGTAAGAGAAGCCAACATCACCGCCGCACGCGCTGTTGCAGATGCCATTCGAACATCTTTGGGCCCGCGAGGCATGGACAAAATGATTCAAACAGGCAAAGGCGAGACCATCATCACCAACGACGGAAACACAATGCTTCGCGATCTGGGCGTCATGCACCCCTCGGCAAAGATGCTGGTTGATTTGGCAAATGCGCAAGATATTGAGGCCGGAGACGGCACAACCTCAGTAGTGGTGATCGCCGGCAGCCTTTTGGGAGCTGCTGAACGATTGCTGGCCAAAGGCATTCACCCTACCATCATCAGCGAAAGTTTCCAGCGAGCGGCTGCTCGTGCTGTCGAGATCCTCGAACGAGTCTCCGTACCCATCGACCTCACAGACCGCCAAACGCTGCTCAAAGCAGCCTCGACCTCGCTTTCATCAAAAATTGTGGCTCAAGAGCCCAAGCTTGCGCCCATGGCTGTCGATGCCGTGCTGAGAACCATCAACCCAACAAATGCGCAAAACGTCGATCTTCGCAACATTCGAATTCTCAAGAAGGCCGGTGGTGTGATCGATGACTCGGAAATGGTGGACGGGCTGGTCCTCAGCCAACAGGCAATCAAGAGCGCAGGGGGTCCAACACGGATAGAAAAGGCAAAGATCGGTCTGATTCAATTCCAGCTCAGCCCGCCGAAGCCCGACATGGAGAACCAGATCGTGGTGAACGACTACAGACAAATGGACAAGATCCTCAAAGAGGAGCGGACATACTTGCTGAACATGGTCAAGAAGATCAAGAAGGCAAAATGTAACGTGCTCTTCATCCAGAAGAGTATTCTCCGAGACGCTGTCAACGACCTGAGCTTACACTTCCTATACAAGCTCGGCATCATGGCTGTCAAGGACATCGAGAGAGACGAAGTCGAGTTCATCTGCAAATCCACTGGCTGCAAGCCCATCGCAGACATCGACTCTTTCACAGAAGACAAGCTTGGATCCGCAGAGCTCGTGGAGGAAGTATCGAATCTGGGTTCCCGCTATGTGCGTGTCTCGGGGGTCAAGCACCCCAATGCCAATGCGCCCAAGACCGTCTCGATCGTCGCACGAGGAGCAAACCCGCTGATCCTGGACGAAGCCGAGCGCAGTCTCCACGATGCCATGTGCGTTATCCGCTGTCTCGTCAAGAAGCGCGCTCTTCTCCCTGGTGGCGGTGCACCAGAAATGGCTGTTGCCACACAACTCAGCCAAGATGCCCTCACATCACAGTATCCAGACAGCGTATGCTTCAAAGCTTTCGCTGATGCGCTTGAAGTCGTTCCGGTCACATTGGCTGAGAATGCAGGTCTGAACAGCATCAAGGTTGTCACTGAGCTGCGAGCGCGACACGCGAAGGGCGAGACCAACGTTGGTGTCAGTATCAAGAGAGGCGGCGTCGGAGTCATGGGTGGTGATGACAAGAGTGCTTCCGGCGAAGGTGTCATGCAGCCACTTCTCGTCAGCACGAGCGCTTTCGAGTTGGCCAGTGAAACGGTTAAGATGATCTTGAGGATTGACGATATTGCATTGTCACGATAGATGACTATGGAGACAAAACGTCAGTCATGATAGAAGGAAGTCACCCGAGTCGCGCCTTGAGCGCATGTGGATGATTGAAGATCGTCTGAACGACTGTGCGCAAGCAATGTAGCGAGAGCTCCAACTCGCTCAATGGAGGCCGCAGATGTGCAGACAAAGTCATACTATGCACAGACAGTAGCACACCCTACGCCCACGAAACATCTCGCAGTGGCGAGCAAAATGAAGTACCAGGTCGCGGGTATGGGAGAACAAAGTGCTGCAAATACTTAGGCTACGCAGATACTTTCCGTCTATCTGACACTACTCGTATCCTTCGTCGAGTCTGACGTCTTCTTGTGCTCACCAAAAATTCCTGTAACCCAATGCTTGAAACTTTCTATCTTTCCATCAACCCATTGTCTCCACGATGTGCTCTCGTCACCCGCTACTTCACCTGTTTCCTCCCCAGACTCTGTGTTTTCAGGAGCCGCCGCTTCTGGATCCTCACCATTCGCTGTTGTCACGTCCTCTCCAATAGGCTCTGGTATCGCAGACGGCGAAGCCACACTGTCCAATCCAGTAGTCTTAATCGGAGGAGGATCATCAAGAATCTTATGCTGTTCCTCAGGATCATGCAATCCAACCGTCTTAAACGGAAGCTCAACCGTCCCATTATTCGGCTTCGCCTCAATTCCCAAACTCTGGCAAATAATCCCATACACAGCCGTATTGTAAAATGGCTCCACTTCACTGCCTTGCGGATGAGGAAAAGCTGGACCTCTGGCAACAAAAATCGCACGCATTAGTGGATGATCATTATCGTAGCCATGTAGTCCAAGAGGAGCGAAATCTTCTCCATTCTTCAGTCCTTCTACGACGTCGAATTCGGATTTGGGTGCGAGGGCCCAGCCAGCTTCTGGCACGATCCATAGTGGGGCGATTCTTTGGTTATTGGTGAAGTGGTATCGGGCCGGCATGTCGTGGTCTCGCAGGTAGACTTTGAATTTTCCCTCGTGGATTGCTTCCTGCTTTTTGAGGCCGTTGTAGAGCTCTTTGAGCTTTTTCTCGGACTGGTCGAAGGGTCTTAAGCCGTAGAGTGGCCAACCGTCCATGTGTTCTATCTCTTTGAAGTTGACTATGTCGTCCAGCTGTATCAATCGCGTGGTTGATGTGGTAGCCATGCCATGATCGGATACTACCACGACATTGACAATGTTTGTTAGGTTGCGGTCCTCGATGCCACTGAATAAAGAACCCAGCATGCCGTCGACTTCAGCTATGGTGGATCGAATATAGGTAGACTGAAACAGGCAAGTCAGCATAGTGTTCGATAGCTTTTCCCGCAACTCTAAGCTGCTCTGCACTCACATTAGGACCATACTTATGCCCATCAGAATCAACATTCGGAACGTATGCTGCTATCAATTGCGGTCGCGGTGTCTCATTCGATGCACCAGGATCCGAGGGTCCTGGTAGGTCGAGCCAGCCGAGTATGCGGTTGACCTTGTTGCCCAGCTCTTCGTGCATATTGAACTTATCTACGTATGCAGGCTCGACAGCGCCAATGTGCGCTTCGGACCCAGGCCACATGCTGTCATACCTGTCAGTGTCATTCACGAAGAGCGCCGATCGTACTTACTGAATCGCCGCTCTCACGCCCTGCAGTTCTGCAGTCTCCCAAATAGGCTCGGCATTCCAGTACTCAGGCACCATGCTCAAGCTCGAATTCGTATAAGTGAATTGTTTCCGCATCACAGGGTCCCAGAAGTTGTTCCCAACAATGCCGTGCTCGGACGGATACTTGCCAGTGACGAGGGTGAAATGGTTAGGAAATGTAAGGCTTGGAAACGAGGGCATCATGTACTTGGGAGAGACACCTTGCTGCACGAAGGAGGTCAAGGTGGGTGTGAGGCCGCGGTGCAAGAAGTCGGCGCGGAAGCCATCGAGTGAGATCAAGATGGTCGTCGGCGCAAAGTCGTGCGTGCCATTGGATCGCATCTGAGGCACTGAGGACGACTTCGAGACGGCGAGCGAGCGCGATGCCTTATAGGCGCCAAAGGCAAAGGCGACGAAGGCCAGAAGGACGATGATATGGAGGGCAGAACACTGAATGTACTTGGACCGCTGCAACGAGGACTACATACACCCGTCAGCCTCTTCCCAGACTGCAAGAATTGCGGCGGAGCACGCACCCGTGGCGATTTCTCGTTGCCAGCATCGACGTCGCTCGCACTCGCGCTATCATCGCTCGATCGGGCGCCATCCTGCGAGATAGGAATGCGTGAGTGCATGTCGTAGGTATGATATGTGGCCGTGGTGTCATCTCACCTCCACCTTCAGCATCATCTCGCTTTCCTCGCCGCCGCGACTGCCCCGCCATATTCTCTGTCCACTCCGTCGCTTGCTGCTTCGTCCATTGTGGACACGGTCGTGTTGCGACTTCCCGGAGTCCGCCAACAGCCTCTCAACTTCCTCTTCTGCCGTCAGCGTTTCTCGGTCATATTGCGCCGCATCTACGTCGACCGAGTCCGTGTCCGACTCATAGCTTGTCCGGTCCTGTGTGGCCATAGCCCTCGCGTTGTCTGCGCGTGCATGGACGTGATGCGGCCGCCGGGATGGCGAGATGCAGCGCGGGTCACGTGCGGTGGTCGAAGTCGAAGCCGACGCATTGGGGAGTTGCTGCCTCAGGTTGAATGAAACACAGCACGAGAACGAGGGGCCACTTCTGCAGAAATGAACTTTTTGGCAAGTCGAAATATAGTCAGCTATTCTGCTAAGATACAAGCACATCAACCCAATCGCTATGCATCCGACGCTGTCTATGAGTGACATCGTCCTTCCGGGAGGCCAGAAACTCCACTTCGTCGTCCAGGTCGCCCCGCAGCCGTGTAAGCATTCGCAAGCAATGGTATAGTGCTAATGTCATAATGATAACTCGGAGGGCATCTGCGCGCTCGACTCGTTCGTACATGCATCGCCGTGCATCCTAAACCGGCGCCATTCTTTCGAGAAAATTACGTGTACAACCACCCCCGTTGCTTCTCTACCTTCCGTAGGTCCCGTATTCGACGCCTTGCATCGCCGCCGAGCCACCGGGAGCACCATTGAAAGGCGCGGGAGCTTGTCCGACATTCTGCGCCGTATTCAACGGAGGCAGCGCTATCCCGGGCGCACCGTTACCTTGCGGTTGCTGTTGTTGGCTGATCTGGTTCAGTTGTGAAGTGAATGCACCGTAAATGTGTGGTGCGTTAGGCTCCAGGCGCCTCAAATGCTCGCGCATGACCTGGACTTCGGTTTTGAGCATCTCGTTCTCCTTGTGCACCTCGCGGCCGAATTCGTTATCCCGCTGCAGCCGTTGCACTTCTGCATGGAGGTTGCGCTCGTTGTGTTGTTGGCTTCGAATGTACTCGATAGCTTCAACCGGTCAGTAATGCGGAGAGTACACACTTCGTGTTCGGAGACATACCTTTTGTCAAAATCTCCCATTTGCTCGCTTTCGTGCCGCCATTCGACGGAACAGCTTTGTTCAGATCTTCGAAAAGGTCTTTCATTTCGCTGCGGCGCTTCCTTTCAGCGAGCTTATGGCTGACCCGGAGCTCGGGAGTTCGACTATAATTGCCCACGCCCTGAGGGGTCATCGCCTCGTGCTGTAGTCCGGAAATTGCGCGATGTTGCAGGGAGTGATGATGTGTAGTCGCCGCTTCTGTTAACATGTCAGTGATACGCTTTCCCGAATTGACTGGTAGGTATTACCATCTTCTGCAAACCTACGTTGACCCATCGGAAGCTGAGAATCTGTGGAAAAGATGCTGCTCCGAATTGAAGATGCCGCGAAACTGTTCTGTCTGGAGGGCCCATGGGTGCTCGATTCGCCACTGTCGGAGCCTCGTCGCTCCTCTGGAATCGCACTGTCTGGGAAAGCCCAGGCATAACCTTGTGTAGGCTTTGCGGCGGTAGGATCTGGTACACCGGGACCGCGCCCAACGGGCATGATGGGAGGCGCTATGCGCGGTGCAGTATGTCCGCGTTGGCCTGACCGTGCACTAAGCGGCGAGAGTGGCGTCTGTCCATTGGGCCTCCGCAGACTTGCTGCGAGTGACACTTGCGAGGTGTTGGCACTCTCGTACGGCGAGGTTGGCCCATTGATATAGAGCGAATTGAATCCTTGATGCATGCGACTGTCTACACTGCTTCGCCTCGAGTCCATTGCCGGGGCCAGATCTCGACTGTCGCGGTAGGCATCGCGGTTGAGCTCGCGCCCAAGACTGTCGCGTTGGCCATAGCTTTCGCGGTTGTGGCTCTCCTGGAAGCCTTGGTTGATGGATGGAAGCTGTGAGGGACCGCCTTGAGCGGAGACTGGGATCCGTGCTGAGAGTGGAGTGGTAGGTATTGAATGTCGCGACGGAGAGTCATCAGGATTCAGTAATGTGTGCACCTGGAGTCCTTGGCTGTTGGCTGAGTTATCTGCAGTATGTCAGTGATTGCCCTCCAAATCAATGTGAAGCCGCGGCGACTAAATGCCGAGACCGCAGTCTCACGGCCGCTGACTCGGGAAACCTGAAACAAAAGAATTTTGCAGTTCGCAAAGGCAAGAGATCAAGGAGGGCATGTGCGGAACGACGATAGGACTCACGCTTGCTTTGAGGTTGCGGCCAAGTCCCAGAATCTCGCGTAGAGTCCGTGAGCGACTGACCATCCGGTGAGATGGGCGCGGATTTGGGTAGACCATTAGTGAGGCTGCTGATGGACGGCAAGCCTTGTGAATGCTGCTGCTGACTTGGGGGACCAGTGGAAGCCATGACGGTGCCGATGGGATCTACCTATAACGCGAGGCAGCGCGCGGTCGGGCAGAGATGGCGGACGCAGCAGCGATGAATAAATCCGGGGTGAGGGCCGAGCAGATAATGCTCTGCCTCACGCGGCAGCTGGGATAGAAGCGGATCACCCGCGGCTCGATGGCAGCGTGAGCGGCGGCGATGTCGTGGGCGCGCCGTGCAAGCTGTGGGAGGACGAGTGGTATCAGCAATTGAAGGTTCGCGGCGCTCAGGCGGGGTCAACCACGTTGATGCGTGAGGGTAGGCAGAGTACGTACAGTGGTAGCAATGGGGACGACGGCGAGCGCGGCGACGAGTGCACGAGAGAATAGGCGCTCTGCGGCACTGGAAGAGGGCTCGTGGGCTCCAATTGCACAGGGCAGGTCAGGGTGTGGCTCGAAGCGGACGTGTGCAGCAGTTCGCGGAGCAAGCAACACCAACTCGAGTCCTTGCCAGCGCCACCTGGGACGAGAGCCTGGTCTCCGGGTGGTGACGTGCCGAGGAGAACTGGAGGATGGGCGGCGGCGGCGCAGTAGGAGTCGCCGAAGAGTCGCGCCCGCGATGGTGCTCGGTGATGGGTGAGGAGGCAGCGGTGGCTTTCCTCGCGCGGCAGAGTGACAGACGGGGCCGGGCGCGCGCGGTGCAGTCGGCGGCAGTGTCGTGAGGCGGGTGGTCGGGCGTCAGTTAGCAGCGCAGGCAGGCGGCAAGCTGCAACATGGGATGGCGTTCAGTCCTGGCGGGCTTTGTCTTTCATGCCAGGTACGAAGCTTTACTCGATCTGAGGGAGGACAGGGTATCCTCGAGGTGCCACAAGCGGTGCAGACGAGGGCTGGCGTGCGGCTCTTTGCGCGACAGCAGCACGGCACAACACGACGCAGTGGGCTGGACCGGCGGAGCGCGGGCAGTGCAGTGAGTTTAGCAGAGTAGTGTAGGTCGGCAGAGGCAGAGGGCCAGCAGAAGCACACGCCGTCACAACATTGCGTTTAGTACAGCGGAGCTCTCCCGCGCAGCTGTGCTGAATGCACAGATCGCCCGGCCGCAATACACGTGGAAGGCTGCATTTGCCAGGATGCGTCGGGGACACAGCTGATTATTCGCCGTTTCGCTATAGCTTGCAGCACAATCTCCTATAATGCCTCCTTGCTGTCTGGCCGGTGGCGCTGGCCTCGACAACCGCATGACGATGGGCACGTTCGGGGAAGGTGCAATCTAACGCTGCTAACGTGCAGTGGCTGCGCTGCTTGAGGCCTCGCGACCAGCGTCTGCGGCCTGCCCGTCTGGTCTCCACCCCCGACCGACGCGACGAATAGCCAGATTCACGCGACCATGTACCGTTGCGTTATCGACCCTCCTCGCCGCTTCTGTTCGCCCGCCTGCGTGCTCCGCGTGCGCGCTGGTCGTGGCTTTTCCGACGCAATCTTGCACATGCGAGCTCCGAATCTGGTATTTGGAACACGTCTGCTACCTTGCTGCCCATCCATCGCCCATCGGCGGTCTAGCCCGCCGTGGAACAGCGCGCTCGCCCAATGTCACCCCATCACTGCAACTCCACCCCTCCCCATCTCCAGCACCGCCGCTCTATTCAGCTCCACGGCGCCATGACTAAGTGCTGCCGAGGACGTTCCCGGACGATCCGGACAACATGTCGCTCGATATCGCGAACGTGGACCGCAGCACTGCTGCTGCTCGGCCTGCCCCATCGCGCACAGATGGAAAATCCGCCCAGAACCTTGGGCCCGATGCGAGTTGCCCACACACTAACCGCGTCCACGCTGGATGGTTGACTACCGATAGGCTCTAGTACCCACATGCCAATCTGTCTTTGCAACGGCACTCATTTTGACCTTTATACACGCGTCTCCGCGCTCCACGCACGTGTGAGAACTGCATGCTTCGGAGCTGATTATTGAACGGGCACGTTGGCAATATCCCATGCTTCGTGCTGTGCACCGCGTTCTCCCAATTCGGCCTCGTTGAGAAATTCCACGGCTCGCAGTGCGAAAAAGAGTGGTGCTACCATCCGGCGCACAAACGTCACGGACGAACTCACCCCAGAACAGACATGCGTGACGTTCAATTCCGAGCATAAGTTGACTTTTTCAACGCAAATCTGACGCTGGACATGCCACGGGAGTACAGGCATGTGCGAGACTCTGGATTGACATTTCCGAATTTATTACTTGAGCTTCTTGTTTTCCTGGTTGCGCGACTCTAGTGCAGCTTTCTGCTGCGGCAGCCTCCAACTAGTCTCCCACCCATACAAAGCCCCACTGCCAAAGACGAGCGTTGAGCCTATGATCATCTTGGTGTCCAGGCTGTGCCCAAAGATCAGAGTGCTCAAGATGAAGGACACCAGCTTTCGAATGTTTAGCACTATCGTGACAGTTACCGCCGATGACTTGGCCGAGAGCAGGTTGACTCCCGATATGCAGACCAGTTGCGTGAGTGCGTTGGTCATCAAGTAGAACACGCCTTGCGGTGTGCCTTCAGCATATGTCACGAGCGTGTCGATCACGTTGCTGACAGCGGGTCCGTGATGCTGCAACGTGCCTATGACTCTGGAATTCCCCACGTCAACCTTAGGCGTTGCTGCCAGTTTCTGATACTGATCGCGCAGTGTGCCGGACAGGGGTAGGAATAGAGGTAAACTCAGGAAGTGCGAATAGAAGAGATTTTCCGTCCAACTCGCTCCGTATGTAGCATAGGTGTCCTCGGTGTATGCACCCATGTATGCAGAGAGAAATTGCGCGACGAGGAGAATGGCGAGTCCTTGAGTGTAATCTGAGGACGAATCGCTCGCTTTGTACGACATTTCCTTGCCCTATGCGCGAGTCAGTGTGTTGGCCAATATCTTTTTGAACATCAACTTTCACTGACTTTGCTCTCGGAGTCAGCCCATGCACTGATGAGCACACCGACAGTGAGCAGCACGACGCTGAGTATTTGCAATGGGCTGTAGCGCTTGCCTCGCAGATACCCGGCGATCATGGTGGTGACACTGCCAAAGCTGCGCAGAATGATGTGCACAGGCACACTGATATTGTATGCAAAAGCCCAGTTGTTGAGCATATTGATGCCGTAGAACATGAAAGCTATGAACGCCCATCTCCTCATGGGAACTTTGGGGGCTTGCAGCGTGTACTTCGCCCCTGGCTCAAATTGGCTCGGGTAGGCGAACACTGTCACGAAGACAAATTGGAAGAAGGTGATAATGAGACCTGATGGATCGTGTGAGTGATTGGTGTCGAACGCGCGAATTGATTGGCGGCAGCTGGCCAGACATACCACTGCTGGGTTGGACTTTGACAATGGTCTCGAGGGCAAACACGTTCGTGCAGCATCCGCCAAAGATGAGGGCCGTGGTCGTCACGGGCTCGATGCCGGGTAACATGTTTGCTGTGGGCTTCGCGGTGATAGCTCACCAAGCTGTAATTCGATAAGTGATGCCAGTTGTTCAAGAAGATTTGTCGTTGATGGTCACGAACACGCGCTAGCCCAAGATTCTCGCTGCTCGTGGTGACGGCATCTGCCTCACGAGCGCCACGCGTCCTCACGAGATCGACACTTCGCGCACATGTGCTTACTACTGCACAGCGCACGCGTTCTCGCCGCGACTCGTGCGAGCGATATTTGAAAGTGTACGCGAAGGGTCAACCGGCACAGCGACGATCTCATGCAGTTCGGCTAGTCCAGCACGTTCTGAATCATGTTGAATCCAGGACGAGGATGCCTCGTTCGGCCGACGCCCGTTGGAATGGTTCATCATGATGGGCCCGAGTACCGTGGTATGCCTCTGTCCCATTTGGGCGCTGCCTCTTTTGGGAGCACCAATAGCAGGAATGCCAACTCTAGTTAAATTGCGTCGCTGAGGCCTCGACCAAAGCGGACGAAGCTGCAGAGCAACCATGATTCGAATCACTATTCATTATTCATTATTGAAGGCACGGTTCAGCGCCGACCTGGGAAGGTCTGGAAGCGGCAGTCCCTCTGACCAGCGCGAGCGTGGGCGCGGTGCTGACCTGCACGTTCGATCTTGCTCCATGTGGCCAGCTGGCAACGTGTCGTGTCCGAAGAGATGGCGAAAGTGACGCTGGGAGGCTACTGCCAAAGTGTGTGCTGCATTGGTGATGCGGGCAATCACATGCTCGGGAGTCTCGGTTCCTGACGGCTTGCGCACAGCTGTCACGTCGCCTGCTTGACAGCCCACTATCTGCAATCGTCGTGTCGAAACAGGACAAACGAGCGTGCGGAGATGCTGAACGTTGGCCGGAGCATCATTCCGCGCAGCATTGATTCCCACCTGCACGCCGCACCATGAAGCACTTCCTAGCCCTCCCCGCCCTGCTCCGAACCTCCGCGCTGGTCGCCTGGGCTTCGCAGCAAAGCTTCAGCGTGCAAGACGACCTGCTTGCCTTCCCTCAATATGAAGTACACTTCGTCGACGACTGGACGCCTGCGGATGAGGTTGACGCGCGACTCGCCGGCAATGTCAAAGGTAGCAGCTCAGCGAATGCGCGCGACGATGAAGCGGAACGGGGTTCACAAATAGGAAAGTACCAGCAGCCGTTGGATGGTGCTGCCCGAAACAATGCAGAGGATCAAACGGAATGCGAACATGAGCGCATGGTTCTTGATGGACAGCCCTGGCTCTGTCGCATACCTAAAGTGAAGCCAACGGCGGACGCAGGCACCGCAAATGAGACATTCTCGCAAGCCGAAGAAGAGAAGGAGCTGGCCCGAGCGAACGATCGCGGATGGGAGCTCTTGTCGGGCATGGAGGGCAATTGCGTCTTCTTCATCAGTGGCTGGTGGAGCTATCGCTTTTGCTACAACCAGGGCATCAAGCAGTTCCATCAGCTTCCACCAAGCCGCGGCGTGCCCGTGTACCCTCCAGTAGAAGATCCTGGTGTCCCAGGCTTCATGCTGGGCACCTACGCAAAACGGCTGGACGCCGATGATGCCGGGCGAGAGAGGGATTGGGACGGAGACAGCGCCTTGGAAAAGAGCGAGGGTGCAAAACGAAGTCACAACAAGCACGGAGAGTTGGTGCAACGCGGCGAGAGCAGATATCTCGTGCAAAAGCTGGGTGGTGGCACTATCTGCGATTTGACCGGCAAAGAGCGCAAGATCGAAATCCAATACTTCTGCAATCCCGCCTCCACGGATCGCATTGCCCTAATTAAGGAAACGAGCACATGCGCCTACCTGATGGTCATCCAGACCCCTCGTCTCTGCAACGATGTTGCATTTCTCCCACCACAAAAGGATCAACCCAACCCTATTTCGTGCTCTCCAATACTGGAAGACGACGAAGTCGAAGAGTATGAGCGCGATCTGAAAGCCATGAAGAAAGCCGAACAGGAGGTCAACATACGAGAAGCAACGGAGGAGGCAGCAGCGGCAATAGCCGGGACGAAGTACGAAGCTTCTCCGAAGTCAGTTGGCGACATCGTAGTTGGCGGTCGTCGCCTGGTGCCAGAAGGGGTCAAGATTGAGAAAAGCGCCATTGTGGGAGGTGGCAAAGAGACATATGTCGACACCCTCGCAGACTCGGAGGGTAGAGTTCTCAGCAAGGAGGAAATGGAGAAACTCGGCTTAGGCGATCCGAAGGCTATAGAGAAGCTTAAGAAGGAGCTTGAAAAAATTGCACAAGGGGAACGGTGGAAGCTGGACGTCATCGACACGCCTCGTGGTAGGGAGTATCGAGGTATCATAGGTGATGAAGATGAGGAAGAAACCACAGGCGAAGGACCAAAGGATGGTGAGGTGAACCAGAAAGATGGCGAGCCTGCCCGAAAAGGCAAGAAGAAAGCCGACAAGGATACGGAATCAGAAGCGGACAAGGACGCAGGCGACAAGGGTCAAGCCGGCAGCCAGGAGGAGTTCTACAGAGACGAATTGTGAGGACGGATCGCGAGACACAGCAGCTCCACAGCGCGGCGACATAGAAGTTAGACGACATCGTTCACGAGCAACACGAGGATAAGAGGCTTTCATTCGCATTACTAATGATTGTTCCTCACTTAATAGGCTGGCATAGCACGCCGCTACTGGCGTAAACTCCAGGAAACGGGCCTATAGTCTCGATCGCTCCTCATTGATCACCACATCCGCCAGTATGTTCTCGAACCTGCTCTTGAAATCGTCCAGCAACTCTGGGTCCAGCGAAGATATGTCGACAGAAGGACAGCTTCCCAACCCCGAACTGGTCCCCGCAATACCGACGAGAAACTCTCCCTCCCGTGCACGAACACTCGCGGTAAGGTCTTGGAAATCCGCGACGAAATCCTTCTCTGCTTGGGCGACATTGTACGCCCCGTTGCTGATTTGAAGATCGCGTCTGCCGACAGATGACACGCCGCATGTCTGCTGTGTTGCATTCTGTCGGGCTGGGTATGCGCCTTGGACATTGGTCGTGGGAGCCTCGGGGAAGAATGAGTCGGCGCGCTCAATGCCGTATAGATATCTATTCCAGAGTTAGCCCTGGTCAATTGGCTGCTTCACATATCGAAGCATTAACGTCACACTTACTGGTTCGCCAACACCAATCCCGCACCACGACTCGTCAGGAACTGTCTCTTCCCATCCTCGCCCGCAGGTCGAATTCTCTTCTGATAAGCAGAAAGTTGACGTTGTGCTTGCCTGGCTAGGAGACGTAGTCGACCCGTCACGTCAAGGTGCGATGATAAGAATGGCAATGAAATCCCATCGCTGAAAGCCAACATCATGCTGTCTGGTTTATTCTCAAACCCGAAGAATGCGCGAGGATTTAATGGGAATCCTGTAATGAAGCATTTGCGTTCGTTGAGTGGGATGTCGGGTTCGCGTTGCTCGTATAATTCCATCATGCAGACTGCGACTAAGGCGTAGATTCCTGCTCCGACGCCTAGGAAAATCAGTGAGTCTGCGCGATAATATGAAGACCGCAGCTATGCTGTCCTTGATGTTGTTTTGGAATTGTACTTACTAGCTTTTGCTTCCCGACACAACTGCTGCAACCGCGCGGTATTCTCAGCAGAAACAGAAATATACATCGGGATTGTATTCAACGGCAGTGTTCGTCGGTAGTCCAGTACAGCACTATAAGTTGGCGACAAAGGAATCGGCGTTCGCTTTTGTTGTCGTCGTAATGGGTTCGCGAAACCTGCTGCGTGGGGTTTGCGAACATGTCGAAGGATTCTCGTGATGGCCCAGAACCAACGCTGTCGTGCCAGTGAGCCGGGGATTTTGGGGTATAAGGCTTCTTGTGGGAGAGGTAAACGGGTTTGCATGTCTTCTGGGTTGATTGTTGTTTTGATCAGAGTTTTCAGTTGATCAGTTGATTCGTTGAGATATTTTAGAAAGTTGTTCGTCCAGGCGTTGATTGAAATTCCGTCTGCGATCTCGTGGGCTATGACGAATTGGATCCGAAGAATGGTGTTTCCGTCTTCTTGGGTCGATGGTAAGATGAAGACTTTGGCTAAAGCATCTTCAGGATCTACAACTCGGCTCGTGTTTTGACAGTGCATGTAGAAGTCTTTGTGGTTGACGTGCTCGTAGTGATCTTCTAGGAAAATCAAATGTCGTCCTGCGGATTCTACTGCTTTGCTGACGCTGGTGTGGATGTTGACGGCGAAACTGAGTCCTGGGCTGGTCAGCATCTAGTCGAGGTTAATGCAAGAGTGATTGTACCTTGGGGTGCAAAATTATTTAAGCCATCTTTCTCTCTGATCGTTCGAGCTTGGAGAAGAACATGTTGACAACCTGTGATGGAAGTGAGCAGATATTCCCCAAGTTTCAAAGTCTCGGCCTCGTAACATATTATTTCGAAGCGGTTGAGGAGATTGAGGCTTTCGACGAGCGTAGCCATTCAATTGTGCCATAAAGACTGCAGTCTGGACAGAGCCATCGACTCCACTTCGATCGAGCTCTCGTGTTGAATTCTCCCAGAATGGATTCACCCGAGTGCAGACTCACGCAATTGTGTCCAAGCAAGAAGTATTCTCTCACGAAAATCCTCGGTCGACAGTTTTGATTTGATCGCAAGCTTGACCAGACTATTCATATCGGCACGGCCCTCGAACAGCCTGCCATCGCAATCGAAGCTAAATTCGACAAATCCAAGAGGTCGTTTGAAGACATTGCCTTCTCTTCGCCATCGATACTCGTCCGTATTGCCATAGTGTCGTAGCCAGGAAGTCATGGTGAAGTTAGTGTTGAGTTGCCCGCCACTGCTAAAGCTCGTGTCCACGAGGGTGCAAATCTGTGATGCCGAGTCGACTCGGCTAAGTCATACAGTAGCGCCACCAAGCGCAAAAAAGGCGGAGACGTTCATCACAACTTCTTCTTTCATAATCATCATAAAGCTACTGGCTACTTCAGAGAAATCCTCGTGCTGCAAGGACGGAAAAATGTAATGAAAAAACTATCGCGTGGCTCATAGCCATATGCGATGGGTATCTTTAGGAACAACAAGCGCCTGCTGAACAGTATAACCAAGGAAACGTACTTTGTGTGTGTGCGGTCCACATTTTACTCCAGATCCCACTCTTCGGGCGTTCTGCCCCCACTTCCGTTGGCGACATAGCTGCGGTCTAGCGCCCAGATCCATTCACCACGTTCTTTGTCGTTGCGGCATGCGAATAGGTATGCTCGATTGGTGGTGTACACAGCCCACACTTCCATGCGTACATTCGGTCTTTGCAATAATGCTGCAATTTCGGGCTCGGCGTCAATTCGTGAATTGGTGAGGTTGACGGCGTTGACCTCGTCACCAGCTTTGCCATCGTACAGGTGTAGGAATGGACGTCTGAGCTCCACGAAAGTCTTCTCCCACCGCCTGCCTGAGTTGTCAGGGCACAGAAGCCAGCCGGATTTCAATACCTTCGGCGACTTCAGTTGCGTTTCCACTGTAGCCGCCAGGGGCATGTCGTCTTCGCCATTGGCAGTTGCGCTCGTAAATGCAGCACCGTTGGCCGGAGAGTCAGTGTTGCAGTCAAGGAGCAAGATCTCACTGACAGATGGGCCAGTGTCCCAAACGTCCAAGAACCTTTGCACGAGCTCCTTCTGCTGTTCGGTCATCTCGCTGTTATTGTTGTCGCGCGTTCCCTCGGGTGGTAGTAACGCGCTGGGGCCAAGAGCACCACGCGCAGCCTCGATCTCAGCAGTTCGGAAGCGCCGCTTGTTCAGATTCATCCAGTCTCGGATAAGGGAGACGCCTCGTGGTGCCCAGCTAGAAAGACCTTCTTGTCCTGATATGTAGTCACCGGTGGTATCCATTCGCCACAAATCGCCAGCCCTCTTCGCTTGGCTTGGCTTCAATGTCACTGCGTACGTCGCCGCGGTCGAATGGACAACACGTTGATTGTGAAACAACTGCCCAAGGAGAGAGTTTTGACGATACCAATTACGAGGCCGGGTCTGCATCGCGATGTCGAAGCCAAAACCCATGGGATGTGTAACTCTTGGCGAGTGCACCTCGAAACGTAGTGTGAGTTGCACACGATACTTATCCAGTGTAGGTCGATCCAACAATGCAGAATTGTGCGCGCTCGAGTCCCATTGCACCGTCAACTTCACATCAGTTGTGCCGTCAGAATCCTTGCGAATGATCGGCGGCGAGACCGCTATTAGCGGCACATCCGGCTGGCTACTATCCTCGTCGGTGACCTTGCCAGTGCTGTCCAATAGGCGCACTTTGCCAACTTTCATACGGTCGACGTCTTTCCATGGAAGACTGTTGCCCGAATTGTGCTGCAAATGAAGCACGATACGTCTTTGGATGCCCTGATGGAGTTGATATGCCCCTTGATCTGATGTGTCATTCTGCACAACTTCCACAGGTTGATATTCACCCTCTTCGTTGATCTCCAGTATTTGCACCCTCGCGAAAACATCGTGTCTCTCATCGCTGTAATACTCGTGCTCGGGCAGTCGCGAGTGTTGCCTTTTCATCCTAGGCTTGATGTTCGCTGAGATGGATGCATCACGCATGTCGTCCCAACTAAGGAGCTTGTCCATGTGCATGCTGGTGACTTGTGCGAATATGCTCACTCTGAGGCTTGCGTCCTGGGGGGCTGACAGTGGCAGACTCATGCTATGCACACTGTCAAATCGTGCGGGGCCTTCTCCAAAACCGCTGATAAGGGCGGTCGTGGTTGCGCCGCCCTCTTCTGAGACACCAGGCACGAATAATTGTGCATGAACATTCGTTCCCTCCCTCTCCGCGAAGCCCAAGAGCTCGTGCATAACCACGTTGAATTTGAGAACGCTGCCGGGAGCTTCCGCCGAGCTTGGCTCGAGAGAAAGATGTATCACCCCCACGATGGAGCAAGTATATGGCGAGTAGACGTCCAAGGTGAAGTCTTGCACGCGACACTCGAACACCGCCGCAAGTGGGATGTCAGCATCTCCGATCCTCGTGTAGTCTGGCATACAGTCCTCGTCGAATGGGTTGCTGAGATTGAAATGCTGCGTGTATTCGGGGCGATCGAGGAACTGCAGCATCTGTCGCATTGTCTGTACCCGGCGGTGTAGCTTTTCTATCGACCAAAGCCGTATAACGTTGCTGTGAAAGTCGATGACCCTGATGGCCAAGCATGGCTTAAGTGCGACTTCCAGCTCGGGATCATTGCTTTCTTCCGTGGTGATGCCATTCAACACAAGGTCATATGACGAGCCGAGAGTGTGCCCAATGTCCACAATGGTAAATTGAAACACCACACTTCGCCCAATCTGCTGGCTCATAATCTGGGCCTCCTTCAGTAGCGAAGCGTTCCTGAGAACACCGGCGGCCATGGCTACGTATCGATGGCGCTTCCAGTGGTTCAGCACATATCTGGCCAGCCAAACCTCTCTTTCGCTCAGACCTTGGTGTTGACTTTTCCTTCTCGGCTTGCGCGGTATTCGGAGCTCGCGTAGTTGGCGATCAAATTCTTTCTTCTGCTCAGCCAGCTGCTTCTGCATCTGCTCTTTCATCTCTTCGAGTGAGGCTTCCATTTTCGCCTTTTCAGTCCGAAGCTCTTCAATTTCAGCACTACCCTCTCCTGCGGTTTGTAGTTTACTCTCGTACTCTTCTTTCTGCTTATCGAGCTGCTCCCGCAATTCGTCTTTGGTATGCCTCAGCTGGTCTTCGTCTTCACTGTGCCGCGGTGTTGAGGGAAGGGTCAGAGCCGTGTCTAGCGAAAAATTGTCCAGTGTGCCGTTGCTCAGATATTTGTCCCGCACTGGATGTGAAGACACTGATTCAGTATCGGTGTCACCTCCGTAATTATCGAATAGCTTAGATTCTGGCCTCCCCTTTCGTACTGCACGTGCGCGCTGCAAATCATCGAACAGAACATCAAGCTGATCGTCTGTAAGGTCTGATATCTTCTGATCTGGCCCCAGCGTTGAAGCAATGGCTTCGCGCCGTGCATACGCCCAATCGTGATCCCGACCATGTAGACGATATGGCGCCGGAGATCTGTTGCCAGGACTTCGAGAATCTCCTTCATCGTCTGACCATATGCGGCTCATTGAACTTGAGGTCCTTTCATGGCCAGGCAGGCGTGGTGAGGGCGAATCGATCTGATCAGCTGTGATTGAGTATTTCAGCAGGCTGCCCTGCTCTGCTCGTTCTTCTTTGGCTTCAAGGGGCGAGCTAAATCTGAAAATGAGGAAATCTCCGAGAATGAGACGGTCGCCCGATCGCAGTCTCTTTGGTGCATCGATTCGGATGCCATTGACCATCACTGAGGCGCCTTCCTTGGGTACCACAGTGACAGCACCGTCCACATTCTCGAAAGTGCAGTGTTCATGAAGAATCTTTGATCCATTCAGGCGGATGTCGACCGTCGTCGAATTCGAGGTGTCGCCATCTTCAGCAGGCGCAGGGTTCGTGTCCACGTTTCCAACAGTAGTGGTTCCGGGCTTCAGATTGTAGACGAGACATTCAGCCAACAGTGGGTCATCACTCAGATTCACCAAGTGAGGCATCTTCTTGGGCGTGCTCACTCCCACAAAGCCCTTCTCGATGCTGATGCCCAGCTCTTCCAAAGCAGCTTCGCGCTCTTTGTGGATCTGCTCCGTCTTGGTGAGCTTCTCTTCCCATGTTTGATTGAGATCGAGATAGAGCTTCTCCGATTGCGACAACTGTTCTTGAATTTCAGCTTTGGAGACTTTCTTCACAGTACCATCGGCTTGCGTGAAGCTGACAATCTGTTTCTCCAATGGCGTGTCGGCGCTGTATTGCTCCTCAGCGACCGTCCCTCCGCTGGTCAATTTTGACCGCAGCTGTGCCAGCTCCTCCTTGAGCTCACGGATCATGCGGGCATTCGGATCTTCGTTGACAACCGCGTGGTTCTTGATTCGCTTAGCACTGTCGGCATAGCGAAGAGTTGACAGTGTCTCTTCGAAGTTAATGTCGGCTGGAGAAATGGCGGCGATCATGGCAGTGAGACTGTTGCCGCCCAGACTGTCTTTCAACAGCCAAGTCAAGACAGAGTCTCGATATGGTACCTGCATGCCTTTTGCCTTGGCTTTGGTGCTTGAGCTCATATCTGCCAATGCTGCTATGACTCGACCCAGCGTAGACAGCGAACGATTGATTTCAGCACCCTCTTTCAATCTTGCACCGGTCGCTCCCGTGCTTGTCGCTCGCTCTGATCCTGCCAGATCGACAAGACTGATTTTGGCTACCTTCTCCGACTCCATGTTCGTTTCCACATCGTGGCGCTTTTGTGTCAATGTCAAAGTGAAGACGGCGTGCGATCGCGAGGATGTTTCATTCATGTTCGTCGCAGCGACTGTTCGTGCCTTGTTTCCTTCGTCCATGAGGTGCTCAATCTCCACGAAGCTACGGACCACAAGCTTCGCAAGGTCCTCCACGTATGGACCTGTAGAGGGATGCTCTCGGACCTTTAGGTTGCCTTTATTGCTCGGGTTGAGCAGGTCGCGAACTCGCTCGTTGTAGATCTCGAGGTACGAGACCTCGACGGTGCATGTGGTGTTTGCATCATTCGTCTGAATTCCATTGATGGTCTCGAACATCTCCCTACAAATGCGTGGAATCACACCCTCCTCCTCGCCATAGCCCATCATACTGTAACTCTTGCCAGAACCCGTCTGCCCATAGGCAAAAATGCAGTTGTTGTAGCCTTGGAAGGCATTCTGTAGCAATGGCTTGCCCAAGTCGTTGAAGACATCCTCCTGTCCGGCAAAATTGTCGTCGCTGCGATTGAAGGACCAGTATGACTTGTCGAAGGCAAACGTCTTGTTGCCCTCGAGCGCAGCCTTTCCCGCCTTATTCTTGCCATCGGGCGGCGGTGGGGAGAGCACAGTCTGCTTGTCCTTCATCGACACGATACATTTTGCGTTGCGGCCCGTCTCGCGCGAGTTGAAAGGCCGCACACGCACCACGACCTTTATGTTTCCACCGCCGCCACCGCCCGCTCCATTGGCAGAGGCCATCGTGCTGAGCGTGGCCGTAGATCACTGCGGCGCGAACTCATGTCCCCTCTGCTGCGGCCGCGAGCATGCGTTGCCGGTGCTCGATGGCCGCGTGCTCGATCGCGTCGGTCGTCGTCGTCGTCGTTTGCAGAACTCCGCTGCGTCGGTGCGGTGTGCTTAGATGTGGCCGAGTGTGGGTTGTTGACACAGCTGGCGCGTCGACATGCAAGTGAAATGTCGAAGTGCCACAGCACGGACTGCCAGGCACATGCAGATCCCAACCGACACCCATGTCATTCGGGCGAGAAGCAGTGCACGTTTAGCGGCAGCGGTAAGCAGCCGTCCGCTTGACGAGTGGTTGGTCTCGATTTCAACAGAAATCATGCTGCGATACAACTGACCTTTATCACAGATCAATGCATATGCCACATTCTCCTCCAGTGTACAAGCGAGACCGGTATGCAAGGAGCCGGCGACTAGCACACAACACAATGAGGTGGTCGGCTGGATACCGTCCTTCCCCGGCATCCCCATATGGCGTCGCGAGAGCGGGCTAATGAAACCCTAAATAAGTTCTGGAGGAACACCATTCTGACTCGGAACAACATCACTGACATCCGCTCATCATCCCCATGGCAGACGAGGACATGTGGCGCCCGCCCGCCAACAGACTGATGCGAACCTTGGATCGATCAGCCTTCCAGCGCAATGTCGACCTCAAAGCCGCTCGAGTTTTCGAGAACAAGAACATTTTCAGCGTGAGAACCGCTCTGGAGAAGAGCAAGGATGCTCTAGCCAAAGAGCGCTTGGGGAGCGTACATCCTGACCCGGATCCATCTCGAGCACAGAGCGGCAAGAAGTGCGTCTTGCTGAGACCTGAGACGACCACAGGTATCGACCCTCAATATGCTGCAGCACATCCCAAGAGCACAGGACCGCATTCTTCGACAGTGGCGGAACTTGCGAGCCAGGGTTTGATCAGTGTCATACCATTCCAGCTCAAGTTGGACTACTCGTACTGGACGTATCACGACATCATTTCTGCAATACTCCCTGAGGATGAACAGGGAGAGATACCGTCCGGATTCTCGCAAGTCGGGCATGTTGCTCACTTGAATCTGCGCGACGAATATCTCAAGTACAAACACCTCATCGCGGAGATCCTGATGGACAAAAACGCCGGAGTGCGTACTGTGATTAATAAAATCGATGATGTGGGTGAGGAAAGCGAATACAGAACGTTCCAGTACGAAGTTCTCGCCGGACCGGACGACATGAACGTTACGATTTCCGAGGAAAATTGCACCTTCAAATTCGACTATAGCAAAGTTTATTGGAACAGCCGACTCAACACTGAACACCGTCGCTTGGTATCGATATTCAATGAAGGTGAAGCAGTATGCGATGTCATGGCTGGCATTGGACCATTTGCCGTACCCGCAGGCAAGAAGCACATCTTCATGTGGGCCAATGATCTAAACCCGGACAGCTATGAATGTCTACGGGATGCCATATCTCGCAACCGAGTTCAAGATTATGTACAGCCATTCAACGAAGACGGAAGAACGTTCATTCGTCGCGCTGTTCAAGAGCTCGCCAAAGCGGAGCACACCGTGCATGTGACGAAGCGACCATCGAGAAAAGAGCCGGATGCCAAACCAGAAGTGTTGAAAACACTTCACCAGCCACGAACGTTTCAGCATTTCGTGATGAACCTTCCAGCTACAGCAATCACCTTTTTGCCGAGCTTCATTGGAGTGTACACCCCTGAACTTCGTCAGCTCCTGGGAGCAGAATTGCGCATGCCCTTGATTCACGTATACTGCTTCAGCACGAAGAGTGATGACAACGTGAAGGAAGGTCTTGAGATCGCAGCAGAGATCTCTCGACAGTTGGAGACGACTCTTAGGCCCGGCAAAATCGAAGATGGCGATGTCCAGATCTACGACGTTCGAGATGTGGCACCTAAAAAGCGGATGTTGTAAGTTGATCACCAGTTTGTTCTTGACGTAACCGTACGATGCTGACATGAGCAGTTGTGCGAGCTTTCGGCTACCAGAGGAAGTTGCGTTTCGAGAGCTAGATGCCAGCTCATGAGCTCGACATCTTGGCACTTGACAGCCATTCGCATCCCAGCTTTCGGAACCGAATGCCACCTTCTCGCCTATCGCAGCTGCTGTAGCTTCTAAGCCATTGCAAGCTTCCTACGGAAATCCTAGCACACTAGGGCTGTGAGAGATCAACAGGTCGGTGCAGCACTTGGCGAGGAATACTCTGGCATTTCTCTTGCACCCTCTTTGCTTTGTGCAGCACAGCCGGCCTAGAACGCAGAGAGAGGGGTTCCTCCATAGATCGACATGTCACACTAAAGGTATCAGCTCGGCCTTAGCATCTTTTAGTGCTCCATGATCACGACTGCTCTTGCTGTTCCTTCCGGCGTGCTCTCCAGGAAAGGTCTACTTGAATCTGACCCGCGCCCAACCCAGATCGCTCTCGCCTTCTCCAACTACCCCAGCACACCACATCGAATCGACTGCTGAATAGGCGCTCATCAGAATGGCACCACTCGTATACTTGGTCAGCGCTGCATCGAGCGGCTTTGGCAAAGGCATAGCACTTGAAGCTCTCAAACGCGGCCACAAGGTTATCGCAACCGCTCGGGACAGCACCAAAATATCAGACCTCAAAGAAAAAGGCGCTGTAACACGTAAGTAGAATCCCTCCAAACCAGACCTGCAATTCCATCTCTCTGACACCCCACAACAGTTGACCTAGACGTAACCCAACCCCTCTCCGAACTCCACACCATCATCGCCTCAGCCCACAAACACTATGGCAAATTCGACATCCTAATCAACGCCGCCGGCTTCATCCTCGAAGGCGCCCTCGAAGAAGCCTCCCCCTCCGAAACCCTCCAATCCTTCAACGTCAACGTCTTCGGAGTCCTAAACCTCACCCGCGCAGTCCTCCCCTACATGCGCGCCCAAAAATCCGGTACAATCGCACACTTCGGCTCCATCGGTTCCTGGCGCGGAGTTCCAGGCGCAAGCATTTACGGGGGCGTCAAATGGGCCATTGCCGGTCTCACGGAATCCTTGAGAGCAGAAGTTGAACCTTTGGGAATCGATGTGATTTCTATCGAGCCAGGGTATTTTAGGACGGGATTTTTGAATCCGGGTGCGAGGCAGTTTACTGAGAATAGGATTCAGGATTATGATGATACTTTGGTCGGACAGGTAAGGAAGGCTTTGGAGGAGAAGGATAATACGCAACTTGGGAATATTGAATTGGGGTGCTCTGCGATTGCTGATGTGCTTGAGAAACGTGATGGGAGAGCTATTCCTCCTCGACTCGCTTTGGGGAGTGATGCGTATAGTGTCATCAGAGCCAAGTGTGAGGAGACTATCCAACTTCTTGACGAGTGGAAAGAGGTTACCATTTCCACGGACCATGCGGAGGGTTCATGAGGCTTCACAGACAAAGGCGAGCAGCGCGAATTGATACGTAGCGATGTTGTGATAGGTACAGCTCAATTATGCTGCCAATCGATGAGCGTGCAATGGATTTTTGAGCTTGGTTTGCACTGCCTAAGGCCTTCATTCATATCACAGACACAGCACGCCAAAGTGTTTGCAGAGACAACACGAGTCGAACAGAATGCTAGTATATATATACAAACGCCTTCGCTACTTCTAGACTACATGCAGTTTCCTGTCAGCAACATCTGCCTTGAGCGACCTCGCAGCCTGCTGTAAAAAAGTGAAGTCGTCTGAATAACCTTCACTAATCTGAAGATCTTCGCCAAACAACGAACGCTTCTAATACTTTCTAGCAAATGGAGGAACTGCCTTGCACTCGTTCTCGTCAAGGGTGTTGGCTTGCACTGCACGGTAACCAATGTCAACCTTCTCATGAGGTTTCTTCTGCCATGTCAGGGAGTGCTTCATCCAGTTCTCGTCATCTCGGTCTGGGTAGTCTTCACGGGCGTGAGCTCCACGAGATTCCTTGCGGACTGCGGCAGCTTCGGCGGTCTGCACGGCACAAGTCAAGAGATTTCGGAGTTCGAGAGTCTCGACCAGGTCGCTGTTCCAGATCATGCTTCGGTCCTTGATACCGACTTGGTGGAATTGCTTGTCGACCTCGTTGATTCTGGAAAATGTTAGCAAGAGCTGATTGAACACAAATGGAGACGCAAAACTCACCTCTTCACACCCTCGTCAAGTGACTCTTGTGTTCTGAAGACGGAAACATCGGACTGCATGACCTTCTGCATATCGCTTCGGATCTCGTTGGTGCTCTTTGGTCCATCAGCGGTGCGGATCTGGTCAACAACGGAAATAGCCTCAGCTCCGGCATCGCTGGAAATCTCCTTGTGTGGCTTGCCAGGTGAGAAGTTATCTCGGATTGTGTGGCTGACAGCACGGCCGAAGACCACCAGATCAAGAAGTGAGTTGGCTCCGAGACGGTTGGCGCCGTGGACGGATACACAGGCAGCCTCGCCGCAAGCGAAAAGACCTGGCACAACCTTGTCTTGACCCTTCTCGTCGACTGTGATCACCTCACCGGTATACTTGGTGGGAATACCACCCATGTTGTAGTGGACGGTTGGCAACACAGGGATGGGCTGCTTGGTAACGTCGACACCTGCGAAGATGGATGCGGTCTCGGAGATACCTGGCAGACGCTCGTGGAGAATCTCAGGAGGCAAGTGAGACAGTTGCAGGTAAATGTGGTCCTTCTCAGGACCAACACCGCGACCTTCACGGATTTCCATGGTCATACTTCGGCTGACGACATCGCGAGATGCCAGATCCTTTGCTGTTGGAGCGTAACGTTCCATGAAACGTTCACCCTCGCTGTTGAGCAAGTAGCCTCCCTCACCACGCGAGCCTTCGGTGATCAAGCAACCAGCGCCGTAGATACCAGTGGGGTGGAATTGCACAAACTCCAGATCCTGGTTAGGAAGACCGGCACGAGCGACCATGGCCATTCCATCACCAGTACATGTGTGTGCGGAAGTGCAAGAGAAGTAAGCACGGCCGTAACCACCGGTGGCAAGGACAGTGTTGTGAGCACGGAAACGATGGAGAGTGCCGTCCTCTTGGTTGTAGGCAATGACACCCTTGCATTCGCCGTCCTCCATGATCAGGTCGATGGCGAAGAATTCGATGAAGTAGTTGGTGTTGTGTCGGAGAGATTGACCATAAAGCGTGTGAAGTAGAGCGTGTCCAGTTCTGTCGGCAGCAGCGCAGCATCTGTACGCCTGTCCACCCTTGCCAAACTCCCGTGACTGTCCACCGAAGGCTCGCTGGTAAATTTTGCCATCATCGGTACGCGAGAAGGGGCATCCGTAGTTTTCGAGCTCGTACACAGACGCGGGTGCCTCTCGGGTCATGTAATGGATAGCGTCTTGGTCACCGAGCCAGTCGGAGCCCTTGACAGTGTCGTACATATGCCATCGCCAGTCATCCTCGTGCATGTTGCCCAGCGCGGCATTGATACCTCCTTGAGCGGCGACAGTGTGTGATCGTGTAGGAAACAGCTTCGAGATACACGCGGTGTTGAAGCCAGCCTCTGCCAGACCGAAGGCTGCACGGAGACCAGAGCCTCCAGCGCCGACGACGAGAGCATCGTACTCGTGGTCAATGACCGGGTATTTGTGTCCAATGGCGCCCGAGGCCTCCTTCGCTCGCAGCGGAGCGCTGGTGATTATGCGGTTTGCTCGTGGTGTGCTGGAGAAGTTGCGGGACGCAGCGCGGACGGCGCCACGGCCGGAAAAGTGCCTGAGTCCGGCGGAGAACATGTTGGCGGTGGTGACAACAGACGAACTCCAGGCTCTCGAGGAGCAGAAAGGCGGGTGGAGGGGAGTGGGTGGTGGTGCGGTCTCGCAGCGAGGCGATTGAGATGGACAAGAAGAATCGTAGATGTCACTCACGTCGGCTCTAAACACGCCGGGACAGAGCTAAAGCCAGCTGCCGTGCTTCACCTTTGCATGACTTTTGGCGGCGACGAATATCGGCACTGCCTTACACGTCTAGACTTCCGACACTTCCAGTGCGCACCTGAGGCTATTGTCCTCCCTTGTCACAACACTTCTGTCTACTGAACCATGATCTGTGGACTGCTGCGAATGTCCGCGGCCAGATGGCGACTTGGGAGGAACATTTGTCCTCGGCCAATCATGGGACTGGCTGACATGCTGACATTGAAACCCGACCTCGGTGAAAGTCGGTCGGCACACCTGCCCAACACTCCTCTTCACGCACATGAACCGCCAAGACCACCCCCGAGTGCTGCTCCAATGCTCACAGAGCTGTGATGAGTCGGATGCAAGTCCAGAGCATTCGCCACAAAGCAGATCTGGTTCCGAAGAGGAGGCCCTCCCCGGTGAATATGCCTCGCGCAAGACTATGCCCCAGAGATGTGTCTGAGATGCGATTGTCTTCCATCGAGGAGTTGAGACGAAAGCAATCACACAATCGCTCGAAATGCTTTCTTCGAACATGAGCAAGGTCACCGCTCCCAGGCTCAGCGAAGAGACATAATATTTGCTCCACAGATCAGTCCGAGAAACAGACTGTGGCATCGCCTTCGGAATCCAGCATGTTGCTAGCGACCGGGCCAGCTGCTGAAAGGTGCCTAACAGTTGCTCAGCTCGTGCAACACAGTGAGCCATATCACAACTTGCGCAGAGTCCATTGTGGTCTCTCCCAGTATGCCGTGCACGCATGTCTCCAACGCCGGGGAATTGCTTGCCATTTGTAGTCCTCCAGCATCCAGTGACGGTGAGGCACAGGTTGTCAACGTCATGAGCCCATCACCATTGACCGCATCACTTGGATGCCATCCGCATGCCATTGAGATGCACGACATGCCCACATAACACATTTTTCATTCAGCCATGCTTCGTCTCTTCTCCAGAACAACTCGCACTCTATCAAATCTTCCTCGACAAACAGGACTCACCCAGCACCACAGATTACTCTCCACGAGTCAGCATTCATCCGCAGTCCTCTTGATTCAATCAGCTAACAATATCAGATATGGCGAACAACCAAGATCTGAAGGCATCCGGCCTCTTTGACGTATCACATGTCACAGCACTAGTGACTGGCGGCGCCACAGGCATTGGCTTGATGATCACCCAGGCCCTTGTTTCGAACGGAGCCAAAGTCTACATCACTTCTCGCAGAGAAGAAGTGCTTGACAATGCCATCAAGCAGTACAACACCGGTCCAGGAAGCCTGCACAAACTAGTGGGCGATGTCAGTTCCAAGGAAGGCGCTCTGCAGCTTGCCAAGGAAATCGAACAGAAGGAGCCGAACGGAATCCAATTGCTCGTCAACAACGCTGGCATTGCGCGTGACAGCACTAAGTTCTCGGCGAACGCGGTGAGATACTCTTCGCTTTTTCCTCCGACCTTTGGGTGCTCCTGCAAGTGCGCTAGATTGCAAGCTGACCATTATTGTCTTCAGGATGGCCCGCCGGATATGTCCAGCGCAGAAGCGATCTCCAAATATTTCCTCCGCTCTGAAGAATCAGAATGGGCAGATACTTTTCGCACCAATGTCATGGGCCAATACTTCATGAGCATTGCCTTCCTTCCAATTCTGGAGAAGGGCGGCAAGCAAACTCCAGGATACACCTCAAGCGTGGTCAACGTCTCATCCATCTCTGGAGCAATGTAAATACTCAGACCCACTCCCGGGACCCCGAACCAACTGCTAACAATCTTTACAGGAAGGGCTCATCGATGGGCCAATTCGCATATGGAAGCTCGAAAGCCGCCTTTACGCACTTGTCAAGAATGCTCGCCACAACGTTCAAAGACGTCAAAGTTCGAGTAAATGTTATTGCCCCTGGCGTCTTCCCAAGTGAGATGACTGGCGGAGACAGCAACAAAGCGAACAAAACTGAGATGGACATGGATTCTGGAAACCCAGCGGGTCGGAAAGGCGAGGATGGAGATATGGCGGCCACCATTTTGTTCCTTGCTGGTAAGGGTGGTGTGTTCTACAATCATCAAATTTTGGTAAGTGTGCAATCCTGTGTAGTATCTGCTAGTGTAGGCGTCGCTGACATGAAACTAGTATCCCGATGGTGGGAACACACTTGCTGCTCCGGCTGTGAACAATTGAGCACAGCTGTGGCTACTAAGATGTGTATATATATTATCCGCACTCCATCACTGCCATTAGGAGAGGCTATATAGCGTCTGTTCCCAAACTTAAGAAGATCTACCGCCCTTTCGTCGCGTCAAACACAATACACCACGTTGAACGTCGTACAATGCTCCGCAGACACCACTACACTTTCGTGCTCATGGCACTGCAACCCAGAATTACCACTACAGGAACACACAAAAAGATAACTTCACCATTGCGCGCCAATCGCAACAAAGTGCAGCGCACCACTGCGCAAAAGGTGAGACTCGGGATAACGCTCCGAAGCACTTACCAATCCGGATACACGACATTCTGAGGAATGCAAGGCTCATTGGTAGCGAAAAGCTTTTTCCTTTGTATGTTCGCCAAAGCTTGCCTTTCGAGAAGTTGGCTATAGCTGGACAAAGAAAGAACGAAAGGGAAACATGAGCGCAAACACGATAAACTATTCCCAACACCTTTAACAGTGCACTTCACCTCCTGCAATAATGTCTAATCTGACTGCATTGAAGGCTCGAGCTCAAGAATATGAAGCGACGACAACGATTGATACGCAGCAGCGCGGAGAAGAGGTGCTGCATCAAATGAGCCCTAGAACCACAGCACATCTACGAGAGAGTGCTATGCATAACGTTAAAGCCGTGGACAGGAATGCGCGATACGGAGTCGCTTCATCCCACCTATTTGCTGTTCCACCGCCGCCGCCTACGAATGCTCCGCCAAAGATACCGACGAATACAAGATCCTATGCAACCGCCGAGCGTCGACTGTGGAAGTATTCCCGAGGCCGTGAACCAGCAGTGATGAGGACTACGTCTTCTCACGTCCGCTCATCATCGGCGCCACCAACATCAAAGCATATCTCTGCTTCGCGAACGACCAGTCGCAACCCTGCTTCGACTAAAGGCAGCTCTCATGGGGCTGGCACTTGTTCCAAGAAGGATACACGAAGGAGATCGTTCGACGACCACGCAAGACATCGTTCTATGGCGGCAATCTCAGTTCGCAGTGCGCCACAGATAGTCGAGGATATGAGCACACGACGGTGGAGGACAGGTGCCGTCGCTAAGCCTTCAAGCTCGAAGGTGCCTACCCGAGCGTTGGCAAAGGACAAGCGACCGCATTGGGAGGAAACGACGAGAATGCAGATTGATAATGCTTCTCTTATTCCAGAGTGCCTCGCGTTCAGGAAGGGCAACACAGTTAGCAGATCGAGGTCTTCGCAACCGCCTCGCGTCAACTTGCCCCCTCGGCTCAGCTTCATTGAGAAAGACTTACCTGGTACACCAAATATGCTACCACGAACTCCGACAGAGCTGTTGCCGCGCACTCCCACCACTCCCAAGGACCCGGAATTACTAAAGAGCCGCAGATCTGGCATTATTGGTCGCAGCCCGCTCTCGCAGGTCTCTCTGAATCATGGTCAAGCGAAGGATACTGGAGATCCTGTCCTGCACGCAAGTGGGCTTAATGCCATATCGGAGGACTCGATTAACAACGAGAACATGCCAGCTGGAGTCAGTCCGGCGATCCCGACAGCGACTCAGATCCATCTCCGAGGAGGTTCAGTTGTCACTGTGACGCCGCCAGAATTGACAGCATGGCGGCGTACTTGTTACTTGCACGGTCCCATTAAGCTACCCAAGCCCGCGATTGCACCGCGCAAGAACTCTGTGGCAAGCCTGGAAGCCTTTCAAGACGTCGTGGATGATCTGTATCAACACTCCTTGGCCATTCCCAGGAGAGAAAGCGACGATGCGGTCTCGGAGGACATATGCGACTTCTTCGATGATTTTGGCTTTGATCCGGTCTCATTCGGTGGCGATATTCTCGCCAAACCGGTCGTCCAACTGGATATGGTTCACGAGGAAGAGGATGAATCTGATGTAGAAGCCAGTCCGATTGAAGTTGTCATCGCAAAGGAAGTACTTGAAAGCATGAACAGGCTTCGATCTGATAATGCTCCAACAGTACTCAAGCCCTTGGAGACCTCAGAGACGCTCAGAGCGCGAGGAATCGCTCGACTGTCACGAGCCTCGGCAAAGTCCGCGACGTCCGATAATGCTAAGGGGCGTAAAGAATCCTTCAGCGCGGGCAGACCTGAACGAGTGTTACAATCCATACTGCTTCCGACACCAGAAGCTGGAGATTTCGGTTCTGGCTCGCCCAGGTTACAGCCTAGCAGGAATGCAAGTGGGACTGCTTCCATGAGACCGACGCCGATAATAACGGATCGAGTTCTCGATGAGGACGACATCCAGGAGATGAGCGTTACTCCGGCGTGGGTGAGTCCAGCCGCTGCGCCGAAGACAAGTTTGTCCAAAGGCATGTCAACACGGAGGCCAAGAAACCCTCTAGACAGGATTAGAAGAGTAGTGGCCACGGCTAGCAACAGATGATCATGATAGAGCTTGCAATGGAATACTGTGTGCTGTTAAGTCCGTGCTCCGACTTCTCCATTGAATTTCTGAGTTCAAGTCTCGCGGGCATGTTTTTGGGATAGAGTCCATTTCGGTTCCGGCGGTGTTCACGAGTGATCCAAAGAGATGCCCAGGAGCATTGTATGGCCGGTGAAATGCCGCGGTTCGTGCCTGTGAGTGAAGTGTAGTCATTTCCGTTCCATGAGAACGATGGCCTTGGCATTCACGAGAGCGCAGTGTCGTTCACGCAGCACCCGAGGTCGTAGTTCTGCAAGATGCTGGCAATGAGGAAATTACCGTCTTCTTGTCCGTGCTTGCCATGATGATGCTCTTTTGCTAGCCGGAGGAGTCCGGAAACAGCAATGTGCGCAGTCTCAGTCTCATCAGTGAGAGCAGGCATTCTGACAGTGAGCAGTGGCGTCGTCACTTGTGTCTCTGCAACGTGCTCGGAGTCACACGAACACGGCGATATTCTCGTGCTGCTGCGTCATTGGCGCTGGCAGACGACGATCGGTGCGGCAGAAGCGTGCTCCAGGCCTGTCCATCCTGCGGCGGCCCCCAGCAGCACGAGACGTGGGCGTTGTCGTGTCGCGCGCGGCGGCAGGCAAGCATGGGTGACAGTTCTGATGGAGGAGTGGAGCAAGGCAGCTCGGTGCCAGGATGTCTTCTGTAGCGCGAAGGTTGGCCCCCGTGCGATCGGACGTGTGAGGTTTGGCGCCTCGTCACGCGCGCCGCCGCGGCTTGCTTCCCAGTTCGTCGCCTCACTTTTTGCGCGTCCGGCCTGGCTTTGGTGCAGGCGCGGCGTGCTATGGCCTTCTTTGCCTAGTTTGCTACGCAGCCGTGCAGCTCTTTCCTCCCGACCGCACCCACCGCACCTGCACTGGCGAGCACCTACCTCATCTCGTGCGTTGCCTCGCCGCGCTGCTATAAAACTGCTGCTGCTCGCTCGCCTCATTTTCTCACGTCAATTTCATTGGCAGCACTCGGCCTTCACCTCACCACCGACGCTCCAACACACACAAACACGCTTTCACTGACCTGAACCATGTCGTATTCAAATGGTATACAGGATCTGGACACGCTGCATCTCTGGCAGCAGCCCGCGACAGACTGGCTCGGCTCGCTGGACGGCTGGACCGACTTCCCCTTCGACGCCTCCCACCAGCTCAACACCACCACCGACGACGCCGTCGTGCCCCGAGCACTCCAACACGACCTCGCCACCACTGGTCTCGTCGGCAGTTCGAATTCTGGCCCTTTTGTAGGAGCTTTCATTCTTGGTCGCCGGCGCTCTGGCCTCTCTAACTGACTCTGGCAGGATGAACGACATCTGGACGGCGGACGGACTACCTCGACACGACGAGACGGCACTCTCTCACCAGCGACACGACGACGTCGCTTTACTATCGGCCTCGCGGCATCAAATCCGCAGCCTAGATCAAGTCTTGCTCACGACTCGAAGAACAGCCGCAAGCGAGACATCCATCATGTCGACATGATGCACTCGACAAGTTACACGTACGGCACGACACCCTGCCGACCAGTGCACTCGTCACCATCCCTTTCGACTCATGTCGACCATGTTGAGGTCTACGAACCTGCCGATTACTGCTCCAAGCTCTCGAGCGTCTATGAAACTGAACATGCGCAGTCTGCTACGAAAAAGCCGAGGGTTGACTGCTTTGACTCAAATCAACAGTCCCCGCCGGCTTTGTTCGCATCACACTTGTGCCCGTCTTCAGCGTATGACATCTCGCCGAGTACGAGTATATCAACCCACCTTTCGCCCTCATCGCAAACTGCAAGTGAAGCGATGAGTAGGCAGAGTAGTGTGTCTAGTGTGTCGGTGACTGATGATTTTGGCATGATGCGCGTTGCGTCTTCCTTCTCCACCAATTCCCAGATGTTTCCCCTTGATGATCTCAGTGTATCATGTTCTACAGAAAAGCCACCCGCGGGCGGTCAGCCTACTATCGTCACAGATGATAGTAGCGCTTCGCACCTGCTCAGCAACGTGGGCTACGGCTTAGTTGGTACAGACTTTTCTCTTTTCGATCATAGTATTCCTGATATGACTGTTGTCGAACAACAGCATACTCACAACACCACGCATGTGGAAGAAGCGCAAGGTATGGAGCCGACACTGTCTGAACAGCAGGAAAGCTGCGACAACACTGGCAGCGAGCAGAAGAGCTATGAGCGTCGAAGAAAGCACATCGAAAATGCTCGCCAGTCCATCGCACCCAAAGATGTGGCAATCAGCAAACCGGCAACACCCGACAGCAGTGCATCTCAGAAGCAAGAAAGCGCCGTCAAGCGAAAGGAGGCCATTTCGAAGGCTCCCTATGTCCGACCACAACATCCGAAGCTGAAGTGTAGCATGTGCAACGAGTTCCCCAATGGTTTCCGTGGGGATCACGAACTTCGACGACATTGGGAGAGAGCGCATGCAGAGTGTCGTAAGGTATGGATCTGCACAGAGCCGACCGTGCGCACTGAGTGGTGGCCTACCAAGCCCCTCGGCATTTGCAAGCAGTGTAAACAGCAGAAGAACTACTCGGCGTACTACAACGCCGCAGCGCACTTGCGAAGAGCACATTTCTGCCCTCGAAAACGGGGCCGAAAAGCACGCGGCGAGGAACGAGAGAGCAGAGCTGGCAAAGCGGGTGGCGACTGGCCACCGATAGAGTGGCTCAAGGCCAACGGCTGGCTGAAGGAAATCGAAGTATCATCGAGGCAGGACGCACTGGAAGATGGCACCGAATCTGCTTCGCCTGCTGGCTTCGACGCTGCCGATCAAGAACTAATATACAACGCCACCACTACACACTCAGCAAACATGGCACCTGAGCCCTACGGACTAACAAACTATCCACCGACCACCGACTTCAACATGGGATACACAACGCCCATCGATTCGACGATGACCTGGCCTATAGCACCGCCAATGGAGCACGCCATCTCAGCTCCAGCGGCTTTTGCAGCAATGACGCCTGTCTATACACCTGACGACTTCGGCATGATGCACCAGCAGCATTGTATGTTTTGAGGGAGCAGGACTGGACATTTTATACTTTGAGCATTGTGGATAAGACATTAATGTACATAGCCACTCGAGTAATATTATAACAACTCGGCAAGCGATCCATCATCAAGCTCATGCTCCCCACCGATCTCGCTGTTTTAGAAAGCCGCAGTCCATGCTTCCCACTTTCAACTGCAGCTGAGAGTCTTCTGCCTATGGGCAACTCTAGACAAGGTCTCTCGAGTCAATGAAACCGGAGTCGCTGTGTGACATCGCTTTGTACACCTTCTGATTCACTTAGGGTCTACAAAGCTGTCAGTCTTTCCCGGCGAGTACAGTACAATAGGTAGCTTATAAGAGCTCGCTCGCAACGAAATCAATTATACTCACATGCAATCCTGACAATTGTCGAGAGAGCATAGAGTTATGATGTAAGCCTCAACTTTTTGTCCGTTCAATGGTTTATTGTTCTTGTAACACCAATCCATACAAGGTCCGAGTGCGGTGTTGCCGGAGGGCATACAAGTCGCAGAGCATTGGAGTGCGAGTAGAAGGAATACTGATAATAAGAGGAATTGGAAGCAAGAGTGCATCTTTTGTGATAGTTGGGGGTTGGATATTTTGTTCAGACGGGAGGGAGACGGGGAGAGAGACAGGAAGAGTGAAGGAGAGAAGGGAGGAAGGAGACGCGGGATATAGCTAACCACACACCTAGGTACCCATACATGTGCGACACCTTTCTCGTTGGTGTGCAAGTGTGAGAGTACATAGCCCTCTGAGGGCAAACCCCACCCTCTCCATCTGCCTCTGGAACCGATTTACCGAAATTTTTACACGACGACGACAAAAAGCGATCCGTTTATCGCATAACGCTACAACAACACGACGAGCCTGCTACAAGGCGATACGATACGATACGTATGACTTTAGTCCAGCGAAGCGTTACTACGCATGAAACAGCAGTACTATACGAACATAACCGAGAAAGGGATACAGTACTAGGGGAACTGAAGTATTACAGTAGGCACTCCGGAGGGCCTGTTGCAACACTAGACACATTTTCAGATATCCAAATTGACTAGATTGTTGGACTAGTGGGTTAGGGCTCGCTCATCCGCCGCCTTCCTTGAGAGCGTACGGGCAACAGCGAGGACTTAGGGCTGGCTACATGTACCTCTGGGTATGCAATACAGTGGAGCGGTACTAAGTATAGCTGTTCATATCAATATAGCTAACTTGCTCCTGGTTAGCACAGTACAAATGTCCATCGTAGGGCGGCAAGTTAGATAATTGTTTGCTAGACCAAAATTGAAACAGCAAATTGCAAGAAATTCTACCACCACAAAAGGCGAGCTAACTCGCTTGTCATTTTTCTCGTACTCACAGGGGTATCATAAAAACGCACGCATCATCGCTTCTCGAAACGCAATCGAATGAATCACACCATCTCAAGGGACGGGAGTGTGGCGGACTATAACTCATCATCTGTCTCTTCGTCCTCTTCATCCTCCTGCATCATTTGTTGACGCCCAGAAGACGTCTGCCTACTCCCAGACTGTCTTCTCTCAGCCTCAAGACTCTTGATCTTCTCTGAAGCTGCTTGAAGTAATTTCTCTTTTGCCTTCAAGGCTGATCGAGAAATATCTCTGCCTTTTCGGAAACCTTCTGCTCGCGCTTCGTGCTTTTTGAGAATACTCTTCAGTGTTGCGAGTTTGTCAGGTGGTATCGGAAGCGACCCTATTTCTTGCAGGACTTCTTCCGTTAATGTAATCTCATGCTGGGTCTTTTGCGGCGAAGGCGAAGGCGAGGCGGGTGAAGGGGAGGTAGGCTCGTTTCTTGCTGTCTCTTTTGTTCGCTGCTGCTGTGCTGGCGTTTCTCCTGGAGTTGGAAGCGTCGTTTGTTTCTGGGGAGTCTTGAAGTAATCGAAGATTCCTCTTCTCGGCGTAACGGGGTCGTCTTGTAACCAGGGAAGCTTTCGAGGTGAGCGTTTGGCTTCGCTTGTAGGCGTTGCATACACGCCAGTAACTGCTGATGTGCCATCTATTCGTGGCTTCTTCGGTGTTTGGAGTACGCTCTCATCAGCTGCTTTCGCTAGCTGTTCTACTTCTGCTCCTGTCAGATCCCAGTCCTCGTCGTATTCATCTTCTTCGAAGCCAGCATCCTGCATATTACGTTTCACGCCCGTACTGGAAGCAGTCGAGGCGGACTGCGTCGGAGTCTGCGCAAAATGTACGCGAGGTCTCCCAGCATTCCACCCTTCCTGAACATCACTATGCCCTTCGTTCCGACTGTTGCTGAGCACACACTGCGCCTCTCTCGCCTGAGCCTCATCGCTCCACATGAAGAAACCACATCGTTTGTCCTGATCTTGCTGACATGTATAGAACCTTCGACCGTGATTCTTGCCTTGCTTCTTGACAGTGAATTGCTCTGCGGGCAGGCGAGGCGTACAATCGCAGTACCAGAGCTTGTCGAACAGGCCTTTGAGTCGCGGGGATCGCGCGATTCCTCTCGTGCTGTTGCTGCCGCCTCTTCTGGCTCGCGAAGGGCCTCTTATGCGGAAGGTCGACATAATGCACAGCAGCGAGCTTCTTTGAGCATCGCTGAAGTGGTAGACATTTGTAGAGGTTGCCCGTCACTACCACTAGCACAAAGCTATGGAAATTGAAGTGGCTGGTAGTTGCAGCTGCGTCATGGCTGGTTTCGGATGGCGGGTGAGCACAGAAGCAGCGGCCAGCTTCATCAACAATCTACATTTCGCGGATCGCCAGCAGTACGGGGATTCGACACAGAAAACAGGAACACCAATCGCCATGCTATCGAAACTACGATGTGGATGTGCTACAGCCATCGGACAGGTGCATTCTCTTATGCAGCCTTCTCCTGAGTCGCAGGCTTGTCCGTATCGGACTCCTTTTGGCTCTCGGCACTCGTTTCCCCTGTGCTCTTCTCTTGTTCCGGTGCAGTCTCCTCCTTCTTCGATGCAGTCTTATCATCTTCAGGCGCAGTCTCCGTTACAGACACTGGCTGCTCCTCAGTCGTGGATTTGTCCTCGACCGACAGAGCCTGAACTTTGGCGGTCGCGTCCTGCACTGTATTGTCCTCATCCTTCTGTTCTTCCTCCTTGCTCTCTGTGATCGAGTTCTCCGATTCAATCTTCTTGATATCTTCCACCGAAGCTTCCACTACGTCGCTACCACGGTGCTTCTCTGTCGCCGCCGCTGCATCGGCTGGCTCTTGGGCCGGAGAGTGCTCCGCTGGCTCTTTATTCTCTCCACTTACCACTGGCGTCGCTGTTCCGGACTGTATGCGTGAGGCAGGTGCAGATAAGTGATCGATCGCCGGGTGAGCGGCCGGAGTCTCCTTCGACTTGTCGGCCTCTGGTGCGGGCTCTGTCGTGCCAGCCGCGCGTGTCTCGACATTCACAGCTTGTAGCGGTGTAGTAGACTTAGCCTTGCGAGCTGCAATCTCCGCAGCACCAGGCAACGCTATCCCTTGTGCCCTACTCACTGCCGGCGGAGGCGATGGCTTGCTCGCCGTAGCCTTGCTGCTCGCAGCATCTGGAACGCTGACATTGTGATTGAGCGGTGGAGCAGTCTGCACACCGACCAGACCTCCCGCTGGAGGTTTATAGTTGGCAGCAGGCACAGGGCCAATATTCTCTCTCAGCTCGCCGAATTCGTTCCATTCCTCGACCTCTGTAAGATCCTAAGCCGTTGTATCAGTGACCCGCTACGTTTTTTGTCTGGCGGTCCCACGGCCTCCGAGCGACACGCACATACACCGACGACGTATCCCTCTTTTACCAATCCTGGTATCTTCCGCTTTCCGGCTCGACGCTGCCATAAGCGGCGAGCTTTCTCATCGGTTGCAATGTCGATAGCTTGGAATGGGATCTTGTTGGCTTTGAGGATCGTTTCCATGCGCGAGGTGGCCGTGATGATATGCGAGGAACCGGCGGTGAGGGAGGTGTAGAGGAAGAGTCGAGGATCTTTCTCGAGCGCGGTCAGATCCATTGCAGACGCCATGGTGCCTGTGACGGCGAAGACGTATTGCGAGGGCGCGAGATCAAAACGTGAGAGCGGAGAATCAGTACACACTTGTGCAGCTCGAGGCCAGCGATCACAACCACGAACTAGAAGCTTGGTTCCGCTGTCGTCATAAGGGGAGAGCTTCAAACATCACGCCCTCACGAAACATGGCGATACGAGCAGAGACGGAAACGCAGTATCAACTTTTGGCTCAGATACAACAGAGCTCTTGCTATATTTACAAAAGATAGCACCTAGTGCCAAGGCATCGACCTGCCGGTATTCCTGGGATATCAGTTCACGCTAAATGCATTAATCACTTCAACATCAATCAATCAATTCAGTCCTCCTCATCGTTTTCGCATACTGCTCCAAATCTTCTTCAATCCCCGTTTTGATCCTGGTTTGTTGATCGCGAACGCGCCCTGCTTGCCAGAGGGGTCATCACAAAACTCCAGAGTTCCCAACGCAAGCGGATCCACTGTCTCCACATCCACCCCAGAGAACTGAGTTCGCTGAACGGCGTACAGTCGGTCCTCCGGAGCGCGAAGCTCCCTTCGAGTAAGCGTCAGTCGCAGTGTCATCTCTCGTCCATCGAGATCTGGAGTGAAGCTCCGGACACTGCTTTTGCTCTTCAGTGCAATTCCGGAGTCCACGGATCCATGCGGCGTCTCTGAAGACGAGAAAGAGCCAACCGTCATTGGTGAGGCCATGGAAGAGCCATTTGATAAGTCTTCCTCGTCTTCCTCGTCCAAGTCTTCTTCGTCGAAGAAGTGTTCCATGGTAGGGGTCGGTCCTCGTGAGGTGTGGTGTTGCTCCTTGTCGGGAAGCTCGACAGGAAAGCCGAACTCCAGGGCTTCGTCAAACTTCTCCGGCGACGCGAGGAAGGCGCGCAATTTCGAGCGAGCATCCGAGTCCTTGTAAAACTGCGCCTTGTTATTCGATGAATTCTCGTTTTGCGATGACCGTGCCGATCGGAGAGTATTTGCCTGAGGTAGAGGCGGGATCGGAGGCAGTAAGGTCGGAGGTGGAAGCGGCAGCGGCGCGAGACTGGAAGCACGCTTCTTTGCAAAGGACTTCCGAGGGCTTGGTGTCCAGCTCACATCGACGGTCGAAGTAGTGGTCGCATACGCAGAGCAAGCGATGGAGTTGATATGCGGCCATGTTTCGGTCAGATCTGGCTCGCTGCCTCCCAGATCTGCGCTGAGGACTGAGGTCGTTTCCACGTCACACCAGTCTGTTTCCTTCTCTAGACTTGCACTTCTCTGAGAGCTGGACGAGGCGATGCTCATGCTGCGAACATTTTGCGGCCATTGTGGCACATGGCCTTGCCCGCGAAACCCCAATGTTCGCTGTGAGCTCTCAGTCAACAGCAACAATTCCTCTTCGCTGAAGTGCGATCGCTTGACTTTGTCCGGTAGGGCCAGGAATCGAAGGGCTTGATCTTCGTTTACGTCTTCGACTACGGGCGCGATAGATGACTTCCTTGATGCACGTTCACGAACGGAAGGCGCACGAATGGAATGAGATGTCTTGGGCCGGGTCGAGTCGAACGAAGACTGACTCCGCGTCGGCGTTGACTGCTTGCTGCGCTGCTCTGATGCAGTTTGCTGCAAGATTCGTAATCGCTCCACCGAGGAGAAGTACTTCTTTCTGTCTCAGACATTAGCGAAGGAACAATGGCAGGCGGTGTGAAGGAGACGTACTGCACCGAGGCGGGCAGCTTGGAATACTCTTCCGGCGTAATGTGCATCGTGTTCGTGTCAGTCGGTGACACAGCTGTGCAACACGGTGCCGCAGTGCCACAGTGAGGGGCGAAGGGACGACTGGGCAAGGCGAAGTGAGAGAGACGATGATGATGTGAGGCAAAGTGGAATGGAACGGGCGTGCAAGACCTTGCAGAGATCAACAGCGGTCGCAAGGCATGTCGGTACCAGTGCCGTGGAAAGCATCGCACGGGGAGCCTGCGTCGTGTTCACAGGCACCTGTGCCCAAATATGGCCTTGTCGCTCTGTCAGCTCCCTTCCCTTCCCGGCCATGTCAGCTCGACCACATAAACTTCGGCCGCGACGCATCAGCAATCGACGTTTGGCAGGCGTTCAGGAGCCTCCGCCGGGCTCTCGTCACATGGCCCTGCTCCGCACGCTTCCATCGTGCGTGATGTGAACTGGCTCCCGCCCGACGGATGTGAGCGCATCCACGAAGCCGTCACAGAGGTGGGAGCAAAAAGTGTATACATTTCCCTCGAGTCGCGCTCCAATTAAGGACAGGGAACGTGTCGATCGTTTGCTTCTAGCGGCACACTCACCACCGCGTGGCATTGCACATTGGGCTAGCACGCGAACCGCCCAGAGGCACCTTCTCGTGAGTGGTGCCTTTTTTTGAACTCGTTCTTCATGGACAAGACAACCACATTTGCTGCCGCTGATGAGCACACCACCGAGTCTCCGTCTGTGTCTTCGCGACGCCTCGGTCTTCGAACTTCCGGACCTCTTTGCTGACCGCGCTGCTGCATCCTCCCGGGAGTGGGTAGGGTTGTCACACACACCCTCCAGCGTAGCGGCTCCTGTGAGCCCATCGCAGCCTGTCGTACTCGTGATCGTCGGCAAACGAACAAACGCTTAAACTTTATTACGCGCACTGCGCAGCCCTTATCGCTCTCATGACATGAATTCGATCGCTTTGCAAACGAAGCCTGCCCGTTTGACCTCGTTCCTGCCCGTTCCTGCGGCGAACAGACAGGGATACCGCGCTTCAAGCTCGGGAAACGAGTCTAATCCGATGCTTCGATGTGTGGATGCACTCTCTCATGCGCCTTCTTCTGCATCCATACTTGCGCAATCTATCCACATTGCGCTTTGGCCCACCACTCTCGCGAGGAGCTACATATCGAGTGAAACACGTCAACGATATCCTCTCTCCGCACCGGGGATCCACGGACAACGAATCCCATTCGACAATAATGCAATCACTGCTGCACTGTTTGGTCGGCAAAACTGATAACCTTCACCAGCTCTACCTAGCGCAAACGAGTGTCGTTTCGGATTCCGTGATCCAGCGAGTCAACATCCGCCAGCACTGCAGGGCAAACCCACGCGGCCAAGCCTGCGAGTCCATCGTGCTGTCTGGAACCACAGGTACAGCTTGTCATCAAGAAGCTTGCCCTCAACATCAGCGTTTATTTTTTTCGGTTGCGAAACGTTCAGGAGGCGTCAAGCGTCATCAGTGAACCAAACAATGCATAGTTCGCATTCACTGATGACTGTCCGGTCCACGTGCGTTGACAGCAACACCTGCGTGCGTTTGTCCCATCCTTTGTTGTTCGTATGCGGTGCAACAGTAGTGCACAAAAATGTCTGCAATAATACGGGGCTTCTATGCATTAAAACTTGAAAGTTGGGTATCATCTTCTACTACTACTATTACTACTACTTACTGCTCATCTGGTAGCGCATACCAGAAATCTCCATCATCAAGCCCTTCTCTGCTCGGCACCGGTCGAAACTCGACATCTTCACCTTTGGCGCTACGCTCTAGCGCATCCCAATCTACATCCTCCCAGCGCAAGTTCAGCATTCTCAGCCTCACGCCCCAATCTTCGCACATGTTCACCAAACGTGCCGTGTCTTGCGTGATTGGTTGCTGGTTCAGGAGCATTAACAGCCCATCCAACCACTCCGATGCCAGGTGGGAGGTCTGCGGGAAGAGCTCCAGCAGGATCTGTTCATCCTCATCAGGAGCCGCAATCTTTGTCGCGCCTGGAGTTCCCAATATGGTAATCTTTGTGGTTGAGGTCTTCGCAGACCCGCGCCCGGAGCTATGCAGTGTTCTTGAACTTTGATCATCGGTGATCGTTGGTCGACGTTCTGGTGCCGAAACGTTGCTGTCCACTGAGGTCACACTATCCAAATCAACCTTCTCCTGCAAATCCGCCAGCGAGGGCGTGAAATCTCCAGCTTCAGGGTATGTCTGGTACTGCAGCCATCTTCTATTGTGACTGAGTCTGACAAACTGCCACGAGCTGTTGTCCCCTGCAGCTGACATGGGGAACCACGAGCCCTGGAGCAGACATCTTATGCGCTGCTCCCTCATGAATTGCAGACTCTCGTTGCGAAGTTGCTCGTGGACTTCCACCAGATGCGGGCCCCAGGCGTCTTGGTACACGTCGTCCAAATTCTCCATTTGCCATTTCCGAGCTGTGTTGAGGCTGACCAAACGAAGCTGCTCTTCGACGTGACCAATATCGGTCTTGCGAGGTGCTAGACCGACAATACGTTCAACCACGATCCGTACGACTTCCTCGATTTTGTAAATGTCTTGCTGCTCTGCCCCAGCATCCTTCCACAACCTCATGAAGGTATTCAAAGCAGCAGTATGAAGTCGACCCCATTGCAGAAGGAGAGGCTTGTAAAGTCGATCGACACTCTGGTCGCGATCGAAGCTATTCCGGTACTGTGGAAGCCCGCCCATTGTACTGTCGTCGATTTCGAAAAGCTCGTAGAGGACCAACGTGACGCTCAGACTGGCACGCGCGATAGGACAGCGTTGTTCTCGCGGAAGGGAAGCCTGTTCGAGCAAAGTCTTCTGGTAAAGGTCCTCGTTGCGACGCGCAAACTCCACAAGATCCATCATTCCAAGATATCCAGTCTCGTCAAATTCCCAAGCTGGAGACTCCGTCTCAAAACCCAAACGTCGCCATTTCTCAGGATGATGTTTTCGCCCTTTCGTCCCATTCGCTCCTACCACTGGTGTCCAAGGATCCGGCTTGCTCAGCAAATGTATCGTCTTCAACGCCCTCTTATGTTCAGGAAGCTCCACATTAACCGTAACATCTCTCCACTTCCGCAGCAAGATCTTTGTGAGATCCTGGAACTCCAAAATCGCCATGGCCAGAGGACTGTCCGCATAATTTGCTGCATCCCCACGCATCAACATTCCCACACCTCCTATCACACCCAGATCTTGCAGCTTCTTCACAAACTTCGGCCATTCGTTCTCCCCACCATTGAGTACCGCGTCGCGCATCAGCGCGTTAACCAGTTGCAGAGCATTGGCGCAAAGCGTATGATCCGACGCGCTCAAACGCTGGACAAGCGAATCGAGGAACTGAGGATGATGATCGAGGGCAGGCTTGATGGCGCGGAAGCCGCAAATAGCAGACGAAGCATCGCTCTGACCCGCAGGAACCGGTCTCGAGACGATAAGGACCAGAAGCGTAAGGGCGTTGCGGACAATATTAACAAGAGGATGCGATATAGCCAGCGAAAGCGCCTGTCATAGAACATCAGTCCACAATCGAACTCTCATTCCTCCTCCTCACCACTACCCCAACTACCACAGACGCGTACATACCTTCTCCAACAACTCCTGATCACAACACTCCCACCCCATATCCAACTCCAAAAGCGCATCCAAACTCCCCAAAGCATAAGCCTGCGTATTCCCCGTCGTATTCAACACCGCCTGCCTCAAAGCCGGCAAGCCCCCATTCTGAATAAACCCATCCGCGAAAGAAGGATCATTCAGTAAACCTTTCAGCTTGAAAACAGCATATTTGCGCGCGCTCTCGCTTTCGGCGTTCAGGCTCGCTACGAGGGTTGCGGTATCGGGTGGTTCTTCCATCGCTCGCTCGCTCGCTGGCGCGGGGGGGGTTCAGATCAGTGGGCGAAGATGTGCTGGCAGTGATGGTTGACGACTAGTAAGAGATTGTTCATGGACAGGAACAGGCAAACGCGCGAGAACATGGCGCGGGCGCGTGTATCTGACGCCCAAGCGCCATGAGTCGCGGATCGTGGAAGCTACGTCGCTGGGCGGAGATGAAAGAAAGCCCGCACAGACCGCGGCTCCACGCTCACAAGGGTTCGCAAACATCACGGAGCGGGACTGGGGACCTCGATCATGGGGAAACTGAAATGGAGCTGATGAAACGAAAGTTGAAACTTGAAGCTGACAGTCAATGCGCGTGCATATTTGAAGCATGTGTGGCCTCCCTTGGATTGTACAAAAGCGCCCAGGGATCCATCCCAACATGAGGCTCGTGAACCCAAATGCAGTCCGCCCACCGCACCATTCCCCATGTCTATGATCAGCAACTTTTTCTCGCTGTAATAATTACAATATGTCATAATCGGCGTCAATCCCGATCATACAGTTGCGTATGACCGATGCGTATAATTTCGTTGTGTCGCCATGCCGCGGCGAGCACCTATGTGGTAACGAGGACGGGATTGGAGAACGCATAAAAAGCGGCTTGGGAAAAGAATGGGGAGAATTCACTTCCTCCATCCAACGTTCCTGTGAGGAGTTAGTACTGCATTCTCAACGTATCCGTATGAGGTCGACTTACCATATTACGTGGGCGATATCCCGCGCGGTATTGATTGTCTCGCTCACGCGTCCAAACAACCCCGCCTCCACGATATCGTCCTCGTCCTCATCCATAGGCATGAACATGCCACTCTCTGTTCGCCGCATTCCCTCGACCTGGAAATCAACTGGTCTGGGTGATTTGCCACCACTTCGAGAGCCTTTTAATGATGCTCCAAGGGACGATTTTGGATTGCTGGCACCAAAGCTCCACGATGAATCGGAGTCTATCTCCTCTTCCTCTGCATCGTCATCCGTGGGCAACAGGAAGTTGGTAGACGGATTTGTCGGTCGTAGAGTCTCTTGTGAAGGACTTGGTGATAGGTTTCCCGTACTCCAGGAGCGCCCAAAAGTATGATGTCGGGCTTCTTCAGTAATGTCCGGACTGTCTGTGCGGTATTTTAGTGTAGTCGCGGGCAATGTTTCGATGATTTTCCTCCCACTGGCGGAATTGCTTCTGCTACCAGTAGGTCGTCGTTTTGCACCTGATCGCTTCTTCCGCTTCATCATTACAATTCCATCATCGCTGCTGGAATCAGAAATCGCGTGCTCGGGATGCTCTCCTTCGTCGTCACTCTCGAAATCTTCCTCGTCTTGACCAACATCTTTGCAGTCAACAGCGATACATTGCTCCACACGGTCATCGAAACGTATGTGGCGTTTCTCCTGGTTCTCGCAAGGTGTGTCGACAGTGCTGTTGCTGCGACTGGTGAAGTAGTCGACCTGATCCCGGCTCGGCGTTTCTGAGTGCAGTTTTGAGTCGACGACTTCAGGTCCGGAGCGTCGATACTGACGACCCTGTGCCTGCACTGACGCTGCAGCTTGTTTGACCAGTGACGAGGTGGATAAGGACTTCTGGAGCATGACCTCGGACACGCTTCGCTTCTTCAAGATTGGCTTCTTGTTGATAAAAGAGTTATTCTTCGACATGGGTGACGTTATTTGCGAACCAGTGCGGTCCGTCACGGGATATGAGGAAGCCACTTTCAGAGGACCATAAAGCCAGGTGACGTCTGATTCCTTGAGCCAGTTCAGCCTCTCAGGCGACACAGTGTGGAGATCGAACTTTGTCTTGGCCCACGTTCGCCACGAAGCATTCTCCAGTCTCGACCTCTCGCCATATACCGTCTTCCGCTGCGAGACAATATGGCGCCACGATGACCAAATGTCCTCCTCCCTCCAGTCATGGCTGAGGAAGTCGACTTGTCGGGAGGGCTCTTGTCTGACAGCTGTGTCATCGACAACCGTAGGTGTCGGGATCGGTGAATCTGATATGGTGGTGTCCGTGGCCGAAGTATCGCCGGGTTCGTCGCTGTTTCCTATACTGTGGGCTCCTGGAGCACAATCGCCGTCGTAGTTGGGAAAGGTGATGTCGGTGTCTTCACTAAGGTCACTCGTAACCGAAGAATTGCTACTACTGGCAACGGAGTCCTCGGATTCGGCGCGAGACCTCGCTGGGAAGGAGGGTGTTGCAGATGCTGGTGGTGTTATGCCGTTCCACTGCGCAGCACCGGGCACGTTCTCTTGGTGCTCTGCATGTGGTGTATATGCCGGGCGTGCGGCGGGTGATCGAGGTGCTTCTGGGTCGAAGAACAGTGACGAGGACGACATGGAGGCTTTCAGAGGGCCGGATGGTTGATAATATGGCGAGGACTCCGGCTGCATGGGCAGGCTTAGCACCTCGGTCATGGCGTCAGTCTAGTACGGATGCCGGATCATGAGGCGGTTTTCGAGCGAGAGTGCGGTGCAGTGCAAGCGAGTGTCGAAGCTGCCACAGCGCAGCCGTGCGTTCCTGCCTCGGGGGCGATGGCTCTCGACTTGCTCAAGAGGACTCGCAGGCCGCACGGGGTGGGCGTGGAGTGCACGACGCCAAGGGCCACAGCGAGCAGGCGCGGAATATGGTTCGCAAGTGTCTCGATGGTCCTGCGGTGCTCACGATAGGGCGGCACGGAGATTGCGGGCAGAGCAGTCGTTGGCACCAGGCACGCGGCGGCGGAGCGTGTAGCAGGAGGCACAATGGGCGTGGTGCTGACCGCTGGAGGAGAGGGTCTTGGTCTGGGTTGGTGGTGCGAGGTGGTGAAGTGGAACACAGAGTTGAAGGCGCAACTACGGTTGAGCAAGCGCAGGGTCCCTGACCTAGATCAGAAAGCCTGCTAGCAGCAGCCAAAGCAGCCGCGAATAGTCGCGGGCGGTTCTGCGTGGAGTGGAGAGCGCAGAGGGAGACCAGGTCTGAGAATGATGCTCGGCGAAAATCGCACGCTAAGTTAGCAGTGCTGCAGATGAGCCCAGATTTCTGGCCGCCGCCCAGGGTGTTTGCGTTTGCGGGGAAGGCCCAGCGTCAAGGCGCTCGCTCTGCTTTCTGCACTCTGCAACACGACTGCGCGCGGCCTGGCGATGCACAATGGAGCGTCTCGTCTCGTCTCGCTTGAGAACAGCGCTCTACCACTCCACTCCCCCTCCTCGGCGCTGGGCATGGTGACGACCGCCGCCGTCGCCGCCCCGCCGTGTAGCAGCGCCCGAACGAATGGTCTGGTCGCGCCATGACACTCGCAGCTGCATGGTTGGTGCGGGTGGGGTCGACGTTGCCATGCAGACCCACCACGACTTTCTCTGCTGTCGTACTTCCTGCTGAGGAAACACGATCAGCAACTTCCCCATCCCGCCTCCGAGCTGTGCCTATCGAGCGCTCGCCAGCTTGAACGCATCACCACCCTCCGCTCCCTCTGCGCCGGCGACGACACTTCCTTATCGACCGCAGTGCCATCTTGTCGCCGGCGCAGTCCGGGTTCGTCTATCGTTGCGCGCGGACATGGCTCCACCGCTCACAGCCACCACTTCCACTCCCCTTGTTGGCCACCGCTTCGGCTGCGATCGCCGTCGACGAGGCACGCCGCGCGCCGCCCTTCCGTCGCACAGCATCTGTCAAATTGCCCTGGCGCCAGCGCTCGACGAGCCATAACGGCACTGAGCGGCCGTGCTGTCCAGAATGCAGACGGTCCGACTGGCAGGGGTGTGGCGAAATGCCGTCTTACCAGCTGTGGCATATGCAGCCTGCAGCTGTGGCCCAGCAGGTACCTCTTCAACGTTTTGATCGCGCTCTCACCAGCTGTGCCTTCCATCCACATTACGCACTGCTCCCGGCACGCCGAACGGCATACGATCGAGATGAGACGACGACGCGACCGTGGCATCGCTGATGCCATGTCTGACCTGCCGCGTCGCTGCGCAAACTATGCTACTTTTCCTGTTTCTGCAAACCTTGATATGAACAGTCTCCAGTCCACTCAATGCCACACGCCCCACACCCTGCTGGGGCTCAATTCTCCTCCGGCTTGACCAGAGAACCACTGATGACTACTCATCGCCGCAGCCAGATTCCTTATGCCTCGTGTCGCCGTCCACAGCTGCCGTTGTGCCGCGCCAGCTCGATGCTGTGTCCATGCACGTCGGAGCTCTGCGCGTTGCGCCACCTTGCCACGAGTTTCACCCTCTGCCGTCGAGGATAACAGTATCCAAGGCCTCCTCGCTAGGAAGCCCGCAGGAGCCTGCAACAGAAGTCGGCATCCGGAATGTCGACAAGACGGTACCGCCCGGACAAGCTGCTTATCGGCCAGTTGAACGACAACGTGTGCATCCATTCCTTGCCAATGGCGTGACTTGCTGTCACTCTTGCATATAATCTTCATGTGAGAATGCATTGGAAACCCACAGTTCGCATTCTGTGGCACTTGATCAACCAAAGACAACGGACTGCACTTGCGCCATACCCTCGCGAGTCATCGACACGCCAGCGACTTCTGCGTATCACAACGGGGTACAGCTCGAGCAGTCCGGGGCCGATCCTGTACACCAATCTATGGAGCCGCTGGTTGAGGCCTCGTAGACCCACTTCTCTACCTCTGAAGCTGCATCTCATCGTAGACACGCCCATTCAACAATGTCTTTACGCGGTAACAACTGCGAACGCTTTATCGCGGCAATGTCTGGTGCACGAGTTCTGTCACACTCGAGCTGCACAGGGCGGGCGTCGGCAGTCACCATGCCTGCCACTGCTTATCAGCTGCGTAACCTTGGTCCTATGCTCGAGCGTTGAGCAATGGTGAGCGAATACGCCTTTTATCGCGCATATGTCGCATTCATCGATCCTTGGGAGTTGATGCTTTATAGCTGGCCCGAGCCTATCTCGAGGAAACAGCTCACACTCACAGCATCGACACAGCTGGTGTGCTCAATGAGTCTGGATATCACATCGTGCTGCCTCATGCTGGGGAGATCACGGTTCTTCGCACGTGCAGAAGCGTGGTCGAGGTCGCCTATGGCCTTCACGGCACGTTAGTCTGAAGACATGCGAAGTGCTCCACTTCGCAAGCGAATTCGGGGCCCCGAACATGTTATAGATGCCATACTGAGCCGGCGCCACTTGAGAAAATTACTTATTGCCCGAGCCTACGACTCCATAACGATGCGGAGACACCAAGCACACAAATGCGATAGCTCTTGGATAATGCAACCAAACAGAAGGGGTTGCCGAGCTTCGACGCGCCATTTAATCACGACATGCTTCTTGCCAAAGCGCCATTATGTTTGGTTCAAGACACGGGAAGAGGTACATGCGCCCGCTGCGACCTGAGCGTGGCATATGTCATATTGCGCGCATGCGTCAATATGGCAAATTGCTCGGTTCTCCGTCTTGCACTATTCTGAGCTGCAACAGGAACGTGGTACCGAACATCGGATCCGATTAGGGAAGCCGTCTGCCTCTGAACATCGCTTACATTGTACAACTTGCAGCTATACAGCTAACTGTCTCAGCCTCTAGTAGAACGGAACATCGTTGCCCAGCTTCTCCTTGAGGACATCCCGCGTCAATTTCATGAGTTGTTCCGAAAGCTCTTCGTTACGCGCAAGATCTGATCCATCCTCGATTGCTGCCGGAGGGCAGATGTAGTTCCCGCTGGAATCAACGACTGTGGCTGCATAGAGTGTCGAGAGCGCTCCTTCGAATTGATCCTTCTTGAAGGCTTCCATTGCCACAGACATGCCGTACCCAGCCAATGGGTATGGCTCGTGGATATCTCGCTTACTCATTGCCGTCGAGACCACTCCGGGATGCGTGGCATTGGAGAGGATCTTGGGGTAATCCTTACTGAGATGTCGAGCTAGGTATTTCGCGTATAAGATGTTGGCGAGCTTCGCCCTTCCGTATTGGCCAACAGGACCGACGTCTTGATTGATGGATTCCAAGCTTGCGAAGTCCGTGTCTTTGGGGGCGTTTTGGTGTGCATTGGATGCTTGCAAGCTGATTCGGACAGTGTCGCCTTTCTCTGCGGTGGATTTGAGTAACGGTACTAGGAGCACGTTGCCGTTAGCGACATGTTGTGCATCCTCGGACGTATTGGAGTCTCGACTTACAGAGATAAGAGGTGAGGAGAACATGTCCCTGCAAATATGTGCGTTAGCCACCAGACATTCCTTCCACTCATACCCAGCTCCCTCTCTCGCGTAAAGATGAACAAAAAGACTCACAAAATGATTCACAGCCATATGCCTATCAACCCCATCCTCCGTCAACTGCGCAGTCATAATCCCCCTCCCAGCATTCCCCACCAAAACATCAACCCTATCCGTCTCCTTCCCAATCCTCTCCGCCACACTTTTCAAACTTTTCCAATCCCCCAAATCCGCTTCAATCCAAACCGTTCGCTTCGCTTTATCCTCACCTAATTCTTCTTTTACTGCTTCTTGAGCTTTATTCGCTACGTCTTCTGATAGAGAAAGCATGAAAACTTTACTGATGTTTTGGGAAAGTAAGGTGTGGGTTACACCGTAGCCGATTCCTTCGCTGGCGCCTGTGATGATGGCGATTTTACCGGTTTGGTCGGGGACATCGGAGAGGGTGAAGGTTGTGTGAGATGGGGCGACTTTTTGGGCTAGGCCGCCGAGGTTTTCGGAGAGGGTTGTTTTGGCGGCGTCGATGTAGGAGGACATTTTGCGTGTTGTTGTTCTGTTACTGATGGTAATGGGTTGACGATGGCAAAGTATTGTTCGAGTTGCTGAATGAGAAAGACGACAGAGACGAGATGCGATCATTGCTCTAATAGAAAGGAGTGAATGATTATATGTTGCTGTACTGTTAGGTCACCGCGACGTGTTTTGCACGTTGCACGTGTGTCTTGTATGGAGCTGGACCTGCATTGAGCATCATCGCTCTGTCATAGAACAAAGAGTCGTGATGTCAGTCGTGCGCGTCGATGAACCAAATTTCGCAGAACAGAACAGACGCAGATTGTAATGATCATTATTGCAATGTTCGACGTTGATGATTGTTGTGTGTGCTCTACAAAACGATGAGAACCAGGCCATGTTTTACAATAGACCAAAATGCTAAGTCAAGGTCGAATGCCAAGCCAAAGCTATGAAGTTCCTGAAGCTGGCGGCTTTGAAGCGCTAAACTGCTCACGCCTCGCAACATTACAACATTGCTATTTTTGTTCCTGTTACAGTGTTCTGCTGACATCGCAGGATGTTTTTACATGCTTGGTCCCTTCAAAAGGAAGGGCCTCCTCACGGGCGTCCCACAGAAGCACGATCGTCGTACGCATAGCGAGATGGCACAGGGCCGGGAGCCTGCTCGTAGTAAACGGGTTGACCAACACCGCTGAATGGCTGGAGGTGTGGCTGTGGAGCTATACTAGCATAAACAGTGTGTTCTTGGGGTCTTCCATGTTGTTGCTGTTCATATGGGTTGGGCAGGTATTGTATTGGTGCCGGTGCGGAATCGATGGGGATCAGCGGCCTGCCATACTGGTCCACATACAGCGGCTTCGGTGCTGGCCGCTCGTACTGATAGCCATGCGGCACGTAATCGCGCTCCGATATTTGGACGTATTGCGGTGCACCAACTTCTCTGTACACAGCCGTGTGCGGAGGAGGTGCTTGACCATATGCATGGTCATGCTCGTAGATGTACTGGTATTGTGGTGCGGGCTGGGAATGAGGCTGGGGCCCGTTTGAATATGTGCGCTCCGCGTGCGAAGGGCGCTGATTTTGGTCGAAGTGTCTGGTATTTCGGGATAACGCCGCCTGCAATTCGTGAACATCCGAGGATGCAGGCGCTGGACGTGGCACCGGGACAGGTGCATTGTAGTGTTGCGATGAACTGCGTGCTCCGATGTCTGGGCGCGATCGTACCTCCTGGCGCTCGCTGGCGCATGCATCGACCATGGCTGGGCGAGGTATACTGTCCGTTCTGGCTGCCTCGGGAATGGATGGCGCAACTGATTGGCTTTGCCCCGTCAAAGCCGCCAAGATAGCTGCGATATCCGGTTGGCCATTCTGCGTTGCACTCGAACGAGAGTCTGTCGGCTTGGGTCCTGATGCTGACTCTGCGCGACCAACCGATGGACTTCTACTCACACGGTTGCCATTCGGTGTTGAGGTCTCTTTAGAGAACTGTGCTAGGTTCTGGAGCATTGAGATTGTTTCTGGATTCAAATCGATGCTTGCTGAAGGAGCCTGAGCCACCGCTGTGGCGGGGGTTGACGTCTTGCGGGCATCAGTGTCAAACTGTGCTGGATCGAATAATTGTGTCTGTGACTGGACAAGCGCGGGGCGCGATGGGTCATACTCGTCTTCTTTCGGCTCCGGCAATGGCTCATTGGAACTATCACGATCTTGCACACCATTCGCACCTTTCTGGCTCTTTTTCTTGCTTTGGGCTTTCGATTTTTTGCCGAGTCGCTCCAGGAGGCTGTGTACTGGAGCATTGCTTACTTGTTTTCGTGACTCGTCCTCAGTGATGTGACCAATCTTAGGCAACGGCATCGGGAACGTAGATGGGAAGGCCGCGGCTATAAGCGACAGCTTCCCATCGTCCATGCCCGGAGTACGGAGAAGCTGGTTGAGTATCTGCCTCTCCGGCACTTCAATCATGTCCTTGACCCAATCCAGTGGACCGATATTGTCGTGTGGTTGGTGTATGAGCTTGAAGTGAGTGATCAAGGACGAGGTATTGAAGAACTTGGCAGCTCTGATTCGCGTCCAGTACGAGGAACTATGCGAGTTTGGCCCAGCCGCTACACAAGATTTGCAAGCAAGACCTGTGACGTTCTTCAACGGGCGCATCGAGTTGTGCGTTGCCAAAGCGTCCGTCAGCATATCAAGCGTTGGTTTGTAATGAAATCGCTCCCCAAATCGAAGGACAGCGTGGTGAAGAACAGTCTGCACCTGGATGCTCTCCAGCAGATCTTTGACACCCTCGAGCGTGTCCCAAACCTCGCGAGAGTCACTTGCGAGCTTCAAGAGCTGTGTCTCCTGGCTGCCTCCATGGGCCGCACCGTTCAAAGAGCCTGGAGACTGTATGTGATAGCCGTTAGACGAAGTCTGCGGGGTCTGCGAGACGGTTCGCCCATAAGCCTGATATGGGTATGCCGAGCTGTGAGAGCCAAACACCGCGACTGGGCTGTGCGTATTTTGAGGCATGGGGAGGGCGTTCGCTGAAGCTTGAGAAGAACCGCCATGGGTCCCTTGAGGCGTGTTTCTCGCTCGGTGATCCTTTTTGAACTCCGATGCTCTTCGGTCCATCTTCAGCCAATGTGCAGGATTGGTATGGAATGGTGGGGGGTCCGGCCACTCGGCAGTCTGCCAATGTACGACGATATTGCCTTTACTGAAGGCAGTGGTGTGTTTTGCTCCATAGTGCTGAATCAGACCTTCAAAAGCGAACCACTTGGGTTTCTTCTCCTCGTCGCACCCAGCACAAATGAAATGTTCTTTGCGATGCACGTCCGTGAATGACCTTACTTTGTTGTCGTAAACCCATTTCATATTGTCGAGAGACAGAAACGGAGCTGGCTGCGGAGTCGTCTGCCCGTTGGACAGTTTCTTCGATCCGGTCGTCTCCAAATCAGCGAGAAGGCCCAGTTCCTTGTCCTGCACGTAACGTTGACGTACGTGCTGCAGGACATGAATGGCGAAGATGGGAACGTTGTCTTTCCCAAGCATCTTGCCACCGCCCCAATGACCATTGATCAGATCATCAGCATACTCACCTAGCCGCTTACGGAGTGGCAGCTGCGAGTCTTCGTACTCGCGATCATAAACTTCCTTTGCTGGTCTGGAAATGATGTCCTCTGACATGACAGACGGCATGGCAGCCTGCAGCGCGGCAAGTTGTGAAGCTCTCATGTGTTCCGCTAGCTCGGCACTTTCCCTCTGTGCAAGAATCCTGGGTTTCAACATGTCCCAGGCGGCGTCCGTCAACGGTGTGGTAATCTGCATCGCGGCCTGGAATGACTCCATGTGCTGCAGCACGTTGGGTTCCACCGGCGGCTCAAGTTCTTTGCATCGACGCTCGATCTCGGCTCTTCGCGCCTGGCGTGCGCTTTCAACCTCCTGTGGATTGCGGACCACTCTGTGAGGCGCCTGATGCGGAGCGAAGGGAAGCGGAGGTGGGAATGGAAGCTGATGTTGCTGGGGCAAAGGCGGCCTGGATAGCTGCTGGTACTGTGGGAATTGTGGAGGATATCCGTTGTGAAAAACGTGGACTGGTTGAGGTAGGGGGTGTGGTCCTATGAGTGGCAAATTAGGTCCGTCCTGAGCTTCCAATGTACCTTGGCCGTAAATTGAAGACTTGCCAAATTTCGCCAATCTGAGGAGGAAACGATGGCGAGAATGTGATGGCCATGACGAAGATATAGCAGAACTGGAAATGATTGCTTACCGTTGGCCATCGTCGTCGACGATGACTGAAAAGTGCTCGCTCCGGCAGAACTACTCTGAATGGCCTGGACATGTTGTGGGAAAGAAGACAAATCATACTCCCTGAGCACATGGGCGAGGTTTGCGCCGAGACGAAGCTGCGCCTCCCATTTCTCCCATCGAGCGGAATCTGCCATGGCGTCTTTGCCTTTGTTGTACAGACCTTTGCGCCACTCGTCGGCAGCGCCCTGTCCCAGCTGTTGGGCGTCGTCTTCTTCCTGCTTGATGGCCGCAAGCTGAGGCTGGTAGTACACTTTGGAAAAACGTAGACTCCCGGGTATGCCTGGCGGTATCTGGCGCACAGTCTCCGTTACGAAATGGGATTCCTCATTGCGGAACGCGTGTGCGATCCCAAGCCGTAGGCGTGCAGATGTAGAGTCGGTCAGAAGCTGGACATCCTAGGCGATAATTAGATGCAATCTCACCATTGTCTCGCTCAGCACCTACTTTGCGCAGCAGAGGCTCGATACAGGCCCCGCATGTCCTTACGGCGAATGGAAATATTACGCGCACACCATCTGTTCCAGGGCCACAATTGAAGACGGATGTTGCAGGAACAGGAGAGGGCAATTTGCCGCAGAACTGGCAGGCCTGCCCACCTACCAGTTGTAACATGTCCAGCTCGCTATGTTGGCGTAGCGGCCGTGGTAGCTGTGGGAAATAGTTCTTCCGGGACTGTATCCAAATCGCTTCACTATCGACGACGCGCGCCGTGAACTTATCTTTCTGTGGAGCCTGAGGCGCCTTCATTTCGGTTAGAAAACGATTGAAGTCCTTGCACACGCGCAAGCATCGGCAGAGCATGGCAGGTGGCAGCAAGTAGAAAATGCGCTGCCATATTGCGGGAGAGAGCTGGGGCAGCTGAGGGGATGTTTTCTGCTTTTTGGCCTGGTCGTCAGCGACCTGTACCTCTCCGTCCGCGCTCTCCTCGACGTCACTCAATTTGCGCTTGGCTCCGGGATGGCTTGCTGGTGGCTCAGCAATGGCATTTTCCGTGGCAGAAGGAGACGAGGGCGCGTCCTTGTGCGCAGGCGTCGGAGGCCTGCTCTCATCGGAAAGATCCATTTCGGAAGAGGAATCCTGATCATCTCCATCGCGTGTCGCGATCGCATCTTCCTGCGCGTCAGGAGCGTCGGCGACTATGTCACCATTGCTGCCAGGAAGAACAGCAGGCGCTGTGGAATCGACAATGTTCGCGTCTGGCGCCGTTTGCGCCCGGGGTTGCGCATCGCTGGGAGCGGCGGGTTCTGCGCTGTAAAAGTCGGACGAGTCGCTGCTCGCGTCGATATCGTCGTCGGCGTCCATTCTAGCAGTCAGTGTGGGTGTGCGCTATGCTGTCATGCTCATGCCGGTGGATGTTGTGTGAGCATCAGTAGAGAAGAACCTGAAAGAGAGAACAGCACTTAAGTCAGCAAAGACCGCGAGCACTATGGCGCAGTCGCGCGAGACGGGCTGCGATGAAGGCGGTGAGAGGGAAGGAGAGGATGGCGGTGGTGGTGAGAGGGAGGAGAGAGCGACAGCGCGAGGCGAACGGGGAGGTGGTACGTGGTTCGTTCGTTAGCGCGGCCACCCCAAATCCTGATTCAAATATTTGATGGGGCGAGCGGCAGCTCATCTCGCCGAGCGGCCGTGTGCTGTGTGCTCGGCGTGGTGCGGCTTGGGCTGAGTGACGTGGGTCCAATGCAGGCAACATCGTAAGCTCTTCGCGACCAGCACTGTTTCCACCTCTACTACTACCAACACCACGTCCTTACTCGCCTGCCTCCCTCCCTCCTTCTCCCGACCATGGCGGCGTTGAATCTGTCGCAAAATGGCGCATCAATTACCGCCAGCTACCAGAAAATCGTAAACACAGCTCCAAGCGGGCCCGCTGCCTCATCGCCAACATATGGCATCTGGGCAGTCTTCTCCGTCAAGGCTCCCCTTGCCAATGCCTTCCAGGCCGAGTCGGGCAAAGAGAGCGTGCTGTCTGTGCAAAGCACCGGCGAGGGCGAATTGGCCGACCTGATTGAAGACTTCTCGGACGGCCGCATCCAGTTCGCATTCGTGAAAGTCAAGGACCCCAACACAACTCTGCCCAAAAGTGTACTCATTGCCTGGTGTGGCGAGGGCGTGCCTGAGCGAACCAAGGGATACTTCACAAGTCACCTCAATGCAGTCTCCAAAGTGCTGCACGGCTACCACGTGCAGATTACCGCTCGCTCCGACCGAGATCTGACGCCCGAGCTGATTGTGCAAAAAGTCGCCGACTCGTCAGGCTCAAAGTACAGCGGAGGAGGTTCGCTACCAACATCGAATGCGGCGCCTCCTCCACCCAAAGCCTCCAAGCCAGTGCTGCCAACGAAGAGCTTTGGCCCTACGCCAGGCTTCTCCCCACTGGGTAGGACTCGTGCTGCGCCCCCTACCTCCACCTCCACAGATGCAGATGGATGGGGCGATGATGCACCACCAGTCACGCGATCCCAGCTGGAAAAGGTAGCTCCCTCATATCAGCCGACCAAAGTCAATATGGCCGAATTGCAAGCACAGAAACAGCCTTCGAATTTCCAGGCACCGTCACCAGGCAATGGCGCCCGTGCGGACGTTGTGACTGGCGGATACCAACCGATCGGAAAAGTGGACATTGCAGCCATACGGCGACAAGCGCAAGAGTCGGGTACCGTACAAGACGATAGGCCCACTGTGGTGAAAGGTGCGTACGAGCCAGTGGGCAAAGTCGACCTGAACGAGATCAGACGAAAGGCACAAGCTGCGCCTCCACCTGCGCCAGTTCCTGCACCCAGCCAGTCGACCGGCGAAGACGCCCCGCGATCGCTCGCAGATCGCTCTGCTGCTTTCCAGCAGAACAAGCCACTCACAGAACTGCCCAAGCCAAAGGTTGCCAACAGATTTGGTTCTCAAGCAAGCAACTTCTCCGGCACCAAAGCACCAACGCCAGTAGGCTTTCAGGCGAAACCTATCCAGGCCAGCGCACCTGTAGGTGCCGCTGGCAAGAATTTCGCAGACGAAGGCGGAAAGACTCCGGCACAGATCTGGGCGGAGAAGAAAGCACGCGAAAGAGGCTCAAGTGGCGCAGCGGACACCCAGCAGCCAAGCTTTGGTGCTGCAGAGAAGCCGATACAGAGCCAGCCGAGTGGAGGCTGGCAGAGCTCGTATGGTGGAAAGAAATGGGACGTTCAGATCCCAACACGAACTGGAGGAAGCGGTAACAGCGAGCAGCGGACAGGGCAAGCAGACAACCATGCTCAGGAAGAAGCCGAGCCACAGACAGGCGGCGTGGGTTCCATCAGGGACCGATTTGCAGGCGCTGCGCCAATGGGTGCACCACGGCAGAACACTGGTGGTGCACCAGAACCGCCACCGCTCGACACATCGAGCAAGCCAAACGCCGGTGCACGCGGCGTTCCCATCCCAGGCCTGCCACAGCCATCGTCGGAAGAAGTCCCTGCTGCCCAGCACCAAGATCTCCCTCCGCCCCCGCCTCGAGGAGTTCCACAAGACGAAGATGAGGACGACGACAACGCTGCTTCTCTGCCACAAGGTTCCCCTGTTCGAATCGCCATGCCTGTTGGGCGAGGCGCGGATCCTATCGAGCCTGCTGAGCAATTACCTCCTCGGGCGGTCCCTGATGAGTCTTTGGCAAAGGTAGCTTCGCAGCATCAAGATATTGAACCAGAACCACAAGTCGCCGATCACGATCCATCACGAGGTGCAGCACAAGCAGCCGCTGCAGCCACTTTCGGGCACGCTGAAGATCCGCGAGGGGCTGGAGTCGCGGGAGGCCATGAGGCCATCGCACAATATGACTACGAGAAGGATGAAGAAAATGAAATTGCGCTGCAGGAGGGCGAACGCATCACCAACATCGAAATGGTCGATGATGATTGGTGGATGGGCGAGAACAGCAAAGGAGAGAAGGGACTCTTCCCAAGCAACTATGTGGAACTTGTCGAGGGTGGCGCTGGTGCGCAAGAGAGCGCTGCGCCTGTTCCAGTGCAGCAAGTTCCTCAGCAACAACAACAGAGCGCGCTACCGACGGCTACAGCTGAGTATGACTACGAGGCAGCAGAGGAGAACGAGCTCAGCTTTCCAGACGGCGCCAAAATCACCAACGTTGTAAGTTCAAATCCATTTTACCATCTATACACAACAGAGACTAACTTGACACAGGAATTCCCCGACGAGAACTGGTGGTCTGGCGAGTACAATGGCCGGGCTGGCTTGTTCCCTGCAAACTATGTCAAGCTGGACGACTGAAGCGCAAGCATATAGAAAGCACGCTGTAGAACAGGACACAAAAGTGATTAGAACGCATTTTCCATTGCGCCTTCGCATTGACATTTTCTTCGTTCTAACTACTGATGACCATGCCATGTAATGCTTTTGTGAGCCGTGTAAGTGTGAGCTCTTCTTCATGCTGTGCCGTGCGTCCTCTTATACCACGTGATGGCGGCAGGGGTGCTTTTGATTTTCAACCTTTTGAGGCGACAAAAAGTACAGATCACAGCGCTCTATCACTGGACAGCTTGGTGAGAGGACCTCTCCTTGAACGCCACTCAACGGGTTCTCATGTGTCGCCTGTCTTCCTGACTCCAAAGGTCTGCTTGGCGGCTGACTGGGTACGCAACGCGGGCGAATGATTGAGCCATGTTCGTTGCAAACCAGTCGAAGCGCCGTCCATCACACATCTCCTTGATCTTGACAAGAAGAATAGATGGGTCTATAAAGTGCTCCCTTCCGGAGCTGACCGCGGTCGAAGAAGTGCGCCTGGTGGGACGTTTCGATCGTAGATCGAGTTGAATAGCGCGTCGAGCAGTTGTAGAGAATTGCTCACACCAACAGGACGGCATTGAGGGTGCCATCATTTTCTGGGTTGTTGGTCACTTGTGCCCAACGACCCCATACCACTTTGCCTCCTGCTGTGACAAGACCCAACTCGCTCACGTTGACCTCGATAATCGTTCCTTTGGTCAGAACTCCAAGTTGCGTGTACATTGGATTTTGTGGATTCTTCTTCACACTGATGATCGGCAGTTGCACAGTAACACCCAACTCTGGATGCGTCACATTGGCTTTCTTGTATCGTAGACCCATAGGACGAATGAAGCGTTCGTACTTGACAGGTCTCCTTGTAAAATCGGGTCCAACGAATGTGGGTTTGGTGATCATGCGCTTCCAGCTCTTCTTCGCAGTCTTCTTGCCCGTCTTGACCACCTTGAACATCTCTTCTTCGCTGATTCCTCGCACTTTGGGAAGCGGAACGCTGAATTTGGCGGCCTTCTCAGTACGTTTGTTCTTGATCGCAGAGCTGAGGGCTTTCGCATTGGTGGAGTTGCTTCGGTCGAGCAGATAACCGGGCAGAGGCTTGCTCGCTGGCTCGGCGGGCTCGGCGGATTTGACATTCTTCTCCTCCTGCTGTTTGATCGCCTTCTTCATCTGGATCTTCTCCTTGTGACGCTTCTGCTGATACAGCTTTGCGCGCAGACCACGCAGATTCTGCGCATTTTCGGAAGCCTTGTGTCCCTCGCGGGCGGCGCGCTTTCGGGTGCGCTCCTCATGGTCGAGGCGGCGACCATGCTGCTTGGTGAAGCGCTCGATATACTCGTTCTGAGGCATGGCGACGACAGCGGTTGGGGAGAAGGTGTTGTTGCAGCCTGCCCGTGTGGCGTGGCGTGGAGGAAAGAATGCTGGAGGGTCCTTGAACTTTCTTCGCTTCTGGCCTTGGCGCTGTAGCCGTTAGCCTCATCGCAGCGCGTCTCCAGCGACAGACTCCGCTCGATCCATCTGTAACGCTTTGCAAGATGCTCTCCAGGACGCTGCGACGAGCGCTCAAGGAGACTGGGCCCTCGCTGCCGCCGACATTCCTGCTGCCATGGACCGCTGGGCTCAGCACCGTGGCCAATGCCGCCATCGATTCGACACCTCCGCCTCCGCCGCCTGCATCGATCAAGCAAGCGCAGAGTGAACAGCGCACATCATCTACCCAGCTGCCCATACGCCCCAATGCGAAGGGCCCAAGCGCAGCATCAGCCACACTCAAACTCGATGAGACGACGCGCGAACTGCTTCCGCTCCTACAGTCGCAAGGTCCGCACTATATCACCGCACATATCCATGGAAATCCTTATCTCTTGACACAAGGAGACACTGTCCGTCTGCCTTTTCACATGCATGGCGTGGAGCCAGGCGATGTTCTCCGTCTTGACCGCGCCGTCAATCTGGGTAGCCGAGACTATACCCTGAAGGCCCCAGCATCAACTCCAAAGCTCAAAAGCCCAACCAAGAACACTTCTTCTACCTTGGACCCCACCACGGGCTCGTTAGCCAGCCATTCAAGGACAATGCTGGGAGACCACGCGGCCGAAGGTCCAGAGGGTGTTCCACACTTCATCCCTCATATTGCAAAGGGCAAGTTCTCCTATATCGATGACCGGTTATTCGAATGCAGGGCAGTAGTGATGGGAGTGGAGAGCGAACCATTGAGGATCAAGGAGAAAACGAAGAGACGGCAAAGGCATGTACGAAAAGTCAAGAGCAAGCATCGCTTCACAATTCTGAGAATTAAAGAAGTGAGGATCAAAAGCATCGAGGAGATTGAGGGACGACAATAGTTGCAACCAGTGCCATACGCAGAACACACCCACATTGTGACCATGATATACAAAGACGCGAAGGCGTTCTCGCATCAGCTTAGAGGCCACGGGTTGTAAGCTTATATTCGTCAAGTGCGCCGCACGAGACTAGCTTCGGATTATGTAAAGATACCAATGACAGGGGCTGTAAATATGTATCATCGTCGAAACACCATAGCCAGATTGGCCGAGAAGCGTTGTTTATTTCATGATACATATAATTGAAGAGATACATTGATGGCAGTCTTTGCATGGGGGGTGTAAAGCACTGAATTGTGCTGCAGAGCATGAGATCAATATCCCACGCACCCTTTACACGAAAAAAGCGTGCATCAAAAGGGTGTCCCAATTATGTATTGCCGCAGCTTTCATTTCAATCGTCGGACATACGCGCCCCGCTATGCTTTTGTTCATGCCTAATTATACAATCGTTCCTCGTCCCGTTCTCATAGCTCAGAGCTTTGCCTCATCAGTCGGCTTCTCGCCAATGACATCCAAGAAAGCAGTGTGGACATGCTCCGTCAGATCAGAAGCTTGCAATGCTCTGCCCTTCTCCTTGAACGCCAGTCTCGAGCACTCTCGCGTAATGGCCGAACCGCCATATGCCACGTAAGTCAAGAGCTCGTCAGCGGACATATCGTTCTCGTGGTCCCAGATTCTCTCCAAGTATGCCTTGCGGTACGCCAGTAGTGTTGCCAGTGATCCGGTCAGAGTATCTCCCTGGCCTCCTGAACGCTTGAGGCCGCCCTCGCCGTCTGAAATGAGGGTTTGCTTTCCATTGGAGATGTAATCCACAGCACCCTTCTGGATAATCGTAACACCACCGAACGCGTTTGCGAGCTTCTCGCAAAGCTTCGTCGGATCTTCCTTCGTAGTATCAATATCCTGACTCTTCGCCAAACGTCCAAACTCAACAACATTCGGTGTCAGAATACAATCTTTGTACCCGTGTACAAGATCCGGTCGGGTCTGAGCCAAATACAACCCATCGGCATCCAAGACGAAAGAAATGTTCCGCTTCTTTGCTTCTGTGATGACGCGAGCGCAGGTTTCTTGCATGACGGGATCGCGTCCTAGACCGGGGCCGATTACGACGACGTGGAGACGATCGAGCATTGCTACGACTTGGTCGGCGATGCTGTCGATGGTTTCATCTTTTGCGAGGTTTTTTTGTTGGCGCATGTATGGGTGGACCATCAAGTTGGGAGAGTATGTCTTGATCACGGCGCCGGCTCCAGGCTCGCAGATGACATGAGACTATTATTTTGAGTGTTAGTTTTGGATCGAATGTACATGCTTGAGGGGGTCTTCTGCGAACCATATCTGCTCCCAGCTTCGCAGAAGCCATTGCTGAGAAGTAAGGCGCTCCAGTGTAGTCTTCACTACCTCCAATAACAGCAACACGTCCGAGTTGACCTGTATCGCGCAATATGTGAGCTATTGACCATTTCGGGCATAACGCATTGTGGTCACGTTTGTGTACCTTTGTGGAACTTCTCCAGCATCGGCGGCACCATCTTGAACACCTTGCCCAGAACTTCTTTGCGCGACATGTTGGAGGCCATCTTGTTTACTCTGATTTGCTGTTGGTAAATGGTCGTGTGATTGTTGTCGAATGCACTTTCGAAGTTTGTGCCATGAGGTGGGAGAGAGGTGGGATCTGCTTTCACATGCACGTAACGATGACGGTGACGTCGATCAATGTGAATTCGAGGTGGGATGATGCGTTACATGCACTGCAGCTCTCAAAAGTTGCTCCACCGAATTCAGTTCATTACTTTACATCTTCACAATCTGATCTGACTCAGGTCTTCACATATGCTGAACTGCTATTCTCAGAAATCTACAACAACCAACAAGCAAGGAACCTTCACCATGAGCGACGGACTCAATCCTGAAGGGCCTAGCCAACCCAACCTCCAACACGCCTACGAAACCGCAGGCAACCCCACCGACAAGAGCGAAAGAGAAGAAGCCCAAGCCAAAAAGAATGCCCTAACCGACGAAGACAACGCCGTGTAAACCTCACCCCTCCTCCCTCTCTCCCCACCTCTCACCCACTAACCCTCCACCTCCCCTCCAGAGCCCACCGCTCCACCTCCCGCGTCGCCCAAGAATCCGAAGCAACCCCCACCTCCGTAGCCCGGGGCGTCCGCGGCGCACCCCCCGGCGAAGAAACCCGCGGTTTCAAATCCCAATCCGACCTCGACTCCCAAGAACTCGACGCCGCCCAAATGGGCGCCCCCGGCGAAGGAAAAGTCGTAAATGCCGTTCAGAAAAAACCAGGCGCCTCAGGGAAAGAACCCGGTCTCGAGACGGATATCGAGAAGAAGAAAGCGGAACAGGCGCCTGCACGAGAGGCGATTAAAGCGGAAAAACAGCATAATGTGGATGTGGGAGGGGTTTTGGGACAGAGGGGGGGACCGGCGAATCCGGTGGGGAAGGGGAATTATCCTAATAGTGGTGATTAGATCAGTGGATTTTGGTGTGTGTTGGGTGCATGAGGGATTGAGGATGGCGTTTTGTGGTATGAGGGGAGGGGTTTGGGGGGATACAGGCACAAGTAAGCAGAAGATAGACAGGACGAAGATATTCGGTCATAGTGTGGGATCACTCTACCTGGAAACGGCAGATTCAAGATCTCAACAAGTACAGATACAGCTATAGTGTTGGTTCTCTAGTTTCTTGGTCATTCACGCCACCAGAACTCCATCTCTATTCCACTGATACATTCTAGAACTTTCAGAGCGAGATCCTAGCCGCGCCAAAAGCATGCCTCAAACAACATCTCATGACATCTAGTCTCGTGTCATCTTCCTAAATGATACAACATTCCCGACCATCCATTCTATCGTCCATCATAATCATCAGTCTGTGAGGTGCATGTGTACTGTCGGTGCATGCCAATCCGCTTACTCTTCGCTCCTGTGCGGAGACTCCTCCTCTTTGGCGGCCTCTTCGATCGTATTCTTTCTTTCCAATCCCATCATAAGCCCCTCTTCTCCAGTGCTTCTGGTCATGTTTCCTGAAAGACTGCCTGTGCTTCTCTCCAGTCCACAATCGCCTGAATCCTCACCAGATACGCCGCCCTTGGCGATAGAGCTCTTCCTGCGACGGCTCATAACTCCAGGAAACATTCTTGGCTCATGGCCGGCCAGGGTACTGCTGCTAAGGACGGGCTGTAGTGTTGTGGAGGATGAGGCCGAGGGCATTGGAGGAACATCAATAGGGGGTTGGTATGCTGTGGGAGAATCGTTCATATGGTTGAGCGAGCTTTGGCGCTGAAGTCCATTTGCGCCATCTGGGTGAGCTTGGCCTATGTCGAGCTTCGAGAGTCGCGCTGTTTGAGCATTGGTTTGGTAAATTCGAGGCGTCGCTATGGTGTTCGGATTAGCATAGGTGGAAGTTCCGGGCTTGTGATTGGAAGCATCAATACCGTGCATAGGATTGGTGGCCGATGGGTGCGTCATCATGCTGGCAGTCGGACTAGGTGGCCCAGTGTTCGATTGAACATCTGGTGGAAGAGTTGTCGAATTTAGGCGGCGGCCGGGAGGAGCGTTTGTGTAGCGATCAATCATAGCCAGCTCCTGGAGCCAGGTCTCATGACGGAAAGCCTCACGAATGTTTGGCACATTGACCTTTGCCATATCATTACCCGCCACGCCAGGAAGGTGACAATTGTTACCGAGCCATCTCTGTTTCATGACGTGCTCGAAGCCCGATTGCAGCACAGAATGTTTTGCTAGCTCACACATGTCCACAGCCGAGAGCTTGTAGATCTGGGCAGCCACAGCATATTCCTCAATCAGAGGCTCCTTCGTGAAGGCGAACTGCAGAGGATCGTCCGTCGAAAGACTGACATTCAGGCCTCGTCGGAAGTATTGCAAGAAGGGGTTCCGCTCGTAGGCTAGGAACAAAGCATTGTTGCTCAGCGGGCTCATCGCGACACCAATCTGCTCCAAGTAGAAAATGTACTGTAAAAGAGGCACTTTACGAAGTAGTAAGCCGTGACTGATGCTATGACAGCACAGCACCGCAGTCGCCAAATGGTCGGTGTCTCCGGCTTCACCACAGTGTGGCCGCAGAGCGAAAGTGTTGAAGCCACGCTGTTTGCGCCAGACGTTGAGCGAAGCGATGTTTGCAAACAAGTAGTAGATCCAGTACGTGTACGGAGGATTCTGCTTTGTGTCCCAGTCTTTTGGCAGCGGGAATTTTCGGTAGATTCGTCGCTCGGTTTTGCTCTCATCGTCGACAGAATCGAATCCAATGACGCGCTGCAAGAAAACGTGAAGCTTTGGGTGCTTGCGTGGATCCTGGGTGACTTCGAAGAGCGGCTCAAAGACGTTCCGCAAGACTTCTTCGTACGTCTCCATGGTACCAGCAGCCTTGTACACATCATACAGACGAGGCACTTGAATCAGCCATCTGACGTTGGGCGAGTACAATTTGTTGTCTACGACCCACGCTGCCAGCTTGTCCCATTCGTCCAGGCTGCGCCCGTAAATGCTGATGCGCCATTCGACCATTTGATACTTGCTGCTCTCCAGGTCAGAAATGACCTCCTTGGTGAGCTCAGCGAGGTATCTGCCCTGTATGTGGTTATCGGTCTTCAAGAAGATAGTTCGCAGTCTGCTCTCTCCCACGGGATTGTATTTGAGATTGAATTTGTCAAAGCGATGGAAAGAATCTGTGTGGGCGTGCATATCCAGTGTGTCAATACTTAGGTCGTAGGCGGTCAAGTTGATACTTTCGAACACTTGCTTAAGGGCCAAGTATTCGCCGTCTCGGAAGAGCACTACTTCATCCGGACACTTCTTCATCTTGCTCTTGATGAAGCGCAACAGATGCTTTTGATTCATGCACGCCGAGTGATGTACGTGAGTGTCCACTTTTCGCACGTTGTAGAAGTCACGATGCGGCACGGCTTTGGTATCTGCCACTTCCTGATATTCGTTGAGAAGCACATACAAATTGAACTTGCCTTCCAAGTACTGCAGGCGACGATACGCAAATGACTTGCTTGGTCCATCTGAGCTGATGGCGAGGATGCTGTCGAGATCCATGTAATACTCGCGAATTGTGGGAATGTGAAGAATCGGCTCACCGAGTTCTGCAGACTTGGAAGTCTCGTATACTTGGTACACTCCACCCTGGTCGAGCTTGAAAGTCATTTCCGAAGCGTCAGGGACCGGAAGGCATTCTTCGAAGTCAAAGTCTTCGCCAATGTCCTGGCCCATCTTTCTCTGAGGCTTTTTCGGCTTGGCGCTCGAGGCGGTAGGAGTCTTCGCATCGGCATCGCCGTTCGGGTCGCTATTTTGGGCATTGCGCTCTTTGTTCTCGTACCAGACAGGCTCAGGAGGCGGCGGATATAGGTTCCAGCCGGGCTCATCGCGAGGATTGTCGGACGGACCTTGCAACGACAACCTGATATATTTGTGCCTCAGATCGAGTATTTTCTGGATGTTTGAGTAGATGGCACTGAGTTCGGAAGTTACGCTGGAATCATTCGCAGCATCTTGGCCTATGCCTGCACCGGCGCCGTGAATGCCTTCCTGCTCGAGTAGAGGTTTATTTTCGTGGGGCAAGCCCGGATGCAGTGCGTGTGCACGAGCGGCCCGATCTGCCTCGAGCAGATTTTCCTCGTCTGCGGCATAATTTGATCTTGCATTTTGAAAGCCGTCGAATCTGCCGATGCTGGGAGACTGAATTGTAGAGCTATCAGGATGCTTACGAGGATCGCTAAGCCCGACGGGGAGGGCGGACTTGTATCCTGTCTGCGCAGGCTCTTTGTATGTGGAAGTGCTCTGCCTACTCTTTAGACTGCCAGACCTCGTGAGAGAAGTAGGATCTGCTCCGGGATGGCTTGAAAACGTCTTTGCTCTGAGGATCGGACTGGTGCCAGTGACGGGACTGGCAGAGAGGTTGTGTTCGTCGAGCGTGTTTTGACGCTGCTGTTGATAGAACTGCTTGGCCTCGACATGAGACATCTGTTTCTCCAGCTGGTAATTGTAGTGGGTGGTGCGGCGCTGCTTGTCACGCAACAGCATGCCCTCGGGCGCAGCAGAAGAGTCGTCGAAGGCAGCTGCAGCGCCTGTGTCTCCCCCGTCCGCCACGGCTGCTCGTTGTGATGATCTACCTTGGGGTTGTGAGGCGTGGGATGCTTCGCCGTTGTCACTGCCGGCGTCTTCGGAGGAAAGCGCAGCTTCTCCAAAATCGCTGTCGTCGGAATCCTCACCATGTGCTATATGGTGAGGTGCAAACGATGAAGGCATGGCGCTCCGTTGCATCGTGGATTGTTTGGGCGGGTGTAGCACACAAACACCCGACACACAGGGTGATGGCGAGAGACGACACGCTTTCGTGAGGCAAGGCGGGCGGTGAGGAGTGGGCGCGTGGTACGGGACAGCGGAATGGGTCACGGGCGACGTGAAAGAAATGCGCGACTTGGATGTGGACGTGAGCTGCAGGTGGGCATGCGTGTCGTCGGCCATCTCCGCGCTTGCCTGCAGCTCGAGTCCTTCTCCTTCTCCGCCGCTCACCGCAGTCCCACGCATCGCATACACCTCCCATATCTGTCTTGTCGCTGCTGAGCGCTATCATCGAGCATGGCAGCTGCACAGCGTCATGCAATCTACGGGAGCTCAAGCGAAGGACGACAGCGATGCTCTACGTCCGCAGTCCTCACGCTCTTCGCCCTTCCGCGAGCTTCATCTCTGGTATAGCATCGTACTCTCACGCGCTTGGCAGAGCAGTTTGCAGAGAGCATTTGCCTGAAGCAGTTTGCATGTGCTGGTGCGGCATCGAGTGAGCCCATACGCATCTTGAGCTTCGTGCGCGACCGTTGACGTCGATGTTTGCCTGACGCGCACTGGCGAGGCAAACAATACTGACTTCCAGCCGGACAGTTCACTTACTTTCCAGCACTGATGCACCCGCATCTAACTTAGACCTCGACAGGCCATCGCCATGCCGACACTCAAGCAGATCAGCTGCTCGCTCGAAGTCGGCACCAACACTCGCCTCAAGGAGTATGGCCACACCTACACCGACGGCGGCGTCGAGGCTTTCGTCGCCATCCCCGATGCTCCAATCCCATTCCGCGTTCGAGTCACTTCGAGCGGCTACATAGCCCCTGGATTGGCTGCTTATGTGTTCATGGATGGCGCGTACCAATGCAACCGCAATCGGCAGAAACTGGCCATGCCACCTCCTGACTCTCAAGTGGATCCGCATGAGTACGAGGTCGACTTCACGCTTCGACAGAAGGAGGAAAAGACGTCCGACGGACTGTTCGTGGCACGGGAATGGACCTTTGCGCAACTAAAGACAGGTCACTCTCTCTACACTACACCCCCTCCTGACTGTTTTACTAACAGTAATGTCATTGCAGACCGCACGCCTGACCACAGTTCAAGCTACGCGCAGAACGTGGGCACCATAGAAGTCGTCATTCTTCGCTGCAAAGATGGCGGCGGTCGCCACGATGCGATCGATCCAGCGCACACAGCCATCAATGTGCAGCCAGACAAGAGCTCTCATTCTCGGCCTGCGACCATTGTGCAAGCCACCAACGAAAGCAGACCTGAAGCCAAGGGACCCTCAAAAGCACCCTCCAAAGTGTCAGCTACAAAAGCACCTGCTCAAGCGCCATCGAAAGCGCCTTCGGAAGCGGATCCGATGGGCGGCTTGTTTGGCTTGTTTGATGGAGCATCAGACGATTCGTTCTTGACCTTCGATGGTGTGAACGACCAAGATCGAGGCGATTACGGGCGTGACACCCATCGCCACGCAACAAGACGCCGACAACCGCCTGATTACCACTGGGATGCTCGCCAGGGCTTGTACCGACACGTTCCGGCACTGGACCGTTTTCCGCCACGCTTCGTAGACGAAAGTCTCGATGTGCAGCCTAGGCGCTCCAATGCGCCATCCCTGGACTCGAATGCCGAGAGAGGTGATTTTATCTTCATCGAGGAGTCGGCCAAGCAGATCGAGTTTCTCATTGCGCAGGGCAGTGACCACGCCAAGAAGCATCTGATCATGGAGCAAGAGGCTATCGCGCATCGCAGAGATCCGCAAGTCTTCCAAAGCATGACTTCCACTTTGCAGCGGAAAGCTCAAGAGATCGCAAACCTGAATGATGAGATTTCCGGATTGTATAGATCGATCGACGCGTGCATGCGAGCCATGGACAACCAGGACTATCAGCGAGTACGTGGCTTTCTGCACCAGCAGCGCATTCTGCCAGAAATGCGAATCGACCTGGCCACGCCATTGCCTACACCAGCGTCTCGCCCTGCAGAACCTGTCGATGATGACTGGCAACCTATGGGTAGTGGGAAACACATGGGCAGTGGAAACAACAGGGGCAGTCTTGCAGAGAGAAAGCGCCAGCAGCAGAACCAGCGAGTAGCTTCGAACGATGTCTGGCGGACTCCCACCCGAACTCAGAACTCGAATCAAGATATCGACGGCACAGCTAAGTGGACACAAGGCAATACATGGGGAACACCCGCGCGTGATAGTCCACAGAAATCGAACAACGGCGGGGATGGTTGGAACAATCAGCAAGACAATCGAAATCAAGGTGACGGAACATGGGGCCAGCAAGGGGGCGGCAACGATGCCTGGGCTGATGGTAATGGCCAGAACCAGGATAATGGTCAGAATCAGGGAGGTGGAGGCTGGCCAGCTAATGGTGATCAACAAGCCGGGGATGGCTGGAACCAACAACAGAACGGCGATAATCAGGAGAACAACGGAAATAATGACCAGAATGATGGCTGGGGCGGCGGCGGAGGCGGAGGTGCTGACCAAGCCAACAACGGCGATGGTGGGGAATGGGACAATGCCAACAACGACAACAGCAATGTGAGTCTCCTGCAGGATTTGGCACGCACACACTAACGACCACTACAGGATCAAGCTGACGCTGATGATTGGAATCAACAGCAGGACAATGATCAACCTGATCAAGGAGGTAATGAGCAGGACAACAACCAAGGCGGAGGGTGGGGCGATGATCAGAACGACAACCAAGGCGGAGGAGGATGGGGCAACGAGCAGAAAGACAATCAAGGCGGAGGATGGGGCAACGAACGGAAAGCTGCCAGTGCTGGTGGGCGAAAGAAGGGGGCATCACAAGCTGGCGGCTGGGGCAACGATGGCGCCGACCCTAAGGGGCACTCCGACGTTGCAACCACAGTATCAGCGCTTCGACCTGTCATCAAGCCCTACTGGGGCGACTGGGCAACACGACCGGATGACAAGCGAAAACCCCGGGCGCAGCCACGAGACGCTTATGTCTACCCTGCACCACCCTCAATTGCAGCACCAGCGGGCAAAGCCCCGAGCGTCAGCCACGGAGTACAAGCCGGAAGAGGCGCAAACTATGCACACAAACTTCATCGACCGGAATACCTCGACACGATGCAGCAACCCTACGCCATCTTCACATTCAAGTACCGCAGCAAACCTGCTCTGGAGAAGATCCTAGGCCGCAAGATCGATACGAGCAATATCCAGAAAGCTGCGCACGAGGTCGAGCAAGAGAAATTAATGAGACTTCCCAAGGATGAACTGGTGGCCGAGCTGATGAGAAGGCAAACACTAGGCCCGTCTTCTGCAAAGGGTTCAAAGATCTCCCTGGGGCAATCGGCTTCCAGGGGCGGTTCGAAGGTAGGCGGAGGCGAGCTCAAGCCTTCGGACTCGGTGAGCAACGTCAATGGCAAAAATAACGACGGCTGGCAGGAAGTTGGACAAGGTGAAGTCAATGCTGATAAATCGGCCGCGTCTGAGCAGCATTGGGGTAACAATGATCCTCAGCTCAATCAGACTGGCAACAACGATGGATGGTGAGACTGCCTGCAACGAAGGTTTTCCATGGCCATGATGTGTATGACACTTGGTTGTTTGTAGCTCTATAGGCCGCACAAGGGCACTCCCAAAATTCTTTAGTCTAGATGAATAGATCAAGCACTGGCCAGTAGCTAATGCTTCTTTTCCACAACGCGAGAGAAAAAATGCAAAGGCCCATCTAGGACGAATTTCCACCCGTTTACAACCTCTGACCCAAAGAAACCTCTATCAATCGACAGGCACCACGTCTCGTATCCCCATATCGCAACAACATCTGCTGGTGCATGACTAGGTGTTCAGGCCAGCAGGTCCTGGGATGACGGGGCGACTGTACTGCCAGATGAACGAGTCCAGACTATGCCAATGGTCGGAGTTGGCGAAGCTGAGAGAGAAGCATTCGTCAGTGGAAGCCCAAGACAGAGCGTGTGTGCATCAAAGAATGATCTTTCCAAATGTGAATAATATGCATGAGAACAGATGCAAGATATGTACAGCTCTGGTGTTTGTAGTGTGAAAAAAGGCAAACAACAACTCCACGCTAAATGCAGTGCGATATGCAGCAGGAAACTCGTGATTGGTGGTGTGTTCTTCTCTCTTTCTGTCTTCTTCTGCATCATCATTTGTTGTGTAATGCAAAGTTCCGTAATGAGTCCCATTTTTCTGCGTTGGCGTATCTACACAGGGTACAAGTCTCGTCAGCCCCTGTGTCAGTAGAATATCGCGAACGCGAAGAAGCACGGAACGCAGCAGAAAGAGCCGTATAACAAAAGAAGGGGGAGAAAAACAAGAAGGGAGGAAGAAAGCAGCAAAGAAGACGAAAAATTCAGTAAGCGCAGCAGAAACAAAACCAAAAACAAAAGAAATCTCACTCTCAACGTACATATAAGTCATACTGCTCCTCAAACTGGGCTGCAGCGTCTCCGGATACCCTTCAAACAACCACATCACACTCGCCCAACTCAAACTGGCGAAAACCGGCCAGCTATATTTCTGCACCAGCGCCCTCTGCTCCTCGGTCAATTGCAGGAAACCTTTCCCGCCGTGGCCCCCATACTGACTCCCCACCAAAGCATTATTCCCCGGAGGTTGAATCGCCAATTTCGCCAATCCCAAAATCACACGCGCGAAAACGTAAATCACAATTTGTTGATTCACACTACTCGACGCTCCTTTTCCGTGTCCGAAAACCCAGTATCCGCCGTGTAAACCAGACAAAAAGCTATGCAACGGCGCCTCTTTCCCGTTGTTGGCTTTTCGGAGGAGCATCATGCCGATTTTGTAGAGGAGGGCGAAACGGGCGAGATTACTGGCGTGTTGGCGCGTGGCTTTGAGGACGAGGGAGATTTTTTCGCGGAGGGTGCCGGAGCGGAAGAGGAAGATCATGACGAGGGCGTGGGGGAAGCGGACTTTGGTGCCGTAGACGGCGCCATTGCGGATGGCTTTGAGGAGGGTGAGGGGGGCTTTGTATTGCGGGTCGAGGACGATTTTCTCGAGGGAGGACTGTGATGGTGAGGAGTTAGTGGGTGGTTTGGTGGATGGTATGGTTGTTTGGTGGTGTGCGGGTTTACCTGTAAAGCCTGGAGGGTCGACATGATGGCGGCGTCTGTAGATGGTGGTGATGAGAAGACAGACGGCGCACTGTTGTGCGCGGTTGTAGTTGCAGACACGAAGACACGAGAGACTGGAGCTTGACACGAGCAGACAGATGCACATCACATGCCAGCATGTGCTAACCGCGGCAAGCGGCTGCATGACCTCACCGGCATGTGAACGCGCCTGGGGTAATTCGCGAGCATAAGCGGTAAGAACATGTCTATATTCTGTAATGCGCCCCTATCTTTCCAGTTCGCAGACTCTTCCATGCTGGAGGAATATCGCAGCGAATGCATGGAGAGTGCCTGCATAAGTCATTGCTACATCAAGCACATCAAGCGTCCTGAGGGGAAGTTCGGCATGTATCCGAGGATATGTATTCTACACGAAGCCGGATCCGTAAATGCGCAATGTATCGCGCCTTAGTCATCCCTCAATTCTCCTTCATCTCTTCGCTACAGACGCGTCTCGAACAACAACGACGACCTGTTGATTGTAGCTTACAGCTCTTTGCTACAGTATTTGTCTTGCTACTGTCCCAAGCATGACTGCGTATCGCCTATTGATGGGTATTCGCTTGAAAAGCACAAGAAGATGCACATCCGATAAAGCCAACTGTGAAAATAAACATGCCTGTCGACGACATAGCCTAGTGCCGGTCGAGCCCGGGACCAATAACTGATCAGCACTTTCCACGACTTGACCACTCGACCAGAACCAAGTCTATGAGACAAGTTCCAGATCGGTGGCCACAGACCATATTCAGCTCACTGATGGAGATCTTTTCATCAACTTCAATCGCCACTATATGCAGCAGGAGGCTGCACAACACACTGCCCTGTGCAGCCTTGCAAGTGGTGGCTGTGTAGGCTGCATGCAAAGTGTGAGGGAAACACTGCGCCTCGTCGCAATGCCCACGATTGATGTGAACAGTGAACATATGTCACCTGCAACACGATCTAGAGAGATTGCTACAAACCTCAAGCGCGATCCCCAAATTCAAAGAGAGACTGACACGCAAAGCTGTACTGCTTTAAAAGGATCTCTGGCACCACCCAAGCACAATGGCGCTACGAGCACCGACTGACTGGCGGATATCCCTCGATGCAGCCGGGCTGGTTGCTCTCGCAGACCTCAGCACTCTAGCAAAGCGGACTGCTTTGACGGGAACGTCCTCTCTTTTGGACATGTTTGTGATCGCTCCTGGCCTCCATCGCCAGCAGACCGCCGTAGATCTCAACCATGGCGAGTATCCAGCATGTGCTGCCATGACGACTGGCTATGTATTCCGTGTGGAGAACCAAGCCATGGTCTTCTATTTACAGAAAGTCGGTACGTACAGCCATCATCAGATGATATCTACTTTACTTGTTCTCAATGACACATGTGGGCTCCGGGGTTTGTGGAGCAAATCATCCCAAGCTGCGAAGCAGAGATATTCTGGAAATCTAGGCTTACCATTGTCTTGCTACCTTTAGGCAAGACCGGCCATTTGACAACACTCGAAGTATCACATACGAATTATTCGGATTCTGGCTGGCGACGAGCTCTCTCGGCAATACACAACCCTCACACGAATTCACTATTCGCATCCTCAGCATACCTGGCTGCAGTGCTTCTCACAATCTGCTCTTTGGCCATCTTCGTTCTACTTCAGGATTGGTGGGCACTCGGTGCTCTCGGAATTCTGATCTTCGCCCGCGCATGCAATGTCTTCGTCGTTCGACAAAGATCGCGACCCTGCTGGTTTGGTGCTCCAGAGCCAAATGAAAAGAGCGATCTTCTGATATTGCTCAGTCAAGATAGATGGGTCAGGATGAAGGGACCCACGGACGATGTGAAGGCTGTCACTTCGGGCACTTGGTTGCAAGATCCAACAGCCACTGATGACTGCATAACGGCCCTCGCGACCTTACTTGTCTACCTGGTCGCAGCACTTGCGGGCAATGCGCGCCAGGAAGGCAAATTGGTGCTGCTGGGTCTGCTATTTGGGTCTGTTGCTTTGATTGGCATCGCGAACAGCTACACAGGCATCCTCCAGATGCATGGCCGGATCGTCAAAGTCAAAGCCGGCCCGAAACCGTATCTTCGACGGAGACTCCTCGCGGACGAGCTCGTCAAAGAAACAGGAAAGAAGCATTGGGCCATGAAACTAGGGATGCTTCCAGCCGAGAAGGACGATGTTACACCTCCTACCATGTAATAACTTCGAAGAAGCACGAAAAGGTAAAAAAGCCATGTTACGATGCGACCATCGCCGTTATTCAGCACGATACATGATATTAAAGATTATATCCCTACTTTTCATCATTGACGGCCGTTGACATCTTCGTCTGCAGTACCTGATACTACGCTCTGGTAGGCAAAAAATCGAGAAGATTGCTCCTCCACCCATCATAATATCTAAGGCACCTCTCTCCCCTCACTTCACCCCCCTCTCCTGCCTCCGTCGACCCTGTCTGGTACTCATATACATCTCCAGAGCATTATCATTCCCACTACTACTCGCCGTAGTAGTATTCGTATGCGTACTCGCCATTGTAGCCTCACTCCTCCTCGCCACACGCGTCTCCCACGCCATAGGTTTAGCCGGTTCTAGCTGCTGCTGTTGTTGGATTCCCAATTCTGCCAAAGGACCATTGTGTTGACCGTTGGTTTTCAGAACTGCCATCAAAGCTGCTGATAAGAGGGCGTTTTGCTTTTCGAGTGCTTCTAATCGGGCGTCGATTCGGGAAGCTGCTCGGTTGGTTGATATGCTGCTTTCTGGTTTTTGGTTACGTTCTGCGTGGGGTTTTCGCTGTGCTGCGGTGATGGGTGGGAATTTTTTGGTGGAGGAGGTCGAGATGGGGGATACTTCGTAGGATGGGACTGTGGGGAGTTCTTTGCCCTGGACCGAGCGTTTCGCGCCAATGTTTGAGACGGCGGGCTTTTCGATGACTGATTGGGGTGGTGTTGGTGGTGGAGCCCTCGTGGGTGGCGGCGAGGGTAGATCGGCCGAGGAGACGATGTCGAATGAAGCCCGCAGTACTGGACTACTGCTCCGTGGTGACGAGCGATTGCTGACGCTCTGCCGACTCCGACGTCTCAGAGCATTTCGCGGTAAAGAGGCCGACCTTGGCCTTGGCTTGTAGGGCGCCTTGGAGCTACTCTTCGTCTCCCTCATGATGAGCTTGGGCGAAGAGGGAGTTTTGGTCGTCTTCGGCACTGGTACCTGCTCGGCCACGAACATCATCGGGGACATCTGCAGACCTGCTTGCATGTTTTGTACTTCGGCTGATGCTGTAGGAGAGATTGGAGTGCACCCCATGTTATCTTCTTCCGAGATCTCACTGGCCAGGGAGGGCACGGGTGAGACAGGAGACGCTGTGGACTGGGTGACCTTTTTGTAACTAGCGGAGCTCGAAGCATCGCTTGCTGTCGAAGTAGCTCGATGTGGTATCAGAGTGGGAATCTGAATCCTTGGTCTCATCTTCTTAAGACGTTGCTTGGTGCTCTGCTCTGGCTCATTGACCACGGCATCGATCGCTCTGATCGTGGAGGGCTTGTCGCGAAGCTTGCGTGCTCGGACACGCTCTTCGCGTTCCCTGCGAGGACTAGGATATGGGGCTCTAGGTAACTTCGCTCTCTCCTTCTTTCCTCGTGATCTTGGGCGCTTGATGGGCCCAGAGCACTCAGTAGTGACTGTAGCCCGAATCGGCTCAACGTCGAAATTGAACTCACTGGCAGACTTGATACTGGGCGCCAGTCTAGCCGTACTTCCACGCGAGTTTTCGTGATTTGAGATGATGCCCTCGATCGTTCGAGGATCTCGTCGCAACCGTAACGGACTCCGAGGAGGCGGAGGTCCGGGGCTGTCGCAAGAACTCCTGTGTTCGGACTGACTCCTCTGGTACATCATTGACGCTATGCTTGAAGCTCTTTGCAGAAGTACAGGGTGACTGCCTAGCCGACGAGGTACTGGATGACGGATCTGCACTTCCTTTCCAGGACTTGGGTGCTTAACAGGAAAAGCCTCGTGTGGCAGAGCGACGTTCGACGACCGTGACAGGGACGCCTCTTTCGCAGATGTCGGATGGCTAGTCAGTGCTCTTGTAGTGTCAAAGGATAGCCTTGGAGGCGGTCGATCAAACACACTACTGTGGTACGAATCTGCCATGGAGATTGCCGACTCGGGGATGGGACTGGGTGGGACTGACGCCGCCGGTCGTATCGGTGTGTCTGAATAGTGGTGTTGCCTGGACAGACGACTAGCTACATCTTGGAAACTAGAAGGTGGTTTCGAGCTTCGGTCGCTGATGATAGTATGTTGGTCACTGATACTGTGAGTCTGCTGCTTCGTCAAAGAATCGGCGTAGGACGACAGCCAGTTGTCAAGAATGTCGTCAGTCGCAGATGTGACATCGTCGTGGAAGCAGACCGACACTCGCGATTCCAGGATGTCTGGGCTAAGTAAATGGTTGGCGAGCGTTTGATGCGAAACTCATACTACGTACCTCAATATTGAAGGCTCATCGAACTCCATTGTCGTATCGCCACTTTCGTCAAGCTCCGGTTGCTCAGGCACCAACGCCAAATATCGTTTTCCTGCATCGTGCAGTCAGTATTGTCAACGTTAGCTTTCGACACATGGCACGCACCAGTAGATGATATCTTTTGTTCACAGTTTCGCGGGACGCTTCCAGGGAGCAGTCCACCCTCGTCACGTAAAACGCCGTTGAGTCTGGAGACCACAGTCAGTCAGACACAAGATATGGATGTGGCCGGTGACTTGCCTGTCATGAGCATTTTGTATCAATGAGCTTCGCGGCTTCCTCTGAGGTCCACTGCCGTTCCTCAACAGACGCAGAGCTGTCCTGCCACTCAGTACTCTCCGTGGCTTCCTGTGAGCGAGTGGGGGAGCAGTATTCTTGAGGAAGTAGGCCAAATCGTGAGACGGGTTGTCTTTCGGTAGGCGAGTCAGGCTCGTTTGAGTGTTCATATTGCCAACGGTAGACGGCCCGCCACCGGGGCAAGCACTAGAGTAAGGTGCCTGGGTCGTGCAGTCGTAATGGATAGACCAAGAATCCGACCGAGACAATGCAGGGGTATAATCGGTCGCTGGACTTGGACACTGACTGTCCTCGAAAGTCTGCTGAATAGAGTCTTCGCGAAGAATTGCTGAGGAGCTCGCCTTGCGCAAATGGTCTGACTTGGCATTAGTAGCAGGAGCTGATGATGGGGCCTGGCCCATGGTTGAGGCCTCGGTATAGGGTGGACCAGCACCACCAACTGTCCTGCCAATGCCAGGCCCAAGTCCGAACATGTCATCCGAGTACGGAAGAGATTGCGCGGGGCAGACTGCTGTTATCTCCCACTCGCGGGGAGTGTGGTTGGCAAAGCCTGGTGGTGGATGGCGATGCTGCAGAGCAGCGGCGAGTTGCATTGCACACGCGCCTGTGTGTCTGCAACGCACTCTCGGGCGGAGAGAACGTGCAGTACAGCGTGTGGATGTCGTGTGGACGACCTCGTTGTCGGATCTACCACAAGGATGTTGTGCTGCCTGCGTCGTGCTTCAGATTAATCACGAGACTCTGAGCGACCGGAATCAATTGCTTGCTCACCAGGCTGGTCCTTCATCTGAACGGAGATGCTGCGTGGTTATCCAAATCGATGCCGGACGGGAACAAGTACAGCGAGATGGCCAGGTACTGTCGATCATTGGCCAGCTGCAAGTTCGGAGCTCGCAGCCAGTGATTTTCTGCTCCTACGTCGACCAAGCCATGGCGACCAGCATCCTGAATGTCAGACGAGGAGGGAACGATAACGAGAGTCGAGCAAAGCAAAGCGAAGACAAGCGAAGACAAAGACAGAAAACTTTTCTCGAGGCGGGAGCGTGCATGTATGAGGGCAAAGCACAAGCCAAACAACAGGAGAGTAAGGCGTGCGGTTTCCAGGTGACCGAATTGACTCTCACAAAGGCGCAAGGAGACGGCGTTCTCAGCAGTGGCAGCGCACTGGACGCAATTGTGGAACAAAAGTAGAGCAGACACAGCAGCTTCGTACGCCATTATCCGTGGCCGCAAACAAGATTGCTCGAATGCGGCCCACGCTGCGGTGCCCCAAGGTCACTGGAGGAGCGCGCCAGATCAGCGGTCAAATGCGAGGCTAGAATGCCGTGCTCGCTACTCCGTCACTCCGGATGATTTGTTGTCTGAGACAGCAGCAATGTCGATTTGACAGAGGCGATTGAATACAAATCAATGCCTGCGAATGTCAGAAATATGCCCGCCTGGTCTCTTTCGCCTTGTTGCTCCAGCTCCAGGCCCACAGGAGGACGATTCGGGAGGAGGCAGCAGGGCGGTGAATCGAGAAATGGAGCTAACATCTGCGCGATGGATAACATGTATCGGCGAAGATGCAGGTGAGGTATCACAAAACCGTGCCTGGGCTCCACTCTGCAGCAGGGATGCGAAACTCCGGCGCATAGCATCTCTAGCGCGCTGCAGCTCCCGTGCGACGGTAACGTGACATCCATCTTCACCCAAGTGCGACCCGAGAAGCCGTCAAGATCCTCAGGCCAAGTCTGTGGAGCAAATGCACGCGGCTCTTTGAGGAACGTTACAGTTGGCGTTGTGTCAAAACGTCTTGGCGATGATACACGCCAGCGCTTGTAGAAGGCCAACGGAAGGTTTCTGCAAGATCTCACAGGATCGTAGGATACGCATGTGTCAGAGTCGAGGGGCGTTCTATCACACTGAAGTCTGCCGTGGCACTCCCATCAGGCAAATACTGGCATGTAAAGCCCTGGTCCACGGCATTGTGCTGGCAACTGTCAGCGACCCGCTGCTGCTGCTGTAATCGGAAGCAGGAATCGGCGACCTTTTTTGCAAGTTTGTCCTACACGCTGAAGCACTGTTCATGATGCACAGGCTCAACTTCACTCAAGGGAGAGGGCAGTAGATGCCCGCATTGGCCTATTCTGGCTTAAACTCTTTTGAATGGCAAGGCCAATCGCAACGACACGCATCAGAGTCCAGACGGGTAGCACCGTTTTTCTGCTTCCGAACTTCCCTTGCCACGAGAGCGCGTGTACTGTAGCACCAAGGATCGTCCACGAAGCAGCCATGTCCAACGGGAAGACATCCTCTGAGCGGGCCTGTGAGAGAGTTGTCAGAGATGCACCTTCTTTACTTGCATTGTGACAGAGCCCATCAGGATTCCAGTCGCCTCGTCAGTGTTCAGTACAAAGGCCTGCTCAATGTCGACTCGACGAACCTGCTGGCCCGACCTACATTCGCCTGGGCCGCAATGCTCTACTTACTCTACATAGCGGATCCTGGCATCCTCCTGCCCAGCTTCGTGATGCTCTTATCTGTCAGGCTAACTTTATCTCTGTCCGGGTTTCTTCTTCGGCATAAACATGCTTGGAGCAGCCGGCCTCTTCTTGACCATCTTTGGCGGCGGCTTGTTCTGCTGCTCAGGACGCGGTACGGCGCTTGAAGCGCCGCTGTTGGATTTTGAAGCTTCGGAGGCTGGTGTTGCGTCTCTCGAAGCGGGGGTCTTGGCTTTTGGATCGGTCCTATGGGAGGGAGTATCCGATGATGCTCTGGATGACTGATCTTGAGCAGGAAACGCGTTGAGGTTCGAGGGAGGCTGCAATCCGGAAGTGCCGTTCAGGGGCGCGGGAGCCTCAAGCTCGGGTTCGTAATCAGGCGCAACATCCTCCATCTCGATATCCTCGTCCACTGGCTTTGCATCCGCAGCCTTCTTGCCGATGCGATCTTCAAAGCGATATCGAACGCCATCCATCTTGTCTGGGACACTGGACCTCTGTTCAGAAGCCACGGGAGGGGAATTCTGTTCACGCCCTGCATCAACGGATTTTCGCTTGATCTCGTCGACAGAGGAGGGTCGCTTGGTGGCAGCAGCGTGTGCATTGGCTGTACTTCTGACGGGAGTCTCGCCAGCCGGGAAGTTCTTACTGCTCTGACCAAGCAGCTTCTTGAGGTCTCCTGTCGTGTAATTATTGCGGTCTCGCGCGTCATCCACCAGCTTCTTCCAGTATCTTCCCGATGACAACGTGTTTGCATTTCCTAGTACCCACAGACTCGACTTTGCTCGTGTGAGACCAACGTTCATACGTCGGATGTCTTGAAGAAATCCAATCGTACCAGCTGGGCTAGCGCGAACACATGAAAACATGATGATCTCGCTCTCACGTCCCTGGAAGGCATCGGTGGTGTTGAACTCGATGAAGTCAGCAATGTCTTGCCCAAACTTGTTGATGAATGCATTCTTCATCTCCCTCAGCTGGGCTTTGTAGGTGACAATGATGCCGATCTTGCCTGTAAAGTCATAGTTGGGAAAATCGGTCCGCAGTCTACTGTATAGCAAAAGCGCGATCTCAATCTCCGCCATGTTGACGAGCGAGTTTCCTCTCGGGGCAGAAGCGTGTTGACCTGCCACATCGAAGAATCTGTACGGCGCGAGCAGGGAGCTGGCATGCCAGGGTTGCTTGCGGAGTCCAGCCATACTTGGACCATCCTTGAGCAAGCCATCGTAAAACGTCTTGCTTGGAAAGACCGAAATGTCTGGGTGCATTCGATACTGTGTGTCGAGAAGATGCACTTCGCCCGGATGGTTGTTCTGCATGCGCACAAAGAGAGATTGCTCGTACTGGAATTTGGCAGCTTCTTTCGAAAACACGGTTGGTGGCAACTGCTTTGGGTCTCCCACCATGACGCACTTCACGCAACCGTACTTCAGAGGAATGAGTGAGCTCATCTCAACACATTGAGCAGCCTCGTCGATGATGACCGTTTCGAATTCAATGCTTAGGCCAGAGAACATGTCATGACCAGAGCCGCTAAGGGTGGCACAGATGACATGTGCCTCATCTAAGACGGCCTGTTGTGCTCTCTTTCGGTTCAACTCTTGCTCACGTCCTGCGCTCTTCTCGTTGTCCTTCACTGAGTCTATGCGTTGGCCTAGCTCAGCTTTGCGTTTCCGAACGTGAATAATGGTGTCCTCGAGCTCCTTGCGCTGCGGTGGTTCCAGCTTTCGCATCTCTTCTTCCGAGTCACGCTGCTGGTATAGATCGCGCAACTGTGCTGAGACCTCACTGTGCTCCTTGAACAGATTGGCGTTCAGCTTCCGCTGCTTGTCATCGGGGCCGTTGGCCCCGCCAATCTTCTGTTGCACAAGCGTCTCCATTGTGACATCGGCCACTTGCGCGCTGATGGCCTCACTACGTCCGATACGGACAACTTTGATATCGTGGTGTTCACCATCTTTGGTCTTTACGCCTTTCATGAGACGCAGGACAAGTTCGTCCACTGCCGCATTACTCGGCGCGCACACCAGCAATTTCTTTGCTGGAGCATCGGTACCGCTACCAGCATGGCCGTTCAAAGCAGGCAAGGTGATCTTGTGAGCACCGCGAGGAGCGTTCTTCAGAGCCGGAGTGAGCAGCCCTCCAACAATTGCAACGATGGTTTTCGTCTTGCCAGAGCCCGGTGGACCTTGAATGAGCGAGAAGCCTTCATTTTCGAGCGCGCCATTGACGGCCTCGGATTGTGCACGGTTCAGATCGTAGACATCCTGGAAGGCACCAACCTGCCGCTCGCTAAAATTGATCTTTTGCGAAGGTTTGGCGCGGATTATCTGGTTGCAGAGATCGTAGTACAACAGGCCCTTCAAAGCACCGTATTCGCGCTCGAGCGGTGTTATTGACTGCAGCTTGAGGCCGTAAACAATGGCTTGCATTGTTAGCTGACTAGCAAGGGAGGAACCGGGCATGATCTGGTAGACGATTTCCAGATGAGCCTTCTGACGCTTGACACGATACACCCGAGCCAGACAATGTGGCTCATCCTCATCGGCCGCCGGTTTCTTGCTCTTAGAGAAGAGAATGATGTCGCCTTCTCCTAGCTGCAGATCTCTATTCTCCTGGTGCCCAATCACGCTGCTGACTTCGATGAACTGATCCACGTTGCTTCGGTTCTGAACCTTGATCTCGTAGGGCTTGGTGGTGTCTCTCAGTTCCTCCCGTGCCTTCACCATGCCTTGCCAAGCTTCCAAAATCAGCAAGGGCTCGAATGTTCGTTGGTAGGACGAAGGATCTCGGAACGAGTTCTCGACATGTGAGAATTCATGTTCATTCGATCCAGGAGGGTAGTCACCAGTGTGGAAAAAGTCCCACGCTAGCATCAGGCGATGCAGTGGACCAAGATCGGGCTTCAATCGTGCGCGCATATCCTTGAGGGATCGGTTCGTGCGCGCGATCTTGGTGGGACCGCTCTTCACTTCTGGCTTGAGGCCCGATGTGCCGCTAACGTCGAGCGCTGGCCGTACCTGCTTCTTCGGTTTGGCAGAAGTGCCGAATAGGTCGTCATCGAGATCTTCATCGTCGCTATCTTCTTCATCCGAATCCACCATGATTGTCTGTCCTTTGCTGTCATGATCAGCAGCATAGTTGCCAAGTCCAATAACTCCACTTCCTGCACCGTTTCCTTTTGCCTTTGCAAGCGCTAGCTCTTTCTGCCTCTGTTGCTCAGCCAAGGTAGCCTTACGCTTAGCTAAGAAGTTGGCCTGGTCAACGACTCCGACTTTACTCTGGGCTAGCATCTTCTCTTTGACACCGAGGGGTTGCTTTTTCATGTGCTCCTTCGCTTGGCTCTTCTGCGCTGCGGCTCTGCTCGCCCAAGCCTCCAGGTCAATGCCATGCTTGGTGGGCTTGCCGGGGTGAGTTGGCGTAGACGATCCAGAAACGGGTCCAGATTTGGCCCAACCTTGCAAAGAGCTCTGTCTCTTCTGCTTAGAGACTTCTGCGACGTCCTCTTCGCCAAAAAGGGGCTCGTCGGTATGATGCTCTGAGGCTCGCTGCAGCTCTGCTTTGTGTTTCGTAGACAGCTTGTTCTTGACTTTGCCCTGCAGTATCTCGACAAGGTGTTCGAGAGACTCTTCCCTTGCTTGAATATTGGCATCTCGTAAGCGCTGCAGAATACTGCAGGTGAGGGCGACAGACTTGTCAATCAACCAGTCATCTCTGAGACGCAGATATTTGATCATGTTGTGGAAAGTCTGCCTAGGCTGCTGTAAAAGCTGCGAGCGTTGTTCAGAGTCCAGTTTGGCAGCAAAGATTGCATACTGGTCAAAAGCATGTTCTGCGAAGTCCATTATGTCGCGGCAGAAATCCATCATCATGCGTTTCTCTTGGAGCGCACTCCAGGCTTCGGTCTTCTCGAAAATGGTGGAAATTGCCGCCCAAATCGCCACCCAGAATTTTCGAAGCGATTTCTGCTCCTGCTCGGTTGTCGAATCTTTCTTCCGAAGGATGCCATCCTGTGAATCACAGAGGCAGTCCAAGATATCGCGGCTGACTCTCATCAAGATCGCACACGGGCTAAAGATTTTGGCTTTCGCAATGGAGAGCAAGCACTCTGATACAGACTCCAGTGTGGTGTTGAAGTATATCGATGTGACATGCTTGAAACAATCCAATCTGCTGTCTTCACTTGTGAGCGTTTTGAGGATGGCCAATGAGCCCTGGTGCACTTGATCGTCTCCGCTGAAAAGCAGAGCCATAAGACCTCGAGCGGCCGCAGGGTCAAGATACAGTTCGGACAATTGATCGCCGCTGAAGAGATCAAGGCGAGCTATCAAGTGGGCAACAACATTGTCTCGCGTGGTGTTGAAGGTCTCGTTCCATTTAGTCTTTGCAGCACAAAGGTCTCCGGGTCGCTTGGTTGGAAAAGGCTCCAATTGCACTAGACCCTTGATGCCGGAGAGAATAGCAGCAGGCAGAGCGCCACTCCCGGCCTTGATATGCTGCGTAGTTTTCCTCCAAAGGTTCCTGCTTTCGCTACCAACGATGTGATCGATCTCGTTGTGTTGAAGAATGTAGCGGCGGTCGCGACTCATGCTCTTCACCTCCATATCAAGCACCTTTGAGATGATTTCGAGGTCCAATTGCTCGGTTTTTGAGACTTGCAGTTCTCCTTTCTTTTCAATCCCGCTCAACTCTTTCAAGATTGCATTGAGGTGATCGTTGGACACAGTCTCGATCAGGTGTGTGTATACGGGTCCGCCGTCCACGGATGACGTTATCAGTCGAATAGCTAGGAGCAGGCACTCCAGACCCTTCTCCCACGACACATTGCTTGCATACTTGGAATATGGGTCTTCCTGCAACCGCCTCAAGAGCTGGTCCAAGACTGTGCGAAGCGGCGTGACGAGGTTGGCTGGCTTGACGCTGCGAATGAAGACGTCCACCCACGCCATCTTTTCTTCCAGGCGTAGAGGTTCCGTTTCGTTCGTGATTTGAAGAAGAGACTTGAGTCTTGGTGATTTGAAGATCTGCTCCGCAACATACTGCGGTGTCATTGCTCCAACAGCATCCCAAAATCTTGAGCCGCAAGTTTCTAGCATGGTATGTACACTTGCAAGAAGATCTGCAAAGTGCGGGTGATCCAGCTGAAAGTGGTCAAGTGCCAATTGAAACAAGTTGATGTCCATTGCCCGCAGATTCGTAGTCATGGTCGACTCATCCATCTGCGCCAGTAGCAGTCGCGTGGCCTTCCAAAATCGGGGCAGAAACGTAGCCTCTATGCCAATGAGCTGCACTCTGTTCATGGCGGGCTCAAGCCATGGCCTGACAGCGAAGTCGAACTCCTGACTGAACATCTTGCGCTTCGCACCATTCCTAATCATGTTGCGCTCCGCCCAGGCTTGTCGATCCTGGTTCCCATTGTAAAGAAAGGCGGCCATTCCAGGTGCGAAATTGGGCAGAAACAGCTTTTTCTTCTTCCCCAGTACGAGTGTGAAAGCGGGATCGAAAGATCGTTGCAGTACGTCCTCACTCCTGAGGAACGGGATGCAGTGTAATGACTCGAACAGGGCGAACATCCCCACGTCACCAGCGGCATTGATCTTGCGCTTCTCTTCAGGCAGTACGGCAAGGCTTTCGGTCATGACATTCAGGCCAGCCGTAATTCGGGCCTCGTTCATGGAGTCGAATGTCTGCATGAAGACCAGCACATCGTCCGGAGGATACTCAGCTTCCAATTGATTGCGGAGCAAGCGACGGCCACGATGGTACTCGCGGACACAAATGTCACATCGAGTGAGCTGTATCTGTAAGCTCGCCTTAAGCTTCTCTTGATATGCCACAGCATCAGAGCCGTCAAAGGCCAGGATGATGCACACTTCTAGTGCCTTGTCTCGTCGCTCGTGTGCCTCTCTGACGAGCTCATGCCGCGCCTGCCTGGCCTCTTTTGACTCTTCCTCGGCGTCGACGTCTTCATCGAAACAGTAGACTTCCTCTCGACCCGGGCCTCGTGGGCAGAACCAGTGCAATTCCTCATCCTGCGCGAGCTCCTCCAATTTCTGCACCAGTTGTGGTCCCGCCATATGTTATGCACTACACGCCCAGACCCTCAGAGGTCGGGCGGAGACGTGTGTGTGACAAACTTCTGCGGCGTGAGAGTCGTGAAGATCACGCTATAGACGATCTATGTACAGCGACCCTGGACCTTCGTGGGCAGATGAGCTGATATGGCTGCCAAGCGGTGGTGTTGAGGGAGGGCAGCTGCAAGAAGGGTTGCTCGAAGATGCGTCGCGCGCGCAGGTGAGAATCGAAGGAAGGGCGTTGTAGTGTCTGGCGTGGTTGCTGAGAAGGAAAGCCGATGCGGCAATGGCAGCGCTGCCGATTGTGGTTGCAGCTGATGGCAAGAAGAGCAAAGTGAAAGACTGCCAAACGCCCGCCCGCTGCTCACTTCATTACCGCTCGCTCGTTCGCACCACCGCGGCGTGCCGTTGGCCAACCGTTTGGAGCTGGGTGCTGCAAACGAGGTAAAGAAAGAAATACAGCAGCCGCGACGCGAGTGTCGTAATGGGCAGCTGCAGTATCACGCGAAGAGTCGCGTTCCGGTCCGAAAGCTTGACTCAGCCCTAACTACTCAAGCCTCCATTCACAGGAACCGCCACTAAGTTAAGCCACGCCGCTCCATTCGACATCACGTTGACTTGGACGGCAACTCACGCCCGCATGTGCAGCTCCTGACAACCACGCGAAAGGTCAAAATGTCGTCCGACCTGTTCGCGGCCTTTGGCGAACCGCCAGCAGCGCCATCAACCTCGGCACCTGCTGCTGACGACGATGACGATTTTGGTGACTTTGAGGATGCGTCTGCTGCTGTTGTCACAGATATGACGAAGGCGTCGAGCATGGGCAGCACAACGACACACGTTGCGCCTTCGGCCCCCAAAGCATTGCCATTTTCGCCGAAGCCAGATGCCGGGAGGTCGGAGCCAGAGCGAGTCATTGGCAGGCACCCATTTGCAGACCACATGGACTTTTTGTTCTCTGGCGGCGATGATGAGTATGATGCTGGAGCAGATGATCTTGAAGACCTGTCGAGGAACCCCGAAGCAGCCATGGCATATTCAAAACGGATGATTGCAGAGCAAGAAGCACAGGCAAAGAAGAAGCCTCTTCCCTTCTCAAAGCCGCAGTCGCCCGCCAAAAATCCTCCCAAAGCACCAAACAAACTACAGAAAAAGTCTGGGTAAGTTCAGCTCTCGGTGGAGTGCGTGTCTCTCTCCTCTGTTATCTTTCGCCAAATGACGGCAATATGTGCACATCGACTTGAACTTTGCGGCGATAGGGAAGTGCCATAGATCACTCTGGAACAGAAGCTTACTTTCTACTCGGCTTCAGGTATGTGCCTACTAGAGACCCGAATGTGCTTTTCGATGCCGATAACGTGTCTGAGCATGACACAGATGATGATGATTTCGGCGACTTCGAGGCAGCGCCATCTACATCTAGGCCCAACACCACTTCTGCAACACCCATTGCGAAAACCACTCACGGCAAATTGCAAAAGAAGAACGGCCCACCTGGCCAGAAGACACCGAAGGCGACGATGGCGCCGAGAATGCCACAAATTGATCTCCTCGGGCTAGGCGACGAGGTTTCCGTGCCAGAAATTCTGAGCCCAAGATCTGAACGTGCCAACAATATCCTAGGGCACGCAAAAGCCGATTCTATGACACGACCAAAAGGATCAAGCCTTGTTCCCAAACGCGACGACGATGCATGGGACGATTTCGATGCGACTGAACCGGTCACCGCACCTGCACTTGTTCCAGCACACAGTGGCACGCGCCCTGCTCCTTCACCGAGTCCAACAATATCAACGAGCAGCGACTTCAAATCGACCGATCAGAATGAAGTCCCCCCAACTAACGTTCCGCCACCAATCATCCTGCTCTCCGCTTTCACCTCAATATTCTCATCAGCACAAGAAGCCCTCTTCGCACCTCTATCAAAACTAGATCTCTCCTCAAGAGCCCAACTCCTCTCTCACCCCGCAACGCACCAATTCCTGACATCCTATCTCAAGTCCGCAATCGTCCTAGCACACATCATCGCAGGCAGAAAACTCCGATGGAAACGAGACCAAATCCTAGCACAATCAATGCGCATCGGACCCTCGGCCGCAGGTGGCAAGGGTGGCATGAAGTTGACTAGTATCGATAAGTCTGAAGTTGGAAAGGAAGATCGAGAAGTTCTCGATGTGGTGCAAAAGTGGAAGGGGCAAGTCGGAAAACTAAGGACTGCGGTGACGACTGCTTCTGGGACGCCGCAAACCGGGAAAGACAAATTACCAAGTGTGCCAGAGATTGCGGAGACGATGCCTGTCAAGACTTTGAAAGCGACAGAAGGTGGCTTCGTGGCGCCGCATGCTTGTGCCCTGTGCGGGCTGAAACGGGAAGAGAGAGTTGTAAAGGTGGACTCTGACGTGAACGATTCGTTTGGGGAATGGTGGATTGATAACATGAGCATGCATGTGACATGTAGAGATTGGTGGCATGAGTATAGAAACAAGCTCAAAGGGAGGTAGGAGTGAATGTCACAGCGGAAGTACGCGCACCAAGTCTCACAACTCAAAACACTTAGCATTTCTAAGTGCAGATGCACAACTCGTTGCCGGTGAACAGGTAGGCAAAGTCATGCCGAGCATCTCCCTTTGCATTCAATTACTCTACGTGCCATAACCCTGTGATCCCCAACAAGCGCACAAGTGCGACTTTCTAACAAAACGAATCCCCTAACCATTCTAAGCTGTGCATAAACGCATAAACGGACACCAAAACCTGCTGATCGCTACAGCTTATAATGAGCCGTAGGACATGTTTGTTCAGGCAAACAGGTCGTCAGTGTAGAGGTAGTGGTGATTGTAGTCGTACGAGTCCGTATGTTGCTGCAGACATTGACTGTGGACGGGCCTGAGCTGCTTGTGTTTGGTGATGCCGAGCCGCTCGCACTGGTTGATGTGCTCGTTGATGTCGATTGCGGCGTTGTATTAGATGTGAGACTCGAAGCGACTAGAGATCCGCTGGAAGAAGTGTTCGGCCCTGCGGATGTTCCCGTTGGCGTGCTCGTTGCAGCGGAGATTGGTGTGGAAGGCGGGGCTACTCCAGTCGCGTAGCTGTTCGGTACTTCGATGCTACTAGTTGTTGTTGAGGTCTCAGTCGAAACGGTCGGCACTGCGCTCGATACAGATGGGCCGGCTGGGTAACCTCCCGGAAGCTCAACATCACCAGTGGCCGATGAATACTGTTCAGCAACCCCACTCGAGACCGCCACAGTCGAAGATGTTGTCGTAGCTGGGGAAGAGGCGGTCGGATATGTAGTCGGAGGACCAGCGAGAAGAGCAGCCTTGAGCAGTGCAATCGTGCCTTCGGATGGACTCAATGTGTTGACGGAGCCAAGATAGACACAGTATCCAGGACGATAATTGACTCCTGCACAAGAGTCGCCGTACATTTGACAGCCTGCCATGCATGTCTCTGGCGTCATAGCTTGACGTTTGTGTTTGTTTGCCATATCATTGTCTAGCAGAAGACCACCAATCTCCATGTCACATTCGACGTAATAGGAGCCAGCATAACCAGTGTAGTTGCGTCCGTCGTCCGTCGGGCAAGAAATGCCAGAAGCTGCTGGCGCAACACTGGCCGTTGTAGACTCGCTGCTCGTTTCAGAGGACGCTTCAGGGATAGGCATTGGGACGACGGTGACTGTCCTGGGCCCATTCTGAGCTCTTGCTGTGGCGTACAGAATGAAAGAAGCAACTGCAATGTTGCAGATACGATGTGAGAAGCGGGCCATTTGTGCTGGCTCGATGTCCAGAGACTAAACAATGTGTCAAAAAGTTGAGAGCGTCAGCTGTGGTGATCATCTTCTGAGGGTAATTGTTAGTATACGTTGACACAGCACAATAGCGTGCAGTCAACCCGGTCGCCATCCGAACCACATTCCTATCGTCGTCTTCCGTTCGCTCGGTATCGAACAGTACCCGATCATATTAATCTCCTAGGGAGCACTGCGACCAGCTGCGCTTGCCTTGAAGATATTCCTACAGCACAATTCATCTCAAGCGTTAGTGTCGATACATCTGGTTCCAACATCACAATTGTCACGGACTTTCACAGCGCGAGAGTAGCTCTACATTCCAGCGTCCTGCCTCGGCGCGTGGTCAGGAGGAACTTGTCGTTCGTCCAGCTGGCTGTCGGACAAATGAAGAAACTAGTTATGGAATCCTTGTGGCCTGGTAGACCTAGAGTGAGATATGCCATCACGAATGGCAATATTGTACCTCCAACGCGGAGTATGTAGTAACCAATGCCAAGCAAGGGAGAAGGGAAGGCAGGGTGCGGTGCGGTGCGGTGTTTGCCAAGAAGCCTTCTCCATTTTTTCCCTCCAGGCTCCCCTGCTGGTGATGAGCGGTGGTCTTGAGTCAATCAGTGCACAAGCGAATGACGATTCCTGTCTCGGAGTTGTGGACCGTCCAGCGCATCGACAATGCTGGACGTGGTGTTGTTGCCAGTCAGCCGATTCCCAAAGACACTGTGATCCTTCGCAGCGGACCGCCGGTGGTGCACGTCATCTTCAAGAAATACGGCAAAGAAACATGCGCACAATGCTTCCTGTGGGACCGCGGGCGGACATTGCGCGAGCGCGAGAATGAGCTGGGCAAAGTCTTCTGCTCGGCGGAGTGCCGTGTGCAATGGATGCTGGAGCAGGAAATCGATGGGATCGAAGCATGGCGCACTCTGACGGCGTTCGTGAAGACAAAGTCCAGCAACAACGGCGGGAGCGATGAGTCGATGGCGGAAGGCGCGAAGCCCAGCGTGGATACCATCCGACTGCTCTGGCAGAAGGCGGAAGAAGCTGCTCTCCTGCTGCGTCGCGCCCGCGCCAAGTCCGGCGTGTCGAAGACGGAGCGAAAGACGCTCAACGCCATCCAGCGGCAGCTCGCACAGTCCAAGGACGCCGACACCCTGAGTTACTTCCTGAGCGGCCTCCTCCTCGAGCGTCGAGCAGATTCGGAGCGTCAACGACAAGAGTTTCTCGAGCTTGCCATGGACGACACGCCATACAAGACGCAGCAGGATCTCGAGGACAGCTGCACGGCATTCCTTCAGCTCATCTCAATTTTGCCGACCCACCTTATTGACCTCTTGACGCCTCAGCTTTGCCTCAACATTGTGCGTGCCGACAACCACAATGCTTTCGGCATACGCGCGGGCGGCGAAGACAGTGAGGAGTACATGGGCTACGCCGTATACCCCTCCGCATCGTACTTCAACCATTCCTGCGATGCGAATGTCCACAAGAAACGTGCCGGTAGAGAATGGAGCTTCCACACAGCTCGCGACATATTGCCCGGCGAGCAGTTGTGCATCACCTATTTGGGCGGCGACGAGAAGGACCTCGACGTCACTGCCCGTCGAAACAGATTGCAAGACGCCTGGGGCTTTGTATGCCAATGCGCAAGATGTAACAGCGACGCTCCGTCCTAGCGGCCGAACCATGGAACAAACCCACTTGGCCGTGTAGTAGGTGCACATCTCTCCCCTTTTGCGGGGAGATCGCGAAAGCAAATTCAAGGCATTCATTTTCCTTGTGCATTGTGCTTCGCACTTATTTGCTCTTCTCGAGTTTGGTCAAGTACAGCGTTCATGAATTTCCGTTTGTTGACCTCCAGCGCGAATCATCTTACTGACTTGTCGTACCGCGTCTACGAGTACCCCATGGGCAGCATTCGCATCCCGAAGTATTTGCGTCAGGACTGCGACACCCCTGCTCTGCGACGTCAAGCAAAGCAGATCACTACCTTTGCTAATCTCGGTGCGACACCTAGTCTAGTTGTACTGATCAGGCTGCTATACAGATCCTCCTGCTCTCCATACACGTTCCAAGAGACAATGATACTTTAGCAAGCAACGCCCTCGTGCGACTCTGAGCAGGATCTCTCACAAAAAATGTCTTCCGATTCCAAAGTTCAAGCGATCGTACGAGCCCTGGCTGGCACGTACGCCTTGATCAATAGCACTGCGTGAGTATTCTATAAGACCTGCAACGAAGCATCGCAGCTGACCCAAGCATAGCATTTTGAATGGCGTTGCTGTTCCCGACCTCGCATTTGGCGACGATCCTGTTGGACTCTTAACATACACTCCTTCAGGCTTCATGTCACTCAACATTGCCGCCAGTAAGCGCATCCTAACCACAAAAACATGGACACGTCTAAATCATTCGCATCAGCTCAATCACAATACCGCCCCGCCAATCTTACCTTTCCTTACAACGAAACCGACTCAAACCAAGACTGGGCTCTCGTAGGACAACACACACTATCCTACGCAGGACCATGGGGCGTGTCTCACGACGATTCAACCACTGAGAAATCCGGATCCTTGGTCCACGGCCCAATCTGGGTGGCAAATGTACCCAAATGGACTGGAATCGAGGAACACAGCAACTACTCTGTTCACGAAACCAAATCGAGCGAGGGCTTTCCCAAGGGCACCAAATTGCTGAGGATGGAGTCGAAATGGGACAATGGCAATGAGGGTGTACTCTGGTGGCGAAGAGTTGATGGCAGCACTGATGAGAATGATAATTGGATTCCGAATTCACTTATCAATGGATCACCGCTGAAAGAGGCGGATGAGGGGAAGTAGAACGACTGTGCGGGATTGCATGTCGTTGCGGACCGGCGAGAGGTCGAATTCGATTCTTGTACCATTATTTCTATGATTGCCAGCTGTGCTGTGCGTGCCCGGGCGGTTCTCATTTGTTGATAGCGTGTGAAAGGGTATTTCTAACAGCAAAAGGAATGAAATGGCCGTTGGTTTTACGGGCTCAATGCTCCACAAGCTCTCTCAGCTAGTCATAAAAGCCTAGTAAGATGCAAAAGGGAGACAAAAGTTGGACTTGCATTGCAGGCACAAGTGGACCAGCCACCCGGGTGACAAAAATGACGGGACATCCCGCCAAGCGTCGCAAACCGATCTCTCAACACACAACGCGACGACAACGGTACAATTCTCAACTAAGAGCGTCGGACAGGACTACGCATCTGCGGAATATAGCGCTATATCTGATATGTCGCGAAATCGTAGCCTTTGTAGCGGCGTATTGCGAAGTTCGTCGTTCTGGAGTTCCTGCGGGTTGTCCCGGTTTTTTTTTCCCTACCCCCGAACGGCCAAAATAAAACCAAAAGAAGGACAAAAAAATCAGGCATCTGATTGAACAGATAACGCTCCCGCGGAGAGGCTCGAACTCTCAACCTTGAGATGCTCTTATTGCTAAAAGTCTCACGCGCTAGCCAACTGCGAAGATGTTAGGATCACAGTAATTTTGGGTTGGTAAGGTGATGAGACGTACTTGTGCCACGCGGGATCGAAAGTCTTTGACTTTCGTGGCTGATTGGTGGAAGCAGGGAAGCACCATCAATTTATGTACCTCAATTTGTAGAACACCAAGGCCCGTCGGACTGCCACGACATTGCTGGTGAGTTGTGAATCGGAATAGTAGTGACACATTGCTTGCATCAAAAATTTTACACTCGTACGCCGACTTGTGCAAATCAGACACTCGATGATTGATTGAGAGTGTTGGGAAGAACAATTCGCTGAAATGACACTATTCGATACACAGGCTACGGAACCATCTCGCACATTGTACCATCTCCAGCGCCGCACCCAATCGGTCTATCCAAAAGAGAAAACAAAAAAACAGCAAATCATACATCGGAACCACATTCAGTCGTCTCATCTCATCTGGTCTCAATCAGAAAAGGAAAAGAGTCCACCCATTGCAATGCCAATTCGTTACAATGAAACGCAGAAAAGAACTCTTGCCGAAACCAGCAGCTCAAGTCATTCTACGCGCAAGTGGACCAGATACAGCATCTTGGCCTTGTAGAAATTGTTGACTTCCAGACATTCGTGAAAGAACATCGTGGGCGGCCGTGATGCCAGCCAAGGAACGGGCGTGATGCACCTAGTCATCGTTGTCGTCACCACCGAAGTCGAAGAGTTCGCTACCAAGTCGAGCACCCCATTTGAGGCCAGACAGGAAGCCTGGCTGGGCTTCACGTCGGAAGATTCCACCTTCGCCGTCGTCGTTGATGTCGAACAGTTGGCTGCCAACGCGAGAGCCGACCTTCAAGCCGGTACGGAACAGAGGATCAGCTTTACGCTTGAAGATGCCTCCCTCGCCATCGTCATTGATGTCGAAGAGCTGGCTACCAACGCGAGAGCCGACCTTCAAGCCGGTACGGAACAGAGGATCAGCTTCACGCTTGAAGATTCCGCCTTCGCCGTCGTCGTTGATGTCGAAAAGTTGGCTGCCAACGCGAGAGCCGACCTTCAGGCCGGCGCCGATAAGTGGGTCAGCTTCACGGCGGAAGATGCCTCCCTCACCATCGTCATTGATATCAAAGAGCTGGCTGCCAACTCGAGAGCCAACCTTCAAGCCCGTTCGGAATAGAGGGTCAGCTTCACGGCGGAAGATGCCACCTTCTCCGTCATCGTTGATGTCGAACAATTGGCTACCCACGCGAGAGCCGACCTTCAGACCAGTTCGGAACAGAGGATCAGCCTCACGGCGAAAAATGCCACCTTCTCCATCGTCGTTAATATCGAAGAGCTGGCTACCAACTCGGGAGCCGACCTTCAAGCCAGTACGGAATAGCGGGTCAGCCTCACGGCGGAAAATGCCACCCTCTCCATCGTCGTTGGTATCGAAAAGCTGGCCTCCAAGTCGAGAGCCCAATTTCAAGCCAGACAAGAATTGTGGATCAGCGTCACGCTTCGACAACTCATCAGCGATCTGAGAAAGACTGACGAGCTGAAGATCGCGCTTGTCGTTGTTGCTACCACCGAGGCCAAAAAGCAGAGAACCAAGCTGAGCACCCCACGAGAGACCCTTGAGGAAACCTGGATCAGCGGCGGCGTCACGAGCGTTCAAGTTCTGCAAAAAGTTTGGGTTGCCGAATGTAAGGAAGGGCTCAGGAGCTGCGACCGGAGCAGCCTGTCCCAAGGTGGCACAGTAGACCAAGATTGCTGTAGCGGTAAAGGCCTTCATTTTTTGTTGTTTGATGTTATTGTCGCTGCGCCTGCGCTGCTATTGTTGGAAGGTTTGGAAGAAAAGAGAAGATGAGATGAGAGATGAACTGAATGTGGTTGATGATGTGTTGTCGAAGAAGGGGTTGAGCAGCTTGATTATATATTCATACCGTGCCCGTGGGGTCCACGGATAGGGCTCGTTCAACATTCGCGTGGGCGATGAGACATTCTGTCACCAGTCATGGATGTGATGCGAACAAGGCTCGAGAGAAAGCTTCTTGCCCTTGGCGATGTGACCGTTGAATGCGCCGTCCTGAGCACGGAGTACCTGTTGACTACGCTTCCTTGGTCACAGATGCTGTCCATTCACCTCACGGGGTAACGTCTCCGCGCTCTGGGGAATTGCATGGGGCCCGATTTGCACAGCACTACCATGATCAGCACGATCTGACCAGTCGGTTGACAGACAGTGGATACAAAGTGAGGACGTGAGTCGTAATTGCGCAGTGATGATTCTCCGAAGGACAAAAGGGTCTCTACGCGTTCTGGCTCGGCAGATAACTCATCAATTCTGGGCGCTTGCTATCCTTTAGGATGTAGCACGACCTTTCGTCTGGGCTTCCGGAGGCGCTACCGATTCGTTAGGTCACTTTCCGTTTCCAACCGAGCAGTCCTCTTACGGGCTACGAATGGACCGTTAACTGTCTCTGGAGGCACAGCCATGCAAGCTTTGGCAGACCAGTCCCTCCTTTGCCCATAACAACAATACATCGTTGTATTTTCAACGGTGCTGCACATCTGGACCCCGTCCTCTGTGTGGCATTTGAATGGATGAAATTCGATCTTTCTGCTGGTTCGCCATAACGTGAGGTAAGTGAGGTAAGGTGCTTCCGCACGTGGTATAGCTCGATCTGAGTTGCGACCGGTAATACTTCGGGCGATCAATCAGTACCAGGAGAAAGTATCAATTCGCCGAGGAATGCGGATACACGTGTATAGCGCTCGGATCTGTCGTACCGTTCTTTGGCGAGATGCTGCTGATTCGGATCCTCCGCTCCCGAAGCTGCTCAGAGCACATTCGGCCTCAGGTCATAGACCACCTGCCAAGCGCTCCTGAACGTGCCATCAATGCCTGCTTCTACGGGACCTGAGGTATTGTAAGCTATTCGATTGCGTCGCTGTGAAATTGTCAGCTTGTGTAGTATCTGACGACGACAGCGAGCGCCTCAATTTGCCGACATACGAGAATATCCGTAAGCTATGTGCTGGATGGGAGTGGTTAATTATGTTGTCCAAGTACGGAATCGGTGTCTACTACATTCCGTAGATGCCAGCAGCGGCGTATGGTGACGTTGGACTACGAATGCACTGCTGTGATCCGGTGCAACAGGGGCATCGGTGCTTGTGTTTGTTGCTTATCTTCGTTCCTGCCACTAACTAAACGAGCATCCATGCTAGGTGCAATTGCTTGACCATTTGATCAGGCTTGCCGAGCCCAAATCACCGTTGCGGGTCGTCGCTGGAGGTTCGAGATCGAATTCGCCTCCACAGTCGCATAAGGTGCTATGCTTCAGAATCCTAGTGTAGCATTCCGGCTGCTGTTCTGGACTACAGCGAGGAGAGTCCAGGCCCCGCACGGTGTATTCCACGACTTCTCGTACAATTGACCGGGAAGGATCGTAAAGTAGTGTGTAGTCGCTTTGACAGACAGGCTCGCGAGCCCGTGCGGCTGCTTCAGGCGAGATGTTTGTCTTTCGAAAGCTAATGGCGTTCCCAACGACCCTCCTGCACTAGTAGTCGCTGTCTGGACTTCATGCGTGGATTTGAGCAGTGTATCTCGTCCAATATCAATCAAGGCTGTACTTCGCAGCCCGCGTCTCTCGAGGTGGCTCAGCTCATCAAATACAAGCTCGGAATCGAGACCAGGTACCTTGCAAAGTACAAGCATTTGATCAAATTATGTTGTCGGCCGGCAATAGGAGGCGACTCTCGTGAAGCAGGACGTGATACTTGATAAGATTTTCAATGAGTCCCACAACTCCAGTGTAACATCAAGGCTCCCCGATGCGTGGCGAGGCCGACTTGGACCTCGTGTCGTCAGCCCACTTTGGAATCTTGAGGACTGGGGGCTTTGGTGGGGGTCCTGGCATCTCGAAGTAATTGCTCTCGTTTGTTCGAATCCTGGCGAGCGACATGACGCTGGATCGTCGTCGCTTTACGTTTTTGACTGCTCCATAAATTGATGGCGCATTTGCGACGAATGTGCACACAACGACCTGCACTGATGCCCAGAAACTTCGTGCATGTTGTACCGAGCCATCCTTGAATATGAAATGAATCTTGAGCGCAATCAGGATGATCGAGAATGTTCCGAGTATATAGAGGAAGCCAAGCTGCAGATTGCGTGGGAAGACTTTTGCTTGCGCCTTGAGTATCGGTGTTGCGATCAGGAGCAACAAGCCGTCGATGACAAGATTCGAAACGCATTGCAGAAGGATCTGGACATATGCGCGCCTGCACTGATGGGGACCCTCCAGGCTCGTGGTCCAGTAATGATTGATTGGTCGACATTCGAGAAAGGTGGCCAGGATGACGGCCAGAAAGGTTGTTCCAATCACAACCCAGCAAACTTTGATGACATGGTGGATCCAGGGAATGTGGTTGAGCATCTCGTGGTAGAACAATAGTAGTACCACGCATTGCAACCAGTAGTATGCCGTGACGACTACGCGGGCGGCGAGCACGAGAATGCTGCTGGTGCGTAGCGTGCTGTCATCGTCGATGGAGGGCGAATTGACCATTCGAAGAATGAGGGCGTTCAGGACAGTGCGTGCCACAAGGGTTGCAATGGAGCAGATGATAATGGCTGTAATGGTGTCCCATGCCCTCTGGCGGTGTTGGTGTGTCAGAAGACGTGCAACGAGTATGGTCAGAGCCAGTGCAGCGCAAATCCAGCTCGCTAGAAAGGCTTCGTTCTGTGATATGACATGACTAGTCGAAGACATTGCATCGTCCTGGAAGTGCTGTGCATGGCGATGACCCTACGGTCGAATCCCGGCGTCGAGAAGCTGGTGACGGGGGGAGTGGGAGTGGAAAGATCAAAAGTGCAAAAAGGCTCGCGACAGACTGCAGGCGCCACGCGAGAACGCATGGAGAAACCCAGAAAACCCCGCAGTTAGGAAGGAAACGTACCAGCTTTCTGGGCACGGTATTCGGGACAGCCACGCTGTCGCTAGGCCGGATCGCTAAGTGTCGGCTATGGCGGATTCAGCAGCGTGGAGAGAAAGTGTTGTTCGCTCATGTTGCGCTGGTGCCTGAAGAACACGGACACGCGCTCTGAACTTGCGCTCGAGACGCTGCCCAAGACGCAAGACACGAAGTCGAAGCCTGCGTGAATGCATCGGCTCATTTCGGATAATCAGAGAGTGGAGGAAGGAGGAAGGATTCTGCACATGCTTGCCGAACGCGAACGACGCTTTCCCAGTTTCTGTGCACCCTTGGCACGTGCATAATAATGAGCCTCATTCAAGCACTCTTTCCTCGTATCGCAGCTCATCACACTCGCTCCCACTCGACAACCTGCTCTCGAGCGTGTGTCACAGCCTGCCAAGATCGCTGGTGTTCTCCGCCATCAATGATATTGTCTCTCACCGACCTTCCTCGCGAGCTCACTGTTCCAACCGCGACCCTGGCTTACCGCCAAGACAGCACGCTGGAAGGTGTGCACAGGCCGCCAGTCCAGCTCTCGCATAGCCTTGGACGAGTCGCAAACCCGGTCCAGCCTTGCGGGCAGTTTCCAGCCTACAGTTCGCAGCAATTCCACGTACTCGGGTAGCAACTCCGCAAGAGCTGGAGCAGCATCGTGGCCCAGTTGCGTGAGAAGTCTACCGCTAGGCTGGAATGGCGGAGGAGCACTTATCACATATTTGCTGAATCCGACCACTTTCGCCTTCTTCAATGCCTGTACATATGCTGTCACTACATCTGCGATGTCTACTCGGCGGTAGAGCAATTCATTCACTTTGAGATTCTCACTGATGCCGTTGTACTCCTTTCGCCAGCTGAGATCGTCGTCCTCTCCTGGAAAGAATCTTGCCGTCTTGAGGACCAAGGTTGGCATTCCAGACTCCATATGAACCACTTGACACAGATCCTCAGCAGCAAGCTTTGTTGCGCCATATATGTTGTTTGGCTTGCACGCAGTTTCCTCATTGAGCCAGGCCGACGGCGCACCAGCAGCGTAAGCGACGGCTGATCCGAACGTATTCGTGGTGCTGGCAAAGACGAAGGCTTCCACACTATGCTTGACGGCCTCTTCGAGGACATTGAGTGTCCCTGTGAGATTTGTATCGATGAAAGCCTGCTTGCTGTGAGTAGGAACGTGAGGCTTATGCAGCGCTGCAGAATGGATCACATATCGTATTGAAGTGTATTCCTTGAAGACTTGCGATAGCAGTCCACGATCAACGACAGAGCCTGTCAAGCTCAAGATGCCGTTCTCAGGAGGCAATCGATCGAGCCCGAGCGGCTGGAAGCCGTGCTTGGGAAGCTCAAGCATCAGGGCGTGGCCGAGGTGGCCGCCGGAGCCTGTGACCAGCACATCTGGGCGGACTAGCTGCTTGCAAGAAGCGCGGAGTGTCCGAGCCATGTTGGAAGCGTACCATCGTTGAGGCTGAAGATGGAGATGCAGGAGCAGTTGATGCTGGTCGGGGAGGGGCGGCCAGATGCGGCGCCGAAGTGTGACGTCGCCCCGCGTGCGACATGGCGGGAATTTCTGGGAATCGACATCGAGGCAGCAAACATCACTACACGCGCCACTCTCGCGCTCGTGCTCATCGGTAACGTCCAGTAGCCGCTCGACTTCACACCGCCCTCGACATGGCGGACAAGTACATTCTCAAAGTCACCGCAGGGCCGAGCTACGAAGAGCAGAAGCCCGTCGCGGTCAACTCGGAAGAGTCGATCCACATCGCCAACGATCACGTCTCGGTGGACCTCAAAGTACGCATCCAGAACTACCGTGGCCTGCCCGAAGGCGCCCCCAAGACCTCGCCCTATTTCGAGCACGATAAGCACAAGGCCGACCTCTATTCGCTCGCCTTCACCTTCACCCCGAAGAAGGATTTCAACGGGCACGACATCGTCTTCGGCAATGACTTCGATCACCCCATCCGCGACAAGCTACCCCCAGGCTTTAATCAAGCATTCAAGATTGCGACGTGGTTTATCGATCCTGGGCTGTATGGAGACGTCTACGCGGAAGAGCCATATTTGTATAGCCCACTGCTGAGCTCTATGAACGTGCTGCGCATTGGACCGAAAGACGATCGCGAGCAGGAGAAGGTTGAAGAGACTCGCGCCCAGGAAGCGACGCTGGTGTTCGAGGAAGGCGCCGACGGAGATGGGCAAGAAGTGCGAAAGACCCACGGCCTGCCAGAGCTCGGACCGGCGAGACAAAAGTTCTTCTTGACCGAGCAACACCTCAAAGACTTCACGTTTGAGAAGGGCAGAGAATATTCCAACGATTTCTTCAATCCCTACCTCGACTTCAATGGTATGGTCCTCGCAAGAATAAACGAGAGAGGTCCCGCATTTTGACTGTGCTCTCCAGACTTTGCTCTCCGCTTGCCGGGTTTCGGTTATATCCCTGGCATCACAATTCCCATTATCAGTTACTGGGACGGTCAGCCACTTCGGTACGTCTACCTCACCTGATCGAATACTGTTTGTGCACAGCGGTTCGCGCGGAGGAAACTAACCACTGACGTGCTGACAAAGCTCGCACTCGCTCAGATATGTCATGAAGAATCGAGCGACGAACGAGCCACTGTTCGTGATCGTATTCACGCTGCTGCCCAAAGAAGACCAAGAAGAGTCCCAGACCATCACACAGCAACCCGAGGATGATGACCTAGACTAGGAGTGTGTAGAAAGACCGGGACCTGGTGAATCGCCAGAGGCCAAACAAACCTCGACAGAAGACAGCCGGTAGCGTCAACCGCACTGAATTGCGAATGACAACCTGGGTCAAGTTGTTGCTTTAGACATGCACTTTGAGCCTTGGGAGCACATTCCAGGAACACGAAGATGACTTGAAAGAGAGTTCATCACTCGCCAGTCAACGATTCAGAGCGAGCACAAGACGCTGGTCACCGGAGAAGTGGACACGTACGAAGTAACGACAGCATACGGAGCCTCAGACGAAGCATGATAGATATCGATGATGCATATGATCCACTTGGAAATCAGTCGCTTAGACGCACGCCAAGACATCCTTATTGCATGGCCCAGGATAGGAAGCATTGGATACAGCATAGATCATTCTCTTGCATGGCATCTTTTCAGAATACACAGTATGTTGAGATTTCACTTCTCAAGCATCAAAGCTATACACGACGTCTGCATACATAAGCGCCACACGAGACTCAAACCAAGCTGCACAAGATTGTGGAGACTATGGGGTGATGCTTGTCAGACGACATTCGTGTCACCAAACTAGCCCAAGATCAGTGATCATTTGCCAGTCAAATCTTTGAAGACGGCTCCCCACGATATCTCTCTTCGCGCTCGTGCAACCACATTTACCCCCCAATATCCCGTCCTCAACTCCACATGCTGTGCATCTGTGCATGCATCCTTCAACCATGCCCGATGCCTTTCTTCCCGCCCCTACCTTACCATGCTCGTTCGAGCTGTTCTGAATCCTTCTTTCTGATCACTTTGAAACAAGCCTAACCAGTTCCTAAAGCTCGAGCTCTCGAAAAAATGTCCGACTCGCTCGCCAATCCTCACAATGACTCCTACATCCAGTCTAAAGGTCGCGGTAATAATAAGCGGTGGAAACTTGTTTTACCGCTTGCTGCTTTGTTGCTGGTTGTTTCGATTTATATCCTCTACAGCTTTGAGTCGATGAAGAGGGATTCTACAAGGGACGATGAGAAGTGGAGTGATGAGGAATTGGAGAATAATCAATTGAGGCCGAAGATTGAGATGGATTTGGGGCATGGGCCTGTTGCGCATGAGACAGTTGCAGTGGTGGCGGAGGAAGTGGAGGGGAATGTTGATGGGAAAGAGGGGAATCGGACTGAGAGATGAGGGGAAGAGGAAAAAGATAAAGAACGACATTTCTACAACACATGAGATTGCGATGACAGTCAAACGACCTCGAGGGGAAGAGCTTGCATTGCCAGGTCGGTCTTCACGGCATAGCTGCAAAATGTCCAGCACTCCTCGACATTCCGCATTCGCCTCCGCTTTCGACGGCGGCCCTCGTTTCGTATCACACGACGACTCTCGAGAGCTCAGCTGGTCCCTCTACGCCACGACCATGAACGGCCATGCCCGCTGCAGAGAAGGAAGGAAGACTTCGCATCTACTCGACTGTCTCGAACCCGATATATTCCAGGCAAAAGCGAGATAGGAAACTTGATCTATCATATCGACATCAGCCGTCTGGGGTCGAACGACTAGGAAGCCGGCTTTGTACCCAGCACCAGGAAGAGACGTACGGCAGCATCATAGGACATAGAACTGCAACTAGACTTCGCGAAGCTCATTCGCACTGTTACAAGACCGGCGATTACTCCAAACTGGTCGTTCTCCTCAAGTCTTAAGCCTTGGCAACAAGCCATACAGAACGTGCTGAGAAGGCAGGCGTGGAGCCTCGTGTGGCAATTGTCGCAGTACAGTGATGAAAAGGTTTGCAAAGTCGCTCAGGGACTCAAAAAGAATGCATTGTTGGTCGAAAAAAGAGTAGAACTAAAAGCTGAAAGAACAATGCTGTGGTATCTAGCTGAAACCCATTCTGAAAAAAGGACAAATCAACTATACGCTTGCTGCAATACTAACACTTTCTTATATGCCCGAGGAATTTCGAAAAGTGTGTCGGGCTCTTTCTTCCTTCTACACCGTCGTTCGTGAGTGTTGGCGGAGTCGAAGATCTCCTTCACTTCCCCCTCTAGAACATCATCGCTGAAGGTTGGGCGACATGTCCAGCAAACGAGTACGGCCCGGATCGAGAGGTGAGATAGAATCACGAATGGCTTTCACCTGCAACGTTGACGTGGTGATCGTCCGAGACTAGCGGATCGAGTCACTCGCTCCAATCGCTGCAGGAGTGCCCTCCAATGTTGCGTCCTTGTGGTCACCATTGGTGGCCGGAATGGGTGTGTGGTCAACTTTAGGAGAGCCCGGTCTGTTGTCGGCAGCCGCATCTTGCGCTTGCTCCGTGGAATCTCCTAGTTGGCTGCCTTCGTGAACGACAGATGGCTCGTCAATGATTGTTTCGTCTGCTGGCTCCGCAGAGGTGCCGGTGGATGATCGAGGCTTCTTCGCCTGTCCGTTGGTCTTCGGTCGTGAGGGGAGCTTTTGTTTGACTGCAGAAGCCTTTGCCTCTACCTCCTTTGCTGTCCGGTTGGCGAAAGCCGCAGTTGGTCTTGTCATGCGCTCGAGAAAGCTGCCATCTACGGGAGCGCTCGACTTTTTCGTGCCAGTCTGCGAGTTTCGAGATTCTGGTCGACCAAGGGAAGGACGGGCTGAGCTCGATGGCTTTGAACGAGTCGTGGTGGTGGCTGGCTTGGATGCAGTAGCAGCAGCAGCGGGTCCCTCGACTCGTGCTCGAGATGCCGCGGTGGGCGCAGTCAGACGGGAAGAAACCTCAACTGGTTTGGTCGGCTCTCGTGGCTTTGCTTTTACAGCAGCTGACGCTGGCTTCGCGGTCTTGTCAGCTGGAGCTGTTTTGGCACTCGATGCAGCGGTCGGCGCCGCGAGCGAAGTGCGACTGGCCTTCTTAGTGACCGGTTTGGGCGATGTGACAGTTCTCGTCGACGCTGTCGTTGGCTGTGGAGACTTGGCGCTCATTGACGGTCTAGGTGGCTTGCTCGCCGTTGAAGTCGCTGTCGCTGTCGGCTTCGACGCTGGCTTCGCGTTGTTTGACTTGGTCGCTGTCTTCGCATTGGTCTTGCGCAGGTCCTCGGCAGAAGGGGATAATGCTTTCCCTCCACTGACAGCACCCGCGCTAGTCGGGTCGGCAGGCTTCATATCGGCAGGCTCCTCCTCAGCACCAGTCACGGGCTTGTCTGGGTTCTCAGCCTCCTTGTCCCGTTTTGAGGCCGGAGAGCTGCTCTGGACTTGCTGCAATGGCGAAGGTCCCTTCTTGGGGCTCACGCTCCTCGCTGGTTTCGACGCTCCCAGCTGCTTGCCAGTTTCCACCAAAGGTGTCTCGACTGCCGTCTCAGGCACGGTCTCGGTCCCGGCCTGCGACTTCCTGCGCTCCCCCTCCTGTGCCACAGTGGCTTTCAAAGCTTGCAGGGCATCGCTGTTGGGCTTCTCGCTGAAGCTGGTCCGGCGGCCGGTGGTGGGCTCGCGGTTCAAGGCCGGGCTGGCGTCGATGGCAGCCTTGGCATCGCTGTTAGGGATTTTGCTGAAATCGGGAGCAGTGGCCATGGTGTAGGACGGTTGGCCGTTGGGCGCGTCGACAGCGATGAAGGATGCTCGGATCTTGGAACGCGGTCGAGGTTCGTCGTCGCCGGCGAGGTCAGCAGGAGATCTACCACGGCCGGGCGAGGAGGAGGGCTCGGAAGCTCTGTTTTCGAAGAGGGACCTGAGATCGCGGATTCGAGATGATGATCGTTCGGATGATGGTTCTTCGGACATTTCTGTCGCGCGGAGAGGCGGGTGGTCAGCGGGTCATATCATGTCATGCGGGAGTCATTCTCGGGCAGAGGTGAGGTGTATCGTGGCAAGAACGAACGATGGGCAGCATTGACGATGATCGGAGCCAAGGATGAGCGCGAGCTGGATCCGAAGCGTGAAACCGGCGGGCAGGGGCATCCGCTGCGGCGGCGTCACCGAGCATTGGGATTGGGGAAGGGGGCCTGCACTCACATCGCTGCTGCTCACGCCCGCTCCGCTCCGCCACCTCGCGTGGCCGACGACTGGCAAGACGACTGACGTGTCGTCTGGACGGCAAGGATGCAGAGGAAAGTGTGGAGAGTCAGTGATGGCAGCGGCGGAGCAGGAAAAGGAGACGGGCACTACCGCAAATGAGTTGATCTCCCATCTCCCCTCGTGACGGGCGTGCAAATAAAATAATTCCCCCCTCGCCGTGCACGCTCGACAACATTCGCGCCGTCCGTGTGGTCGGGCGTCCACAGCACCAGCCATCGATGCCTGGCCTGCCGCTCCGCCCACCGCCGCTGCCGTGATGCGCTTCCGCCCCGCCGTGAGCCATGTCCGCCCCGCCGACGAGCAGCAGCAAAATGCAGTGGGCACGCGTCAGGATCGCGCCCAGCAATAAACAATGCCGTGTAACGCCTCTTGCGCGCGCCGGACCCTGAGCTGCAGCGCCGTTGCCGCTTCGAGAGCTACTTCTACTGCCCCGCGAACTCCGACATGTATACCGGCGTGCTCAGCTCACACCTCCAACGCCCTTCTGTGCGAGGGGATGCCGTCCGGCAGCTCGAGCGCTGCCAGTGAGATAAGCTGTGTGACACTGCCATAAAGGCACGGTGAGTTTCACGAGCGAGGTGAGACGCCTTCACATTACCCTTTCCCCTCTCATCATGTCTCCCACTGTCCTCGCACTGCTGGCCTTGTTCGCAGCAGGCGTACTGTACGCCGTGCTTTTCGTGGGCAGGCGGGAGAAGCACCTGCCTCCGGGACCACCAACCTTGCCAATCTTGGGAAACATCTCGCAGATCCCTCTCAAGTACTCTCACTTCAAGTTCACAGAATGGGCTCGCCAATATGGCGGCATTTACAGCCTCAAGTTGGGCACTGGTACAGCCGTGGTCATCACGGACCGCCGACTGGTCAAGGAGCTGGTTGACAAGAAGAGCTCCAAGTACTCCACCAGACCAGACTCCTACGTCGCCAATCTGATCAGTGGCGGCGATCACGTTTTGTTGATGAAATATGGTCCACAATGGAGAGACAGCCGAAGGTTACTGCATGGTCAATTCAACGAGAAGCTGGTGGAGGAGCGGCACATCAAGTTGCAGGAAGCTGAATGCCGACAAATGATCCGCGACTACCTGCTCAACCCGGCCGATCATATGTTGCATCCTAAGCGCTTCAGCAACAGCGTGACTATGAGCCTGGTATGGGGCGTGCGAACTCCAACTCCGCAGACGAAGCACATGCAACGTCTCTACAGCTTGATGGATGTCTGGTCAAAGGTCATGGAGACTGGCGCCACCCCACCCGTTGACATCTTCCCATTTTTGCACTATCTGCCTCAATCCTTCTTCCTCAACTGGGTCGACCGGGCGACTCACGTGCGCAATGAGATGAATTCGCTCTACTCTGACTTTCTCTCCGATATTCGCACTCGTCGTGCAGAAGGAGGCAGCCGCGACTCGCTCATGGATTCGGTGCTCGACTCAGCCGCCAGTGAGAAGCGCTTGAATGGACTGTCTTACAAAGACCATGAGTTGTGGTTCATCGGTGGCACGATGACCGAGGGAGGCTCCGATACCACAGCTTCGATTCTCACAGCTTTTGTTAACGCCATGTGTGCTTATCCGGAGATCCAAAAGAAAGCGCGAGCTGAGATCGATGCCGTCGTCGGCTCTGATCGCAGCCCGAATTGGGGAGATTTTAAGTCACTTCCCTACATTGCACAATGCGTCAAGGAGACCATCCGATGGCGTCCTGTGACCCCGCTAAACTTCCCTCACGCTCTATCTGAAGACGACTGGGTCGATGGTAAATTCCTACCAAAAGGTACCGTTGTTATTGTCAACGCTTGGGGCCTGCACAATGATCCACAATACTTTACCAACCCTGAGGCTTTCGATTCCGACCACTTCAAAGGCTGCACTACGCCCGCCGCCGAACTCGCAGTAGGAACTCCAGAGAAGCGCGACCACTATGGATATGGCACGGGTCGTCGATTCTGTGCGGGTGTCCATTTGGCAGACCGCAGCCTCTTTATTGCCATGGCGAAATTGCTTTGGGCTTTCGAAATTTTGCCTGGTAAGGATGGAAAGTGAACGGTGGACACAGATCCCGTAACTGGTTACTCGGAAGGCTTCCTTGTCTGCTGTAACGACTTCGATGCTCAGTTCAATGTGCGGTCCAAGGCCATGGAGGAGACGATTTTGCGAGAGTTTGAAGAGAAGAAAGGCATGTTTGATAAATTTGCTCTGAGTGGGAATGAAAAGGCATGATCGTCAGGAGTTTGTTGTAAGAAATGCATTACAGACATGGACAGTATCGTCACGAAGGGCAAATAAAAGTTTACTGTGAAAAGCTAGATCACTTTTCCTCCACATTCCTCTCTGGCCACAGCTTGAGTCAAGCATAATGTGTCATACATTGGCATGGTCATCATCAAGGCCGACTGATATTTTGCGTGACCAAGTCGGTATTCACTGCATTTTGCTGCTACATGCCGAGATGCTGTTTCGTGAGGCATTCTCCCAGCTTTTATGTATGCAGACGTACTCCTCCCATTCATCTGAATCGTTGAGCGATCCTGCCCAAGTCTAGAATGATCAGATCTTTATCACGTCTACTGCAAAGCCCAAACCCCATCCTTCTCCACAATGTCCACGGGCCTCTTCTCATCAATGCTGACGCGTCCAGCTTCCAGAATTGCGCCTGTCGCGATGGTATTCTTCAATGTGGGCAGACCTCTCTTGTCCAGATCGTCGAGCGTGGCACGGCCTTCTTTCAATGCATTGATGCCATTGATGAATTTCTCGAATGAGATGTAGCCGTATCCGGATTGACCCGCGAAGTTTCCTTCTTCTGTTAAGGAGTCAGCATGTCTGTCCTTTTCCGCTGCTGACGTATAGCAAGGAAAAAGACTGCTTACCATCTGGAGCATACTTCATGTAGAACGGGTTGTACCACGTCAAACCTCCCTCATCCTCCGTAACATCATACCCTCTCTTCGCCTGATTCACGCGAACTTCACCCTTGGAGGCCATATAATGGAAATACTGATTCGAATGCACACCAGCCTTCTGCGGTGCCGTCCAACTCGCAGTATAAACCCCCGTAGCACGTCTCTTACTCCCATCCTTCTTCTCCCAATCCACAAGCAAAGTAATCGTATCCTCCGTCTCAGGCACACAACCCAAATCCGTCGCAATACCCGTCGAAGCCGAACCCGTGACGCGGACAGGACGATATGATGGGACCATAGATTCGCAGATGTCGATATGATGGGAGTTGAGGTAGTAGCTGATATCGGAATCTTTGCCGGCCCAGGCTTTGAATGTTTCGAGTTGGCTTTTGGGTTGCGACATGTATGAGTAGAAGTAGTTGAATTCGCCCAAGTTGCCGTTGATGGCTTTGTTTCGAGCGTCGGCGTATGCGGGGTCGAAACGTTTGTGGTGTTCTACGTAGACGAATACGTTGTGTTTTCGGCTTTCTTCGATGAGGTGTTGGTGCTCTTTTAGTTGTTTGACTGCGGGTTTGGTGATCATGACGTGGATGCCTTTGCGGATGGCATACAAGGCGATCGGGTAGTGTGTGGGGTCTGGTGTGAAGATGGTGATCGCATCGCCAGGTGATAGGGCATCGATGGCGCTTTTGTAGGCCTCTGGGTCGCGTTGGTCGTTGGCAGGGAAGGAGTCGAAGGCGGTATCAAGGCCATTGTAGGCTTGGGTGATGTTCTTGTGTAGATGCTCTCGAATTGCAGGGAATTTCTGGCCTAGAGAACATCGAAAGATCATTAGCATTCGGCCTGTTGATCAAGTCGCTCAAATGGCTTCAATGCTTACCAGATGTACCAACCATAGACAGCTTGCCTACAATACCGCGCCTGCGAAGATCGAAGAGTGTGAGACCAACAACGCCGACCTTCTTGTCGCTACCAGACTGTCCACCTCCCACGAAGCCAGTGGTGTACTCGCCAGTGCCGACCATGCACACATTGAGGGGTGCCATATTGTTAGTGCTTCCCGCTCTGTCTGCGGGATTGGAATTGGAAGTGTCGTGAGAGGGTTGAGAGTACGAAAGCTCTCAGATGCGGGAGAAGAAGTAGGAGAGGCAGGAACACATGGACTCATTCCATCCTTACCTTGCTTGAGCTCTCCATGAGGCGTGTGGTCAATTGCCGACGGACGGCAAAATTATAGTGATGTCGCGGACGAGCAGACACCGAGAGCTGTGGTGGAGGGACAGCCAAGCCGAGTCGGGGCCGAACCGCGAACACCAAGATATGGGGGCACACTCTCGCACCTCCTGCACTCTTGCGCTCGACTTCCCTACGGCGTGGAAATGACACTCGTTCGCATCGCTCGCATCGCATGAACACTCAAGCGCACGCCCGTTGAAGCGAATATCTCTGCTACAAGCATATTGTGGCCCGCAGTGCATAAAGCTGTCGAGTCGTGGTGTGTAGGCTCTTAAGCCGCGATATGTCGATCAATACTGGTGAGGGAGGACATCAACAATGCGAATGGGAGTCAGCATTTGAGGTAGCATCAGTCCAAAGTTTGTCGTGAAGAGACCGCCGGCATTGTTGCGGACTATCAAAACTTCTCTTTCTCCAGGTCTTATTCTTAAAGGTAAATGCTCTGTGATCATGCCGTCGGTGGCGGCAGCAATGGCTCCGATGCCACTGACAGGGCGAACGTTGGAGGGCGCGACTCTGCAACGTCCGAACGGAATCTGTAACGCCAGACGGGAGTCAAAGCTGCAACGGGAGAAACGGATGCACATGGTTGACATTGCTGTCATGCCGATGAACTGCTCGTGGAGTGCGTATTGTGCAAGTTGTGCACACACGTGTAACAGCAGCAGAAGCCCATCGTGGCTGTCAATTGTCCATACAGCTGAAAGGACACCGAAAGACTGCATGGACTTGCTACTGTCGCTTCAACAGGCCACGTGCGAGCAGTACAATGCTAGATCACAAGTACGAGCACATGCAGAGTTGTGCGTGCAGCTATTTCTGCTCCTCGTGTCTCACCACATTGGCCCATCGGGCGGATGTATTTTCGCTGCGTAGCACAGTTCTCCTTTAACATGCGGACGAAGTCTTCCAGAGTGTTACACGTAGCAAAGACGAAACGGAAGGAACCTCGTATAAACAGCATTGACCAGCCTATCCTAGCAGCTGAGACAACGTGGATGACCCATCTTTGGTACGAGGCGAGGATACAGTGCTCCAGAAGCGACGATTGCAGAATTGCGCAACCTGTCTGGCGCTCGTGTGGCACAGGCCTGGCAACGATATGTGCGATGATGGAGGAAAGCGGAGCCCTTCGCTGGCAAGTGCGGTAGCACCACGCGAATAATGGCCCGTGTGGAGGCTGGCTGGCTGTACCGGACGACAAGAATCGACGAGGCCTGGGGATTGACGGCGTGCAGGCGTGACGAATGCTTGGGTCGACGATAGATTGTGGCTGAAAGGCTTCGGATGTTGCGCATGCCTGCCTCTTGAAGAATGGAAGGAATGATCGTGGGACAGTTGATGGCGACGAAGCTGAGCATGGGAGTTGCGCACATTGCAGAAGCACCGATCACCCTGCACCGCGGGAGTAGGTACTTGATCAAGACGTTCCATCATGGCCACACCAGCGCCGAATGCGATAGCATTCAAGCTTCCCAGTTTGTGTGATTGCCAGGCTCTGTTGGCCGTCCGAAGGCACTATATCGGCTCCAAATTCAAGCTGCGGATATTTGATCACAGGTCTGAAACTTTGGGTGTTCTCGCGATTCAATGCCCAGCCCGGATACATTTTGAGCGATTGAGAAACGTGAGCAGAAGAGGATGCTCAACAACAAGCTCCAGTGTGCTCGCTTCGGGCGGCTAATGCATCCTGCAGGCTAGCCGATTCCACCGCATCGTGTACCTGCAGCAGAGCAGCGCCCAGTATTTCACAGTGATGAACAATGGACGTCGGAAGAAGGCCAGTGACCGATTCGATATTGGCTCAGATTGCATCCCGCCGGAGGTCGCTCTCGATGTCGCAACTTCTGATCGGAAGGGGTATTCGCAAGAGATGAAGTCCTTGGCCGCCACGAATCTCGCGGATGTGCGTGATAGCGTTCCGGGTAGATGTGCAGATGGCGCCGGCGCAAGCGAGCTTGTCCTTGTCGCAGGTCGCGAGAGACATGCAGCTGGCTGGTCGTGATTGGACGCAGATTCACGTCTCGACACCACGCGGGCACCGACCCGCTGCGAGGAACCACGGATCTGCAGGTCCTGAGGTCGCCTGTTTGCTGGGGGCGCATCTCGATACCAACCGCGCGCACCAGGCGGCGGGGTGATGTGCGTCTGGGCACGTTTCCGCGTCGAGGTTCAATAAATCTTAACAAAAATTGGAGGAGCAAATGATGCGGCAGAGAGACCAGCTAGTGCTTCCCATTGTAGCGCCCGCAGATCTGCCCGGAGTGATACCATGCCATTGTCGAGCAGCAGCAGCAGGCGCGGACATGGACCAGCGTCGTGGGCCAACTGCACTGCGCCGGAAGAGTATGGACGGTGGATGTGGATGTGTCGTTTGAGTGCGGGCGTGCATGTGGTGCTACCCAGACTTTCGCACTGGCAACCTTGTCCGCGCCTCGAACGTTTGCCCGTGCTCGCTGGCTGCTGCAGGACGACTCATCGTCACTCGGTGACTACTGCACCCTCTGTGTCGCCCAAGCCGCAAGCCTCTTCTTCGGCTCCTGGAGGGCGACGGGGCACGACGCTGCTGGCGGCATCCCAGCGCACCCTCTCACGCTGCAGACGGACGGCCCGGGAGACTTCTCTTTACTCCCACGCTCCTCGTCACGACTCTTGTTTGCATTATACACGTCCTGCCTCTTGACGAGGCGTTTGCACATCTTCCCGCCCGCCGTGCACTCACCAGCCAGTCTCTCCTTCAGCACATCGCCCGTCCGAGCCTCGCGCGCCAGCCCACGATCATATTCGACCTCGCCACTCCTTTGCTTGACACTCACCATTGCTCGTCTTGATGTATGGGCGCCGAGATGGACTCCTCACTTGTACGTTGCGATATGTCCACCCCAGAGCCCACTTGCGCCGCTAACGCGAGCACTGTCCAGCGTGAGCCCACTCGCCTATCGGCTTTGTACCAATACCACAACGCACCGGAGGTCGCACCAGCACATGGCTTGGAGTACGATGACACGATATACCCTTCGTCGGACAAATACCCTGTGATACGGGAATCGCCTCTCTACGAGGGCAAATTCAATGGCAATGGGCGATATTATGGTGACGGCAGCAATCGGCCGCCCCGCATCATATTTGGGATGAAGATCAGGACATTCTTGGTCGTGGCGACTGTCATGATTCTTGTGGTCGTTGGGGCAGCCGTAGGAGGTGCTGTTGGTGGGAAACAGCTACGGGAACAGCACGAGACACAACTAAAGTGAGTGGGGACATCCCTTGCTTGGACACAATGCCTTGTACTGACCAGCTCCAGCGCAAACGTGACGAACACAGCGCTATCTGCTGCAGCAACTGCAACCACGGAATCCGGGACGACAGTCGCCGCAACATCAACCTTCGCAGCTCCAACACCCACCTTTGAACCACTTAACGACTGTCCAGAGTCCAATGGCACGATGTACACCTCCGAGTATGCTCAAAACGAATCCACCTCAGACGACGCAGGCCTAGTCTTCATCAAGAACTGCGACCTCCAAAATCCATTGTCAATAAACAACGGCAAGCAAATCGCCCAAGCATTCGTATACAGTTTCAGCGACTGTGTAGAAATTTGCGCGGGCTATAACAACCTGAACAGTGCAGACAATTGCACAGTGGCGGTTTACGAACCCTCAGCCCACCGGCCAGTGAATTGCTGGGTGGGAGACGCGGGAGACCTCGATGTTTCCACGCTGAATACAACAGAAGGCACGAATGTCGCAATATTACAGTAATGATGAATCGACAGTGAAAGAAAGAAAAAAAGAAGAATATCTCTTGTTAAATTTTTGTATACCCCATCATGTTGCCACGACTATGTTAGCGTTTATTCGACTTTCCTTCTCGGTTGCTCGAGGCTTGCTGATGAACAGCTACAGCCTTTCAAAGCACCAGTTTTTTCGTGTATTTAAAAAGCTTACCTCCTAGGCAGAGCGACAAGCTCTTTCTTCACAAGACAGGCGAGCATGGACAACCAGCCACGCGAGCCACCTCCATGTTTGGCGAGACGCGGATCAGAGGAAATGGGTCGCCTCCACAAAATCTGTGAAGACATGACGAGAGTCAAATGAATTATGGAACAGATGAACACGTCGCATGCGCAATGTTCGGGGAGCTCGGATTTCCGACGCCGTCTGCGATTTCTTGCCATGCATTCGTTCGGTTTCTACGCCGATTGATATCCAGCGAAGGATGTGAGGACAATTTTCCGCACTACTACCATCAGGAATGCATCCAATTGATTTTCCAGACAACTATTCTTGACATCTAGACTCTGAGTCTCGAACCAAGTGATCTCTTTCCCAAGATGCCCTAACGAAGGCTACTCCAGCTCGTCGAGATGCTAGTCTCCCACCCATCCCGTGACACTATCACACCGGCGGTGCGAGTTACTTCGATAGTCTATTGTGTATGGTCCTCACGCTGAGAAATTAGATATATCGAGGTGGATAGTGGAAGGTTTATCTTTGTGGCGTGTTTGTGATCATCGTGATCTTCACGCCATTAGAAGTATATACGTTCTCGCCGAACTTTCTTCACACTATGCCGTATCAGTCGATACAGCTATTGAACGGTATGTGATCTAAAACGCCATTTCACGCTCTATATGCGACGTGGAAACTTTAGATCAAACGCTGGATCAAAGGTTATGGAAGTACTAGTATCGAAGCACAGCACATCCTGTAAGCCTCATGAGTTGCTATTTCTGGCTCTTTGGGTTTGACCAAATACTCTTGTGTCCGAAGATGCGATGCGTAGTCGGACTCAAGGGAGTGGAAAGGAATTGGTCAAATCAATGAGCATACATGCTGTTCAAAGGCTGTCAAGATCAATTTTCCACATATCCATACCCACACCACAGATCAAGACTCTGTTCTGCCCAACGAGCTCCATCGAAGATGCATCCGCAACCGCAGAATGCACATTCTTCGCGAGTGTAATCTCAATGCCATCAACTCCAGAGCCGTCTTTGATGACAACCTTCCATAACTTGATACGTTGATCGATGCTGGCGCTCAACAGCCATATTTTGTCACCGACATTGCGTACGACTGCCAGTGCAGTGATAGCTGCCGCGTGAGCACGAGGCACGAGAAGAGTTGCCATTGTCGGCTTGCTCGATTGAGAGTTGAACGTGATTCTTGTCAGACCCAAGGCATTGTCGTCTCCGCCTGAAATCAACAGGAGGTTGTCGCCAGCACCGGATGAGAGGTCGACAGGGATCAGACTCAATACTGCGCTCTGATGGACCTTGTGCCGTGTTTGCCAGGTCAAATCACGCTGGCCGGAATGGTCTCTGTTCCATTGAACTAGGTGTCCATCTGTACTGGCTGTGAAGAGGCAGGATCGAGCCTGATGTATCGTTGATGCATTCTCTAGATTCAAGGAAACTGCATTCATCCGGAGGCACTGCGTCAAACATGAGGTGAGGTAATCGCCAGAGCCTAACAGCGTCCATGACTTGTTCCAGTAATGCCATTTTTGCAGATTGGAGTTGGAGTATACCATTGTGATCTCGTAACCAGAGTCACGGGCTTTTGCTTCGAAGTTCATGATTCGTAGATCCGAAAGGTTGCACTGAGGGTGCGCAGACTCGCAGACCACGCCAATTCTTACCAGCGGAAGGTTGTGAGTAACTTTCCACACATAAAACTCTTCGACGCCCCCGCTAGAGAAGAGATAGTCGCCCTCTGAAGACCATTGGAGATGCTGGATACCTGTAATGTGTTTTTGCAGAGTGTGAAGACAGCGCCAGGTACCGTTCACGTGCAGTTGCAGCTTGATGTCAGTGTCCTCTGCGCCCGTCGCTACCAGCTCGGGATCGACAGGTGACACTGCGCTGGCTTTGATTTCCCGTCCATGCCCACCGGCATGAAGCGAGCTAGATGCGAGGCGATTCTGGCTTTGGAAGTAGATCTCTGAGGTTTTGGTCCAGATGAAGGTGCCGCCATAAGTGTCGGGATCAAAGGCAAAGTTGCGATGCGCTCCACCACATTCGACGACCATGATCTCTTGCTGTGTCGTAACGTCGAAGACAACAAAATGTTTGCCTCTGAATCCCCAGACCCAGATACTGTTCGAATGCACAACGGAGAAATCTTCAACGTTTGGTCCAAGAGGGAGGGCCAGCTGATGCACAGTGATTAGACTCATACTCTGATCAGCGCTCGAGTGACTTTGTGGACCTGAGATGTCCAGTTTGTGTGCGGCGAAGGTTCCATCACGCCCAGTCGAGAGTAGCATGCCCATGAAGTATCGTAAGGAAGTGACAGCTTCGACACCATGCACGGTAGGGAAGTGGCCTACGTTGGATATTGGGCCAGATTCTTCGTCTCGAGGGCGCAGATCGTAAACAGCTATGCAACCACTTCTTGAGCCGAGTGTGACGAACTCATCGTCGTCCTGGGTAAATTCTGCAAAACTTGTGACCACAAATCCTTCCGGCAGTGCCAGTGCCCACGAGGACATGATCTCGAGTGTACAATTGTCCTTTGTTTGACAATTATACCAATAAGCAGACCTGGACCTCACTGTCGTGACTAAAAGTGTGCATCCCGCGGTCGTTTCCCTACTGAGATGAGTGACATTACCATGATGCGCAAATAGTCCTGCAACCTTCTCACCAACGTCAACGAGGGTTTGATAACGAGAAGTTCCAGCCAAGTGGTAATAAACTTCGCCTCTTCCAGCAAAGAAAGCAACTCCGTGAATGGCAGCCATTATTGAATAGCCACGAAGCTGACTGGCCGGTGAACCGACTTGATCACTGTGCATTGTCCTTCTTGTTGTGTCCAGCTTCAGTGAAACCACTTCACCGTTGTCCGTTATTGCAATAACATTGCGCGGTGCCACGAAACCGTATGATCGATAGCGGACTGCTGTTTTTGTAGACTGATGTTCCTTCGAATCGAGAATATTTCCATGGGCATTGAATTCGACATTACGAATAGAAATCGACCCATCTGCACCACCAGTAAGTACGTCCTCCGTCTGAGTAATATCGTCATTTGATTTAGAGCATCTTCGAATGGCTACTGCCCATATGTTCTTGCCATTGTGAGCTTTCTCTACCTTGATTTGCCGCAAAGCGATCGAGCCTTCACTCCTGGTCAGGCTCCACGTGATACATGTAGCATCTTCTCCAAAGGACAGCAGACGAACAGTGCTACCGGCTCCAACGAAGCGCACATGCCATATTCTGGAAATATGTCCCATTGCACTCGCCAAGCATGCCGGCTTGATTGCGCTGGTACTCTGGACAGAGCCAAATCCAGTCTCGCGCAGGTCCGTATCGTTTGTCTCGATTCGTATTGACAGGTCTGAGACATCCCACAGTCGAATAGTTCGGTCGTCACTGCAGCTTGCCAGTATTCTCTGCGGCTCACCTTTGACGTTCGTTGACCCGCTCGGGAGTATCTGCACGCCGAACACAGAACCGTCATGTGCTGGGAATGAGTAATGGACTTGATGTGCTGCTTCGAGCTGAGCCTCATGCTCTGCAAGTTGACACGACCACACTATGATATCGCCGAAAGCAGTGCCCGAAGTAATGAGACAAGAAGAAGGACTTAGCCATGTGACCTGTGCACAGTACAGGATGCAATTGGATCCAGGTACTGCTTCACGTATGTCGAGAGACAGTGACTGTGGATGCGTACTTGCTATGCTCAGCGCATTGTGTGCCGTGACGATGGCAACCCTGTTGGCATCCAGTGGGGATATCATAGCGTCCAGAATCCAGTCGTCGACGCGGGCAATTGGTCCTGCCTCATAGTGGAGCTGGGAGCCATCCTGGTCCGAATGAAGTCTCAATGCTCGGAGCAACTGTCCGCCCCATACGATGACAAGATCATCATTGCCATTGTCAGGGGTGACAATGCCATGTATGGCCTGGCCTTCGAAAATCGAGATGGACTTGAGTAAAGTCTGGTCGGCTGTGTCGTAGGCCAGCAGGCAGCTGCCCGATCCAGCGAGAACGACCTTTCGACCCCAGCAGGCCAACGCCGTCAAGGGCACGCGGTGGTGTTCATGCTGCATTGGATGAAGGTGTGAAGGAGACGAAGTGCTTCAAAGTGCAAAGCTTGGCAGTGAATCAATGCATGGCATGGCATGTGCACCGTCGGCCCACTCAGCCACGGACGATCAGCCGCTGGTGGCATCAATTCGCAGCAACAGCTATCTTTAAGCATTCCGACGCAGCGTGACTGTCGAGAGACATGCACATGCTGTGTCGCGCTGCCGACCATGCCCTTGCCCTTCCACTCGCACAGCAACTCGCAGGCGAAGCACACGGCCGGCGAGGGCATCTTCCAGGCCGCGTCGAGCTTGGGAGCCGTTGGGCTCGGGGCCAATCTGCAGCGACTCGCGAGCGGCACGACCAGCGCAGGAACCGACATTTTCGCTGACCCCCCGCCGCCCTCCCACGCCTCCGCCAACGACTCCCTCCGCGACGACCATGACATGGCGGTGCAGAGTGGCCGAGTAGCAGGCGCCTCCGACCAGCAGCCCGCAGCTCCCTTGTCCGCGCCGGGATCCACGATCCCGCCAGATTCGTCTCATCTGCAGTCCTTCACCACGCCGCGGCGCGCTCACGAACGCGCGCCCTCGCTGCAGAACTACCTGCCGTCTCAGTACTCGGCAACGTCCACGCCGTCCTTCGCCGTTCAGCAAGCCACGCCCAACCAAGGCTTCCAGGCGAGCAGCGTGATCCCCTCCAACGCCAGCTCGTCCGCTGCTCTCCCAGGCGCCCTGCAGCCGGCAGGCGGCTCGCGGTCGACTGCCTCCTCAGCGTACACGGCCTCGCCGACGACCTCGACCATGCAGTCCCAGCCGTTGCAGAACAATGCCTCGCAGTACTCGCAGCCCCCATCCCGCTCCAATACCCTGCACAGTCACTCGCGGAGCAGCCCCAGTGTGGGGACGCTGGACGGCTCCTCCAAGTACATTCCTTTCAATCAGACACCCGCTCAGACGCCGGTCACCTCCAATCCGAAGGCTTTCAATCTCTCCAATGCTCAGACGCCCCAATCGGGGGCGGGCCCCTCGCATAGCCCTCTGAACCTCACAGATATTCGGTCGCGGGCCATCTCCGACGCCAATGAGGGTCCCCAGGGCACCGCCTTCTTCAGCTACTCCGAGCAACCCACGAATTCGAACTATCTCGCTCCGTTCCCAACCTACGCGTTCGATTGGTGTAAGTGGCCAGTGCAAGGCGGCTCTGGGGCGGGCAAGATAGCGGTCGGCAGCTATTTGGAGGATCCACACAACTTCATACAGATATTGGACACGCACATTACACCTCAGGACGTCAACGGTCCCGGACAGGCGCCGTACGGCATAGAATACAGCAAAGTTGCAGAGGCCACATGCGCATATCCTGTAACGAGGATCCTTTGGGAGCCTCCAAGCTCGCAGAAGTCCAGTACAGATCTGTTGGCTACCAGTGGTGATCATCTGCGGCTGTGGTCCCTGCCAGCGCCCTCCACACCGCACTCTTCGCACATCAACAGAAGTGCGTCTACAAACATTCGAGACCCAGCGCCCCAGAAATTGCAACCGCTTGCTCTACTCTCTAACAGCAAGACTCCTGAGCACACCGCTCCTCTGACGTCCTTGGATTGGAATACGCTTTCTCCGAAGCTGATCATAACATCCTCAATCGATACCACATGTACCATATGGGATATTCCGACGCTTACAGCCAAGACGCAATTGATCGCTCACGACAAGGAAGTATTTGACGTGCGATTTTGTGCGGGTTCTGTGGATGTCTTTGTTTCTTGCGGTGCTGATGGCAGCGTTCGAATGTTTGATTTGAGAAGTCTGGAGCATTCGACCATCATTTACGAGCCCGCGGAGAAGAGTGACAAATGTAAGACTCTTGTGATACTCAAGATTCAATCCAAGCTGACCATCTCTAGCCTCCTCTCCTTCGGCGTCCTCCCCATCGAAGTCTCACATGCCTGCAGCGCCTCCACTTCTCCGACTTGCCGCCTCGCCCCACGACGCCCATCTTTTGGCCACATTTGCTTCTGATAGCAACGTTATTCGAATTCTCGATGTCCGGCAACCAGGTACCGCGCTCCTGGAATTACGTGGCCACCAAGGCAACCTCAACGCGATTGAGTGGAATCCAAGTCGGAGAGGGATGCTCGCCTCTGGTGCAGATGACAGCATGGTCTTGTTGTGGGATTTGCTGAATTCGCAGAACCAAGCTTCCGTGCCTGCTTTGAACGGCAATGGCACCGAGCAGTCTGCGTCTACCGTGAAGGGACCATTGGCCAACTGGAGATGCGAATACGAAGTTGCGAACGTATCATGGGCCCCGCAGAGCCAGCTCACGAACCAAGGCGGCGATTGGCTGGGAGTCTGTGCTGGACGCGGTGTATGGGGTGTAAAGATATGATTGAATGCTGATGATGATTTGACGATGGAAAGCGAGCGAGGAGTTCTGGTCGAGGTTTCGACCACGCAATATATTCACTGCATCTGACCCGTCTCTGGACGAGCATCACTCTTCAGCCATGCTTGGACTTCGGACCGCAAAGCTTTCATGACTCCACGTTCACGCCAGAAGTGACCTGCACCATCGATTTGTGCCCAGTGGACCTTCTTCTCTGGCGAATCCTTCTGGAGCTTCTCTGCCCACAAACGAAGCTTTTTGCTTGCCGTAAAAGTGTCACCAGCTCCGAATACGATCAAGGTCGGATGTTTTAAGCCCAAGACGCCCGTCTCCCCATCGTTAGAGCTACCCTCAGTGAACGGTAGACCAGGCGACAGCAGTGTAGTCGAGAACGGCACGAGTACGGGACTGATCATCAGGTAGCGTACTGCGATTTCTGGTCCTGGCTTGCCGCCAGCGAGCTTAGAAGTGCTTGCCGGTGTATTGCTCTCTCGTTCCAAGGAGGGTCTTCGGGAATGCCCGCTATGCCTACGCATGTGGTGCTTGATGTTATGCGGCATATCTCGCATCACGTCTACGCTTGTGCGCGAATCGCGGCTTCGTCGACGCTCTGATGCGTCAAGCTCGTCACCTCCAACAACCACCGAGGATTGCAATTTTGTCGGAGAGTCGTCATGGCGAGGTCGTCGACCACGGACTGTTTTTGGCGAAGTCGGACTCTGAGCGACCTCAATCGATTGCTTGGTTTGTTTTGCAAGCGTTCGAGCCCGCATGAAGATTTCGGAAGCTGCAGTGCCTCTTTCTGCGGTCTCGAAGCGCTGCAAGATCGCGGGCACGCCTGGCAGGCGAGACAGGATCAACGAGCCGAAGGAATAGCCCGCGAGCAATAGCTCGAGGGGGCCGTTTGAGGTCGCGTGGTCTCTGTAGAGGGAGCTGGGATCGAGGCTTGCGTGTTTAGCAGATAGTATGTCGGGCCCAGGAGGCGTGCAAATGTTGCTGAAGTAGTAAATTGCAAGCCCGACGACGGATGCGTAGTCGTCTACTTCTGGTCTGCCCGTCCATGATGTCTTTCCTGCTGATTTTCCTGCGCCTCTGTCGAAGTTGTCAGTGTTGTAGCTCGATTGCCGTGTTCAGGCACTGCACTTGCCTGAAATTGAAAGTTACGGTGATGTAGCTTTCCCGAAGGAGGCATTCGGCGAGGGATAGCACGACTGGGTCATCGTATGTGCCTCCCAAGGGTGCATAAGGATGTGCTACAATTGCAATCCGAGGTTTGGAATCATTGCTTATGAGGAGATCTTGGAGGTTGCGTGGATGGTAGATGCGACATTCAAGGTTGGTATCGTCGTGCGCAGACGGGATCGTGAACGAGTATGTTGCTTCTGCCATGGCTCAGCAGTTTCGTTGCTCTTGACCACCGTTGCTCTCACCGATCGGCATCTTCTGTGCGGCCTTAGCGTTGCAAGTTCTGTTGGATTGTGGTGTTGGCCGGGACAGCTGCCGTTGGACTCGAAGGTGAGGTCCCGCGCTGTGGCGGATGCAGCTGCTGCGTAGCTGCGGGAGCGCCAAGAATTCACTGACAACATGGCAAGAACTTAGGGAGAAGATGGATAAGCGTTCATTCCGTGTCTATATCACGGGCTTGAGAGAAGAGTAGTTCAGGCGGCGGCTCTTCATCCTCTTCATCTATATGTCGTGCTGTTGCGAAGCTTTGATCCAGCGCGTTGATCTCTTCGCCTGTGTCTCCCTTTCGCAGATCATGGTCATCTGTTTCTACCGTTCTATCGTCAGCCGCTGTGAGAGCACTAGCGATGATCTGTTTCCCTCGACTGAGTGCATCAAGCTCAGCGCCAATAGCAGCTTGCAATAGCTTCCAGTTGTTCTCTTCAGCTTTTTGCAACTTCGCGTGTAGTGATTCCGCGACTGTATCGATTTTGTCAAGTACCTGCTGCATGCCTTCAGCGTGATCAGTGTTCATATTAGGAGGATCCTCCCAGGCCGATTGCGAATTAGGCGATGATGGTCGTAGAGTGGCCATCTCAGCGCGAAGCTGCTTCTCGAATTCGGTCACCTCTACGACTGCTTGCCGCCATAGCTCTGCGCCTTCGACGAGAGCGGACTTCTCGAACTCAATGTCCTTCTTGCGGTGATCTACCTGCTCGCGACGTTCACACCAGTACTCTTTCGCTAGGTCAAGATTCCTGCGTTGAGGTGGTAACTGCCAGACCGATGCTTTTGCTGCCACGGGAGATGCTGTTCTTCCATTTGAGCTGTCTGGACTGACGCGTAGGAACTTATCCACGTCGCTCTCGAGGAGTCGCAGACTTTCCGTGTACGATGCCATACGAGCCTGTACAGCATTTTCCACAGCAGCGATTTGTCTCATGAGCTTGCGGTGCTTGCTCTTCATCTCTACGAGACTCAGCTCAACTTGATTGATGTCGGCTTGTAATGTGTCTGCCTCTTGCTTGAGCCGCTGTACGCGCACCGTCTCTTCTTCCGAGTCCACGCGACTTGATGCTTCAAGTAGACCGGCCCGCTTCTTTTCCCATGTCTCGATCTGCCTGAGGTTTCCCTCTGTCTCTCTGACCTCGCTGCGAATGTCTGTGAGCTCCTCGTTCTTGAGGTTTGCCAATGCAACAATGCTGTTGTAGATGCCCTTGCGAGCGCTTCGAAGCCCTGGCTGTCGTCGAGCCGGCCGCCGTGCTCTTCTCGCGATGGATCCTGGTACGCTGTGCACCGTAGGCGTTGAGCTTCCCGTGGAGCTCTTATTGTCCCCCGAGCGTCCCTCTAGCCCTCGTATTAGACCTTCAGCTTGCGCATCGAGCAGGAACTGGAGATCGGCTTCGATGTCTTGCTGCTTGTCCTCAATTTCGGTTGGTTTTTCTACGTATACAGATTCGGCGACTGTCTCCTTTGGTGCTATGTACCGGCTTTGCACGATAGGCGGCGGGATCATCGATGCGGAAGGAGAAGGGCTACGCCATCGTGGGAGCTCGTGACTCGAAGTTGACAAGACTCGGCTCTTGCTCGAAGATGTAGATGGTCTCCAGGATTTGCTGGCAGACATGGTTACTGGCGATCTGAGGGATATCGCTGTCTGAGAGCGCGATGTAGACAAGTCGCAGGATCTATGATCAACGGTAGAACAGTATAACACATTAGCTCACGCGCATGATGGGCAAGATGCATACGGTGTTGATGGTGAGTAGGTCGCACGCGAAGATGCATATGTCACAAGATCGCGTCCGCTGATGGCATTTGATCAGCGGTGGTACACGTTTAGCGCCACGATAAGGAGCATACCGTCAGTGCTAATCACACGTCTCTTCTTCACTTTCCTCGGCACTCAGCTCTTCTTCACTTGGAGGAACAAGATACAAAGCTTCGGAAATCTGCGCACTGAGCAGCATACTCAAGCTACTCAAGCCATTCTGGTTCTCTCCTTGCGGAAAAGTGCGAAGAAGCCACTGCAACGAGTGCCATCTTCAGGCTGAGCCGCAACAACCGGGCCCATGGATGTTCCTGAGGTTGGAGAGCCTCCTCGCTTTCTCTTGTTGCTGCCACCGGTCCCATCATCAACAGATGCCTCCGCGCTGAAAACGGCTTATGCGGATACCATCAGTCAAGTGCTCAAAGAAGTCGCAGGTCACTCCGCCGATCATCCTAAAGCTTCAGTGTTAGAGATTGCATTGGCCTGTCCGCATCTTGTCGGCGCACAGTACGCACCACGATCTAGTCTATATGATCAGACTCAATCGCTGGTGGCAGGCGTTTACAAGCTCATCACTGTGATAGCTGCGCAGGAAAACGTCAACATCGAAGATGCTGAAGGCGTTGACCCCAGGGTGATCTTGGTAGCATGGTCTCCTGACGCATCAAGTTCAGAACGCATACGGGAACCTTATGGACCTGTGATTGATCTCGAAACTCTAGCCAAATCTGCTCGTCAATGGCAGTATGCCTTTGGCGTAGAGTCCGAGGCAGGCGAGAACATGGTAAGGGCCTTTGTTCAGATGAAAGGGGCCGAGATCGATGTCGAGCGCGTTCACAACGATCCACCAGCTCAAACAGTATCGGCCTCGGAGCATGATGTCAAGGCCACTGCGCCAGGGCAACCAAAACACCAGAAACACTACGATGTCGCTGTTGGTGGCACGTGGGATCATCTTCACATTGGCCACAAGCTGCTCATAACAATGACCATGTTCGCGGTTGATGTGAGAGATGCCTCTGAACAGCGTTCGGCAACGATTGGTATTACTGGAGATCAATTACTGGTGAACAAGAAGCATGCAAATCTGGTGGAGAGCTGGGTAGATCGTCAAAAGGCAGTCGCGACGTTCTTCAACGCGATTGTCGATTTCTCAACACCTGCCACCAGAGGCCAGCGGCACGCGAGCATTCAAGATGATCCTGGGCCTAATGGCAAATCGATCGACATCCACTACCCCAGCGGCTTGATTGTCAAATGCACGGAAATTCAAGATCCCTTCGGCCCCACGATTACGAAAGAGGAGATATCTGCCCTCGTGCTCAGTGCAGAGACGAGATCGGGAGGGAAAGCTGTGAATGACAAGCGGCGCGAACAGGGATGGGCGGAACTTGATATTTTTGAGGTCGATGTGCTCGACGCGGATGAGGATGGCGAAGGAGGTACTTCGAAGGAGGGATTCGACAGCAAGATTAGCAGCACGGCAATTCGGGAGAAGTTGGCAAGAAAAGGCAAAATGTAATCTCGTAGCCCGTATAAGTCGCATGGTCGCTGGCCAGGCTGGCCAGGTTGAATGCATGCACAACTCTCGAGTGCGAACGACGCTCGGCAATGCGGTGTAGAAGGCTGAAGTTAGTGGCCACTAGATCTTGCGCCATTGATGCATACGACCGGAGTTGCACAGCTGTATCAGTGTGCCTACATGTCAAGCGTGCATGAACACCCAGTAGAGTTTGTGGCTGGCTAGGTCGCGGTTGCTGTGAACCGACCGGCAGCGAAGCAGCCATTGCACCGATGTCCCGACTTCCATTCGAACCTCGACTTGCAATCTTCTTGTCCCACGTCGCTTGCGATGAACGTGGAACGTCTCTACTTGCTCGGTTACCGGTGTTACGACAGGTCGCGCAGAGGAGTGCACTCCGCTCATGGCGCCGGTCGGCACTGTATACTCGTCACAATATGCAGCGGCGGCGTGCGGCATGCAATGCAATGCGATCCCAGAAGGTGCGAAGTGGACGACCTCACCGCTCGGCGCGAGTTGACGACACGGGCGTTGGACGACGCCAATCGCCACCGACAACGCATGTGTAGCGAGCGGTGGTTCCAAGCCACGGATGCTGTCGAAGACGACGCCGCGTGCGGTGCTTTATGCCATGGCAGTATTGCTGCGAAGGAATGCGACTGGCTTCATGTCATGCAACGGCAGCCTGTCCAATCGTGACGAAACGGAACGCATCGCGCACCATTGCGGGTGACGCGCATCCGGCTTCGAGGCCCGCAAGTTTCGAGCAAGTGAGCTACTGCATGCCAACCTTGGAATTCTCCACTGTCATCGAGCCTGGCGCACTCGACAGCAGATGCCAGCGCATGTCAGCCAGGATCAAGGGTCGCAGGCGATGATGGTTTGGCCTGGACAGCCTCTTCGCCGCAGAGGCTGCGTCCCGCGCCCTCTTCCGAGCGGATAGCTGCATCGCCTTTGGCTCACCTGACCAGCTAAAGCTACCGGCCAGCTGCTCTCATTGGTGAGGGCCTGATGACTGCCACTCGTCGTGGCTTCCGTGCGGTACATAGTTTGCTTCATCCTCTCCTGCGAGCATGACGCCGACTCTCCATGCAGCTCGGATTTCGTCATGTCATTCGTCCATTTCCTGGTCCTCCGCTGTTCCCCTTCTACCTCACGCGACCTTAAGTAGACACGATTGACTTGCAGCAGCCTCCAGCCTTTGACCAGACCGCGCGAGGATCAAGCATCAGGGCAGGCCATCTGGTCTGAGCAACGGGGCCTGCATGAGCTTCGTCGACAAGCCTCAGCATGAGTGGCGGTGGAATTGCACGATTGCCCACGGAACTCGTCGAAAGAATCCTCAGCTTCGTCGAGCCGGGACACCACGAGCGAGAAGTCGACATCGCGCAAAGAAGGCATCTGAGTGTCGAGAGTTTTGAGCCCGCACCCGCACCATCTCGCGGTTCAGTAGCAGACGTCGGCAGATTTCGCAGTGTTTGCAAAAGGTTTGCGCAGATTGGTGAACCATTACTCTTCACCCGGGTGGCGATCAGATTTTCCGAGGATGGTCTCAAACGGTTAGAGCAGCTGGCGGAATGGAGCCATCTTGCAGCTCAGGTCAGACGATTCACATATCTGGTGCCCTACTTCTACGAAGATGGTCAGTCGTTCGGCGTGTAGAAAATTCCCTAGCTGACGTGATACAGATGCACATGATTTAGACAGCCTGACAGAAGAGCTGCAGCAGTTCGGTCTCGGCAAATCTGAGATCGGAAATTTACGTCGAAAGGAAACCGAGCAGAGAACTATTTGCACCAGGAAAGACGATGTCCGAATTCTCAAACGTGCAATTGCAAGCTTCACAAGACTTGAGCTTGTACAACTCTTGCGAGTGTCAGACAGAGAAGATGGCATCGTGTTGAACTATCTCCGAAGACACGAGGACGCCAGACGGAGGCTGAACCTTAGCTGGAATGCTGCATGCTCTCATGCATCACGGACCATAATCACAGCTTTGCTCACGTCGAACGAGGTGCCATGGTCAAGGTTCAGTCTGCCGATCCTGAGTCCGGACAGCGCACGGTTTTTGAGGCTCCAAGTACCAAACTCTGTCTCAACCTTGGCAGAGCGACTTGAGGTGCTCACTCTACACTTTGACGACAATGAAGATCTCGATGCCAAGATTCAGGAATTGTCAGTCGTGTTCAAGGAAGTGTTCACGAAAGCACGGAATATGAAGGCTGTCCACGTTGGATTTCCTTCACACAGGCCACTTACGTTGCCGCTCGAAAGCATTTTCCATTATGTGAAATGGGAGAAGCTGGTGGCTTTCGGAGTACAAGGCTGGGAACTGGACGAGTCTGAGATCATTGGATTGGCAAAACGACATCCTAACCTGAAAGGTCTGAGATTACGAGACGTGCATCTCAAACAAGGCAGCTTATGGAAAGACATCCTGGGCTTTTTACGATCAGACATGCTGGCGCTGCAATGGGTCAGCCTAAGGCGAATAGGTTACACCGCTTACTATCATTCGCAACAATTCACGCAGGATCTCGGTACCGAACTGCCCGACTTTCCCCTAGCAGACCTTGAGAGCAGCAGCGACGAGGATACGGATGACGAAGACGTTCCACCTATGGCAGGCCCAAGCAATACCGACCAAACGGATTCTGACGACTCAACAGAATCGCAATTCGACGAGGACAGTGATCTAGACTCAGACGACGAACATGGACCCGAAGCGCATGAAGTCGACTTTCCTGCTCTACATTCCCCGGATACTCCAGGTTCCGCTCCATGGTGCACATGTAGCGGTGGCGGTGGTCGTCTGGAATCTGCCGACCAGCTTGACGACGACGGCTTGAGAGTGGATAACACAAAGCGCAAGTACTGGGAAAAGTGGGTGCTCAGAAGATGCCCAGAACATGGGGAAAGATGAGGGAATGTTCCGCGAGATGTAAATGAAATAGTGATGAAGGCACATTAGTGGGAGGTGATGAGAGAGATATTGGGAATGGCCTGTGCTCGATACGCAAAGCTAGTCCTAGTGCTGCATTGCGTTGGACTAGTGCCCACTCCATGCGCCCGCCCGCGTTGGGTACACGTCGGAGCCAAATCATGGCGACTCCTATCTGCCCGCTCTATGCGGGGCCAGGTCGAATGATCATATTATCATACAAAGGCAAACGCCAAAAGCACCACTTTGCCGAAAGGACGGTGAGGTCTCCTCACTCTCCATGCCCAGGCACGGTTGCACTGCAAGCCCTGGCTGCGACACGGTTGTCCTTTGTCGAGGAACTTCCAAGATTCGCTTAGACGTCGAGAGGTGCGCCTCCCATAGTGTACAATCCACCACCACTCTGACGATCGCGTCCCTTTGGATCTTTCGGCTTCGGTTGGAAGTCCCACTGATTCGGCTTCTTCGCAACACCGACATCTTCACCAACGAGATCCCAGCCCTCTGCATCACCCTGAGCCCGCTCCTTGGCGATCTCCATCGACTCTTCGAATCTCTTCTCGAAATTCTCCTGAACCTTCTGTGCTTCGGCTTCTGTGCCGTTCTCTGAAGCAGCTTTGACGCACATGGCCAGCAGAACTTGCATGGTGTACATGGCGTCGTTGCCAGCGTTGTGAAGGAACCAACCGGCCAGATCGAAATGAGCAAGGATACTGCCTAGGGATCGGGGGTTTGGCTCTCGCATGTACTGCTTGAAGAGATCGACGGTATCGAGGGTGTCGATGATGTTTCCGCGGTTGAAGATGTGGAAGCCGAGCTGTTCGCAGTATTTGACGTCTCCTGCTAGGTCGTGGCCGACGACGATGATGTTGCGCAACTCGCCCGTGTTGGTTAAAGCACTACTGTTGATTGGGTTGAATGCGCCTTTTCGGCCAGGGGGTGGAAGAGATGGGAACTGGTCCGGCTTCATCGGTCCTGAGAAAGGTTCCTGGAAGGATGCTGCTAGGACGCTGGCGACGGAGTTCTTGGATACGAACTCGCTGTTGCCAAACTCGAATGCACCGGAGCAGCCTTGTACGAAATCCGAGTTCTTGTAGTTCTGATATTCGAGTACGCGAATGTGGCGGCCGCGAATGAATTGGTGCCAGTTCTTCCCATTCTCGCCAGGCGCCACGCCCTTCAGATCACGCGTGTCCAGTGTCGCCAGGCCGACTTCAGTGATCATGTGCGGAGGGCGCTCGAAGGCTTCGCAATCGAGAGCGATGAGGACTGGCTCCCGGTCGAATGCGTACGGTGCAGGCTTGTCGGCGGCGATCGGGCTGGCGACCTCCGGCGACGTCAACTCCGTGTCGTTCGCTGGGCGCAGTCCGAAGTACTGCTGGCCTCGAATTGCCTGTCTGACTATGTCCTGTCGCTTGACTAAGATCTCGGCATGCTTCTTCGCCCGGTTCGACTTCTGCTTCGCCTTCGACAACGCGGCTGCGGCGTCAAGTCTCGCCTTGAAGGCTTCAGCGCTGCGATCGCTGGTCGGCACGGTAGACAAGACCATGTTTGGCTCGTGTTGTAGTTTTGCGACCCAGGATAGATAGGTCGCGCGCGATGTGCAGCGCCCAAGGAAGCGCGGCTGCAGGTTGTCAGGCAGATCGGTGAAGTCAAGCACGAAGCCGTTCTCCCGCTGCCAGTCGTCGATGGCGATGTTCGCGTCCTGGAATTTGGCGTTGATCTGGTCGATGAGCTCTTGGAACTGGTCGACGCGCACAAATGTGTGCAGGCCGTGCGAGTGGGTCGTGATGTAGTAGCTGTTTGCTGTCAGCCAAGGAAAAGTCAAAGTTAGTTGCATGTGAAAATGCGAGCACTCACATGTCCCATTCACGATCATAGATCTTGTCCTGGTCGAAGAAAGCAGTCGCGAGCGTCTGCGACCACTGTTTCGGCACGTACTTGTAGCAGTACTTGGTGACTGCGATGAAGGGCGACAAGGCAGTCCCAGCGGGAAGGCGCTCACCCTTCTTCACATCGAACGGAACCTTCACGTCAGCGCTCAACGTGCCGGAAGGCGTTCCTGAAGACTTTCCTGGAGACGTTCCTGAAGACGGTCCTGAATAAAAAGGTCTCGGGCGCGATTCGTAGTTGAAGCGCACCAGCTCCTCTGTCACTCCAGGAGCGCGTGGTAGATTTAGGTACATTTCGGTCTGGTAATCTGTGTCCCAGATGGAGCTCGGTCGTTCGGGTTCTTCTTTCTCTTCTGGTGGAGGGGGTGTCAGTTTCCGCGGCAGTGCCTCCTCACCGCCGATCATCTCGAGGAACAAGTCCATGCGATTCGCCATGGTGCTCGACTTCGTGTGAAGTTAGAGCCAAGTGGGAGAGGATGTTGAGTAAGAAGATCTGAGCGGACTGCAGGCGGAGTTTTATGGTGAGGACGCGGTAGGTGAATTGGGAGATTCGAAGCATGTGAAGTTTACACTCGTTAGCCTGGCAAAGCGTGTGTGAGTGATGAAAGTGAAGAACAACTCGTGCTAGGTGCTACGTGAAGTTGGTGACGAGTCCACATGTGAATTTGGGCAGTTGTGCAAAATGTGGGAGGCATCTCCAGTCACCCTAACAACATTTGAAACATTCGCCTGATTGATCTGTGTGACTGTCACCAGTCTTATTGACCGACATGGTGTGTCAACAAGGTGAGCGGCATTGTGTTGTGTGGCTAGGCGCATGTGCAAAAGGAAGGGAAGTCGCGCCGTTCCGAAGTCCCTCCGAAGCAGTTGCCAAGCACCCTTCACCTCCCTGTGGCCACGTCCGCAGCGTGGAAGCGCGTCTCAGCATCAACAACCACCAAGTCGACGGCCACGATGGACGGGAACAAGACTGCAGCTGATGATGATGTTCCCCATGAGCTGCCGTCAGAGCCCCGCAGTGCGATAACGACACGACGTCTGGTCATACTCGCCTTCTGGGCTGTCGTAGTGCTCTTCGGGCTTCCGCACTGGACATGGACTACTTCGATACCCCGATCTTCGCTGCCGCTAGAGGCCATGAATGCGTGGGCAGAAGGAACTGTGAGATCTGCCAGAGCACTGCTTAGAAGCTCAAACTGACACCGCCAGGCTTGCCAATTGCAGTATCCGATGAACATCCAACTGCAAGCTCCTAGCGTAATGACATCGCAGCAAGCCTTGGCACTTGCTGCGAACATCGAGACTGTGCTGAATGCACAAAAGGAGCTGCCTTTACATCGATTCGCCGTCTCTACTTCCAACGTGACAGCACACGACTCTGCATTGACAGTCATTCTCGAATCTGACAAGGCGTCGAGGGTGTCGCTGCGGTCATGGGAGCCGGTCTTAGATGTCAAGCTGGACCTTCAACCGCCAGTCAACATAGGCGAAGTCGCGCCGTTCATTGCGCAAGAGATAACTCGGGTGTTCTGGGATGAAAGTGTCTCACTCGAGTACCTGCTCAGAGGAACCAAATTCGCCCAGGGCGGAGTCTCCGGCCAACTTGATCCTTTTCAACAGCAAAGGCTGGACAGTCGTACCACGCGTGCATTCAAGGCTGCCCCGAGCTACCATATCACTTTCTCGTTGTTCACCCCAGGCGCGACCCCTTCGGCATGGTCAGTCGACGAAGCCTTGCAAGCATATGTTTCGCCTCTCCTACAGTCCCTATCATCGATCAGTAACTTCACCATCGATACACAAGTGCAACTATATGCTTCCTCCAGCCCATCGATAGCCGGACCTGTTTACGACGACGCCAAGAAAGCGTGGATCTTGAGTGCAAGTGATCTCACTGGCTTCGTGAACGCGGCTGAATGGCCACTGAACCCCAGTATTGGAGCTGGTCCAACAATCAATTTCGTGCTTTACGTCCCGGCCCCTGATAAGAGTCCTCTAATTATCGAAGATGATGCTGGCACTAGTTGGATCATTCCTCAATGGGGCGGAATACAGATTCACAATGATCAAAGCAGATTGTCAGGCGAGCTCAGTCTTGACGACCTGCGATCGGACATGGTCATATTTGCAGACCAGCTAACAGCGCTCCTGGGTGTCCCGCAATCGCCACCTTCTCTGTCCCTGAAGATTGCCAGTCTGACCCGCGAGAGAACAACGTCGCTTATTCAGTCTGCCTCGTCGACGCTGGGTGCTCTTTCCAGGCTCACGCTCAAGCTCACATCCATTGCTATTCCGGACTCAGTCGCCACCTCAGTTGATGAAACACTTAATCGACTTGATTTGGCATGCGATGACTTGCGACAAGGCCGTTTCCAAAGTGCGTTGGCCAACGCTCGTATCGCTGAACAGCAGGTCGAAGGAGCGTTTTTCTCGCCAAGCATGATATCGCAGGTCTACTTCCCAGAAGAACATAAGGTCGCTGTCTATGTGCCTTTGCTTGGCCCAATGGCAGTACCGTTACTTATGTCTGGACTAAAGGAACTTCGTGCTTTTAGGCAGAGGAAACGGAAGACGGCGTAAACGAAGCAAGCAAGATCGCATTGGCCGCGCAGGCGACTGGCAGCATCTCTGGCGTTCGCATATGGACCCTTGGCAAATGCGGTAGCTGTCTCTTGATGCGATGCATACTAATCACAGAGTGCTTATTGCGTGGACTTCCTGGTCTATGCAAGCCCGCCTTCGGAGTCCGAGGTTTGCGGGGCCGATCGTGGAAGCCTCGAGGTACTCACCGACACCATACATTCGACGCTCCATTTTTCTGAGCAACGATACAACAATGACAGAACTTAAGCTTGACGAGGCGCCGTACACAATACACAACCTGCCATACGGTGTATTATCAACTCCGGACGAGCCGCAGCCCCGAACCGCAGTTGCCATTGGTCATCATGCTATTGACCTCGCCAAATACGCTCAGAATGGCACATTGAAGCGAATTGAAGAGGCATATGGTATAAACCTCAAGGAGATCTTCAGCCAATCCGCCTTAAATGCGTTCGCTGAACTACCATGGGACGTTCGTAAGGAAGTTCGTCTACAGCTACAGGACGACCTGGAGGCACAGCGGGTACCTGCCGAAGTGCTGGTACGCCTTCAAGATGCCATTCTTCACCTGCCGATGCAGACAAAAGGCTTTTCAGATTTCTACACGAGCCTCGACCATTGCAAGAATTGCTCAGGCGAATTAACGTCCAAGAATATCTACAAGAACTGGTTCCACGCACCTTCTGTCTACAACAGCCGGGTAAGCTCCATCGTGTCTACACCTGCGGACATTCACCGTCCGAAGAATGTTGCCTGGTCAAATGGTATTGATTCAGAGCCGGTACATGGGCCCTCTAAGAAGCTTGATTTCGAGTTGGAGATGGGCTTTTATGTCAGCAAACCGGTACCCTTCGGCGAGACCTTGGCAATCGAAAACGTAAAGGAGCACATTTTTGGTTTTGTCCTGCTAAATGATTGGAGCGCGAGGGATCATCAACTTTTTGAGATGCGACCTCTCGGTCCTTTTCATTCGAAAGGCTTCGGAACGAGTATATCGAATTGGATAGTGCCATTGGAAGCTCTGGAGCCTTTTGGGACAACACCACATCTTGTTCAGGATCCGCCGCCTTTTCCTCATCTGACCTGGGCCGGTAAGGACGATGGCGCACTTGACATTAAATTGAGAGTCAAGCTTGTGCGAAATGGCGAGACGCAGGTTCTCAGCACGAGTAACTTGAAGTATTTGTATTGGACTCCATATCAACAGCTCGTTCATCACGCCGCCAGCGGCTGTGGTATGCAGACTGGCGATCTCATTGGAACTGGAACGATATCAGGTTCTGGTCGGAATGAGCAAGGTGAAATGGCTGAGCTTGGTTGCCTATACGAGGCCGAAAGGACGAAGACCAGCGTCATGCCACCAAAGATAGCTTCGTCGGCTTACGAGGACGGCTATATCGAGGACGGAGACGAGATCATACTAGAAGGATGGTGCGAGAACGCGGAAGGCAAGGTGCAACTAGGCTTTGGAGAATGCAGAGGCAGGATCCTACCACCGAAGTAATTAGCTCGTTGGATCAGGGAGCATCCGCGCGGCCAAAATTGTAGTTCGTTTGAGCTAAACAATGTAAGACACACTGTCTTGCCCTTGAACAGATCGCGTGACCCCAGGCATCGTAACTCTTTGATGTGGGTGGAGTTCCAACGTGTCTACACCCAATGGCAAAGAATGGAAAAGTGCATAAAATGAATTCAGCATCGGGTCCTCATTCTTTTGATTACAGGCACAAGTTCGTTGAAGAATAGAATCATCGCATCGGCTCACTTCAACATTGATCATTACGTTGGACGAAGCATCCAGCTCTCGTTACCGAAAATGATGACTTCGCCACTATTCGCGAAATCGCCGTCTTCTTACATCTACCTGCGTCAACCACACGCAGCACATGATTCATCGTACTGACGGAGTCCAGCTCAGGACCACGCGACTTGCGCAGATATTTCATCCTGCACCTTCACCTCGCATCCAGAGCCCGGCCACCGCTTTCTGTCGCTATCGCTCGGCACCAGCAAGCCGGAAGCTGGGGCATCACTGGGTCTGCACGAAGGTCCGATTCGCAGGATTGCTTGTTATTTCTGCAGAGAATCCGTTCTCATACGTCTTTGAGAGAGTGGATCAGGCTACCTGATATTTGCGAAGCTGGAAAGGCGTTAGCAAAGTCGTTAAAGCGTGAGAGAATCAAGAGACTTACGTCAAGTGTCAAAGGCCGCGAGCTATTCTTGCTCTGGTCTCTCATGATACCGACCAAAGTTTCACTGTTTTGGAAAAGTCCAGTTTTGAGCGAAATGACAACGAACTGCATTCCCGGCCCGGCATGCTCTCGCACATATTGTGCAAGCTGCGTCGTGTTTGCGTGGTCCAGCGCAGCATCCACCTCGTCGAGTACGAAGAAGGGTGAGGGAGCATATGTGTGGACTGCGAAAAGTAATGCCAGGGCCGCCATCGTCTTTTCACCTCCAGATAAGTGCTCCATATCTCTGAATCGCTTGAGAGGTGGCATAGCGTGATATTTGACACCAGTGAGATACGGCTCTTCTTCATCCTCTACGTCCAGAGAGGCCGAACCACCAAGTGGGAAAGATGGAGTCTTGGTAAGTTCGCGGTAGACGGAACCGATTTGCTCGGAGATGTGCTGGAAAGCTTTGTTGAACAGGTCACTGCGCTTTTTGCGCACTTCGTTGAACTTCTTCACTGCCGTAACAGAGGCCTTCTTCGCATCTTCAAAGTCTTTCTGCACTGCATTGAGGCGTGTACTCGTCGCTTCGAGACGATCTGCTGAGCGCATGTTCGGCGCCATCTTGTCCAGAGCGGATGAAAGATTATTGATTTTCTCCGAGAGTTGGGCTTCGCAGTCGTCGCTGCCATCTTCCTGAAGGTCGTCGTCGAGCTGCGTGAAGTCGATCTGTATGCCGTAGTCCTTGTATCTGGTGGTGGCAGCACCCTCGTCTTCGTCAACGTCCATGTCGTCGTCATCGTCGAGACTCTCGGCTTCCAGTGGAAGAGCATCAATCTTGCGACTATCCCGCTCCAACGGAACCTTGATGTTCTCGACTTTGCATGTTCGCAGCAGACTATAGCGACCACTGGCGGCTTTCTGCACGTCCGCGTCGAGCTCAGAAATCTCTTTCAAGGTCTTTTCTTGACCTTTGCTTCGTTTCTGTAGTTCGCGCCGAGCCTCCTGAACCTTCTCGCCACGCTCATCGAACGACTTCTTCAGCTCACCAAGCTGTGCTTCCAGCTCCTCGATGTCCTCGTTGATCTGAGCGAGCTCAGCAGCGATCTCATCTTTCTTCCCCTGCAGCAATGCGAGCTGATCTTTGTCACGCTTTGCGGCGGCCTCTGCCGACTGCAGTCGGGCCTCGGCCGATTGGAGTCTCTGTTTTTCGAAAACAAGTTGGTTCTCGAGCCTCGAAGTCTGCTTCTTGAATTCGAGTTCTTTCTGGCGAGCCTCTTCTTGAAGCGCGCCATTCTGCTTCTCGTACTCTCGGATGTTCTCGTAGCCAGTGCGCTGGCAGAAGTTTGCGAATATCTCGTCTTCGACATCGGCCACTGTTTCCTCTTGCTCGCCTAAGGACGCACGCAAGGTGACAACGCCTTCTGCTTGTTCCTGATATTTTGGCTGGAGTTCTTCGAGCTGAGATTCGAGATGTTGTAATTCCTTCGACTTGCTTTCAATGTTTCGATCGAGTGTCTTTAGCTCCTCTTGTGCGTACTTCTGTTTGGTATCTAGGCGTGCAAGCTCCGTACCAAGCTGCTCTTCTTCTGCTTGACGCTTATGCCCTTTGGGCAGCGCGTCGAGGTCGCCTCTGAACTTGGCGATCAGCTGTTCCAAGTTCGAGATCTCAGCATCGTCGAATCGTCGCTTGTTGCCACCAGGTCCGTCACCACCGGTCATGTTGCCACCCTTGTGGATGACTGTGCCGTCCTGGGTGACAGCTTTGGCGTCCACACCGCGCTTGTACACCAGTTCTTTGGCGATGGCAATGGTATCGGTCACGATTGCATTGCCGCATGCAAAGCTCAGTGCTCGCTCCAAATTTGTGTCGAAATCGATGGTGTCGATCGCCAACCTCATACCAGGATGCATGCCGCGCAGATTCGCATTGGCTTGTTTGTGAATGATCGTATCGAGTGGAATGAACGTCGCTTGCCCTCGATGCTGTTCCTTGAGGTATTGAATGCATTCGCGCGCCGTCTTCTCGGAGTCGACAATGATCGCATCAAAATGTCGACCTAGCACCGTGGACACTGCCGTCTCGTACTTCTTCTGCTTCGGCCGAACCAATTGACCAAGCTGTCCTTTGACTCCCGGGTAGATTCGTCGGATTTCTGCAACCATGGCTCGCTGATCGGCTTCTTTCCTGGTCTCTCGTTGATAACCCTGTGCTTCAGCATACCTGCTGAGCACTTGTTGCAGCTTCTCGTCCAGCTCTCGTCTCTTCTGCTCAGTTCGATCGCGGTCGCTGATCAGCATGTTGATAGCCTTTTTCTTCTCCGCAATCTCCTTGCTCGTGGACTTCATCTTTTGGTTCGTGTCACTGCGGTGCTGTTGCAGCTCCGCAATGTCCTCTCGAAGATTAGCGATAAGTGCTGCAGTGCTGTCCACTTTGGACTTCAGCGAATTTGCAGTTTCTTCGTCAGTCTTCAGTTGGCGTATAATGTTCTCAATCTTGTTTTGAACACTGCCCGTCCGCTTGTAGACCTCTTTCTTGAGCCGCTCGAGTTCTTGTAAGTCCTGCGGACTGAGTGCACGCCCGGCTTTCTGCTGCTCAGCATGCCACTGGTCCTCCCATCGCTTCTGCGCTTTCTGTACCACGGCAAGCTCTTTTTGCATCTTCTCAGCAGACGCCTGCTGCTGGTCTCGGTCCTGCGTGATCTCATCGATCCTCGTCTGGAACTTTTGAATGTTCCTGCTGTATATCGAGAGCTTCTCGTCCACTGGAACCAGCTTCTGCTCTTGCTCCTCGGCATCTTTCTGCCGACGCTTGATGTCGCGCTCGCACTTGCCAACTTCGCGCCCAACCTTGGCTTGCTCTGATCTTGCGGCCTCTAGCTTGCCCTCGAACTGCCTCACATTGCGGCGAAACTCTTTCAGCTCAGCTTGGTGCTTTTTGATCTCGGCAGTGCTGTACTCGATCGCGCGCTGAAAATGGAACAACTTCCAGAGGACATGTGTCACAACAGCTTGATCGCGTTCATCTCTGGTTTGCTCATACTTGTCAAGCTCCGCCTTCTGTTTCTGGTATTCTTTGATCTCGCCATTGATCGTACGACGCGATTCGTTCTTCAGCCCTGATTCCGCCTCGGCCGCTTCCTTCTCCTCCTTCAGTGCCTCGTACGGAGCTTTGTACTCCAGCGATCCACTGATTTGCTCGATCAACCGAGTCAGGTCCTTCGGAGACTGCGATGCTATCGCTTCCACGTCACCTTGAAACACGAGAAAGTTGCGAGCTTTGATCAAGATATTCTCGGCCTCGAGGGCTTCATTGTAATTTTTCGCCGTGACCGACTTGTCATTGATGCGGTACTCAGACTGTCCGCCGGCAGTAATGCTGCGCTTCCATTTCTGGACTTCGCCCGCATCATCCTCGTACACAGCCATTACCCACGCCGTTTGTGGATCGTTGCGCTGGCTTCGCGGCTGGTCGGCCTCGTCCTCCTCATCTGACGCGACGCCATTCGTGCCCTCCTCAGCCACCGTGCCATCTGCGTTGATCTTGGAGTTCTTCATTACACGACCGCGATACACCAGATCCTTCAGATGGGTGGAACGCAGATGAGTCGACTTGATGCCAAGCACGAAGGAGATGGCGTCCATGGAATTGGACTTGCCGGATCCATTAGGTCCAATGATGGAGGTGAAGTAGCTGTCGCCGAATTGCATGACATGGTGGCCGCGGTAGGACTTGAAGTTGTACAACTCCAAGGCGAGAAGCTTGCCCATGGCGAGTGTCGGATCGGGAGGATGCGCGAAGACGGCGAAATCGACTGCGCTTTCGTCACGCGCGGGTCACGTCCGGCGCACGCCCCGACGCGGTGGTGTTGGCTGTATAGACGGCGGCGTGGTGGTGTGGTAGGTCGTGTCGCGAGCACAGGGTCCGGCGGGCAAACACGAGACGCGCTCTCTTCACGCGTAGCCTTGGCGCTGCCAGGGTGAGACAGCTTTCTCCAGACGGTGACGTACGGGCGGTCGACGTCGACACGGGCACCAAACACGCCCGCCCATTTGCTCCTCTGCCGACTCGCCTGGTGCGCGACACGGTCAGCCTGCGACTGCGCGTGCTTGCGTGCTCGCTCGCAGTGTACTCCGCCCGACAACCCGCGTCGTCTCGTAAGCAATTGTCGCTGTGCTGACCGATTTGCACCGGGAGACCATATTGCCTGAGGGCAGCCTGTTGCTGGGGCGGTGTCGTTGGGGGCATGCCCATTACCTACCACTCTGAGTTGCGCAGGCCTTACTACGCAGGACATCGCAGCAGCTACCTCGACATCATCCCCGAGGACGAGCTGGAAGCCTACGACCGGCTGGACGATATCACGACTCCGAAGAGGACGACGCACCGAGCCGCCGCGTTCGATATGACGCAGGAAACAGATGAAACGGCGGCCGCAAAGATGGCGGACCTCAAACCTCCCGCCGAAGATGCTGCAGGGCGGTCAAGCAGCGACTCACTTCGCCCACAGGCTGAAGACTATCTGACCGCTGGAGGCGGCTCGCCAAGCGGAGCCAGTACGCCTGGCACGCCAGGGCTGTCGCGAACGAGCAGTTCAGAGGCTGATTATGGTGGCTTCGACTTTGACCCCGAATACCCCAGTGTGGACCGCCTGAGCATGTTCGACATTCTGGAGAACTTGGCATTACCGCAACGCCTCGAGCGCATGCAGAACGTCATCCACGACAACGCTGAGAAGTTGCGTAGACAGAGGCAGAAGCTGACCCGCCGCGCCCTATCCAGCAAGAATGTCGTCGTGGACGAATGGCGCAAGAGGGTGCCTGTTCCAGAGGAACAATTGGACAAATATCGGAGACGTATGAAAGCGTCGGTCGAACGTCTCAACAAAAGATGGCACGACAACAAGACGGTATCCCTGCTGGAGAAGATATCCTTCGTCACTGCGGTGCTGAATATCTTCATATCGGGCTACCTCATAGGTGCTTTACCCGAGTACTTCCACTACTGGTACACTGCCCAGTTGGTGTAAGTTGCAACCCTCCCTGCTGTCACCGCCGTCCATCGAACTGACGCTGCGCAGCTACTTCATGCCCATACGATGGTACAAGTACCACAAGATTGGCTTCCACTACTTCCTTGCCGATCTTTGCTACTTTGTCAATATGCTCTTGATCCTGTCCATCTGGTTCTTCCCGCAGTCAAAGCGCCTTCTGATCAGCACTTTTTGTCTGGCATTTGGCAATAATGCAGTTGCGATCGCCATGTGGAGGAATAGTCTGGTCTTTCACAGCCTGGACAAAGTAACCTCGTAAGTTCTCCACAAGGGAACCACGTACTGACCGCCGCCTAGACGACGACGTATGCACAATTTTACATCCTTCTACCCCTCACTACGCCATTCTCTCCCCTCTTCTCCCTCTGTAATGAGCTAATCAATATTCTCTAGGTTGTTCATCCACATCATGCCTTGTGCAACGCTTCACGTTCTTGTCCACTGCATACCTCAAGAACTGCAGCTGCAGAGATTCCCGGCCATTCACACAATCAAGTATTCGACTTCAGATGCACCGGAACACTACACCCTCAAGGATATGATTATCTGGGCGACTCTGCCTTACGCAATCTGGCAATTGTCCTACCATTTTCTCATCACCGTACGAAAACGAGCAAAGATCGCCGCAGGTCGTCCTACGTCGTTCACTTGGCTCCGCAAATCTTACAAAGGCAACTTTCTCGGAAAGTTCGTCCTTTCTTTCCCCGAGTCCCTTCAGGAGACAGTCTTCATGTTCATACAGTATAGCTATGCACTTCTGACTATGCTGCCATGTCCCTTTTGGTTCTGGTATCGATGGGCAAGCGCTAGCTTCATGATGCTGGTCTTCAGCTGGGCAAGCTGGAACGGAGCTAATTTCTACATTGAGGTCTTTGGAAAGAGGATGGAGAAGGAACTGGACCAGCTGAGGAAAGAAGTCGCGCGAATGTCCAAATCGCCCGATATCACGGGACAGGATGGGCTTGCCTTCAGCCCAATGGCTAGCCCTGCTGGCCCCACGGGCAGCAATCAGATGGGCGGAGGAGTGGGCTCATCGAGCGCGCTCGACCTGGGTCCACCAGCCGATGCACAAGGGTACAACAGTCCGGGCACAGAAATTGATGATGGACTTCATCAGAGGAACAAGAGCATCGACGCGATACCGCTGCTCGATGGTAACAAGAGCGCAGATGGACAACCTGGCAAGAAGAACATATAAAGATCTGGAATGGAGAATATAGGCTGTTGTTGGCGTTGCGGCGATCCTGCGATATACCCCCAGACTTTATTAGAGCCTACATGGAGCTTCGGCAGTATAAGCGATATCGATTACCAGTATTAAGTTGCTGAACTACGGAAGGATCATAGCCCGCCCCACATGCCCACTTCTTCTGATGCAAGGTCGGAAGTAAGGCATTGTAGGTTATCAGGTACTCAGCCTCACGTGCGCTTCGCCACACTCGAATCTCATACAAGTGCTGCCTTCACCCCCACCTCGCTATACTCCCTCCACACCACGCTAATTTCTTTATTTGACCGCTCGCTTAGATCTACGCTCAGCAATCTCTCGACATAAGACACCCAAGATGGTCCAGTCTTCCGGCTCAACCATGTACGAGAAGCCCAGAGATAGCGAGCAGACACTGCCGCGTTACTCTGTCGACGGGCTTGAATCCGGAGCGCCTCTAATTCCTGGTCAAGAAGAAACACAGCGGCCCCAGCTCACCCTGCCAGAGGAGAACGACACTTCCGACGTAGTCCGAGCCTTTCTTCGCGATATTCTAATTACATGCAACTACGCCGACGACAAAGAAGCTGAGCAAATTGCTGCAAAATGGAAAATGGGCAAGGGCAAGGAGCTTCGCGCTGAATCGCCTCATCTTTTCCGCTCCATCCTTGGCGATGAGGCCGGATGGATTCTATACAAGGAAGTCCAAGTTCAGAAGCATCTCGAGAAGGAGACGAAGAAGCCGAGCATGGCGCAGAGCACCAAAGGTTAGTAGTTCTCAACTGGTTCGCACTTCTGGGACAGTTTTAAAGGTATCAAAGGATGTCGATGACCATACTGACTGTGCATAAAAAAGTTGCAATCGCCGCACTGGTTGATATCGCCATCTTCCTCGCCCTCCTCTACCCGACATTCACTTTCAGCTCAGCGCTCGTGGGCCTAGTTTTCATACTGTGGTTCTTCGGTATCATGATCATGCTGGTCCCGATTGCCATAGTCGCTGGCACCAAGTCAGATGTCAAGACTGCTGAGAAAAATGCCGAAGGCGCTCTCAGGACGTCGTATCGTTCATACTGCACAGGTCACTAATTGGTAGCGCTGGAAGCCCCGCCATCAGTATTATTGGACATATACACATTAAAATGCTAGAGTATCTGCTCGCGAGAATATTGAAGCCGAATCTTCCGCCGTAGACAATATGGCTTCCAGATCATCGTCGATAGTAGTCAAACTGGAAGCGTCATCTGTCTCCCAATGTATAGTGGCTCGACTGCAGGACAAAGTCTGAAGACGAGTGAAGCCAGGATTCATTTCCCACTGTAACGTGATTCTCCCTGGGCGATGCGCCTCGCTGCTAGTCCATGCGCGAAAGTGCCTGCCTAATCTGACTTCTTCCAACCGGCGCAACTTTTCAAAGATGGTCACAAGCGCGCTCGCTTGCGCAGCAGAATCCTCTAGGTTGACGAAGGAACACTCTCCGATGTTCAGCCCTGCTAGCATGCTAGCCTCTGGTAGTGCTAGGGACCTGAGATATCGGAACTTCCTGAGAATAGTAATCATTTCTTGTAGCGGTGGGCTGATGCGGCCGCGTATACCCAGACTTCGCAATTGAGGCATGTGTTGGTACGCTAATTGCACTGATTCGATATCCCAGAGTGCGTTGCAGGAAAACTCTCGCAGTTCAGTGGCTTGGCCGGCAGCTTGCAGGAAGTCTGGTAGTGGATTATGGCCAGATAGCGATTCTACCAACCAGTCATCCGAAAAGATTCTTTCGACGTTCGGGCAATAGCTGATCAGCCAACCCGAGTGGGAACCAACAACGAGTTCTTTGACCTGCGGGTAGGAGGAGCCAGCTTGTTCGAAAGTCTCTCGCATTGATTCACTGCAGGATGGTGTTGTTGATAGCGAGATCCTTGTGAGCCTGTTCATCGAAGCCATACATTCTAGCAGAAGCGAGCCCAGCTCGTCGAGCAATCCCGGCGGCACAGCGCGGTCTGGCTCAGGCCATAGGTCTATGTGTAGCTCTCGTGCCGCCTTTAAGGCATCTTCTGATTGTCGAAGCGCTTTCAAGGACTCGATCATATGCTCCGGACCCCAGCTGCGGCCGAGACAGATCTTCTCGAACAGCAGAGGTGATGCCAGAGTCCGCATGCGCCTGTTGCAGATTGCAAGACTGACAAGATCTTGAGAGCTTGCTGCTTCTGTAGCGCTTGGGAAGCTGCCGTCCAGTCCTGTGCTTTCCTCTACATAATCAAGAACCAGCAAGAGGATATCGTCAGGCAGACACATCAGCGATGGCGCGCCATGTCTAGCAACCTGGTAGTTGTGTCGAGAGATCTGGATGCTCCGAAGTAAGTGCGTTAGGTAAGTAAACGCATGACCCGAACAGTCCGAGATGTATTGGAGCGACATTGGACTGCGACAATTCGCGCTTTCCGTGTGATCGATCGAATGCTAAGAGCAAGGATGAGTTCAGTGTCCGCGTGTTACACGATGAGCCAGCTGATGGATGCGGGACGTCGTGTTAAACTGGTGCCTGGCATGTCCTCTTGCAGGTTTGCGCATCGTGGCTATGCCAGCTGTGTACCGTGCACACAACACACTCACCTAAAGGCTTCGAGACCTCGCGATGCACGGATCATCAGTCTGGGGTATGGGTACAGACATACATGCACGCAGTCTGTGATTGATGTGATGCTGAAGCAGGAGATGAGGGGTTTGCGAAAGTGGGCAACGACATGATGTGTGCCTAAGGCACAATTTTCTGAACGCTCAATGGGTATAATTTTTACTATTAGCACATGAACTTGTGGAGCCGCGCGCGCAAGACCTTATTAGCAAGTCGCTAATGCACCTGGATTATGCTGAGAGCTGCTGACCTTTCCACAATCTTTTGCAACGCATACGCTTCGAGGAGGTCCCTCAGACCTGCCCCTCTCTTACGATGCTTCTATCAAGGCTTCAATCGACTTCGTCAGTCCAGTCGTCATCCGATTCCTCATCGTCTTCGTCGTCGAAAGCGGCAAACGCAGAGTCTTGCTCTGATGTTGTAGCGGCCGTGGATGTCGACGGTATCACCGGCGTTGGTGTTGTATTAGTGGCCGCAGCTTGTGCGTTCACCCCAGGTTGGCCAGGAGTTGCATTCGTGTTTGGCGCAGGAGGACCGAATACAGGCACGGGGAACGTGAAGGTGTGGTGGTGATGACCAGGTGGCAGCGGTCCTCCGGCAAGTATCTGGTTCAGCGTTGCTGTCAGTGGATTTAAACCATGCTGCTGTTGCCCAGCTTGTCCGGGTTGTCCACCCTGTCCCGCTGGCCCACCTGGTGCAGCTTGTGCCGCCTGCGGGGCATTACCAGTAGCTGGAGGCGGTCCCGCGGGAGGTGGTGGCCCACCAGGCGGCGGCGGTCCCATTGGAACTGGCAACACGATTCCGCCATGTGCGCCTCCGACTGGCCCACCACCAAGCGCAGCAAAAAGGCCATTGAGGCCGTTCAGACCACCTGCGTCGTCGTGAATGTCTTGACCTAGATTGAACTCCTCGATGAAACGTGGCAGCTGCTCATTGATATCTTCAAGAGATGGGAGACAGATGAAATACCCCCTCTCTGGCATTCGCTCTTGCCCTGGTGCCTTGTGGTCTTTGTCTTCGTACATGCTGCATTTCTTCGCGGGTACCGTCTGTGTGGTACTTGCAGGCTGGAGCGCGTCCGCAGTGGCAGGTCTGACCTCGTGTGACTGCGGCAAATCAACCTCATTTTCGGGAATGAGGTCGGGAAGCTCATCGTCGCTGTCTTCTTCTTCAGTCCACTCGTCCTCTGGATCGACATGCATTTCCGGCATAGGTCCCCAAGCTGCTTCGTCTGCAAGCATGACTTCGTCCAATTGTTTCAAGAAGTAAACCTTTCGCGCAGTCTGTTGTAGGTATTCTAGGTGCAGGTGCTGCAGCTTTGGCAGCTGCTTGATGACCTTGAGGATTGTGACCCAGTTGCCTGAGCTGAGATCGATCGCGTGAAGCATGAGCTTCTCAACGTTGCACATGCCTGCAATGATGGTGGCCATAGTCTTGCCATCGATCACAATACTGTCGAGCTTGATCTTCTTGATTTTGGTAAGATCCAATGCACTAGCCAGTGACTTGCACATGAGGCCAGTTGGATCGGCGAGATCAAAACTCCATCTGTAGTTGACGACACTCGAAAGCAAAGGTGTGAAATTGACAAGAGCCGTGCGTGCACCTTGGATATCGTCGTCATGTCCTTTGCGGAGATCGTAGCTCCGGAACTGAACTCTGAAATCTTCAAGCTCGGCGAATGCGGTTCTGAGCTTCTCGAGTGTGTTCGGCTTGAACTTCAGATCTTCAGTCGGCGAGAGTCCGTGGAGGTGGCTGCGTGTTCTCGTCTCCACCACCTTCAGCGATCGAATGCCGCTGTCAGCGACAGCCACAAGCAAACCCTTCCAACACAGGGACAGCCACTCGAAATGCTCAGTCAGCGCCTGTTGCGTGGCTGCATCTGAAGGCCCGTAATGAGGAGTTGTGCCGGTCGTCCGATGAAATTTGCTCAGCCCTCGTATTTCGGCAGTCAGTGGCACGTCTGAGGTGTTGTCGACCAAAGCGAGGTGCTTCATGCGCGGCAGTTTGCTGAATGCCTCAACCAAGGACGCTTTGAAGCCTTTGGTCCGTCTAAGCATCTGCTGGTCGCGCGAGTAAAGGATGAAGGCCTCGCGTTGCCTCACGCCTGGATGCCAGCAGTGACCTAGGCAAGAATGTGGGCAGTGTTTTGGTCGCTCTTTGACGAGCGCCGTAATGAAGTAGACATCGTGCAGATAACCGCGGAGTTTGACGCTATTGGCGATGTTGACGAGAACTTTCAGTGACTCGGTCGTGAACATAAAGCACTACAAGTGGTGGTCAGCTCGTGTCGATTCAGCCTTTGGCGAACATGATACTTTTTGGGCGAAATATTCCTTGGCCCACTCATGAAGGGTTTTACGTTCGATATCAACGCAGGTCTGTCGCAGCGCGAACACGTCGTCAGACTGCAAACGAAGCGAAATGTTGGAAATCAGTTCTTCTGGAAGTCGAGCGAGCTGACAGTGAGCATTTGGAGCTCCGTTGCCTGTCGCCGCATTGGAAGGCGGCAGCGAAGGGTCCGCCATGGCAGTGATCAATCAGTTGCGCCGGCGCGGATGCGTCGAAGGTGGCAGCGCGAATGCGTCGATACGTCGTTGTCGCCTGTTCTGTTTGTCGAGCCAAGTTGTGGTTGGGGTTGAAGTTCAAAGTTGCAGTGTCGCGACTGATGAGCTGTCGCTCGCTTGTGCAGCAGGGATCTCGCGTTCAGCAGGGGCCGCTCAATTACTGAGCGCAACAACTCGGGCAATCGAGGAGCAAACGAAACTGATCGAAACTGACGGATCCGCCAGTGGGCATTTGTGAATGAAAATGTTGTTGATGTTAGGTCAAGTGTGTCAATCAATAGGTGAAGTGCGCTAGTTTCACTGGCTCTTGCCTGAGCTAGAAAGCCACGTCGTGTCACTCTTGCCGTTTCGAGTAGAATGGTTTACTGCCTAACGTGTTTGATAAGCATGTGCATCAGATAGGCATGTGCATCAACCCAAAATGCAGCCAAAATAAGCGTTTTTGAAATGCGATTTCTCGACAACGCAAAGAGATACAGCCTTATCCTCTGGTTCGAGGAAGTTAAAAGGAGTCCTAGAATTAGAATTGTAGGTCAAATGTATAGCTCGCATCCGTAGTTATCTAGAGATCGTAGTCCTACGACTTTCTTAAGGCTAATATCTAGTTTCTGAACGCTGCAGTACTATAGCAAGTCCTAGACTTAGATATTCCTATAATCGGATGCTCTAAAAGCTATAGTAAAGGTACTAAGGCTATATCTCTTTGCGTTGTCGAGAAATCGCATTTCAAAAACGCTCATTTTAGCTGCATTTTGGGTTGATGCACATGCCTATCTGATGCACATGCTTATCAAACACGTTAGGCACACCAATTAAACATCCTTGCTCGTGGTCAGAATTACTGGAGGAACGGAATAGATATATGTGACGAGTTGCGAAGCTTGCAATAGAGATAGCAAACACGACTGCTTTTCGAGTTGTAACGAATTGATGCAGTATCGCTACCTTGCAGAACTATTTGCCTAAGTGACGAAGCAGCTACAGCCTCAACTTTCCGACTATCAACATGTGCCATGCGATCGTGCTGCGCGCGATAGAGGGCTGAACCCAGTGTACGCCGTGCCCTCCACCCACCAAGCAATGCCGTGGTAATGCAGCAGGCGATGAGATAGGCTGTGCTTGACCAGATCTATCATCGATCGTTCTGCATTACTCGCATTGCTGGTGCTAGCCCTATTCCACTACTCATAGCTTGCAGGCAAGAGTGGTGCTTCACCAGGAATGATAGTTCCGTTCTGGATGGCACCTCCATGAGACTGGGCCAAAGTGCCATAGACGGGATAGTACTTCTGCAACCAAGGAATGATCGTCTCAGCACCTGGAGTGTTGCGCCAATCTCGCATGAGATCACACCTGAAGAGGTCAGCGGGCGAGAATTCGATGGTCTTGGATTCACTTACACAATGCTGAACAGGCTGACGATCTGGACACCGGCTTGGGCCATTCGGTCGTTCGAAACATCTCTGATGAGAGAAGTTGTGGTTCCAGAGGCTTCAACGTTCGCCCTTTTTCAGAGTCAGTATATGCCTAAGAACGTATAAGCCACACTGTGACTGGGAGGATTGCCTACCAGACGGAGTATCCTTCTTCACGCAGCGAGAGTGCCAGGAAGGTCGTGCAAACGTCCGTGACGATCCCGCCAACTATGATCTGGCTTTTGTTCGCAGCCTACAATGATACAAGGTTAGTCCAAGGATAGCGCTGGTGGAATGCAGGTGCAGTAAGTGATACCCTGATAGCGTCTCTGAACTCTTCGTTGTCCCACGCATTGACCTCGCCTTGTCTCTGCACAAGCGGCACAAGAGTTCGGTTAGGATACATGTCCAAGATGGCCTGATAAAGCACAGTCAGAACGAGGCAGACGTGTTGTTATTGTGACGACGATGCATACCTTTGGGAGGGGGCCGTTCGGACCAGTCTGAGCGGAAGTTGTCATGATGACAGGGAGCTCTGGGATAACATTAATACCTGCGATAGGCGAATGACATGCTCGTCGTAGTTCTTACCTGGGAAGATCTCGCCGATTGCAGCGTGCGCGATCATGGAGTTGTCTACCAGAAGCAGTCAGTGAAAGTGACCGAGATGTTTCTGAACAGATCTGTCGTGATTCGAAGAAGCCTTCCAACGACTGTACGTACAATAAAGCGTAGGATCGAAATCTCTTGCGAGGCTGTAAAGTCCAACTTGCAAATCCAGAATCAAGAGCAGGGCATCGGACTTGTTGAGACGTTCGAAGGGGACAGCTGGGCTCCGTCAGCTGTGAGTCCGATAACAGGCGATCAACTCACAATCCGCGAACGATTGTGCCGCAAGGCTGGCAACAGCCATGATCGAGGAGAAAGTGAATTTCATGTTGGCGATTGTTGGTTTGAGGCTGATGGTGATTGACTCGAATGTAGAGAATGAATGATATTGCTGGGAATCAGCTTCACGTTATATATGCGTCTTGTGTCTCTGTACGCCCGAGCGGCTCTCCATCTTGAATGCGGCTGTACGTGTCCGGCCAGTAGATTGTGGATCGCATTGCCATCCTCGATGTTTCGCGAGTGGTGGGTTTGGGCGCAAGAGCCTGGCAGAAGGTGGCGGACGCCGATGCTGTCCAAGCTACGTCCAGCGCATTGCATCGCATTGCATACGAGCTTGAAAATTCATTTGACAGCCTGTCGCGTAGCACGACAATGCTCAGCTATTGGTAGCAGAGCTGACCGAAGTCCACCCCGAGCAACTAGACCAGTGTGCCTGTGGGGATTGTGCAAAACATTTCGATCTATTAGTCGATGTGTAGTAATGCATCGCAGTCGGAATGATGAATGGTCTTCGGAGCGCCGTGCATCGGAGGTTATTGCAGTTGGTCTTTAGTGGCTGCTGCATCAGCATTCAGTAAGCATACAGCTTTGCCAAGACATATGGCCGGGGTTAGCTGCATGGGATACGAGGGACAGCGGACATGCATGTCTCCACCAACAGCCTGGGATTTTCCGCTCAGCCACTTCTTTGACGCGAGAAGCTAATTTGACCATATTGACCTCCCAAAGCCCACGGACATTGTGAGGGCTAATTGATCTCTTTGAGTAGACGCAGTGGGCATTTGCAAGACCTTTCCAGGCGTGTGTTTAGCGCTTCGGGTACGCCACTTCGAGTCTAAGTCTCTCTAAGCGTCTGGATCGTATGTATCGTGTTTTCACATCTTGCCGCGTGCTCGCCGATTTACAAATTGGTCTGTCATCGGGTGGACAAGAGGACCGCTGGCCTGAAAAGTGGAGTCTTAGCCCTCAAATTGGCCCAGAAGTGCTAATTAGCATCCTGAGTAGATGGGCCAGAAGAGTTGCAAGGCGAAACCGGTCCGTGGCTGCCACTGCATAGCACGATCCTGCAGTCCGAAAGCGGTTGATGCTGCAATCCAGAGGGATGCAAAACTGTGGGGATGTCATCCTTCGTGTTCCTCATCGTCTTCATCATTCTCTTCAGACTCGTCCTCGTCCTGCGGGGCGGCATTTTTCCGCTGCCGGGGCTTTTTCGGAGCCGGTTCACCTTGTTGCGTTTGGCCTGCTGGCTTATCGGAGATTCCCAAGCTGCGCATGATCTTCTTGTCCAGCTCTTCTTCTTCTTCGTCGGTTTGTGGTGGCATGACCATTCGTGCTACTCCACGCACACCACTGAAAGCACGCGCGAACGATTAGCTTCCTATCCCAAAACATTGATGCGATACAGTGAGACAAGACTTACTCTTCACCAACCTCTAGTCTCCCTCTTGGTCCAACCACGAAGTATGTGTCGTCTTCGCCAGTTCCTGTGCTCTCTTTCAGCTTGTACAAGTATCCGTCTTTTTCAAGTCTCTTCATCAATTGCTCGTTCTTCTCATATCCGGCCAGCGTTGTCCGATCATCAATGCCCAGCTTGCGAAGAAAACGCTCCATCTTGGTGTCTGGTAGGGTGCCACCCGAGAGAAGGATCAAAGATACTAGCGTCGTGTAGATGCCGATGTACTGCGCTTCGGCATCACTGGTGGGCGCAGCAGCAGGCGCCAGGATTGCTGGATCTCGCAGCTCAGGAGGTAACACGCTCGCCAAGCTCCATGCTGACGTCGTCTTGGTTTGGCTCTGCGTTTCCTTCTTCTGAGCAGCTCTCCTCTGCTGCAAAGTAACTTTCTCCCGGGCGGACAGTTCGACCATCTCCATGCCAAAAACGGACCTGAGTTGGTATTGTGCTTGATCCCAGACAGCAGTAAAAAGCTTTCCTCGGCCACTTGCCGATCCAAGGACCTTCTCGTTGATGTCTTGTCGTCGTATCGGTCTTCGACCATATTCACATGCTAGGGCGAAGCGAACGAGCTTCTTGGCCAGCTCATCGTTGCTGCCATTTTGTGTTTGTCCATGATCCCCAGCAAAGGCACCATCTTCATCGTCATGGCCTTGCGTCCTGCGTCTTTGTGTTGCAGGTTCTGGTGAACGCTGCAGTGATGGTGAGGCCGACTCTTCCGCTTGTTCGGGCTGCTGCAATTCATCAGCATCGAAGCCGGATCACGCGTCGCGTTTTCCTACCGCACGTCTTTTCCTGCCGTTCACGAGCGGCATTGCATTAAAGTGGCCTGGAGGCACGACTCTGAGACCTTGTGAGCGTGTATGTTGCTTGAATCTTGTTCGACGACGTGAGAACAATCATCTTGTTCGCAAGAGCGTTCACAAGGCCTCCACCAGAAGACGCGCCGGCACACCCCTCACACGCGTTCCCGCTATGACGCCAAGACATTAGTTCACTTCTTCTTCACAACCTCGCTGCGCATGAACCATCATCACCACATAGCACAACCCAACACAAGCCCATCATGGCCGACAAACTGCGCACTCAGCAGCAGCTCGAATCGCTGCAGAACAAATACATCGGAACTGGACATGCAGACACAACGAAACACGAGTGGACGTCCAACATCGCGCGCGACAGCTACGCTTCCTACCAAGGACACCCTCCACTCTTGCACTACATGGCGATAGGAATGGGCATGCCGATGGAGAAGGTCAGGATGCAGTATATGGAGAAAATGGTATTACCCGTTGGGCCGGCGCCGGAGAGAGATGGTGGCAGTTGAGGAAGCGGCACAAAAGACAACAGTCTGAAGATTGCGACCAGCAACAAAGAATGCTCCAGAATGCGCGGGGCGTCGTACTACCAGCGGCAATCAACAAGCAATTGCGAAAGAGCCAGACGGCACAAGCGCCTCCCCTCAGTCGTCTACCACTCGTGCGGACTGCCGTCAGTTCAGCCGGCTTCAATAGTCCATATGTGCACACTACTGGATCAGATCACAGCTGGATATCATTGCCATGGAGGTTCAAGCGTACAGCACGTAATGCTTGCGCATTGCATCACTACTGTGCAGTCCTCAAACAAAACATGAGGATCGCTGCCGCTGAAGGCTGCAAAGCGAGATTAGGGAGCAGCAAGTACCAGCCGGAACAATCGTGCACCCAATTCAAGAATACTTCAGCTCAACTCAAAATGACCGGTGCAGCAAGTAGCTCTAATAAAATCCACGTCATGACATCGCACCCAGCGAACTTGAGGTCAACGATGTACACAGTGTCAGATTTGCCTGGTTTCAGTATTGATTATTTGAGTTGAGTAGGTTCCTGAAACATACAATGTATTTTGCGTATTCCGCAATCACTCGACGACTCCACTCGTGCTCTGAGTAGCCCATGAGGCGCGACTGCGCGATAATCTCCTGGCTCTGGCATCTGCAACCTATCCGTGCTGACAGTAATAATTGTCAAACTCGAATTTGATGCCTTGAAGCATAAACGTCGTGACTCGTCACTGAGCGATCGGGGGACAACCACAATGATCGCTCCGACTGTGCCGAGAGATGTCTTGATATCCTGGCGAACTTTCCGATTCTGTGGTACAGGTCCTTTCGGAACGTTGAACGACCGGTATTGCCTTGACGCTACACGCTGGTTCTTCAACTTTGGACGAATCATGTGCCGAGCGGCTTGGCAGCACCTAAACAGTGCCATCCAAGCAGGGCCGCGCAATCAACGTTGGTGGCCATTACAGAGAAGCATAGCCAGTGTGCAAAGGGCTGCGAGGTAAGATAACAGAATCGTCATCACGTAGAAGTGCTCGCTTCCATGCCCTCGTGGAAGAGCCGTCCCGCAACTTCTGGGCTGAGAATGTCTTTGCGGAACCGCTCTTCTTGTAACAGCTCCAGGGCTCGCAAGGTAGGGCCAGGATACCTCGACAGAATTAGCAGTAGTTTCGATTGCACAGATCGATTTCAGACTCACTGCAGGTATCGAAGGTAAGTCGGATCACGGAAGTACTGCAGATAATCTAGATATGCCACGAACTCTTCGTTCTCTAGCAGTTTCTTGTCCGCGAGGTACGACAGATATTGTGGGTTCGCCAGCATCTGCACAAACTGTGCGAGACGATTAGCTGGACTGTGCGAGATAGCGACGGAGATGATGGCGGTCGCGTGCAAGCCATGTGATCGGGCAGAATGCGCGGTCTGGGCGTCGAGCCTCGCTGGTGTGATTGGGATCACCCATGGTACAACTCACCTCGAGCTCCAGTGTGAATCTGTCGTGGCCGCCATGATGGATCCTGTATTCTGGCACGGCCGCCTCGCCACTGCTACGATCCGGTGCAGACATGACTGGCGTCTGCTAGAACAATGAGGATGTCTAGTCTGGCCCAGCGCGTGGACACGCGGTGCAGAATGAGGTTACGGTCTCGGCTGCTTGGGCGGAGCAGAAGTGGGAGATCCACCGTGCGATTGGACGCTAGCGAGCGAGTGGGCGTGGGCGTGAGCTAAAGCAGACCCTGAGATGAGCTTGTCCGTACAGAGAATGTGCAAAGCCAGAAGCGCACGTAATAACGGCAGGAATGCAGCGCGGCGCGGAGGAGAAGGGACACGGCGGAGCGGGGAGCAGCAGACGTGGTGGACGGGGGTGTGACACGCAATGTCAGCACTGCAATGGGCGCGGAGGCAGCGGTGTGCGCAGTGCAGCACGCTGGGCGCGCGGTAGTCAGAGGCCGAGGCTGGACTTGCTTCTTCGATTCACGCACTGCTGGTGGTCAGTGTTGACGCACGCAGGGGTCGCGAAGGTTGATGTTCTATGCTTGGCGTCGATGAGCGGGCGGCGCCCTGCAACGGAAGGCGAGAGTTTAAGGACACGGCGCTCCTCGCTGCAGACTGCAGACCTCCCTCCCTCGCACCAGCGTCCCTATGCTGCAGCGCGCGCCCGCCGACGAGACCGACATACATACAATAGCACCGGCATCCACCAGCCGAGCAGAACTACCTGACGACTAGCAACCGGAGCCGTTAGTGCGCCAATCGACTGCGCGCATTCCACCGGGCGGCGTGAGAGGAGAAGCAAAGCAAAGCCAGCCCAGCACGCGGTCACGCTGCACGCCACCGTCGTCCATATATTCACCCACGCGCACCCGCTCGCGCGCCGCCCATCCTCGTGCACCGCTGCCCCGTCACCCCCCAAGCAGACGTGCAAAGGACGCGAGCCGGCAGCATGGCATTCTTCGCCGAACCCGCGGCGGCTTCAGGTATGACGACTCCTGTTTCACGTTGCATGCACCCGCACGCTCGCTTGCTCCCCATGCTTGCAAACGCCCACCGCTGTCCTACTGACGCCCGTTCAGACCGCCAGCGCGCTCCCGTTGGCCTGTCATTAGACCTCCCTCCCACCAATCTGCCGTCGCCGTCCTTTTCGAGCAACAACCCCTTCAGAAGGGCCGCCTCGCCGTCACCACGACACCCGAGTTTCAATAGCAACACGCTGCCCGTCGTGCAGCGACCCGAACGTCCAATGTCGACCAATCCGTTTCTCGACGACGACGAGGTCGCTCGCCTGCGACAGCAACAAGCCCGCCCCGTGCAAGTGCCCGAGGACATCTTCGTGAGTGCTTCCGCGTTTGCTGTCGCGCGCGCCAATGCCCTGCAGCTTCCCTGTCACTCTGCGACCTTGTGTCATTCGTCCTGGCAGAATTGGCGTTTTCAAACCACCACGCCTGCTGGTCCTGCGACACAAGCTTCCCCTGATCATCACCCTTCAATGAGATGCAGCGCTTCCACAACTTCACTCATATGTTTGCTGACTTCCGCTCGCGGCAGAATGACCTCTCTCTCCTGGACAAACCACTATCAAATGGACAGAGTGGAGCAGGCGCATGTACGTGCCAACCATTGACAATTTGATTTGAAGCTTGCTCACCAGTGGACTAGACATCGTGAAGCGACCAGAAGATCGAGCTCCCCCTCGTCCCAGTGGCCCACCTCCCACGTACCGACCATCTGGCGAGCGCGATCGACCACCCCGACCAGTTCGTAGCCCCGACAAAAGCACATTTCCGCGCTCCCGACCACGACGAGCGTCGGAATCCTCAGTCATGGAAAAGGAACGCCGTCCACGCGTAGAGCGCGAAGAGCTTCGTGAGCGTACAGAGTCCTCCGAACGTCGACGGGCTGAGAGGCGAAAGGAGCGGGAGGAACGCCACAAGCGAGAGAAAGAGAGGGTTCGCAATGGCGAGAAACCACGACGCAAGCCTCAAGGATTGGACATTATTGACAAACTGGACGTGACCGGCATCTACGGTCAAGGCTGTGAGTCGAAATTTTGTGAGCAGAGGATGCATGAAGCTGACAGTCCACAGTGTTCCACCACGATGGTCCCTTTGACGCATGTAATCCGCATCGAAACTCCAAGAAGGACCGCCGTGCACCAATGCAGGCCTTTCCAGCCGATTCGGCAAATATGCAGCTCGGAGGCGCTGGACCGCTTCGATCTCAGCTTGATCTGGACAAATTCCACGGACGAGGAGAAGAAGGATTTTCAGAGTACGCCGCGACACGAAAGAAGACCGAGACGAACCAGTGGAAGACGGAGCCCGTTACCATCGATCCTCTTCAGCGTGGCGAGTTAGTACACGGTCAAGAGACGAATGGTTTGGGAACTTCTACATTCCTGGAAGGTGCACCAGCTAGTAGGAAAGACATGCAGCGCCGGGACTCGGAAGATCCAGAGCTTAACGTGGGTGGTCTGTCGCGAAAGAAGTCCATTGCGCAACGCTTCCGCGGCATGTCCGCTTCTCGACGTGATCGACCTGCTGATCTCCGGAGCCCAGAGGCACGATATCAGTATGGTGGACCAACAAGCCCACCCATTCCACAGACGAAAGCCATCAGCGCTGGAGGACCTGTGAAGGCCAAGTACAGCAAAGACAATGAGATCAACCCATTCGACAGCGACTACGAGGCGGCCTTCGACAAGAAAGGCACACAGATCCGAATTGCTGAACAGGAGAGACCACGAAACCGTTCACGAGCTGGAAGTAGCCCCAAGGCCCCGCCTCTCACTAGAACTCAGACGAGCGATGCCCGTCTACCCAGCAGAAACGGCAGAGTCAGCAGTGGCGACGAGGAGCGACCAAGTGGTGTCAGCGGCTTCTTGAACAGAATGCGATCGGTCAAGGGAGGACCGCGAAGGCCACGCGCGGCTGAGTAGCGAAGGGGACAATCGCCATATGTCTCCTTTTCAGCTGTTGTTTTTTAGGATATGGACCGGGGAGGGCGGCACCCGTCGGTCGTCGTTGAGCATGGGAGAGATAATTTGGACACCGGTACCGGTTTGACCTTGTCGCCAGAAGGAGGCGACTACCCTCAAATTGGGCATAATAATGAGTGTCTGATCGAGCCATCGCGCGAATTTGACCGTGCTGGCATCTGGCCTAACAGCACACTGCGCAACTGCAGTCAATCAATAGAGACAGTTCTTCACAAGCTCCATAGAAATTGATGAATGCCTTGAAGCCAACTCAATGCGAAGTGTGTGAAAATCTCACTCCGCGCCATCGATGCCGTGGGTATCTCGTAATGCGCAGATCTTGATGAACCACCTGCGCCCTTTTCCCAAATCTCGTGCTCAACGCCAAAAGAAGCAACCCAACAGGTAAAATTCAGTTCTCCCGCCACTCCTTCGTGCATTCTACACATCTGTAAAACCTCGTCATAGGCTCATCCGCACTTCGAATCTGCACCTGTCTGAAATACGCATTACGGCTCTCGCAGCCTTCTGCAGGACATTTCGCTATACGAACGCAGACAAATTAGCACAAATTCATTTTTTTCGATAGAACCGCATCTGCGAAAACCATGGACATGTCATGTCTTACCTTCTGTCTGATCGACATTCTTCCAACTATCCGCGCCCCCGAGAATGTCGCCCACGTCCTTGAGTTTCATCGTCTTTCGCTCGAAATAGCGACGATCGAGGACCATTTGGTAGGGACAGGTGCGGCATTCGAAGCGGTTTTTGCCGATGTTCATGCTGTCTTCGGGGGCGGTGTGGGAGGAGGGGATTTGCGAGATTACGAGCATGTTGCTGCAGGAGGGGCAGAAGAGGAGCATTTTGGGGGTTTCTTTCGTTGTGATTTTTGCTGGGGTCGTTCTTTGTGTGGTGCCAGCAGCTCGGAAAGGTGAGTTTTGCGAGATCTTGTTGTGCTTGTTTTGTCTGCTCGACTTGAAGTGCTTTCAATATTTCTTCTTGTGCGGGTTCAGAGAGGTCTGTAGCGAATTTTGCGAGTTTGTTGTTCGTTCACATGAAAGCGCGTTGGTGACAAGTGAATAGAAAAGCTTGTGGCGCATCGGAGATCGGATGTTGGCTGGTGGGCTGCCTTGCTGTCTCACATCACTTTAGGGACGTGTGGGAAGCAACTCCTGACACTTTCAACTCCCCCTCCACGTCGAAACACAATTTACCCACGCATACGCACACGCACAACTTCACGCTATCGTCCTCGCGGCCCAGTCATACTGAGATTGAGCTCCGAACAAGCCCACTACTCCAAAACCTCACCAACATGGCAGACGACGAAGGTGCCTCCCCCAAAGAACTTCTCCTCGAAGCATGCCGCCGTAACAACACAACCCTCCTCTCCGAAGTCTTCTCAGGCAGCTCCCTCAAATCTAACCCCGACGCAATCGCAAAATTCCTCAACACGACCACAGATGCTCTAGGCGCCAGCGCATTGCACGTCGCAGCAACATACGGTTCATACGAAGTATTAGACATGATCCTCGATCAAGAAGGCGTAGAAATCGATGGACAAGATCGACGAGAAGGCGATACACCATTACACAGTGCAGTGCGATTCAGCAATGGGTTGAGTAAAGAGGAGTGGGAGCATGGTAGAGCTGTGGTGGATATATTAGTTGATGCGGGGTGTGATCCAAGGTAAACATCAACCGGTCTGCTGAGGTTGAACGAAAGTATTGACATTGTGGCAGAATACGAAACAAGGCCAAACTGAAGCCTATAGATCTGGTCGATCCACGGAATACGGAACTGCGGACTGCGTTGCAGAAGGCTGAGCTCACAACGGTCGCGTCGAGTGATCTCGTCGATGAGGATGCAGACGATGGGCACGATGGGCCAGGGAGCGACAGTGATTAGAGCATTCACGCGATTTCGTGCCGTGAACCGGCATGAGCAAAGACAAAAGTGTCCTGCAATGAGGAGGCAATGAAGCCTGGAGCCTAGAGCTGGTCTCGAATGCGCTCCGAGTGAAAGGCGAAAGAACACTGCTTTTGCGAACACACCACAACACGTGGCCAGCAGTGTAAGCTTCCACATACTCAAGAAATAGGGCGGAGGCGTCATCATCGGCAGCTTCGCAGCCTTCGATATGCACTGGAGAAGTCAAGGTGGCTGATCTCTGCCACTGTCATGCTGATATCTTTGCGCCGCATCAAGCTATCACGGACGAGAGATATAGATTGTAGAAATCATGTCGCGCTTGTTTGTCAGTGAGTCGACCAGCATCCGATGCACTTGTGGGCAGCGCCTGCTCCTCTTCAATGTGACATGTAAATCTCACATGTCGCGAGCACGGAATGCTCAAGAGAATACTAGCAACAGGCCACAGCTTTCGGAGAACAAAGTGTGAGTTTTGAATGGAGACTCAGATCTGTGCACTGTTGTTTCGGAAGCTACAAGTCCGTAGACAAGGCTTCAACACCACTATACATAAACATTAACTAGGCTGGCGGGCTCTCTCTTTCTACATCTTCGTTCGAGCGTCCCCCGGAGCCATGTTTACCTCCTCTTCTTCATCTTCCTTTCTTTACATAACATCATCATGTACTCCAAATGTGTCCAACACATGGTATGCGCGTTGAGAAAAAGCGTCGAAAATGCCACCGCTGACCATGATTCGTGATGCGGCGACTAAAGATGTAAAGCAGTAGTGTGAACTGCCTCGACGCGCTCCGCTCGCTGGAAGAATGCTTTTTTGAGTCCCCCAATATACAGACAGCCTCTGTTTTCCTTTTGCTCATGGTCTCGTCATCAGCTTATAGGACTGTAGCAACTACTCGTCCCAGAGTTTCTTGCGGTTCCACCCGTTCCTGGTTCGCCATAGATCGAGTAGAACCGCTCTAGTCACATGTCCTCGGTGAAGCGACTGCTACGATTGGGCTCGATAATCGAAGATGGGGTCTCGCTGCGTCGGAGAACACTAGCTGACGCACCTGGCGGAGAGACGGATAACGTGCTCGCCTGGCCAGGCCGTGAAAAGTTTTGTGCGCTGCCGTAGTGGACTTGTGGCTGTCGTTCAGGGCCCGGCGACATCATCATGGTACCTGGGTCGCTGGTGCGTAAATGTCCTCGTTCCATGCTTTCAGGTGAAGCATTGCTAGGTGACAACTCTCCACTACCGTCGGAAAGACCTCCACTGTGTCTGTAAAATGATGATCCGGTCAGATGTCTTCCGCCTTCCGCTCCTGATGACATGGGATCTGGTGGCATGTTTGGCGGATGTGCGCTGATCATGCCTTCGCTCCACTGCGAGGGTAACTTGCGGCCTGAGATACGTGTAAAGCCACGCTCGTGCTGCTCGGAATCCGGATCCTGGTTTTGATGGCGAAATAGACTTGGCACGGCAGCAGCAAACGGAATGATACCAGCTCGTTCAGCCATGCCAGGTCCGCTCCGACTCTGTTCATCGTGTCCGCCGGTGGGACCATGCGATAAAGCTTGATGACCCGTCTGAACCTTCCTTCGATACCATCGAAAGAACAGCATAGCGATGAGGACAATCACCGCCAGGCCAGCGGCGCCGCCGACCACGCCTCCTGCTATCGTGCCAGCAGGCGGCGTGCTGCTGCCACCTCCGCCACTGTCGTTTGTGCTTGTGGATGTCGGGGCTGTCGTTGCAGGCGTCCCGTAAGTTTGTGCGCCTCCGGCACCTGAAACATTTCCGGTTGCCGTAGCTGTGGTTGAGTCTTGGGAGGTCTGGATTCGTGATTGGGAGTCGGAGTACCCTGGTACAGTGAACACCTCGCCTGCCAGTGTTGTCGTGAATGGCGCTCTCGACCGCGTGATGGTTGATACCTCGCCGCCATCGAGTGTTGCGTAGAACAAGGTACTGGTTGATGATCTGGTGACGGTAATTGTCGTCTTAGAAGTCGCCGTGGCATTGTTGCCGATTACCATTACAGCTGTGGTGTGTTAGCGTGGATCTCGAGCAAATCTATTGTATCATCAATACCTGAGGTAGTAAGGATAGGGCTAGCGCTGGTGGAAGAATTCAGGCCTACTGGTGCGGACGTTGATAAGTTGCTGTTCGGACTTGGGTAAGGGCTTGGTAACGAACTGCTCGACGGGACATTGGTAAATGTCGTAGCTCCCGGTACGCTGGGTAGCGTGGGCAGAGTGGGAAGGGACGGCAGCGCTGGCGGGGTATAGGTCAAGGTAGTAAAGGCGTCCGTAAAGATCTGTATGCTGAGAGAAACGACAGGCGTTGGAAGGCCATTGGGCACTTCATTGGTGTCCTGACGAGGATATACAGGTGCGAGGTCGCCCTCGTCGACTGCAGCCCTCTTCATGTCATGATGGATGACATCTTCGGTAGGCACTGGATGGTCTTGAACCCGAGGAAGATCCGGGGAAGTACATGGCTGCTGCACGGACTCGGAGGAATAATATGATGGTGGTAATGTTGCATCTGGAGCAGTGCTGTTGTTCCTGTGCATGGTCTCTGAGCTGGAGCTGGAGAGCTTCCGTCGCTTCGCCGGAGGAGCCATGGCCTCCGCCATTCAGGCCTCCGTGGACCAGCACCTGTGCTATCCCAGCACGACGCTACCACCGCCTACAGCGCGGAGGCTCAGGACGTGGTTGCATTCGAGTCAGGCGGGATCGTTGGCGGGTTTCCAGAATCCGAGTGATATGTTCCGCGGCAAAAGACCTGCTATGCTGCTGGCACGCGCGCTGGAGGGGAGGTCGCCCGCGCAGCAGACGACGGATGGGCTGGCGAGGGAGCGGACGACTTCGCAGAAGGTCTGAACGAGTGGGCAGGTGGTGGTAACGAGCGGACGCCGGACCAAGGCCGGCTAGGAGTGGTGGTGGACGTCGAGAGGCGTGTGGGCTGGCAGCGTGCAGGTCGACTGCACGGCGGCGCAGCGATTCGAACGACAGCGTGCGAGGCGTGCTGCAGTGGTCGCGGTGAGATTGCAGCAACGCTGGCGGCCAACGGCTTGGGGGCCTGCGGCTGGTGTTGAGAGCGTTCACGCCGTCTGCTGGAGAGCAAGCGAGTGCGGGCGGGCCGTGTGGGAAGGTGGGAGCTGTCTGAAGCCACTGGCCGCTTCGGGCAACAAGCAATGCTGCCGCTGCTGGCGGCGATGATGGCGAGGGCGGAGCGCGTCGCCCACGGCGCTGCGTCGGCGGAGCTGCGAGGGAGGGGGGCAGCGGACGCTCGTCGACGACGGTGCTGGCAGTGGGCGGAAGAAACAGGCAGCATGGCAGGGCCTCGCGCTGGCAGCCAGAGCCAGAGCCAGAGCAGAGCAGCACGGTGCCTGACACAGAGCATGTCCGTCTCCACCATGTGCGCGCTAGCTTCCTAACTGCCAACTCAATTTGCTGCCGCTCTACCGTTTTCATGCTCGTCGTCTGTCCGTGCGACGTTCGCGAAATGACCAACCGTCATCCCGGCCATCACCATCACCACCATCGCGCTCGGTGTCCTCTCCGCCGCTCCATCTCGTCGCCCACTGCTGGCCGTCGTGGACCGCACGCACCCCAAGTCACTCCCGGACGCCATCGCACCACCAGCTCGCACGATGGCGCCTCGTGCCGGCCTCGCTTCTCATGGCCGTCGACGGGCCAGAATCGATGATTTTCTGCTTCGGGACATGATTTCTCCCATTCGGGTTTAACCTTTGTACCACGGCAGCCTTGGCTTCGCATCTTGAACTCTACGAGTCTCGGCATCCGGCAGAGCTTGTCGCTAGTTCTGATCAGATCGTGCTTCATCGTAGCTTGTCTGTCGTTGTTGTGAACGATGAGCGCCAGGACAATTCGAACATTCGATTCGAGTGTCAACATGTGTTGCATGCTGCAACTCCCATGTGTCGGGAAGTGCACTCGCGATGTGCGCCGTTCCTGCATCGACATGCCTGCAATGCCATGAGACAGTGGGGCTGGACCTAGACCTGCTCGCTTGCCGGTCACGTTCGCTCGTCTCCATATTGCACATCGAGCTCGCTTCGTTTCCGACTGCAAGATTATGCAGACATGCAACGAACGATAGAGATTATTAGCGATGGAGACTGGCCGGAGGGGGAGCCCGGAATAACACCCTCCATCGATTCGACAGTCTATACGGGGCAAGGATAGAGAGACAAGATGAAGCGGCGGTAGCATCAAGGTCGCGATGAGCTATCGTTTCATCCAAGAGCGCGTAGACTCTAGCGACCTGTGGCTTCGAACGATTTGTGCGCAGGCCAAATTCATGTGTGCGAGATATCCAACAGCTATAGATGCTCTGTCACCTCAAATCCAACCTTCTCGCTCCCGCGCCCTCTCTCCGTTCCGTCGTTGGCCCCACCAATTCATACTCCTCTCCCTGAGCCCACCGCTTCCTTTCCTTCGCACCGCTTTGAACTCGAATCGACTTTGGTCGAGTTTCTCGCGCAGACTCATGGCCGTAGCGGACCGTTCGCTTCGTGCATCCATGCTGACGTCTCGCGTGGTAGAGTCAAGCCCGAGGACATAGGGAGGAATGTGCGATCCCTTCGACGAGAATGGGCCATGCGGCCTGATATTTTGATCATCAGGCCATCGAGTCCTGGATAAAGCTTCAGAACTCTGACCGTGCCGTAAATAACCTCTCCAAGCTTCTAGTCCATCTTTCAGGCTGCCGGCAGTCTGATTGGGAGGGGTCGAATATGATAGGACATCGGAGGTGTCAGCCATTTCAGTACTTCTCGTGCCAAATGCCATCCTCGCGAGGCTCGTGTTGCTGGCTACCTTGATCAACGCTGCTCCTTTCTTCAACTTCGGGCCATATTTTCGTGGAGACGAATCGATCACTTCACGGATCTGCTCCATATCGACCTCATGCTCACGTCGACGTTCGAGCGACTGCAGCCTCGGCGCAGCAAAGGCACGACCTTGCGCATAAGATGTTTTCTGAAGCGGTCTCGTAGTGGCCGTGGGGGATGAGCAGGACCTTTGGCGACCATGGCTAGCATCCTGTCTGCGCGAACGTGATCGGCTCAACTGACGGCACGCACGCTTCTCCTCGATTGCAGCCGCGACTTGCGCCACTGAGTTCGGCACCACATCCAGTGAATTCATGTGTATGAGGATGATCGGCAGTTGTATGGAGACTAGTTTTGAACTGGTCATTGACACCGTGACATTCAAAAAGTATCGCACTTCAAACCATTTGCCGCATCGAACCGTCGCGTGTCCCCGTGGGACTTCGAGCTCACAGGTCCTTGTCTCGCTCGAATGTGATTCGACACCGTGCCACCCAGCGGTTCCAGACTTGAGTTGCGTCTTGGTCAAGATCGCCTGTTCGTTTGATTCGAATATGCGCGCTTGCCCGGCTGACTTCTCCAATGTCATCGCAGCGGCATGTTTGTAAAACAGTATATCGCGCTCTAGCGTGAGCTCCAGCTTTCTCACAGGCCTGCAGCATTTGTTCACAATGTGCAAGTCAACAAAGATGCTGCTGCCACTGACCCAAACTTGTCTGTGGAGTCCAGCAGTGACCTTCAATGTCTCAGATGCAGCCGAACGAGAGAGTGACAACTCATCTGACGCTGTGAGCGGGCTCGGAAGCGATGTCAACGCCTTCTCTGGATCATATGTAGGCAGTACATGCACATCGTGCGACGTTCTTACCCGGTAGTGTTTTCCAGTCTCTCGGATCACTGCTGTGGCGGCGAGCATGAAACGGATATTTGCATGCTTCGACTGAAAGGGTGGGGGCCCCGTATCAAGTGGCAGGCTGATCATGAACGGGAGAGCTGATGTCGAGGGTAGTAACGACCAGAACTTTTCTTCCGCACAGAGTGTGCCAGACTCAACCATTCTGGCAGGCGGAGGATGCCTCTTGTCTATTAACTCAGTACCGAGAGCAAGGAAAGTGGCCTTCCGATTGTTGCTGATTTGCTCGATGCCAAGTAGGTCCACAGCCAGTCCTCCGATAGCCAGAGGACGCCGTCCCCTGAACTGTTCATTGTCGTCCACAGTAATTTTGACGACGCCTTCTACGCTGCCTCCGCCAACGAAGATAGGCGCCGAGACTTGGAGCTCAAGTCTAACGCGCGGGTGCTTGTGCTGTGGGAACTCGAGGATCTCCAACGGTGGTGGTGCTCGGATCTGAGTGCGCGAAGGTATTCGGCGAGCTGCATCCGAAGTCATTGGATCCAATCTGAGCCCTGCCTGCTTCACAGGCGACTGGCTGGGCCCATGATTTGGGACGAGGAATTGCTGCTGTCGATCCGAACCTGGCGCCGACTGTGTGCGCACAGATGGTTTCCTCGAATGCCCAATGGGTCCTTGACGTTGAAAGGAAGATGACCGCTGTGGTATGCTTGACGGAGGTATGCTAAAGAAGCTTGCTGGCTCGGGGGTGCTACTGTAAGATGACGAACCCCCTTCTGGCGGTTGAATCCCTGGATTTGGTGGAGATGCTTTTGCTGCTTTCGCAGACATCGAGGTAGCAGCTTTCAGCGAAAGAGATCTTTTGATGGACAAGCTGCGCTTGGCAGAGCCTGCCTCGGACGCTTTGCGCCTGGGCTGCGGTGGATGGCGAAGCATAGCATGATCAAGGATGCTCGGCTCGCTCAATTCGCGTATGTCTGACAGCGGCCGTGGGATGAGGGAGGACCATGGTGCAGGATCGGGGGTCTGGTGTCTCGGAGGCGCGGGTGGAGGCACGATCTCTTTCGGCGGAGCCGGCGCAGGCGGTGGAGGCGGAGGGGGTAGAGCTGAATCTGCCCCTCTGAGATGAGGAGGCGGCGGTGGTAGTTCATAGATGGGCTTCGGCTTGGAGATCTCGTACCTGCGCGGTCGTTTCTCCATTGCAGTCACAGCGTCTGTCCTTCATGATTCGTTTCTGTGTTGCTTTTGGTTGCGACATGGCTCTCGAATGCGAGCAGTGCAGGAGCGTGGCTCGGCTGGCAACAGCGGGTACGCTTGAAGAGTCGAATTTGCACGGAAATGGCATATGTGTCGGTGTCCTGCCCGCTTGTATCGTACCTGCCATCTCTTCGTGAATGCTCGTCAGTGTGCATGCCGTTGCATCAAATTCGGGGAGAGCTTGCAATCTGTCGGGCTGCCAGGTGAAATTGGAAATTTCTCATTGACGAACACTTGGTGCACACAACACCTACCACTACCGGCCCCTGTCTGACGGGGACAAACGCGTCCAGTGGGCCGAGATGCTTCTGCTAGCAGCATCAGTTTTCTCACAATACTTGCCTGCTTCGCTCCACGAGCGTGACCGGATGCTGGTCTCTGGGATCACCGCTGTTGTTGGCTGTGAGCTGATTGGGGCGTGCTCAGCTGATGAGGCGACGACAGCTGTATGCCGGTATGAAGTGCACGAGGCGTCCGCTAGACTGCCCTATATCGGACGCTTGTGAGGATCTCGCAGTCCCCAGTGTGAGCGTAGCAGGCATCGCCCACGGACACGTCAGTCGCACGCGGTCAGCTGGCGTCACAGGCAGCGCACTGCTGACGCTCGACACGCCTTCGACGTCTTCTAGAAGCTGTGGAAGGTCGTTGCAGTATGCACGGCGGTGTTGGAGGCCGAGGAGAAGCACGAGTGCGGAGGAGGCGCTTGGCCGAGTCGAGCAGTCGCAGCCTAGCGATCCAGATCCATCCAATCCGATGGCACAGGCGCCGCTGCCACGTCCACGACCACGAGCAAATGATGATCACGCTGCGCACGTTGCGGCAGGCGTACAAGACCGCTCGCCGGCCTCTGCTCCCATGCAGACGCTGCACTGCACGGCGGCTCTCTTCCCCACCATCACCGTCACCGTCACTGCAGCGCCGCCGCCCGTGGGCGAGGGTGGGCCAAGCTCACAAAGTGCCGGCGACGAACGGCTTCCTGCAGCAGCGCGCGAGTTGCAGCTCCAGAAGGAAAATTCTGCTGCTGCTGTGCGGGCTGCTTCTTTCCCAGCGCCCATCTCAGCGCCGATTTTCGCTGCCCATGTGACCGGCCCTCTCCTCCTCAGCGATCAATTTCTCTTAGCCAACTCCTTACCTCACCACTCTTCTCTCTCACTCGCGCACTGCAAGGTTATCGCTCTCTGTACTAAAGGTATTACCAATTCGTGCTCTCCGCCATTCACACCACTGGCCCGTTCACCTGGGTGCAAAGGCTTAGCGTAGCCTTTGCTGGCCTCTCACTGGCTTTGCCGATTGCCTGAATCGGGTACCTGCAGCAGATGGGCGATAACAGCCTCGACGACGACCACGATATGGCTGCCGCCTCCAAGGTCGAAAGCGCGCCTGGCGAGGCAACGCCCAGCTCCATCGAATCGACTCCCGAGGCAGAGGCTGGCCCCGAACCACCCCAGGAACCCGCTCAACCCCAGAAGCGCAAAGGTGGTCGCAAGCCCGTGAGTCCTACTCTCCGCATGACTCGTTCTGTTATCGCTCACATCGCCGCTGACCGACTTTAGATATATGCCACGTCGGAAGAGCGGAAGCAGCGTAACCGACAAGCTCAAGCTGCATTTCGCGAACGCCGCACCGAGTACATCAAGCAGCTCGAAGCAACCATCAAGGCCAATGAGGAGAACCTGGGTGGGCTGCAGCAGCAGCATCGTCAAGCCGCCGATGAGTGCCTAATGCTAAGGTACAAGAATTCCCTGCTGGAGAGGATTCTCTTAGAGAAAGGTACGCTACTGTCCAATGTGCCCCGCAATTCCTTCTGACGTTCGTAGGCATCGATGTTCAGGCCGAACTTCAGATGAAGACTGGAAGTCCAGTGCTTGGTCCCGGGTTCATGCATGGTGCTACGACCTTACCTCAACAGCCTCCGTTGCAGCGCACGACGCTACAGCGAGCGCAAGCCCGGCGCTCTGGGCAGAACTTCTTGCCAAAGCTTGCGCCTGGCCAAGCCAGTGCGGATATGGGCTTCTCAACAGCCTCACCTATGGCTCATCCGACGCCTTCATCACACGCTTCCTCGCCAAGTCAGCTATCTACAAGATCACCAGCTCTTCAACAAGGTGCCATGACTTCGCCTGCCTCTGCGGGTCTTGCTCAGCCGCAGGGCCAAACGTTCCAGAACTTTACTCGCTCATCGCAGCAACCTAATCATGCATTCTATCAAGCCCAGCAGCAGCCCGCTGCCGCGCAACATCGACGGCATAGACCAACCCCATCGTCAACATATCCAAGTAGCGCAAGTGGAATTTCGAACGTGTCAAATGGCAGTCAGGCACTGCCACATCCTGGCAGTTCTGGGGGAAGTGCACCACCTTCCGCGAGTGCCTTTTATCCAAGTCCATTTCAAAAGCATTTTGAGCAGCTTGGTGAGTTCAGCTTTCCAGCCCAGGTATGGCCTCTGTTTTTTCAAGTCTAACTGTGCGAGCACAGATCAGGAGTACGACTCTCACGCAGCGCGCTCCGGGTTCGAGGAACCTGAGGACGACTCGCATACAAGTGCCATTCGGTCACCGGAGGATCTGTCAGGACAGTATTCCAACCAATTCGATCAACAAGCGGCACAGCAGCATGGCGAATACTATCAGTCAGCGCACGCGATACCTGGACACGCACACATTGCCAATCAGTCACAGTACGAGCAGCCCCAAATGGTGCCACCCACGAGCCACCCGGGGACCGGCGACTACGTTGATCCAAACGATCCGATGCTCGACGCGGATCCTTTCGGCTTGAGCGCTTCTATGCATTATCCTCAGTCATATGCCGGCCCACAATATCACGATCAGCGGTAATCATCAACGACTTCTACTTGTCCGGCGTTTAGGAAAAGGTAATCAAAATATAAAGGCACTCATGAGCAATTGAAAAGCTCCGCAATAGCTCTGCGGGCTACGAATGACACGGAAGGAAATGACCAAAAGTACAGTTGCAGCATTGATTGGAGAGGAAACGCATAGCGAAGGTGTTTTAAGCCCATCATTGTTTGAAGCACTTGAAAGAATCTGAGTTTTACAGCTACGAACGTTGGATGTCGCAGGCAACAGTTGGAGCTTCAACTTCCAGGAGACCAAGGAGGGTCAATTTGCACATATTCACTATGCTCCGAGGTGCGGGGATGGACAGCCATTGTTTGAATCGGTAGATGTGTAATAACATCTATTATATTCCAGAACTGAGCAGCACCTTTTCTGAACTCGGCGTGAAACTTGTGACTCTGTAGGCAACTGATGTCGTCTCCAACCCGTAAGCTCCGATATCGCCGCAGCTCAAGAACATGTCTCACCACCATCAGTCCACGTGAGTGGGACAGAGCGTTCAATTCCTCGTGCTTGTCACGACTTCGTGAAAGACTCTTGCTGGGCTTAAGCTGAGAGCACTTTGAGTTGATGTCAGACCTTTGAGCGCTCAGGTTCCAGATTTGACCCAGGAGAATGCTGACCCTCTGGAGACTTATCGTCAATGGAAGTAGTGTGCAATCGATATCAATTGAGCGTCAAAACGAACGAGTAGGATGAGAAAAGAGAAATGTGAATGCAAACGTTAAGATTGGCATTTTTGTTCTTCGGTTACACTCGACAGATTCATAACTCGCCATGAGGCGCGCTTTGCATTAGTCGCAGCCTCCTGTTCGCGATCGTGCTTTTCTTTGGGGGCACGTCAACCGTGGTGGGATTCATAGGCGCTTAAGCACCGAGCGCTGGGAAAGCACTGGAGTCATTGGCGTTGAAAGTGGAGCCACGTGGACCACCGCGAGGCGCTCCTCTAAAGTCGCCACGGTCTCCACGGCCACGTCCACCACCACGACCTCGGCCTTCGCCACGGAAAGAGCCACGACCCTCTCCACGGCCGCGGCCGCCGCGTCCACCGCGTCCACCACGGTCACCAGCATCTGGTGCGGCGTAGTACTGGCCGTCAATGTTGATGCGCTCCTTCTCCTTGACTTCCTTGACCTTCTTGGTCTTGCCACCACCGCCGACGAAGAAATCTTCCTGCTCGCGGTTGACCGCCTGACCTTCAGGGAACTTGGTCTTGGATCCTTCGTTGGCCTTGCGGATGGCAGGTGACTCGCCAGAAAGGGCCAGCTTCTTCTCGGCGAGCTCCTTCAGGTAGTCGTCGTAAGACTTGACCTTCTCCTCAGGCTCGCCGGCAGCATCCTCGCCAACCTCGCCGTCTGGACCGTTCGTGAATGCTGGGTCTGCAGCGCTGGTGTCGGGAGTGAAGCCAGGCTCGTTGTTAACTTCAGCCTTGGCAATGGCATCGCCAGCGGACTCGTCTGCCCACTCGGACTGGCCGTCCTTAGCGCCCCAGCCGTGTGCAGCTTGCTTCTCTTGGTCACTTTGATATGATCAGCGTAGTCGGGTGAGTATCCGTTTGTGATCCCTACCCAATGCCAGTGTGGCTGTGACGGTCGTCGCGTGGAGCACCACCGCGTCCACGTCCACCGTAGCCGCCACGGCCTCGTCGGTCACCACGTCCACGTCCCTCGCCGCCGCGACGCTCGTAGTCTGGTACGTGGGTTAGCATTGGCAGCGAGAAGGTTGCCTGAGAGTTGTCATTTACCCCTAACTGGTCGAGAGTGACGATCGCTGCGAAGGCCGTCATCGCGGTTCTGCTGGTCGACACGGCTGGCGCCTGGTAGAAAGCTATTAGGATGCAGTCCTGGTGCTGTCAAGATGGCGGCTGCGCGAGCGAACAGCGTTTGTCTCGCTCGAGCCGCCATGTGTTGTAGTTCGTACCTTCGCCTCTTACAGCGCCGCCACGTCCACCTGATCGTGCGCCACCCTCTCGGGCAGCTCCCTCAGCTGGGCCATTGCGCTTTCCAGTTCGCGGGAGTGTCTTGTCGACGACCTTAGTCGGGACTGGGGGAGTGGCCCGCTCGGGGTCGAGCTCCGGGTCGTTGCCTGGGGAAGCAGTCAGCACGAGAGAGGTTCTTTTCGATGGTCATGGACGGCGCGGTGTACCCAGGAGCTCGTAGAGGTTCTGTTCGCGATGAAGTCAGTCGATCAAATTCTGCAAGGCGTGTGCCGCCCAATGGCTGGGACGCGACGCGAAATGCGCAGACTGCGCGCCTGGCGATTGTCGGTGGTGAGAAGGACATACCTTTGATACAATGGCGTCGCTCATTTTGGATGTCGCGGTCACGAGCAGCGAGACATGATGCGAGTGCGTTCAAAGATGGATGGAGTGGCCGCTCAAGCCCGCACAGACGTTCGACGAATTTGGGTGACAGATCAGTGGGCTCCACTCAAACGCCAAGCTTCGTTTCCTCCTCCTCGACTTCCTCCTCCCTCGCGACAACAACAATGACGGAACACAACAGCGCAACGGGCAAATGCAGAGGCAGTCCGCCATGCGTCTGGCGCGGGGCCGCTGCATACCGACACTCCCTCAGTGCGTCGCATCACGCATCAGTGACTGACAGTGCCGAATCCGCTGCGTGCACTGGCCTATGCACCGCTCTGTACCGTCGAAACACTGTGCAGTCAGACCGCTCGTACAGGGTGTGCGCTTGATTGCGAATGTTTTCCGTAGCAACGGCCAACAAGTTGACCGCTTCTGGTTCTGCAGCGTCCGCGAACCTGCGTGCTTGAGTTTATACTGAACCTGGACCTGGATCTGGACCTCTGCCCAGCACACGCCATCGCAATTGATCAGCGGATAACATCATTATTGACAATGTCCGGTAGCTGGTCGCTCAAGGCTTCGCGTCTTACACGTGGAAGGCGGCTGCGAGAACAGTTCTTCAAACGCGTGCTACATGCTCGACGATCGCTTAGAAGCTTTCGAGCCTCATACCAAGTCTATATTTGCATTGCACACGACAGCCTGGCGACTCCCATGCATCGATCAAAAAGGACAGATCGATGCGCAGTGCCACCGCTTGCACGCCCCGTGGACCGTGGTGCAGACTGCACAAGCTTGTGTCTCTCAGCACCAACGATCGAATCTTCTAACCACGCATGCCGCCATATCCTCACAAGTACTACTACACGTGATGTGGGCTGCTGGTCGGAAGTTCAGGATGCCGTGTACTTCCAAAGCAGTATTTGCACTAGCTCTGTGGCTTCATCCTTTTGGACACCAGAATCGACCAATCGAAGCTTCACCACGCTTGTTCATACGCTCTTTGCTTGGTCGATGAACTTCATCCTCGAATGATGTGTAATAATTCACCAGCTCGCACATGCTTACAGAACACCCCTACAGGACACCTCCGTCTCGCGGAAGAAAGGAGCCTTCCTCGAAGCCTCGGACAATCTTAGACTGAACCATAATTCCCTGTCGTGGCGGGCCCCACCAATCACGGAACTCGTAAAGGTCGTTGCTAGCGTAACTACACTCTGAAATGCGGACAACAGCTGCATGCGGCATCTTCCTTTCACAGCCTTGGAGATGCGTTTCAGCCTCTCAGGGCGCACTCGACGCGTAATGACCGACGTGATGCAGCAGGAAGTCGACAAGCTTAAACGCGCATCACATGCATGCTTCACCGTGCGATAGCCTTGCGAATGCATCCGCATCCCTTTGCTCTTCGTTCACGATCCGTGCCAAAACCAATGTTCCTCACGCTTGACGAGCCTGACACGGTTCAGCAGAATGCAATTGTTGCAACACAAATATGCAGAGAGGCGGTTTTCGAGGTGTCGTGTCTACGAAGCGGAGGTCTAGAACCGAATTGATGTGCATGATTACACGCCAACTCTATCTGACTTGACTAGATGCAATAGGAATGGTGGCTTTGAGGCGTTCAGTGACCTGATCGTGTCACTGGTAAGCTAGCCTGGCCCTATAGGAAGAGGTCGTACCGCCCTTCGACATGAGAAATTTGCGACACTCGTCGGTTTACCCGCGGTAATTGCCCTCGTATTGACACATTCCTGCGCGACAGGGCAACAAAAGTTCGCAGCGACATCTGTCAACAGTCCGTCGCATCAACAAGAACCTGGTACATTTGCCACAATGAAGAGAATCGCGACGGCAGCGGCCGTGTTGGGCTCAGGTGAGCTTGTTGCACCTGTTTTGTGCAGTCCATTTTCTAACATTTGATAGCATCTCTTGCCACAGCGCAAGCATCCCTAGCGAGGACATGTCCAGAAACGAACTTATGCTACTCTCTCAATATTCCCCAATCGACAGTCGAAGCCGATGGACAAGGCGATATTTATTTCCAAATGTCCGCGCCTACATCGTACCAATGGGTTGGGCTGGGACAAGGCTCACGCATGTCCGGGTCTAACATCTTCGTGATGTACGTATTCTCGCTTTGGACTGCCTAGTTCTGGTCCGACATCTGTGCTTGTCGTCAGCGCGAACAGGCAGAGAAATTCCGGAGGGACTTCTTAGTGCGAGTGGTCTTGCTAACGATCAAGATAGGTACACTTCCAGTAACGGCCAAAATGTCACAGTATCGCCACGCCTTGGAACAGGCCATGTCGAACCACAGCACGACACTAGCGCTCAGATCGAAGTCCTCGAAGGTTCAGGAGTGATGGATGGCATGATGGTCGCCAATGTAAAGTGCTCAAACTGCAACGAATGGCAAGGCGGCTCCATGGACTTCACCGCTCAGAGTGCCAACTGGATCTATGCCTCCAGAACCGGCGACGCCCTCGACTCCGATGATGTGAGCGAAGGAATCCAGCAGCACAATCGTTACTCACCATTCCAATGGCAACTCGGTGAAGCTCAGGGTGGCGCCAACGTCAATCCATTCGTCGCAGCAGCGGTCACAACAGGCGCAGACTCCCAAACAGCCAGCGCTACGAATTCGCAGCCGAACGCTACACCAACCGGCTCAAGCGATACTGGCTCATCGTCCGGCAGCGCTTCTGATTCCGGCGACAATGACTCTTCCTCTTCGTCTTCCGGCTCCGCGACATTTTCCAACACGCTCGGACCATTCGGAGGTGATTCTGCATACGGAGACCGACTCACCACTGCACATGGAAGTCTCGCATCAATCGCATTCGTGGCACTATTCCCAACAGGCGCGATCCTCATCCGACTTGCGAACTTCACTGGTCTCGTTTGGCTTCACGCTGCGATTCAAGCCGTGGGCTATCTGGTTTTCATCGCCGCCTTTGGACTGGGAGTGTACATTGCTACTCAACTGAACGAGATCGGAACCTACCATCCGATCATCGGCATCGTTCTGTTCGTCATCCTCTTCACTCAGCCTGTGACCGGCCTGTTGCATCACCGATTGTTCAAATCGCGAGGAGGTCGAACGATGTTCACGTTTGTGCATTTGGGCATTGGACGAATTGCAATCATACTCGGCATCATCAACGGTGGTCTGGGTTTGATGCTTGCAGGGGCTGGAAGCTCGGCAAAGATTGCTTACGCTGTATGTGCGGCGGTTGTGGGCGTTGTTTATATTGCGTCCGCGGTGTTTGGAGAGACGAGGAGGAAGCAGGGACCTGTCAGCCCAGAGGCACAATTCAGCGAAGGGAAAGGCCATCGACAATTGAACAGTGTTGATGAGCAGAATCCCGGATTCGGTATGACCAATCTTTCGAAGGAGAGATGACCGGTTTCTAGCGCTGGGATAAAGCATTGTCTGCGGTTCCGATAAGTAAAGGAGATCAGTGACAAAGTGTGAACGTAGATGTTAGCTCAGTCAGAAGTCCAAGACGTTTAAGACGTTTGTGCAAGAAGTCAGTCGTTTCAGCTCCCTTCATCATGCATTCGCTATCTCTGCCGCTGTTGGTGCGACTGTGCATGCGCAATATGCATAGTTTCGTCTGCTGCTACTTCTTTCCCAGGGTCTGCACTTGGCTTTCACCTCAGCTGCATTTGCAACTTCTGTCTCTCGGGAAGGAATGCGATGATTCCTAATAGCAGCTGCAGTCTATCCTCGCCTTCTCGTTACTCGTCAACGCTCAGTGGTATCATATGTTGTGTCATGCCTTTCGAACTCGTGGAGGTGGGAGGGACCGCGTCTTCTAGAAGGTCTCTTCTTCGCCAGCAACTTCCGCATCTCCGTCCTGTGGAATTTCAAACCCCTCCTGTAGCACAAGTAAGCGTAACGCTCGTAGTTAGCATCATGTGGCCATGCACATACCTCAGTGGAATACAGAATTGTCTGTATTTGCTTGAGTATACTTCCATCATCCTCCTCGAGCGTAGGATCGGCTTCCATGGCCCCTTGGATGAGCAATTCGATGTCGCGAAGCTTGCTGAAGTAGAAGTCTCGCTCGCGCTCGAGACCTTGAACAGTTTCCATGAGCTCGGCATTCTTCTGTTGTAGAGCAGCAGTGGCAGCTCCACCGACAGCGCCCTGGCGACTACCAGCGCGAGGGCCACCCGCACCGAGCCCACCAGCAGGTTTTCGAGCGCCAGCCGAAGCGCCAGAAGTGCGTGAGCCACTTGGGGGAAGGGCTGGAGCGCCTCCGGCTGCTACACCCTTCCTCCTGCCGACAGCATCATAGTCGCCGCCAGGGTAGTATTGATCCCAGTATCGCTTCGTCCACTGCAGAAACTCGAGGTTGTCCTGCATCTTGCATTTCACCAACTGCTCGGTGGGTAGGGGTCGATCGACATGGTGTTTGCGGAAGGTGTTGCTGAGAATTTTGAAGTTCTCGAGATAGGCATATTCAGCGTTGACGTTGAACTTGACCCTGCTCATGGGCACATCGAGGAAGATCGAATCGTAGATTTGGCAATAGGCGGCTCTGAGGGGCTCGTCAGTACGGTTGACACAGGAGGATGGTCGTAGGCCCTACCCAGTGCCACACTGCTCGACTTTGGTGAGGTTGAGCTGTAACAGGCCGTTCACCCATGCCAGCAATTCTTGTCTGCGTCCATGTCAGCTACCCATCGCCGCCGCTGTCAACGGCGCTTGTATTGCCGATTGCTGGGATCGAGGACGCGGCAGCCTACCTGGATTCGCCCATGTTGGCGGTTGTCGATCGATGCGCACAGTCAGTCGGCGAGGGCGGGCGGAGAGCACGTGCGTGAGGGGTGGACAGGGAGCTGCGAATGTTGGGTCAAGATTAAAGAGGTGCAAGTGCTGGCGCATAAACAATCGTCTATGCTTGGCAGGCACGACAAACAGCGCCCCGCCATGATTCAGCGCCTCCTTCACTCCACCGCCCACCGCCTGCCGCGGAGGAGACGCTGTCCCGCCGAACTGCATCTAGCGGGCAAGGCCCTATGCCCAATGCACTGGCTTTCTATTCTTCAATGTTGTTCGCCATGATTATATTCGCGGAGGACACGCTGGACTCAACATATACATGTGATAAGAGGTAGGACCTCGCGTCTTGAGCGCCGAGGCTTCTTTTGTTCACGTCAACTTCCACCTTAACCATCTCTCCCAAACCACACTCCACCACCATGTCCAAGTCCGTACTCATTACCGGCTGCTCAAAAGGCGGCATAGGCCATGCACTGGCCCGCGAATTCAAGAAGCACGGCCTGCGCGTCTTTGCCACTGCCCGCAAAGCCGAAACCATTTCCGACCTCGCCGATCAAGGAATTGAGACGCTGTCTCTGGAAGTCACAGATCAAGACTCAATCGACGCTCTGAAGCATGAAGTTGAGAGCCGTACTGGAGGCCGACTGGACTACTTGGTCAACAATGCTGGACTGAACTGTACTGTTCCCGCGCTGGATGTCGAGCTCAAAGACATTCGATTGACCTTCGAGACGAATCTCTTCGCCGTCATTCGCATGTGCCAGGCATTCGCTCCACTTCTGATCAACGCCAAAGGGGCCATTGTACAAATTGGCTCGATTGCCGGTATCATGCCATACGTCTTCGGCAGTGTCTACAATGCTAGCAAAGCCGCTCTGCATTCTTACTCAAACACTTTGAGAGTCGAGCTAGAGCCTTTCGACGTCCGCGTTGTCACTGTTGTTACTGGAGGTGTAAGTGATGATCGCTGCCACCAGACACCACATTCTTCAATGCTACAGCTCGTTGTGTGCCCGAAAGCCTACTGCTGCCCACAATTCTGTTCCAGAATGTCGTCTTTGCGCGGACTGACGCTAATCGTCCCTGTAGGTCAAATCCAACATTGCCAGAACACATCGAACCTTGCCAGAAGATTCCATATATCTGCCACTAGCAAAAGAGTACAACGAGCGCCTAGTACACAGCCAGTCACAAGGCGTGCCAAACGAAGACTACGCGAGGCGTGTAGTATATCAACTCATCAACAAACCCAAGAGAGACCACATCTGGGAGGGTGGAAAGTCATGGCTCATATGGTGGGTGTCAAACTTCTTGCCGAGAAGAGTGATGGACCTCGTCATGAGCAGAATGTTCAAGTTGTGGAAGTTGAGGGGCACGTATCAGAAGAAGATCGCCTGACGGCGACTTTCAGCACATTTAGAGCGTCTGTATGGGGCTCTTGATTAAAGTAGTAGAGGAAAATGGCGACTGTACTAGGGTTTAATCTATCGTTGTTCATTCATGTTCATCCTTTCAATCTAGACATTATCATTTCCACGCCGTTTCGTGGCCTCAATTTGGGTATCCCGACGCCTTCGCTAAATTCACAAAAAGCAATCGTGCCAGCACATTCTGTTGAACCCTAGAACGCTGCAACCATCAGAAACGCTGCTCCTAGACAGAAAACCGATACAGCTAATTTTTCGCCAGCGCTTCCTGTCTGCTGTGGAGCCGCTATTACGGAGGACTGCCCAGATCTCTCCTCATCATCGCGCCCGCCACTAGAGCCAGGACTCGAAGTGGAGGTTACCAATGTGCTCCCTGCATCCGGTACTCCTGTTGGAACGTGCAGCCCCGTTGGAACATCCAACCCTGTCTGCGTGACATGCGTTCTGGGACTGAACAGTGTTGCATCTACCGTCATCGTAGGAGTGCTGCCCTCTTCGTTTCCCTGTCCTGGTCCAACCAGTGATTCCGCTGGTCGCTCGACATGGACACTTGGTGGCACAATGGTAATCGTCGTCTGTGGTGCCTCGAGTGTGGGGTGCGGGTTTTCGATATGCGGAGCTTTGGGAGAGTAAATGGGCTGATCGAGGCCAGTGCCGGTGCTCTCTATTCGAGGCGAATAATAAGTAGGATAAGACGTGTAGCATGAACAGCTTGGGGATGGAGCATCAGGCTTTTGTAAAGAGCCCTGAGAATGCATGGTTTGCACAATCTCCGCAGCTGGCAGACCTGTTGACGTGTTCGATGTTGAAGCATTATTTGAGACGGAGGGGTAGGCCCGTGGGGGATTATAGTCGATCACTGTGGCCGGGACAGGTAGAGGAGGAGTCTCTGGTTTCAGTCCTACAGGTCCGTCACAGCGGCAGACCAGTGTTGGCCCAGCTGCTTCTGTTATCGTCGGCTTTGGGGGAAGAAGGAGCGAGTCCTGCTTGTACATGGTTTGCACGATCGGCACGGGTCTGCACGAAGCGCATTCTCCCTCAGGCTGGCCCGCTGAGTTGTACTGAGATGTCATGGCTGGGGCCCCATCATAGCTTCCTCCGGATGGGTACAGCGCCGTTACCATTTTCCAGACTGTAGTCAATTCGATATACGCTGGGACATCGTCATCCACATATCCGTCTGGGTCGTGTTCGTTTGAATTCGTAGGTGTTGTCGCTAGGGTCGTCGAGGCTATTGTGGCCGTTACCGCGAACAAGAACGAATGAAACCTTGTCATGATATGCGATGACGAGCAAACGAGTGTGGTGTAGAGGCGTTCGTTTAACGAGTGGTGGCGTCTAGACGCGTCGGTCGCCTCGGAGGTTTCGTGTTTGAGCGCAAAACTTGTAGGTGGTGTGTAGCCTCAGGTCTGAAGACGAAAGGGTGGGCAGGAACTCGCTCGGCTTTAGACTGGCCAGGGCACTGGGACCGGTCTCTTGGACGATGCGGCGCGGATCCTACTGGGCAATGATGTGGCATGGCAGGCGTGCTATTTGGAGGAGCGCTCAGGAACGACCAGGTAATATCTGGTTAGCGACCAATGCTTAATGTCATGAGAGTTCGAGTGGCGCTGCCCAGAAATGCAACAGTGGCATCACAGCATGGAACGGTCATCGGTGCTCTGCAACTGGTTGTTCCTGTCGTCACAGTCTTTCACGTTGCGAATAATGCCAATATGTGTAGACAAGACTTGAACACTTCCTATAGGGAACGCCTTGTAGACCCACCTCATTTGGTCCCACGAGATATGGCATAAGTGACGATCAGCGTGATCCAGGATGTTCGCTGGCTCTGAGCGTCGCGTATCTGCGCAGAATGCACAAGCTGGTAAACACAAAGCCCATCTTCTCCTCGGCAGGGACGTGGAGTCTGTTCCAGGACGGAGATTCACCAGAGAAGCATGTAAAATGAACAGCTCGACTTCTGCTGCTGCTTGGGCGACTTCACTTGTAGCAGCATCATCGCACGGATGTCGTATCAGCCGTGATGATGCCTCAAAGGTATTTGTGACGAGCTGCTTTCCGTCGGAAAATGGTGTCAGCGTCGATCGTGCTGTCAGATCTCCACAAATCTGTCGACGGAGACCTCAGCTGAAAGGTTGGAGTAGAAGAGCGTCAGATCCTGCTAAAAGTGCAGCATGGCGGGACCAGCAGCATGCATCTACTGCGGCCCATTCTCATAATGTCGCTTGAGAATGAGGCCGCGACTGGGGCTTGGGTATCGCTCAAAGGAAGGTCATATGTCGAGAGAAGAGGGTGCATACAGAGCGCCACGAGACGTCAATCTGCATCTTCGCTGTTGTCTTCTTACACTGCTCAAATTCAGCGTTTTGGTGCTCGATGCACTCCGTCTCGTACAGCCCCTGCTGGCAACCTGGAGGCTGAATCTTTACTATTCTCGAGACATGGATGAAAGTTGCGAGCTGATCTCTGCGAGTCAGAAAGTTGACGCTGCCAATGTGCTTGCACACAGACCTGGTGGGCGCAGCGGACCGTCGGGTGAGCCGGCAGTGATCAGTGTTAGTGATCAGTGTTGGCAACGACCACGGCAGACGCGGCCGTTGCACATTGTGTTCTTCATGGCTGGCATTGCGGTCGATGGATGCACAGCGGAGTGTGCTGCACGATGGAGCTGCATAGAGCTGCAGCCGGCGCTGGCAGTGGCCGTCGCGGCGCAGCAGGAAGTGGCCATACAGGCGTCGAGGCAGGTCGACCTCGGCTCCATCGCAGACTCTCGGCGACGGTCTGCCTAGGCCCAGCGCGATGCGTGCGAATGCTCACGGCGCGTCAGACGCAAGCCGCGGGCGAAGCGACGATCATGGCCAGCTGCACTGACTAACTACTCCGTCGGCCTTCGTAACAGTTCTTCTACGTGATGTGTACCACTGCGTCTTGTGAGATTTGAGAGTCCAGCAAACAATCATGGCTCGTACGTGGACTGTCCCAACTGCTGCTGCCGTGCGAACTCTCCCAAGGCTGACATCCCAGCAGGACTCCCTCACATCCCCGTGTCGCTGCCTCGACTGACCGCAGGCACCGCCGTGCCGGCCGCTGCCATCGCCGCCTACCTCAATGGCCGCTACCAGATCACGACCGACATCTGGGCCATCACCAGCGCCATCTGGTACCAGATCTTCCTGAAGCGACTGGAGAAGCAAGACCGGGTCAATGTCTTCTACCGCTTTGAAGAGCTGGCGAAGACTCCAGGCCAGGCGGGCAAATTGTTCCTCGTAGTACCGAAAGATGAGAATGAACCCAATGCGCAGACCGAGTGGACATACGCCGAGGCGTACGAGCTGATCCTGAAGTATGCCGGGTGGTTGAAGGAGACACACGGCGTGAGGAAAGAGGAGATCATCGCTATGAACTTCATGAACAAGCCACAGTTCATTTGGGTGTGGTTTGCGCTCTGGTCTCTCGGAGCAATTCCAGCCTTTATCAACAGCAATCTGCGGGACAACGCCTTCATCCACTGCGCCAAGATCTCGACCACACGTCTTCTCATACTCGGTCCTGAGATCGCCGAGGAGGCCCTCACAGATGAGGCTGTTGCGGCCTTCAAGCCGGACAACAAAGGCCATGCAATCGACACAGTCATTCTCGATTCTGCAACGGAAGCTACGATCGCATCACTTACTCCATACCGCGCTCCTGATTGCGAGCGCTCCGGCGTGATTGTTGCCTCGACCTCCCTGCTCATCTACACTTCAGGCACCACCGGACTACCCAAGGCCGCAAACGTGGCATGGGGCAAGTCTCTCTCCGGCGTGAACTTCTTCCCAAAGCTGCTCGGCATGAAAGCAGATGATCGTTACTACACAGCCATGCCGTTGTACCATTCTTCGGCTTCGATACTGGGTGTCTGCCAAGTCCTAGGCCCGGGCAGCACTGTGATTGTGTCAAAGAAGTTTTCGCCACGGACTGTGATGAAACAAGCGACCGAGACCAACGCTACGATCATGCAATACATTGGTGAGATGTGCAGGTACTTGGTCTCCGGTCCTCCCACACCCTACGACAAGACGCACAAAGTCCGATTAGCGTTTGGTAACGGTATGCGACCGGATGTGTGGCAGCGCTTCAAGGACCGCTTCAACATCGGCACGATTGTGGAATTCTACGGCGCCACCGAAGGTCCTGGTGCATCATTTGTATACTCCAACAATGGATTCTTGCGAGGTGCTATCGGCAAGTCTGGCGTGATCTCAAGCACACTGTTTGGAGGCAACCAGGCTCTCTTGAAGCACGACCACGAGACTGACATGCCGTATCGGAACCCCAAAACTGGCTTCTGCGAGAAGGTCGCCACCAATGAACCAGGCGAGCTCTGCTACTGGCTGGACCCGGAGAATGTTAGCGATAAGTTCCAGGGCTACCTCGGAAACGACAAGGCGAACGGGTCCAAAATCATTCGCAATGTTTTCAAGAAGGGTGATGTATACTACCGATCAGGAGACTTGCAAAGAAAAGATAGCGATGGCAGGTGGTGGTTTGTGGACCGCATTGGTATGCAAACATCTTTCCTCTTCCTCACTCACAGCATTCACTGACATGATCGAAACAGGTGATACATACAGATGGAAAGGCGAAAACGTTTCTACCGCTGAAGTTTCCGAAGCGCTCGGTACTCATGCGGCTCTTCAAGAAGCCAACGTCTACGGTGTACAACTTCCCAACCACGATGGACGTGCGGGCTGTGCAGCGATCGGTCTATCCGAAGGCCAGAAATTCGACGATAACCTTGGAGCAGAACTTGCTGCTCACGTCCGAAGGCGTCTGCCCAGATATGCTGTACCCTTGTTCTTGCGACTGATGAAGGAGTTTGAAGTGACAGGCACGATGAAGCATCAGAAAGTATCGCTGAGAAACCAGGGTGTGGACCCCAGTAAAACGGAATCGGACGAGTTGTATTGGTTGCCTCCTGGAAGTGATAAATACACAAGATTTACAGAGGGAGATTGGAAGAAGATTGCTGGTGGTCAAGCGAAGCTTTAAGCATTGTAGCCAGTGGGATACGACGCAGGACAGATTTTGACTGTAGCATTTAGATACCATTTATTTCGCGACCTTGTGAATTGCAACGTAGAGGATGCACGGCATTACAGCAAATAAACGTTGACTGCTACCCTCGTGAGATAAATACGCGACAAAAGGTACATTGTGATTCAATTTCTCGTTTTATACAGCTTCGGGTAATGACTTTGGAAGGCCACACTACATAAAGTCACTAGCTCCCTTCCTTCTTTGTCCAGGCCCACTGCCAGCAACAAGATTCCTTCGACTAGGATGGATATGAGACTGATCCTCTTCGACATTGGCTTCTGGCTTTCTCGGCGGAGGGGCTTTGCGAGGAGGAGGCGATCGAGAAGACTCTGGGCTGCTCGTGTTCCTCCTTCGCTTCGCAGGCGGGCTGCGTCTTCGCGATGGTGGAGACCTAGATTCGTAGCTTGCGCTCCTGCCCCGCTTTGGTCGAGGAGAGCGGGATCTCGAATCTGCGCGGCCTGCCTTTCGTCGTGGTGGCGGACTTGGGGAACGGCTTGCTGTGCGGTCTCTGCGACGTGAAAGAGAGCGTGATCTGGAGCGTGCACGGCCTTTGCCGTTGGCTTTGCGTGGAGGAGAACGGGAACGTGAGACCGAGTCTCGTCTGGCCCGTGGTGGTGTGCGCGAACGCGAGACTGAACGATCACTGTAGCTGTCTCTGCGTCCGCGAGGAGATCTTCTTCTCCTGGGAGAAGGCGAACGAGACGTCTTTCTGCCATTCTTCTTTGGCGTTGGGGAGCGGGAGTAGCTTCGGTCCCGCCCACGCCTCGGCGGCGTACGCGATCTCGAACGTGACCGCGAATCTGATCGTGAAGAGTAGCTGGAATAGCTGGAATAGCTGCTGACACTCTCGCTCCGTCCTCTGCTTGGGGTTGGACTCTTTGCTGGCAGCGGCGCTGGCGCAGGCTTTGGCATATTCTTCAGCCATTCTCGCATGCCCTCTGTGAGCGGTCCCTTGCCAATCGCAGTGAAGAAATTGATGCTGAATCGAGTGTTCTTCGGATCGTCCGTTGGGAACATGCCAGTCAAGGCTGTCTGCAAATCGTCGCCCTTGAAGCGTTCCACCAACTTCTTCATGCCCATGCCCGCCTCGAGCTCCTCGATGAGAATCTTGACAAAGATGCGACTCGAACTTGTGGTGTCTTCTTCATTCAGCTTCACAACGTGGAATACGGTCCAATCGATCGCATCGGAAGACAACAGATAGCCAAAGAATTGCGCGATGATGCGTAGTCGATTGGTCTCAAATCGGTGGATCGTCTCGTAGTACTTCATGAACTGATCTTGGAACAGGTCCTTCCAGAGCCGGTTCAGCTTGCAGAAACGCTCACCAATGAGACCGAAGAACTTGTTGAAAGTGCGCTCCTGACTGCAACATTCGATGATCATGGAGGGCAGTTCGTCTTCTCGGCCGGCCGGCAAGTTGATCCTCATGAGCTTGTGGCAAGCTTCTTCAAAGGTACCAGACGACATAATCGTCAGGTAGATGGAACGACGGAGATTGACCAGATCGGTATTGGACTGATCCTTGATTTCCATCGCCCTCTCCTCCGCATCGTTCTCGTCCTCATCACTGGATTCTTCATCGCTGTCCTCCGCCTCGTCCTCGTCGCTGTCCTCAGCCTCGCCAAGAATTTCGGCCTTCAGCTTCTTGTATGCCTCTTCATTCGCTTCGTACTCGGCGTCAAATTTGAATATGTTCAATCCGTCTTCTGTTTTCAACTTCTCATCATCCAACGATGGTCGATGCGTAATTTGGTCTTCCTCTTCTACCAGATCTAACTCTTCCCTCACCGCTTGATGGTCCTTGTACTTGTCCTTCCGGATCTGGAACAGGACCTCGATCATGTACTGTACTCGCTTATCGATGTCCGCTTCATGCAGGATGCCTCGGAACTGATCGTAAACTGCCAGTGCTATAGAGGAGTTCATCTCCTCGATGTGCTGACCCACTTCTTTCATCAAGCCAACAGCAATCTCAACACTATCATCCGTCGGCTTGTGGAGAAGGAGCAACAGCATTTGGGCTGCAAGCATCTCATGCGCGGCCTGCTGATTGATCAAGTGTGCAATGAATGTGGTGCTGCTGTGGCATACACTCTTGTCGTTCCTCTTGTACGCTTTGCGGAACTGGATGATCAGTCTGTTGATCAACAGCTCGCCAACTTGTGGCAGCTTGGTGTTCACAATGGCGACCATCGCCGCGTAGATCGGAGTGAAAGGCAGACTGGCTGCTTGCGCCTTCATGATACTTCGGCAGAACAGACCACGCCCTCGGACCAGATTCTCATTGAAGAGCTCCGGCACAATGTGTTTGATGTTCGAGACGTTGACCTTGTTGATCAGGCCGTTGATCGATTTCTTCAGCGCCTCCCATGCCATACGCTGATACTCTTTCGAAGTCTTGTCGGTGATCTGGGCCTGCAATGCCTTCAGCCGAGCGGGAGGTATGTATGTGCCGCCAGATCGCATGTTCAGCAGTTTCTCATATTCTGCCTTCGCTGCCGCCTGCTTCTCCTCGTCCGTAAGTGGTTTTGCCGGAGCTTCATCTTCTTTTTGTCGCATTTCGAGTTGTCGTGCTCTCTCCTTCGCTCGCGCGCGGTCGACATCGCGGGGCAGCGGACCATGGTTTCGTGAAGGCGGGGATCTCGAGTTCGAGCGGCGTCGTAGTGCTGGCGCGTCTCGTTGCGGTGAAGGCGATCGTGATATGGAGCTGCGTTTTCGCGAGCTGCCTTCTGCCGCCGCGCTGGCCTCACCAGGTTGCGGCGTCGGTAGCCGGACCGCAGACTCGACGGCGGCCATGTTACGAACCGAACAAGTCTGATTGTTGAAGCGTGGCCGATGCACACGCGTAGAGCATCGGCTCAAGTCATGTGTACTGCAGAGTACCAGCCGTCGTGAAAAGCGGACGAAGTTTGGAGCCGTTCACGCTAGCAACCTGAGTCATGTCACATGCCAAGATACCGCATAACATGAATAAAAATATGTACATGGAAGCTGGCGACCTCTATCAACTAACTATCAACGCTCGACCGCATGGACACGCTCAGCTGAGCTTCTTCAATTGAGTCTCAAGCTCGTTCTCAGTCCAGTCCCACAATTCCTTCGCCAACTGCGGCTTCTGCGCATGCCAAAAGCTTCCTCCGCTCTTAATGCCAACCGGCGTCCAGTAGTAACTGCTTCCGACCTCTTTCTTGTCTGCTGTAGCGGCCCACAGTTCATTCTTCGCCCCTCCTGGCACGTCGAGTGTGAGGGGCTTGATCAGTGGCAGACCAAACCGGGCAAAGATGCTCGACTGTTTTTGGCTAGCGTACAAATCTGTTAAGATCACTCCCGGATGGACTGAAGTTGCCGTGATTTGTGGGTAGCGACGCTGCAATTCTCGCGCGTGAAGCAAGTTCGAGAGCTTTGACTGACCGTACCGCCGGAGGGTCGCATAGGACTCCAAGGCATCCTGGTCGTAAATAATACCGGGCGCTATCATGTGGCCTATCGAGGACACGTTGACAATTCGTACATCAGAGCCAGGCTGATCGGCAGTCTTGAGAAGTGTCGGGAGCAAGAGCTTGGTGAGAAGCGCGTGGCCAATGTGGTTTGTGCCAAACTGGATCTCGTAGCCATCCTTTGTCTTGGAATATGGAACTGCCATGATGCCAGCATTGCTAGATGCGTGTCAGAATTCCAAACACATTTTGCGGCGCCATGAAGACGTACTTGATCAAAATATCAAGGCGATCGGAGCGAGCCTTGAACTCCTCCGCTGCATCTTTGACCGAAGCAAGAGATGTCAGATCAAGCTTGATGTAGGAGATTTTGGCGTTGGGCACGCGCGTCTTGATGTCCGCAATGGCATCTTCCGCTTTCGACTGCGTTCTTGCGGCCAGGAAAATTTCTTGTGGATTGTGCTTTGCGAGCTGCAAGACGGCCTCTTTGCCGAGACCAATGTTTCCTTGTCCTTGTCAGATCGCGTATTTTGCTCGTAACGCGGTCCAAACTCACCGCCCGTGATCAGGATCACTTTCCCGGAGAGATCAGGTATGTCCTTTTCAGGTGTAAAGCTCTTGCCGAAGAACCAGTCGAACATGGTGTTTGCTGTATGAAAATTTGAGTGCTGACACGAGTAGCGATGGCCGATTGCTCTTTCTTATTCAACTGTGTATGAGGGCTTGTGTTGCGTGATCGAGTGATGATATGGCATCCGAGGACGTTCGTTCTCTACATGTATGCTATCAGAGACGCCACGCTGTCGCTGTCGGACGAACCTCCTCCTAGCGGATCCCACACACTTACGGCCGCACTGCTTGAGACGGTTCAAATATTTAAAGTTTGGGTGCAGATCATCATACAGACGCCTTAACGCCTCAAGAATTTGTCGCCATGCCATCTCTCTGTTCCTGTGCCTACATGATGGCGCACAGCCACGAGACGTCTGGACTCGATTATTTGCGTGATACTACAGTGTAATCTGTCTATAGCGATCTTCCGGGTAACGATATCTCGTTATATCGATACGCTTTCTTGCCCACCATGGTTTTTGGGTGGGCGGAGCGATATATCGATATCGTTCTTAGTCGGGGAGTGCGCACGGCCCTTGGCAGCAGTAATATCGTTGTCGGAGGGCCTGCCGACTAGACTTGGCAGTCGGATTTACTGTCGGAGCGCCGGATGATACCTGTTTGGCTCATGACCAATCGAAAAATGCCCTTGACCAAGGGTCACATGACCACTTTTGGTAACGATTCCTCTTTATTACGATACGGAGGTCTGCCCACCGAGGTATCGTTATAAACAGATTACACTGTAGGAGATAGCCGTATTCCATCGGCCGACAGCTTACCTGCAAGTCGGTCAGTCCCTCTCTTGTCTTCGGCCGGCAACCAGCATGAACGCAACGCATTCACATGCCCATGCGCCACGTTCTGGAAAAGCCGAGTGAATCTCTTGGTGAATAGTAGCTGCCTGTAGACCTGCGGTACGTCGTCACGAAGTACGGTGCAGTCAAGGGGTGAATAATCCCTCCTAGCGCCGGCTCCGAACCTGCTCTCCCACGTCCGCGGCGTGGTTGTGTGCTTGTTGCATGCGTGCGCATTCCTTGGCCGCAGCAGCAGCCCACAAAACGTGCCGAGTCCGACGGACGTGAACGACCGTTGAGCGACGGACAACAGCAGCTGCCAATCTGGCCAGCCTTTGAGCGTTACTCTTGCCCTTACACGCTAGTCGCTTTCGTGCCGGGGCCAGGAGATGCATGTGTCCACGCACTGTCCCTCTCTGCCATCACCCTCGCCATGAGCACGCCTGCGACCCGGCATCGTCTCGTCCGTCGAGCCGGCTCACTCGCGCTGCCCGGCCATGTCCATTGACGTTGACCTCGACCACGCTGCCACCGCCCGACCCTCGCCCGCCGCCGATGTGAGCTTTGCTGCCGCCGAATCTCGCCATGGGGAGTCGAGTTCCCGCGCTCAGTCGCGCAGCTCCAGCGCCCGAGGGAGCTCCCACAGCTTCCCTGACAAGTTTCGAGGATCAAGTGAGACGAGGTCCAGCACTGCCGAGGCCACGTCGAACCAGGCCGATAGCATAGGCCAGAGCAAAATACCACAACGGGTCAGGAAGCCTGGTGGGTTCTTGCTAGGCTCAGTACTCAGCAACGGACACGTCAGAGCCTCCGACCACGCCCCTGGGCTGAGCAGCAAGCGAGCATCCCGGAGTCACAACAATGGGCACATCCAGCTCGATAAGCCACGAAATGCGGCCGCACGCATCTCGGGAGAGTCATCCCATGGAAGTTCACCACTTTCACGGCAGCTCTCAAGCGAGCGGTCTACGAAGGCTGGCTCTGGCAAGCTGCCAGAGGCCCGACCCCCTGCAATGGATCCAGCGCAGCTGGTGCAGATGGCACTCAACCTGAGCGAGAGTCGAAAACGCCATTCCACCAGCGCCTTACCAGTGCCAATCACTCCTGCGGGGAGCAGGAGGGTAGTCTCTGCGATGGACTCGGGCTATGGAACCGTGCGGTCAGCGTCATCGGCGGGCAAGAGGGCCAGCTACTCGAACGAGAGTCGGATACCGACACCTGTGTCACATAGGCACAGTCCACACCGAGAGGAACTACTCGAAAGTCCTATCGACTTGGGGCGGAATATTGTGCACACTTTCTCGCCAGCTACCCTGTTCCGGACAGAAAAGGCGCGCAGATACTTCGAGCTTGCCAGCGAGCACAGGCGCCTCCTAGAAAATCTACCACCACTGCGGCCGGATGCCACTGCGCCTGGCAACTATAGCACGCAGGCTACAAGCAGCCCGGGAAGCGCCCACTATCACATGACCAGAATCACATCATCGGAAAGCGTGCATAAGCACAAGCTTGGGAGGCAGTACAACCCTCTTCAAGCTTTGCGCAATCGTCGTATACGCAATCGCCAGCGCCGACCACTGACTGCACCGACAGAAACATTTCAGGAGACCGACCGAATCCGGCGTTGGATCGATGGAGTTGAAGCTGCGGCGAAGAACAGCTCTTTCAGACCAGGTGAAGATCAGGTCCGACTGCCGCCATTCTCTGGGGAGCTTGAGGCGGACCCCAACGATCGCCCGGATACTGCCCGCGGTCACCGCCGGACTGACACCACGTCCTCCGTTATAGTAAGACCAGAAAATGGATGGATGATCGAGCCGGCGGAGCTCCTTGCAGATACGTACTGGGTTGAGAAGCATGATAACAAGACCCTAATCGAAGACCGAAATGGCCATCGACTTTTTCCAGCAAGGACTGCAACCAGCTTGGAGGCGCCGCGACGTAGTAAAGACATCACGCGACGCAGCATGGAAGTCGGAAAGCTGCAGGATCACAATGGAAACCACCGTGATGACTCCGATGCTTCTGAAAGTGAAGAGCAGCACCGAGCGAAGCACAAGTCTAAGCATATCCTGCCATTACCGCGTCTTGGTCGCGGCCACGTCAACCGATCAGGAAGCGTCTCGAGCATTTCTAGTGACGAAGGACGCAGACCACCAGCGTTACGCTTTGGTCATGATGAGGGGGGCGATGAGAACATTGGACCTCTGGAACGGCATATGCGCGAAATGATTGCCAAAGACGAGAAGGGCGAGTTGTCTTCACCAGAGCTCTTGTCGCCGGACCACTGGGACACACAAAACACCAGCTTTCCGACAATGCGCACTGGTGGAAGCAATTCACGTCACGAGATTAATGCAGCAAGCAAAGGGAGACTTTCCGTCGATACTCAACGACACCAGCGTTCCACTTCTGACGATAGCAAAGGCTCTATGGAACGCAATCTACCTTCCATGAACGAGATGATCGCGGACAGCCCGTCTTCTCCCGTCGTGCCGGATTTCTCGCGTCAAAGCACTTCAGAATCGACTTTCAGCAAGCAGGCGTCACCCGTGAAACACAAATCGAAGGGCTTGAAACTTCCCCTTCTGCACTCGCGTAGCAAAAGTAAGGAACGCAATCACATCGAAGCAACTGACTTCGCCAGCAATACGGGCGCTCCCTTGTCGCCGGTCTTGAGCGCTGATTCTGGCACCGGAGGGCCCCGGTCTAGCATCGAATCGGCGCGACCAGCTCAATTCAGACACCACAAGACGTCTGACAGCATAGACAGTGAGCTACTTCAGACGTACACGAACACGACGACTACCGCCTCGTCCACGAAAGGATCCAAGACTGCCTCGAATCGCTTCTTCAAAGGTGGTCGAGTGCGCGATATTGTACGCAACGAGAGCTCGCGCTTCGGTGATAGGTTCCGTGCCAGCCGTGAAGGTGTCAATGCTGAATCGTCTGTGCCACAGTCAGATGCCTCCGATGGCGATGTGGATCACGCTCTGCTGCGCAAACGAAACGACGAAGATAATGTCCTCGATGATGGCATCAGTCCGCGCGCGTCTCTTGAACGTCCGAGGCCCAAAGCGAAGTATTTCACTTCGGGTCTGCCATCCTTCAGGTCCCCAGCTGCTCGCGATAGAGCAGCCCCGACAAGTCCCTTGTCGGAGGATAGTAACCCGTTTGACAAGCTGCACGCGTTGTCGCGGTCTCGGCAGCAAGAGTTGCCAAAGATCAACCTCCCGGATGACGGAAACGTGTCGGAACCTGAGTTGTCTCCAAATAAAGCTCAGAAAGGCTTGACTTGGGCTGAAACTTACAAGCGCAGAAGGTCGGTCTCACAAAATGATTTGACGCTTGTCGAAACAGATTCGCGCCTTTCGAACATGAAAATCAGGAATGGCCAGGCAGGCGGCTCTGGTAAGAGGCACTGGAGCATCTCCGACAACGCGCAGCGTGGGCAGATGCAGAACAGCAGTGCAGATGATGAATTGCCGAGTCGAGTGACAGCGAGAGATATCGCTCGAGTGCGGGCGCTGTTGCTGGCTTCGGGCATCAAGGCCCAGGAAATATGCCATATGGCTAATTCCACCCGCGAACGTCCGCTGCCTATCATTGTCAAGGCCGCAGAAGTAGCGGGACATACTATCGAACCAATGACTCGAAAAGAAGAGAACGTTGCAGCCGGCCAGTGGCTTTGTGGCACCGTCGACGGCACGATTGTCGATTTGGAGAAACTGCTCCAGCGTTTCCAGGGGCAGGTGGTGAAAGACTTGAGCGTGCGTCTGGAGGCGCTTTCGCATAAAGCGGGAGATCAACTCACAAAGCGTGTGCACGAAACTTCGGACGAAGCAGATGCATTCAACGTGGAGCTCACCACGAGGATGCCGCAAGACATCAAGCGCATGGACAACACTATTGACAGCATGTTCCGAGCGCGCAGGAAAAACTTCAGGCTCCTTATCAACGTGAGCTCGAAGCTTTTTGAGTGGCTTCTACTCGGCATCATGTGGTCAATTTGGCTGATCGTGGTTGTGGTCAACAGCTTGAAGAAAGTCATTCTGGCCTTGTTCAGGTTCTTGAAGTGGCTGACATGGTTTTGAACAAGACACTTTACTAGACTTTATAATATTCTGTGATACCCTAAGAGGCTTGTAGAAAGCGAGGCGCTTTGGACAGTTTTCAGTAGAAAGCGAGGAGTTTTGGATGGGCACTTGATATATAATCGGACATAGCAGACGAATGTTCATATGTTATTGGTGTGGAGATCGGGGACATGCGTACTTGCCTCCAAACGTCGGCGGGGCTGGAGTGAAGTGGCCGACTTCCGCGATGGATGATGTCGCCTGTCAACAAACCTTCTGCCGATAACTTCTCACTTCCATCGCCGCTCGCCACCACCACCCCGTCACAATCTCCAATCTCATACGTCGCGACTCGAATCAGCCTACAGTCCTGCAGCTCAAACCCAGGCTAGAACGACATACGACGACAAGATGGCGGAAATACCTATAAAGGTCAAGCATCAAGGCAAGACCCACGATCTGGAGGTCGACGTCGAGAATGGCACAGGCGAGGACCTGAAGCTGCAGCTTTATTCGCTCACTGGCGTGGAGCCCGACTACCAAAAGATCATCGCGAAGAAAATGGTCAAAGACGATACTCCGCTCAAGTCGCTAGGTCTGAAGCCAGGACAAACAATCACACTCATCGGCAATCCATCCGACAAGATTGTGACAGACGCGCCAACAGAAAAGATCAAATTCGCAGAAGACATGACGGAGGCGGAGCTGGCACAACAGGAGGGCGCGATACCAGCTGGGCTTCAGAATATGGGCAATACTTGCTACGCCAACGCCACGCTGCAAACACTCCGTGCCATGCCAGAGCTTGTTGAGGAATTGCGAGGATATAAACCAGCTGCGCCTACTGCCGGTCCATCATCATCGCTCTTCTCTGCCGAGCAGCTTGCGCAGCACGGGTTAGGTGGCTTGAGCGGCGGCTCAGACTTGACTTCTGCACTGGGTGATCTCTTCCAGCAGATGAACGAGACACAGCAAGGCTTTCCGCCCTTGATGTTCCTGACAGCACTGCGTCAGAAGCATCCTCAGTTCGCAGAGAGAGCCAAAAATGGGCATGGCTACGCCCAGCAAGATGCGGAAGAAGTCTGGTCGCAGTTGGTGCAGAACTTGAGAGATACTCTCAAGCTCAAGGATGACCCGAACGGTTTCAAGACTTGGGTGGACAAGTATATGGGAGGCAAATTTGAGGTCACGACAACTTGTAAAGAGGCACCAGAGGAGGAAGCAGTCACTAACACTGAAGACTTCAACGACTTGAAGTGCAACATCAACGTCGAAGTCAACCACATGCGGGAAGGTATCAGCATCGCTCTTAACGAAGAGCTCGAGAAGAACTCGGAGAGCCTTGGACGCACTGCAATCTACGCACGCCAGTCCAAGATCGCACGACTGCCCAAGTACCTGCCCATTCACTTTGTACGATTCTTCTGGCGGAAGGATACCGGCAAGAAGGCCAAGATCCTACGAAAAGTCACCTTCCAGCATGAGATCGACGTCACTGAGTTCTGCACAGATGAGCTTCGCAAGAAGCTCATTCCTGTCCGCGATCGCATTCGGGAGGTACGCAAGGAGGAAGAGGATGTCGAGCGAGCCAAGAAGCGTCAAAAGCGAATCAATCAGCAAATCGAAGATGCCTCCAAGGACGCGAAGGTGCGTGGCGACGAGCCACTGCAGAAGAAGCTTCAGAAGGAAAAGGAGCGCGAGACGAAGGCAACAGGCCCTGACACAGAAAGCGACTTGGCCAAGCAGAAGGCCGCCAACGGCTCGCAGGATACCGCTATGGGTGGCACAGAAGAGGGTGTCTACAAGACCGATGATCAGATCGAGCAGGAACGCGCAGCGTCTATCCTCGCGTCAAAGAAGGAACTTCTCTCGCTCGTGCACCCGGATATGGCGCAAGACCCAGCAGCAAATCAAACTGGGCTCTACGAGCTGCGAGGCGTAGTCACGCACCAAGGCTCTTCTGCAGATTCCGGACACTACACTGCCTACGTGAAGAAATCTGCTGCCCCTGGCAAAGCCGAAGACGGGAAGTGGTGGTGGTTCAACGATGACAAGGTGCAGGAAGTGGACAGTGAGAAGATCGAAACACTCTCCGGTGGTGGTGAGACGCACAGTGCGTTGATTCTGCTGTACCGAGCTGTACCGCTGCCAGAAGTTTGAAGAGGACGGGTCGCTGTTCTTGCTACGTTTGATCATGACGGGGAGCATAATGCATCGATGAACTTGAGACGATAGAATTATGTTGAACGAGGAAATGCTGCGCAAGCGCAATGCAAACGATAGCTCGCAGCCAATTTGCATTTCCTAATGTCAAGCCGCGTTTCGAGCGGGCAACGCACTGAACGACTTCCTCTTAATATTGAAGAGGTTCTTCAGTTTCCTCATCCTACTTTCGCGTTCCTTGTCCTGTTTCGCCACTTCCTCCCTCGTCAAAGTTGGTGCTTCTGTTGACGAATCGTCTCCTTCCTGATCCTGCTCGCTCGCGCCCACGGTTGGCAGAGGCTCGTGCGATCGCCGCCTATGATCTCTGCAGGCTGTTGCTACCACTCTATGCAAGATTTCAGCAGCATTCAGTCCTGCCAAACTGCCTGTCGCTTTCTGCATTTCAGCATTGCGCCACGGACAGTGGTCGCGATGCATCTCAACAAGGTCCACGCTCGCGTCATCTGCTTCGTCATCGGTCGTTGAAGGTCGCCGGCGTGAAGCAATGTATTCTGGCTGATACATCCATAGTCCAACACGTTGAAAGCAAGCATCGCAGTACAATAGGTCATTACCAGATTCGGGAGCGCCTCGCCAGCCGTGCAGCGCTATTTGAAGGGCTTTGACTGAGCAGGGATGTGTGATGTCTGCAGGGTCGACGATGTCTTTAGGGAGCTCTTTCAAAAGTTTCTCCGGCGGGGATGTTGATTCGAGCGCTTTGGTTCTGATTTTATCGATGGAGCTACTCATTCGTAATAGACTTCGGAAGCGCTGGGATAGCTCGGGCTGCCAGACTGAGGATCGGACAACAGGTAGGCGGTAAATGTCGTCTTTGCAGCCGGCTTTGTACCACATGCAGGAACTGGAGTGGCCATTGATGATTTCGTCCTTGTACCGCTCTGCTAGAGCTTCTTCCAGAGCAGCGGCAATCTCGTCTTCGTCCTCGTCTACTTCATCGTTCGGCTTGTTCTCGTCTTCATTTTGCGATGGGCGTGGCGTTGTGTCCAGGCTGACGACCACTCGTTTCTCGCACCCTCCTCGACACGCGACCGTGTTCACATCGACACAAACCCAACCCCTCTTCGCCCATTCCACCTCACTGATAGGATCCGGCTTGGGATGCCACGTGCTCACGCTGCTATACGTCTTCAGCCGGGCAAGGAAAGTCTCCTGCGACCAGGGAGAGTAATTGGGAAGTGCTTTGGGTTCAACGCTGCTCTTGGGCTGCAGCTTCAACGGCGACGGGTGTGAGTGAGATGAGACGGACGTGTTGGCAGTGATATCGTTCAAGGATGTCGTCGAGGTCGAGTGACGAAGCCTCTTGCGAGCTCGTTCTCGGGCATCGTCAAAGGCGGCGGCTGCAGCTGAGCTCCGCTTGTTGTTGGCGGTGGATGCGGCATCGAGTGAAGCTGCCGCGGGCGTAGGGTTGGTCAGCGCATCGAGGGCTTTGTAGAATTTGCGCTTGGTGGTGGCAATGGCTTCGGGCATGGTGCTGCGTGTGTACGAGCGAGCGACTGCCAGCCAATGTTACAGAGTGTTGATGTTCTTGGACTTGGACCGTGAGCATGGATAAGATAAGCTTCCAAACAAAGACGCGCCAGCACGTGCGCCGGAAAAGCATGGCGGATGATTCAGCAATAAGCTCGCTGACGGTATCCATCTTCGGCTTGGGGCTTAGGAGCACGATCCAACAACGCGCCAGCGCATCCTGCCTAGCACGAGTGTAACGGCATTTTATTACTACTGCGCTCTGTCGACTTCCGAATTATGGCTTGACTCACTGCAGCTGCAATCCTTCTGAGGCACTAGCGGCCAAGCATGTGCAATTGTGGAAGGAATACATGACGTCCAGACAGGCGTCCCATGCCACTCTAGGCTCCGCCAACGACAACACCTCACAATTGATGCCGGGACCAGGACCAGATAATCGATGAACATGGAGCCTTCGCCCGCCTCCACCCACGCTAGCGACGGCGCCCACATCAAGCTCGCTTGCCAAGCCTGTAGGGTCTCTACAAGCGCGATGCAGACATATGCTGACCTGGACACAAGGTCAAAAGAAAAAAATCAAGTGCGATAGACACTTCCCATGCGGCCAGTGTTCCAGGTCCAGCTTGGCCTGCGTGCCATCACAACGGAAGCCAAGGACAAGACATGCTGGCAAGCGAGCTGTGGATTCAGAGTTGCGAAGCCGCATTTCAAAATTGGAGAGTCTTGTGGAAACACTGAGCGGCGAAGTCGGTGTACCAGGAACGAGTCCCAATGATCAAGAGGACGATGAGCCCGAAGGCGCAGAACCCCAGATAAATTCACTCACGCCACCCAAAGTCTCCAAGTTTCTTGGTACTCCGTTCTGGGCAACGCTCACCAACGAAGTACAAGCACTTCGTGAGGCGCTGGAGGAGGAAGACGAAGAGGAAGAAAGTCCCTACTCAGAGCCTACCCCTCTCGAAGCACGGCCGACGGATGCTGCATCGTCAGCAGATCTGCTTATATGCCCTCCAGGTTCCATTTTTGTAATGCCAGGAGCACTACTTGAGCCTTCAGTCGACACACAGAGCCAGCTCTACAACATCTTCTTCGCCAACATTGATCCAGTGTTCAAGTTATTGCATCGCCCAACCGTACTACCATTTTTGAACTTTGGCAACGACTATCTAGGGCTGAATGCTCAGGCACCGCCGAATAGGGCATTGAAAGCCGCAATATGGTTCGCAAGTGTGACATCTTTGCGAGATGAAGACTGCTATGGCCGGTTTGGAGCCACTCGATCTGATCTCTTAGCACAATTTCGAAGACATTGTGACGTGGCTCTGGCACAAGCCGATTTCATCAACACGTCCGATTTGGCGACACTTCAGGCAGCTGTGCTGTACGTTGCCGCCGCTAGACAGACCGATCCCAGCAGGCGGCCGTGGACACTGACAGCGCTCATAATTCGCATCGCTCAAGGCATGGGACTTCAACACGAGGTTCCCAACACCACCACGACGCCTTACGAAAGGGAACAACGTCGTCGTCTCTGGCACAATATTCGCGTTCTCGATGCGTTCTCGTCCATCGATCGAGGCACGGAAATTCTGTTGCCCCTGACAGCCTTCACCATTCCGCCGCCGACCAACGTGAACGACGAAGATTTCGACCCGCAGTCGACGGTCATTACACCCCGCGAAGAAGGGCTCACCGACATGACGTTCACTGCAATGTGCGACAAAGCTACAACTCTGAATATTGCGTTGCTATCTCCGGGGCATGATACATGGCAGCGCCGCTTTGAGTCTACTCAAGCTTTCAGCAAGGATATCAACGAAAAGTGTCTCCGTTTCTGCGATCGATCACGGCCATATGATCGATTCTTGCATGCGGTCGGCCACTCCATGATAACATCGAGCATTCTTCGTGCGGTCAGACCAATGCAGAAGCTTACTGGTAGTGTCCCACCGCGAGTGGATAGCCCGTTCGTACTGCAGCTTGCCGTCAATACGCTGAAGGCTGGCGAGATGATCTACGAAGATCCCGAAGCAGAGGGCTGGAGATGGATCTTCTGGGTACAATGGCATGCTCTGGCTGTCGCATTGGCCGGTCTTTGCTCTGTCCGAGATACAGAATTGGCTCGCACTGCTTGGGCGCTGGTTGACAAATCTTACGACCGTAATTCCAGCGCAGTAGCTGATACCAGAAATGGCATGCTGTGGAGACCCATCGAGAAACTCTATAGGAAAGCTCAGGCTTTCCGCGATGGCACTGGAAGTACGCCAGCTAGCGACACCAGTAGTCCGCCGACAAAGAACATGGCCGGTCTTGAGCTGGCTAATCGCCAAGGTTCGCTGGACGCTCGATCATCCATCCAGCTCAACAACGGCGCAGCACCGCATCTCGCGCAGCCCCCTATCCCGTCTACTCATGGTCTACACCAAACAGCGAAACCTGCTGGTCAATGGCTAATAGAGCCATCAGTGGACTTTTCTCTCGACCCTATGAACAATCTCCCGACTGAGATGCCCGGCTTCAACAATGGAGACATGTCCTGGGACTGGGAAAGGATCATGGAAGACGTGTCGAACATGCCCACATCGATCGGCTTCAACGAGGCGGACCTCATTTCTCAAGATATAAATTACAATTTCGGGAACATGAATATACCTCCGGACATACACGGCGGGTGGAGATTCGGGACTCAGTAATCTCCCAAGGCGTTTCGCAACGCGCGAATACATGTACACTACGTGCGACGATAATACAGTGTACGTTCGATCTTGTGAGGCATAGACTCGACTCTACCTTATGAATAGTACCGACGTGCGCATACTCTGCTTAGCATAGAAGCAATAGTAGGAGCACTCCGTTCAATTGAAACGTGGAGAAATCTCGATGGCAGCACAATCAGTTCCATTGTATTCCCATGCATTGATGACACCCAAGCCGAAAGCTTTCACGACCCAACGCCACGCCAAAGCCGCTATGAACGCTTCTTAAAATCAAATCGACCACAGAGTCGCTTTCCCTCACAGCCTCACTTCTCTGCTCTCCTCGCCATCATCAGTCTCACTAAAACCTTCAAAAGCAAGCTCACTTTCCTCGCCATCATCATCGCCTAGCCCGCCAACATCTTGTGTCTGTTTGACATCTGGAATCTCGTCTTTGTGCGCTTCCAATACATCGTACAAGGCGTAGACCTGATCACTTTTCTTCTCGATCTCTTTCGTCAAGCTCTCAATTCTGCCCAGACAAGCGAGTCGTACGCGCCTTGCCATGCCAGGATCATGCGAGGTGTATGCCTTGTTCTCAATATCCCGTTCGGCTTTCAGTCGAGAGATCTCCTCTTCCAGATGCTTGATCACTGTTGTGAGGGCCAAGACGGGGGCTTGAGAAGGTCGAACAGTGATATCTGTAGCATCGGGGTTGTACATGGAGCGATCAGTGACTGGCACAGGCATAGTGGTCTCACCCAGTGCCACCGTGATATCTGGAACAATGAATGCAGACGTGAGACCCTCACTCGCCGTAGAGCGGCGCCGTCGGCGGCCAGTATTGCTGATCGAGGAGACATCACCAACAGTTTCGTGACCAGAGTGTGAGATCTCGTCCGCGGTATGTGGAGATTGCACTCGGACGGTCTTGGTGAGCTCGAGTTGCACAGTGCCATCGTCTGCGCCAGCGCCACCCGTAGTATCCTTCATGGACGACTTTCTTGTCACCGAACGTTGAGTGACTGAGCGCAAAGTGGAATCTGCTGCAGTTTGAGTCTGGTCGTGCTTTTTGGCATGCCTGGCACGCATCTCATCCTCGAGCTTGCGTCGGAGACTTGCGACATCTACTGGATCCAGGTCCGTGAGCTGGGTCAGGTCTTCCTCGAACTTGTCGGCGTATTTCGAAGAGTGACGCGAGCGATGTGTAAATCCCGTTGTAAAGGCGCGCTCGCTGTGGTCCATTGTACTCTTAGCATTTTGTGTATGCTGCTGGTGTGCGCCGGCGTCGACTTCCTGACGCTGCGGGCGTTGTTTGGACTGGGATCTTGAGCGTGTGCCTTTTGTCGCTGTACGGTCACGCGTCCGCGTTGAAGTGAGAGCAGCCTCTCTTTGCCTTTCGATCTCGGTCTGTATTCTTGCGGCAAGGTCCTGCTTGGTCGTGTCGTTCAGCTGTGGAATGCTCCGATGGCGGCGTTGACCAGCGGTATGCTGCGTGTCTTTCCTACTCTGCACAGTGTCGCTCATCGTAAGTCCCTCTGCGATGTTTTCGTGTCCGGCCATATCGCCACTACGCTGACTTGTCTCCTGCCTTGCTGGAAGTTTCTCCGATGTCCGCGCGGTCCTCAGTCGTTCGAGTTCCATAAGCAAGCTGGAGTTCCTGTCTTCGAGCTCTCGCAGACGCAGTTTCAGTTCCTCATTCTCTGCAAGCACATCTCCAACGCTGCTACGAAGTGACTCGTTCTCCTTCTCAAGTTCATCATTGTCGACATAGGAGGAAGCAAGCTGTTGAATCAAGTGATCACGCTCTTTAGTGACACGAGTGACAGTGATCTCAGAGACACTAATCTTGCGCTCCGTTCTGTGCAGCCTCTCTTCGGCAGCCTTGACCTTCGCTTGTAGCCTCGTCTTATCTAGGGCGGCAGCCGGTGCGGTGTCATTGTCCTCGGAACCTAGGCCACTATCCGGTCGTTGGACGCCAAGCTGTGCTCGCAGCTCTATCACCTCATGCTCGTACTCCTCCACATGCTTCTGAGCCTCGCTCTTCTCCAATTCCAGCTGGGCGACTCTATCGCTGAGCATTTGTAGAGATGCGAAGATGGCCTGCTCGTCCTGAGGGACAGCCATGGTATTCACAGGGCGATGCGTTCCAGATACAAAACGAGTCCGAGATGTGGATGTGCGCTGAACAAGTGGTGTGCCTTCGTTCGGCCCTGACACCAGCTCCGTGATATTGGGCAGATCGGGCAGCATGAATGATTGCCCAGAGGTGTATGTGGCTGACTGCACGGTGGGATTACCAAAGGCAGCTCTGCGCGGTGTAGTGTTCGCGTTCTCGAGCCCCCCATCGGATGTGTAGCGCTTGGGCACATTGTATTGGGACGACACTTGCCGTATACCAGCGAAACGAGAGCCACGAAGAGAGAAAGTCGCAGTAGTCTGAATAGCCTCATTGTCGGCTCTGGTCCTAGGAAGGCTGTCTGACACGGCGCGATTCGTTGAACGCTTGAGTGCGTCGTTCGCCCTAGTTGTTTCCGTGGCCCGGCGGACAGAAGCTTGCTTTCTCAGGCCATTCTCTGCGCTCCTCTGATTACTGCGCGACTGTGGCGGCGGCGTGTGCTCGAAGCTGAAGATGGCATTCGAAGACATGTCGGCATAGTCTGACTGGGAGCGCTTCACGCCGCGTCCCAGCTCAATGGACATTTCCGCGCTGCCCAGTGTGATGTCGTCCTGTGGAGCGCGCTGGGGAGATGGATGCTGGTCGTAGTCGAGCGGAAACGCGTGCTGGGAGGCTGCATAATCTCGCTGCGGTGTCGAGTGTAGGAGGTCCTTGAAGCTCGTCTCGGTGGCAGTCGCGAAGACGTTGTCGTCGTAGGGCGAAGCGGCGCGGCCACGCGAAAAGCGCGACATGACCGGGAATCGCGGTCGTGTTATGCGGTCGAACTCTGCACGTGTAGCATACGGAATGTCAATATGGCAATGGATGGGTTTGCCAGTGTGTCGCTTGGTGTTGCCCTCAGAATCTGCTCTGGTCGCAATGCTGCTTCTGCTTCTCGACTTTGGAAGGCGCGCCGTAAACAAACGCACGGACGATAAACATGACGGGAAGGCACGCCCCGCCACACAGCGTCACCAAATGCCGGCGTCAGCAAGACCCTTGCATGTGAAAGTACAGTGTTGACAGTATATCATGTATATACCGTTCGACATCCAGTTGCTTCGACGCTATCTATTGCAGTGATCCGCTCCTGGACTGACTGTGAAGCAGCTGACGTACTGGCATACTACGTGGGAGCCATATTTCTATTGATCCTCTAATTCCATGCGCCTTATTCTCGCGGCTGCACTTTCTCATGCCCAGATGACATATCTGGACGAGGCAACAAAGCTGGTGATGTATTTGATGCGCTCGCGATGTTCTTGGACGCTTGAACTTGCAATGACCGCGGCGGCGGAAAGTCCTCCACCAGCCCACTTCCTTGCGTCTTTTGATCTCCCACAGGCCAGCCAGAGCCATGATCAGGTGTACGATTGGCACTACCTCGCACGAACTCATCAGACTGCGGCGACGATGAGACCTGCCTGTGAGTGGGGTCTTCTCTCGACCTTCGCGAGTCCATGGCATCCCACGCTCTACTTGACAGGGTGGCACCAGCGTATTGCACCCCGAACTGTGATGAGTACTGGGGACCTTGCAAGACTCGAGCGCCCAAATCTGCTGAGCTAGCGATAGGTGCCGGCCCAAGAGCTGAGAGTAACTCCTCAGATGTTGAAGTCGTAGGCGGCAAGGAAAATCCCAACTCGTCTGGACCAGGCGTTCTCGCTCGCGACACCTCCTTAATATTTGCAGGTTGCATACGCCCATCGATCAAGACATCGAGAGTGGTGGTACGTCTACTCAACTTCGGGGTTGGAACTGGAGCCCTTCTATCAGGTCCTTGTTGATCGAAAGAAGTGCCCGCAGGCGCGCGCGAAGGCGGATGGGCTGGAACACCAGGGCGCGCGTGTTGCCCCATTGCTACTGTGTTGTCCGCATTCAATGCGCGGTCCGATATGCTTTGCAGCTCGCTACTGCGCTGCCGAATGGTCTGCGCCCTTTCTTCGAGCTCGGCACTCTGTGTTCTTATTTGTTGAAGCGCGGTCTTGAAGAGGTCGATCCGTCGAGCCTGGGCAGCTACCGTTCGTCTGAGCTCGTCCAGATCGTCACTTCTGTCCTGCGCGTGCGTCTGCGCTCGAGGTGCAATGAACGTTCGACTCTGATCATCTTCGGCTGATGCCACCAAACGCTCTTCTTGCATTTCCTGCTCCTTTGGCGACTGCCGCAGCCGCGATACATGCTGCAGCAGGGTCTCCTTTTCTGCTAGCAGCCGTTGTTTCTCAGCATCAGCCTTCGCCTGTAGCCGACCAGACATCTCCAACATGCGGCCCCATTGGTTCTTCTCCCGCTCAGCCTCTGATCGCTCCGTATCTCTCTTCCTCTCACTGTGTTCCAGTTGAGATGTCAGAAGCTTGACCTGCTCAGTCAAGTCCTCATTCTTGCTAGTGAGTTCATTCACTTCTTGATCAGCAACGCTTGTCTTCTTCTCAATTGCTTGGCTCCTGACTTTCTCCCGCTGGAGCTTCTGCAAGAGCGATGCGTACTCAGATTGGAGCGTTTGTAGTGCCAGAGATTTGAGGGTCACCTGGTGTTGTAGTTCTGCAATATGAGCTGATGTCGCCGGATGGGCAGGTGCAGTATGCAATGATGAAGCTGGTAAATACGATGTCGCCGGAGATGCAATCGATTGCGCTGCCAGAGTTGGAAGGGATGGTGCGGAGCAGTTTGAGTACGTTATGGAGGACGGCGAAGGGAGTGCCCGAGCCGCGCGTTGAGCAAAGGTTGGCGATGCGGTTCCTGGGTGAGCAGAACCAGGAATCGAGTCTGCACGTGCTGGTGAGTAGCCTGACAGATCTTTGCGTGCATCCTCTATGGACCTAGGACGATCGTAGGCCGGAGCGCGATAGGACTGATGTATTGACTCGGACGCACCTGACCTTGGGCGTTTTTGTGCTGTCTCGTCCCAATCCCATGGAGCAGCGGATCGTTTCGATGCATTAGGCGTAGAGTCGACTTGAGTCGGCTGTGCTGCACGACCAGCGCCAACTGCATTGATATCGCGAGCCACGCCATCGATGTGATGCTTCGTTTGTCGCAAGCGTTCTAGCATCCAGTGTACACTTTGGACTGGGTGGCTATCGATGTTATTCGGACGCTGCCTTCCATATCAGCACAGAAGGGGTCAATCGAGCCTATGCCAATACATACGGGACGCGATGGACTCCTGGACAGACTTTGGACACTCTCGTCGAGTTCGAGTAAAGCATCGACGAATTCACGGAGCAGCGGCCTCAACGTCGCGCAGTGGCATGGTAGGGAATGCTGTGTCGACAACGACTCGGCATTGTTCGGATCGTTGTATCGAGACCCAGCATGTTCGTTGAGCAGTGCAATCGACGGTAGGAGGGTCGACGCTTCTGAAGTGGCATAGCTGTGAGTTTGGCTGGACGAGGTCGTGCCTGTAGCAAGCTTCGGCAGATCTGTCATTACTCCACCATGGTTAACACAGGTGATTGGGAGCAGTAACATCGAACAGCGAAAAGGCCGAAATGGGGCTGAGAGTCGCCTTTACATACCTCTGACCTGGGGAGGGATGTTAAGTGACAGTGGGGCATCGACAGTAGTTTGGCTCGTGCTGATGCGATGATCATCGAAGTGCAAGCTTCGCCAAGGCCCAGGTAGGGACTTGCGAGGTGAAGTAACTGCTGGCCGCAGCGGATCGTGACGTTCGCCACATGCAGCAGGAGTGTGGCGCTGGTCCGAACGAGATGCGTGTACGGAGGCCAGGGCCGCCCTTGGAGCAGGGTAAACCTCCGTCAGCATTGACAAGCTATTTGAGACCCCTGCATGATTTGAGCGTGATTCTCCGACCCAGGCACTCAATGATGGCGAGTATTGGCTCTCCGATGCAAAGGCATGCGCTGGTGAGGGCGAGGCGTCGTGTGCGGATGGCTGCGGAGATGGGGACATGTGGGCGTCTGGTCGAGGCATTGGCATTAGGGCCTGGTGCTCGCTCGTTGTGGCAGACTTGGTTTCTCTTGGTTCATTTCTTTGCTTGTCGGGGTGTGATCTGGTGCTGACCAGCAGCGGCATCGGGTTTTCGGTTCGTTACTGCAGATATATGCCAGCCCGATGATTAGAAGTTGTAGTTGTTGTCGACGAGCACAACGCAGGCCCACGCCCTCGACTGTAATTCTCCACACGGTCAAGTCGACACATGTGCCGGTGCCAGTGTCCAAAACATATGCCGTGCGGCGGATTTACCCAGTCCGGAAAGGTGGTTGTGTCAATGGTCCACGCTGACCTCACCTATTCGTCCGACAGAGGCTGCTCATGATGGAATGCCGCGTTTCACTGGGGCGAGCAGGCGCGCGTGCAAGGACGAAGGACATGTCAGAGGGGCAGAGATTGACCTTGCAGTCACTGCACGGGAAGTGAGGTCAGGCAACCTGAGCAGCACGCTCGCTCGGTTGGCCGCTGGTTAGTCATCTCGTCCATGCACGACGGGATCTCAGCAGCGCACCCAGCGGCGCGGGCGTGCGCGAGGGCAGACGCAGACATGTCGCGATCGGCAGCGCTACGGGAGACTCGCGAGTGCTGATCTAGGCAATGAAGGGCAGGTCCCAAAGCGCATGGCGTGGCGGCCGTGCACGTCGTACAATCCTGGCACACCTGCTGTTGTTCCCAAAGTCACTCGCCGCGCGCGGCTCTGGACGAGATGGCCTCAGCAGACAGACCACTGCTGAGGACACGACGCAGGAACCACGAGGAGCGCTGAAGGCATGCTCCGCCAGTCGGACTGCTGCGCGCGCGAGGTGCACTTCGTTGCCGGAGTCGAGCATGCACGGGCGTGCACAAGAATACCTACCGCGCCGTGGTAGACGTCAGGACCATCTTTGTCATCGACGCTTAGCAGATCACTAAGACGCCGCTGTGTCAGCTGTGCGGTTAAGCTCGCGGCAGCTCGCATCGTGCAGCCAGCAGTAGCAGCAGGTGCGACGAGCTGCTACGATGCTTCGAGACAATTGCGTGTCGCTGTCGCTGGAGAGCCTGTCGTCGGCTCCAGAGCATTCCGCCAAATTGCTTGCAGGCCTGCAGCAGTGATATGGCTGTCCGGCAGTGAGCCCTCGTTCGCTGTGCGTGATGAGCTGCACGGTTCTGATGTCGCTGCGTGGACATGTGCCAAGAAGACAAAGTTCCAACCACAAGTCCCACACGGACAAGCTGCGCCGCAGAGCAGGCGTGTTTGCAGCGGCAGCGGTGGTCGACCGCCTGCCCCAATTCCCCTGCTGACCTGATCCCGGCCATTTCATTGAAGGCAATTCGTGATGAATGATTTGCACGATCCTTGCCCTGACCAATACCGGCTATTTAGTGCTCCATTGCACAGTAATCACACTTAAGTCGTATCCTCCGCACCAAGCTAAGTCTCACCAGGTCTGGGCCATACCTGTAATGGCAACGGCTCTTCGGATGCTCAGATCTCCATGTCTGCCTGCCCAACCGACGACAACATCGTTGTCACCCGCTCCGCTCATCACAGTCTTGCAAACGCCACGGTGCACATACCACAGAAACGCCGTTGCTTCGTGGCCACTCATATCGTGGAAAGTCCAATCTTGACCCTGAGGGCACGGCGATTGCTCGCCTCAAGTCACGGCCGTAAACGACGATTCCTAGCAAGTGTCGGCAGTTTGGCTCTTGGACAACATTTCGTACTCGATCGCGAGAGTGATGCAAGGCGTGTGATGTCGTTATTCTACCACCGTGGGGATGTGCGTGCTCGTCGTTGCACACCCTCATTCCCTGTCGAGCAGTAGATCTGGCTGTCCAGAGGTCGTGGCATGCGGCTTCACTCTATCGTGATTCGCTATTTGCCGCAAGACCTCTTGACCTACGAAACTTACAGCCTCAAACCTCACTCTGAATTTGTCTGCAACAAGGTCTACCATATTCGAGCACTTTGAGGCTCTTCATTGCTCATGACTCACGTTCCGAGCATCTGCAGACGACGGGAAGTTTCGTGAATCGGAATTGGCTGACGAATTGCCCAGAAAGCGATTATTCTGTTAGTGGTTGACCACGCTCCTCATGCCTCGACTTGTGCCTGGGGTGACGTGACAATCTCGGAAGATTCGATCATTCACACTGTTGCAGTGATCTTGACTACCGGGGCGACATCACACCAGATCGACCGCTACCCTCCATGCCACCGTCTCCAGGCCGGTTCGTTCGACTGCGCACCATTTGGCTTGTCCTACCGTGCGAGAAAGATCATGCATAAACTCTTCACGGATTACATGCCGCCGAGGTAGATGACTGTATGCTGTGGCATATGTCGGCACCGAGCTGGAACTGGTATGCTGAATCAATCACCCATCGATCATACACCTTCTCGAATGTAGAACACCTCCTGAAACGGTTGCGGAGCCGCAGCACGGCAATGTGGGCAATGCACCGCATCGGATATGAATTCGCCAGTACTCCACCAGTTCTCCACCGGAAAGGATTGCTTAAAAGTCCAAGTTTACTGATCATGTCGTGAGTCAATACGTTTCGTGCGAGAGTCAATTTGCGATATAGGTTGGACATTTAGGGCAAATCCTCAAGATTTCGCGCGCGAGCTAAAGGCTATTGCCTGTCTTCCTCGTCTCGGAGCCAGGCCAAGAGGATGACTCGCATTCGCCCATAATCCTCGTGGATGATTACTATCCTGGTGATTGTTAAGATCTTTCCCATTCTTGTTAGACTCCCTCCCGTGGACTCAGGTTTGTGATTGTCTCACCAAGTCAGCAGGCGGTCTTGGAAACTTGAGTATCACTACGTGCTGGGAAGCAGGATCGAGTATGAGGTCTGACTGTGCGTCAGAATACCTTAGGGGGTTGTCTGCTTTTCGCGCTTGAGCGTTGACCGGGGCCAGATCGAGTCTGATACTTCCATTACTCAGCCATCAACGCAAGTGGCCTGGATTGCCTTCAAATACCGCGCACGAAGTTGACATCGTAATTCAAGCAGGCAGCAGAGCCGCTGTTGGATGATATCCAATGGTCTGGCAAGGGAGGCTTGTAGACTCTCGAAATCGGTACGGAATTTCCGAGTGACGCGTGTCCTTCATCCTCTTTCGATTTACATCTATACGAGGTGTCAGTAAGTAAAGCATTACTATGAGTGGTTGTCAACTCTGACGAAATCTATTGCCCTAGTCGTCACTAAGCAAAACATTACTGTGAGAGAATGTGATTTTGAGGCAAAGTGTATGACACATGAGATTCGTTCTTGGCTCAAGTTGAACTACATTGGGCCCACCATCTCTGCCAGTGGCGGATGAAGCTCAGCGATCGCCTAATTCAGAACCGAATCCGGTCACGCGTCTATTTTGCTGTACGTATCCTTCGTAACGTGGGCTCCTTTTCAGCCTCAGTAGAGCAACTTCGGAATCCATCTAGTAGCGCTTGCCATCACGGAGCACGTCGGAGTACTCCTCGAGAGGTGAGCGGGTGAGCTTGGTCTCCTTCCAGAGGTTAGGAGTGAGGAAGCCGTAGGTGTTGGTGATGGCAACGAAAGTGGCCTTGAGGGTGTTCTCGAGGGTCTTGGTGGATCCGGAAGAGGCAGTGTAGATGTCGTTGACACCTGCCAATTGCAACAGACGCTTGACAGCTGGAGAAGCGACCAAGCCAGTACCGCGAGGAGCTGGGATGAGCTGGAAATTGTTAGTTGCTGAACTGTCAAGAAGAGGATTTGTTACGCCGAAACTTACACGAACGGTGACGGAACCGCACTTGCCAGACTCCTTCACTGGGATGGAGTGAGGCTCACCGAGGTTGGTTCCCCAGTAACCACGGCGGATTGGCACGACCGAGAGCTTTGCGATGATGATGGCAGCACGGATGGCAGTAGCGACTTCCTTGGAGGTCTTGATGCCAAGACCGATGTGGCCCTCGCTGTCTCCGATCACGACGATGGCCTTGAAACGGGTACGCTGACCAGCACGGGTCTGCTTCTGGACTGGCTTGATCTGTAGACAATGTATCAGCCATTTTTGCTCCCCATATCATGTGTATGCGCCAAGTCTGACCTTCATGACCTCGTCCTTGAGCTTTGGCAAGAAGAAGTCGACGATCTGGTACTCCTTGATTGGGAGAGAGTGCAGGTAGATCTCCTCCATGCTCTTGATCTTGCCGGCCTTTACGAGACGGCCGAGCTTGGTGACTGGCTGCCATTCCTTCTCGTCGCTCTTTGCGCCGCCGCGACGACCTCTGCCACGGCCACGGCCACGTCCACCGCGGTCACCACCACGATCGCCGCGCGAGCCGAAGCCGCCACGGGCGCCACCAGGAGCTGCTCCACCACGGTCTGCCATTTTTCTTGCTGTGTTGCTGGTGGGTTAGTGAAAGGGTGGCAGAGAATGTCGTTGGCGTTCGAAACAACCTCCGAAGCTCGAGATTTGGAGAGTGTGCAGACAAAATCTTGGCGCTTACATGATTGGCGGGATGAGCCGTGCCGAGTAACTTTAGCGTGTTGTTGTGTAAACAGAGCAGCGCCAGCAACGAGAGGCTCTACACTTCAGACCAGCACTTTTCTAACGCACAGCACCTCGGCGCGGGCGCGCATGCAGCATCACCACCATAAAAATGGACGACAAGGAGAATGTCGCACCGGCGACCAGCAGCGACCCTCTGCAGCGCCTCAAAACCGCCTCATCATCACCCAAGAAAGCCAGCAGAAAAGGACGAAGCAAGAGCATTGGGCCAGGCGCGTTGGATGAAGCAGAGTCGCCGAAACTCAGCGCAAAGGATCGCAGGAAATCGGCATTTGTGCCAGCAACGAAGAGCATACTTTCGAAAGATGAAGAGTCAGCGCGAGCGGCGCGTCGCAAATCCATGGCCAACAGGCGCGTCTCTTTTGCGCCGGAGGCCACATTGCATACCTGGGACATTGTGATGGATCACCACGAGCACACGACCTCCACAGACTCGGATGGTAGCACGCGACGCGCTTCGCAGTTCAGCTCGGGAGATGCAGCCCAGGACGAGGAAGACCGGCAACTACTGGACGCGGAGGACGAAGCGGATTCAAGGAAATCCAGACGAAGCTCAGGTATTCCACCAATGAATTTCAACAATCCTGAAGACATCTACTCGAGCGGTATGAGCGGCAGCGAAGATTCTGGAAGCGAACTTGGCAACGAGGAGCAGTCGGATGACGATGAGGGCACTGCAATGAGCCTGGATGTGGACGATGCAACAGTACAGTCTACAGCGGAGAGCGATAACAGCACTACTTCCAGCGAACGCCTGGAGGCTTCTCTACGAGCGGCGGCACAAACTGCCGGCACTCGTGGTATCGAGTACGATGAATTCGGAGACATGTCCATGGAAGTAGCAGAGGATGAGATTACGAACGCAATGCAACCGTGGGCAGCGCAGAATGCTTTGGAGAGAATCGGATCCGCCACCATGGACCAGGAAAATGTGAATCCATTCTCGCCAGTCTTTGAGGCAGTTGTGGCTGCACGACAGAATGCTGCAGATGACGATGGAACGCAAGACATGAGCATGGACGTGACCAGTGCCGTAGGCGGCATTATGAAAGTACCGCGGACTGCTGAACCGCAGAGCTCACCTCGAAGCGAGAACGATGGCATGATGGACCTCACCCAAGCTGTCGGGCGTATCACAGGCCAGAAGCGTAGACGATCCACCAGCGAGAATGGCTCACCTGGAGCAATTATTGCCCCCGCAGCAGCGAAGCGAAGACGGTCGTCTGCTGCGAGAACGGTTGTCGACGATGAGACTATGGACTTGACCATGGCAGTGGGCGGAATTCAGAGCACTGCGATGCCAGACCGTCGGCGGAGTCTGCGATCAAGGCGGTCGTCTGGGATGGTTTCTGACGCGTCGGAAGCCACCATGGACATCACTCGTGCTGTGGGTGGAATTAAGTCTGCGCACAATGATGTCGACGATCAAAGCTTCGCTCGGGACGAAGAGCTATCTATGGAGTTGACCACTGTGATCGGTGGCATCAGAGACCATTCGAGGCCTACATCGAGGCACGGCTCCCGGTCGGGCACGCCACAGCTTGCCAAATCGCCAGCTTCGAAATCTAGGAGCACTACGCCAGAAAACCATGAGCGTTCCAAACATTCGCCGAACGTGGGCACAAAACAGCTTTTGGCGCCTCTGCTGGAGTCGGCGAAGTCAACGGTCGCACCCACGCCCCCTCGAAAGGCACTTTCTCCGATGAGATTGTCTCAGTCGCCTTCACATCCCAAGACCAATGCATCGCAACCTGAGCCCGCGATGGAACCAAATGGACCGGCCATCAGCTCGTCAATGCAGGATGAAGTTTCGTATCCAGAGTTGCCATCCGCAAGCAAGCATGCATCTCCCGCGCTTACTCCAACAATGAGTCCTTCACGACGACAGAGTCGCAATATTGGAGGCAGCGGGCAGCGGGAGATCAATGGGGCCTCACAACGGACAGCACCATCTCCCACGGCTCGAAAGCACTCACCATCAAAATTGACAGCAATCACGCCGGAGAAGCAGAGTGCGTCGCAAGACGATACTCGCAGTCTTCACGATACGCTGAAGCTCATGACAACGCCGAGAAAGGAGACTTTAAAGCACACCACGCCGAGAAAGACACCTGGGGCACAATTGTCACCTGTGAAGCCTAACACTCCCCGTGGCAGACCGACGCCAAAGGGGCATGTAACAATACTGCCGTCTCCGGTACGGCACTTGCACGCCGATCTGGAGCGTATACAAGCCAACGGGCAAGAACAAGAACAAATTGGCCTACAGGACTTTTTGACCAAGGCAGGAATACGATTCATGGACTTGACGACTACCAAGCGAAGACTGACTGTTGCACCTCCCTCGAAGACCAAGAGCCTAATTGAGAGTGAAAGCGACACAGTCGGTCTCGAGGATGGCGTCGTCGCTGCTGCCTGCACCATTCCCGAGCTCGAGATGTATCAGCACGCATGCCACGAGCTCAAACGCTTTACAAAGGAGGGCAAGCAGATCATCGCTGAGCTTGAGGAACAAACACTGCAGGATCAGCCACCGTTGATACGAGCTTATGCCAATGCTACGGCCGAGAGGAAGCTGGTGTTGGATGCGCAGATGCGCGACATGAAGACCTTCGCACGTTTGAGAAGCAAAGAGATGTGGTATTCTTGGCGCAGCCAACTTCTGGACGAACTCGTGGGCGGCTTGTCAAAGATCGGCGACGGACTTATTCGTGACGACGATATCCTAGGGAGCTCCGAAAAAGTGCTCGAACAAGTCTTATTTCCGCTGTTGACGAAGCACGACACATTGGAACTAGAAGCTGAGCAACTTCAAAGGACAGCCAACGCCATCCCCGAAGAGGACAAGGAATCTCTCAAAGAAGCGCGCGACTCGTTGACAGTCGTCAACCTTGACTTGAGCGAGAAGCGGCGGCGTATCGAAGACCTGCGCAAGCAGGTGGAAGAACAGGACAGCGCGATCGACCATCTTCGGGAGAGCAAAGTCGAGTTCACAGCGGCTATCCAAGAAGCGAATCGAGTTCGTGAGGCGTGTAGAGGCGTTTCCGTTGACGAGATTTCTGCTCTGAAAGGTAAGCATATTCATCGTCGCTGGCTCAAAGCCCAACTGACATATTGCAGCCTCTGTCCGCAACCTGGAAACAACACACCGCTGGTCCATAACTTCCGCATCATCGAACCCGTCAACGTTGACCATGGCCTACAAATCCGACATTGAGCTCTTCTTCCACCCCGCAGCATTCAATCATGGCTCTGGAGATGCCGAAAGCAGGACCCCCAATGCGCCTATCAGCCTGACCTACATAGCCGATCGCAGCTTGCAGAAGAAGAAGCCACTCACAACAACCCTGCGATTCTTCCTTCAGCTCCTACGAGCAAGTCTACAAGCCCTTCCACAAGCCACGACAAAGATCAAGACCCTCCTGGACCTACTAAGCAGCGGCTGGGACATCGCTCTACAGATTCAAGAATCGGAGCGACAGCTGTCCATTGAGACTCTAACCTCCTCGAGCATAGTAGGTGACGAGCGTCTGGACATCAACGCCGAGATCCTGCTGCCAAAGGTTCGAAGCAAGGTCCGTACCTCGTTTGAACTGGAAGCGAAAGTAGAAGAAATCGATGGCGACGGTACTCTCGGCTTGACGGTTGATGTTGCTCCCAAGGTGGTGGTGGTGTATGGGGAGCAATACAACGAGCATAATATGACTCAATACCTCAAGCAGAGTATCGACGGCTACGAGAAGTGGGATGAAGGACTACGGCTTATGCGGGAGAAACTTATCGTTAGGGGCGCCAAAGGAGGTCCGAGGAAGTGAGCTTGTAGCTGCGGGCGGATGGCTTAGCTGATGAATTATGACTTATGCAATTCGGCCTTGGTCGAGAATGTAATATCTCTCGTACTTGCGCATTTCTACACAAAGCGCCACTCCGTGCCTCGCGGCTGATCTTCACCCGGCAGTGATGCAGCTTATCAGAAGATAACGCACGCAGCCATTTTCCCGACAGGAGAAGACATATGATTCCCAGACCACCAACTCCACGCTAAATTACAGCAACGCAAAGAGAATCTCCGGTCATCGCTCCCTCGCTGCATCGAGCCTTGAGGCCTCGCTTTTCCTTCTGGCTTCACTTCGCCTCCGTCCTCGATGAATGTTCAGGTCGTCCATGAGTTTTGCAAGGCCTCGTTTATCATTGCTTAGAGCATGTCTACGCCAGGCTTCCTCCGCCGCGACAGTGGCGACCGTGTTGCTCGGGTCCGGGAGAGTCAGTGGATGCAGTAACTCGTTCCGTCGAGTATCGTTAGACGAAGACTTCTTTGCGGCTCTGTCTGGATGTAGGATATGCTTTGTGACTTTCTTTGACGTGCCGTATAGCTCCACTGCAAGGAAGGAGAGAAGGTTAGCGTATGGGACTGATATATTACGTGTTTCCAAGATCAAACTTACTGCCAAGCAGGACACTATACGCTTTTGAGACCTTGAGATCGCTAGTGTCGGTGCCTTGATCTTTTAAATTGGCGATGAAGCGGCGGAAAGATTGTGTCGTAGGCCTATAATGTCCAGACAAAGGAGATAGAAATGTGAGCTTGCCGTTTTCGATGCCGATAGTGCCTGCACTTGAAATACGTGCACCGCTCAGGAAACTGGCGTGCTGAAAGGCACCTGAGGATTTGATGCCGACGTAGAGGCGACCTACAGTGTCGGCCACGTAGATCCAAGTTCCTGGTCGGACAGAGGCTCTGAGTAGATGGTTCAGAACTGCCGCTGGACTGACACGAAATTTGCCTCTCTTATGTCGTCCCTCTTTTCGTGTTTGATCGCATGGTGTTTCCAATTGAGCATGTGGATTGTCGACCGCTTCGGATGTCTCACTTGCAGAGCTGGACGCCGATGAGCTTGAATCGTCCTCATACTTGGACTCTGCACCAGCCTTAATTGCATCTTTGAATACTCCGCCCACTGCCGCAAGCTTACTGGACAGCGACGCATCTGCAGAAAGCTGGCGTTTGACCTCCTCATCATCGAAGGCGGGCGCATCTGTGCCCTTGAGTACGATCCCGAGCATGCTGTCTTGATATTGATCGCAGGAAGTAGTGATGAGTTCATTGTTCTTGTGCCATCTCAATAGCCCGCAATCATCAACGCGAACAAGGTATTGCTTTCGTTCTTCCTTGCTCAAATAGCGGATTTTCTCCTTCTCCAACTTTTCGCGGGAACACATTTTCAGATCAAGTGATTTACCTTCTCCATGATCCAGCCAGTAGAAGAAGTTCTCGTTTGTTGTACGACGCTGCCACTCTTCGTGGTAGACTTGCAAATTTGCTCCGTAGCGATGCTTCTGGTCCACCATCTCAAGGAAGTATCTCAAGTCGAGCAGCATCGAGCTTGGCTCCTGCGATTCTGACCTAGAACGTTTCCTTCTGAGACTGCGTCTCGAGCTGAACGTGCGCGCATGCGATGTGACATGCTCGGGAGAAGCGATTTCTCCAGCGCCAGCATGGTCTGCGATGGTGCCAACACGACGCCAATTGACCATTGCCCTTTCCGATGGGTTCCTGCTTAGGGAACAAGGCGAGTCTGACGTTTCTGGGCTCCGGTGATGTGGCGCAGTCGCACTACGATAGCGCCACTCTTTGATGAGTTCCACCCATCTCGAGCTGGGGTCTAGTGTAAGTCCTTGGAGGGAACGGCGGTCGCGATGGCCTCTGTACGCTCGCTGGATAAGTCTTGCAGCATCTCGTTCTTCGGCAGTATGCTGACGATATTTGCGATCAATCAGGTCTTCTTTCCTTAGTTGGATCGCATTGATTCGGGCTCTTTCCGCCGACGTTGGTGGAACTAGGCTATTCAGATATTCTTGGCGCGAAATCTTAGGAACATCGTCGTAGGGCTCCATGATGGAGCCCACAGGATGGAGAGTGAGGATTTCAACCGCCGTCATTGCCCTCGTCAACAGCAGCAGAAGCTTGCTGCAGCACTGCTCCTGCGTACAGTGCTGCTGCGAGGTGATGGGAAGTGGTTGCCTAAGTAGCCATGATGTGTGCAGAGCAGGTGCTCATCCTCGTTCTCGGCGAATCCGGTACCCACACAAACTGGCAAGTGGCTGGTTGTTGCGCGTAATCGCAGATCGTGTTTTCGCCGTGAGCCGTCAAGTGGCATGGACGGGCGCCGGTGACGGCTAAGAGTAGCACGCAGGAGGCTTGACCGTTGAAAGCTTCGTCCAGGAGAGCCGCAATGCGTACCCAAAGTCTGCTCGTATGGGCGTGATGAAGGCCGCGCACGTCGCTGGGGGCTCACAGCTGCACTGCCCCCACCCTAACTAGTCCTTGTCTCACCACCCCGGTCTGCTGTGCGATATTGACCACAACGACATGGACCATGCGAAATCATCGCTGAAAGAGTGAAAGAGAAATGCCTGATGGGACGGTCCTCACTCTGCTCCTGGTACATGACGGATGCAACCAAACGCGAAGCCGTGGTGCAGCTCGAGACATGCAGGTGTGCTGACTCCATCCGCGATGACCGTCATCCTGGCAGAAGAGCCGGTGCCTGAGTGACAGTTCGCTGCAGAAGGCGTTGTGGATGTCGACGATGCAGACGGACATTCAACGACTCGTTCGCAGGTGGACGGAGTAGTAACGGTCAACGCAGAACAGAACGTGCCGTTGGTTTTGCGTACCGTACTGTGGCTGAAGCAAGCGAGTTGATCTGAGCACCTGAGGGTTGCCTGAGGCAGTCAAGCTTTCGAGGACGACAGGCATCTTCAACCTTCCTGACATCAATTGCCAACTTCGCGTCGACCGCGTCAACTTCTGTCGCGTGCCAACATCCATCACCGACACAAGAACAACTACCCGTTGCAAGCGATATCGCACAGATATCAGAACGGCATCATGCCGCCCAAGAAGAAGGCGAACAAATCAAGCACCGCAAGGGCCAGCACTCGCGCCAACACCGTGACTTCAAAACGCGGAAAGGAGTATGCAACCACAGCTGCTGCGAGCCGACCAACGCGCGCTGTTGCTCCGCCAGATCTGAGCTTTCCAGATACTGCGCCAGAGCGCGCCAGCAATAAGACTGTTGCGCCTCGTAAGTGTAGTATCTCTTGTGCAAGACAAATGCTGACCCGTTTCAGCCACTGTTGCTGGACGCAAGCGCGGCGCTCCTGCCACTAGAGCTTCAGCTGAGCCGCCCAAGAAACGCGGTCGTCCGGCAAAGGAGACTACGACTTCAGCTGAGCCGCCCAAGAAACGCGGTCGCCCGGCAAAAGAGACTACGGCTTCAGCGCCTGCCAAGCGCGGTCCTGGCCGTCCGCCGAAAGCTGTCTCTGCTAAGAAGACGACGTCTGCACCTGCATTGGCTCCTACCCCCAAATCTGCCGGTACAAGCAAGAAGCGCGGACGTCCAGCAAAGGCGGTGACCAGCGAGGAGCCTCCCAAGAAGCGAGGTCGACCGGCGCGAGTGAGTGAGCCAGCGGTACCGCCCGAGGAAGAGCAACCGACTCCTAGGAAGCGTGGTCAAGCGCCTTGCGGTGGAGAAACTACCAAGATCGACACCGATGATGGAGCTGCGGCGGATCAGCTGGAGGACGAACTAGAGGAGACTGTCCAAGCACCTCCAAGGCGCGGACGCGGCCGTCCACCAAAAGCCAAGGGGAAGCAGGTCGCGAAGGAAGAGAATCAGTTTGACGCTAAGACGGCTCCGCCATCCTCCGGCAGGCAGTACTGGCTCATGAAAGCTGAACAAGACGGTCACGATGAGGTTTTGGCGAGCGGCAAGGTCTTCAATACCAAGTTCACCATCGATGACCTACGCTCGAAGACCTCACCCGAGCCATGGGATGGAGTCAGAAACCCAAGCGCTGCTAAGAACATGCGGGAAATGCAGCAGGGCGATCTGGCTTTCTTCTACGCTAGTGGCGGCAAGGCACCCGGTATCGTCGGCATCATGGAGATCGTACGAGAGCACGAGCTCGATGCAACTGCATCTGATCCGGACTCGTATGGTTACGTAGCCGACGCGAAGAAGCGCGACAAGTGGTGCGTTGTGCACGTGGAGTTCCGCAAGAAACTCTCCAAGCCTGTCACTCGTGTCCAGCTGGTAGCAGCAAAGGACGAAGGTCCGCTCGCCAAGATGCAAGAATTCACTGCTGCGCGTCTGAGCGTGTCCAAGGTATCTGAAGATGAGTGGGAGTACATCAACAGTTTGATCGAAGGTTTCGAGGACGAAGACGAGGATCTTGGTAAGTCTACCCTCAATGCAGACGCGGGAACCAACATCGCTGACAATACATAAAGAACAGAACGGCATCTCAAGCCCGCCAGTCAATTACCTAGGTGAGGACATCAACGGCACCATGCCAAACACCGACTCGGACCCGCCCCTTGAGGAAGATGATTCGCTCCCAACTCCTCTCGCATCCTCCCGCCCTGTCTCTCGCAGTGGCCGTGCTGGATCCGCTGCTAGACTTCTCGCCCCTCCATCGCGCACAAGCTCACGTGCAGGCTCTGTTCCTCGCAAGCTTCCTGGTATGGGAGGTCGCATCAAGACTCCGCAGCCTCGTGCTGGCAGTGCCCAGCCGCCCTCCACGGGTGGGCTGATGGCGTCTGTTGGAGAAGAATAAGCTACCGTACCAGCCTGACGACAGAGTGACGCGTTTCAGCTTCTCCTGAAAGACGGACGCCCTCTTCAATCCAGCGTCAAATGTTCCCATCGTGCTCGGACCGCTAACACCCTTCTGAAATTGCTTTCTTTGCGACTGCTGTATCCTACAGACCATGGACTTCTTGCTTCACTTATACTGCAGAAGTCAAGACGAACAAGTCGATGATGAGGGACAGAAAAGCGCTCCTATCATAGTGCATTCGCTGGCCTACCAGCTTTGTAAAAATAGCTCTCAAGTATGCACCTACACTGTAATGAAATAGCTGAATGCAGTGTCAATACTAAGTTGAACGTCATGCATGTTATCATGAGCTGCTCTTCTACCACAGTGGGGAACACGAAAGTGCGCTGACTGACAGAGTAGTATCGATACTAGCTACCTCGCTTTGCTCCACAAACTGTGAAGACATGTTGGCCCTCATCAAAGGATGCCGACATGGAGACACTGCGCATATCCGGCCCCTATCGTGTCACAATTCACCGCCTCCTTCGCCGGAAAGCTCTTGGATCGTCATCATCGTCGTCATCCGCAGCTCCGACCGCTGGAGACTCGGTTCTCCCACTAGTAAAAGCAGTCATGGCAATTTTCTGTTTCGCCTTCTTCGTTGCAGCCGGTCCCAACTGAGTCGTAGCCGGTCTCTTTCCCGCAGCCTTCTTCTGCGTCTCAGTGCCGAGAGTCGACTGGCTCGTCGACCCGGTCGTACCTCTAGACGACCGCGGACCGTCGAAAAGTGCATTAGCCTCCGCTTCAGCTTCATCTTGTTCTCGACTGGTCTGGAGCCGGCGACGAAATACCGCGCGTTCCTCATCATCGACCTCTTCGCGGGCGTTACCCTCGCCGAGACTGACTGAGAAGATACCTTGTGCTGTGACACGACGATTTGCTTGCGAATTGCGCGCGCTTGACTGTGATTGAGACTTGCCGTTGCTTTTCTTTTCCTTCAAGTGTCGAGGGTTCAGGTCGCCGTGCTCGAGCCAGTATTCGTCGCCCAGGCCGCTGCCACGCGATTGGATCTCCTCCAGCGGTATGATGACACCTGCTTCCGAGTTTGGGGTTCCCGCGCCGTTGTCGTGCTGCACCGCTGCCCGTCGCTTCTTGAACTTCTTGTAGTTGGGTCGGCCAGCCCAGTCCGGATTGTCGCTGATCGTGATCGTAGGACGAGGATCTCGGATCGGCAGCTCATACTCCACGCAGATGCCCGGGTGCTTTTCAACATTACCCAGATCCGGTATTTCTTCTCCTGGAGCAAGGCCTTCTAGTAGTCTCTCCTCTTCGCGCCGATGCTGTTCTTCCTCTTCTTCTCGTTTGGCCGTGATCTTGGCTTTGATATCTGCGTCCTGCTTGGTCTGCTTGGCCCTGCCTTTCGCCTTTTCCTTCTTAACATCTTCCTTCTCGGTAGCAGCGGGCACAGCTTGAGCCGTTGGTTCGGTAGATGCAGATGCAGCTTTAGCGGCCTGTTTTGCTGCTTCTGCTGCAGCTTCCTCTGTCCTCTGTCGTTTCAAGCGTGCTTGGCCTGGGAAGCGACGCTCGTACTTCTCCTCGGCAGTCTCCTCAACTTCGTCCTCCTCCTCGATCGGGGCTGGTCTCTTTTGTGCCTTGCGTTGACTTGCAGGCACAGCAGGGCGTGCGAACTCTTCTTCGACAACCCTGCTCTGCACTACTGGTGTCTGACTTTGGCTCTGCTGAGGGACTGATGGCGGCGGCGAGTTCGACGCCGGACGCGCGACAGCACTTGGTTCGAAGTCATCGAAGCCTTGAAATTTCTGGGTCACGAAACGGCGTCGCCGTTTTGCGGGAGGCGCCTCTGATGGCTCCTGTATCTGTGCTTCGCCTCGGGTTCGACTCTGCGGCGGTACTCGTGCGGAAGTTGGTGGTTGCTGGCTTTCAGCAACCACACTGTCCGAAGTGCCTTGAGGAGGGCGTGGCATCGAGCTCGATGCCAACATTGTTGCTAAGGGAGCCCCCACAGTACCTGGAGGAGTTGGAATGGAGCTCGAGATGGCCGCTTCCTTACCACTGCCTCGAGTCGCCGGTAGTGGCCTTCGCAGCATGGTTGCGTCTACCGACAGAATGGCATCAAGAAGTTCGTTTTGTTCGATTGATATCTGTCCGAGGGCAGCATCAAGTTGGCGATGGA